>NC_091392.1:1875000-2500000 GCF_032191515.1 Phaenicophaeus curvirostris | reverse complement strand
CCAAAAACGTGTTGGTACCAATAAGGATGACACTTTCCAAGCCCAAAACCCAAAGCAAAACACAGCTTTATGAGTGGAAGTGCATCAACTGCAAGAGAGAGTGATGTGGGGACAGAAGGCAGGTTCTTCAGCTGTGAGGATGTGGCTAAAACACTGATGCCACTCAAACTGGAGAGGAGCATGAACAGCGACGTGGCCAGTGATTTGCTGTATGTAGTCTGACTGAGTGAGCTGGCAGGGTTAAATATACATTTTCTTCTAATTTCAAAGTGTAGTTCAGGAGAACAAATTATATCCAGGCCCTATACCACATCAGGTAGGTCTGACTGGGAAGCTGAAGCCAAATACACTACACTTGCCACCTTGCCTGGATTTGAGTCCAGAACAGCCAGACCATGAGGAACCTCTAGACCTTCAATGTCCAGAGGATCCACACACAAGAAAAGGCTGGATTCCCTGATCAGTTTTAGAGTTGGCACTTTAAAGACGAAAGAAATTAAAACTAGTCTCGAAAAAACAACCTTTCACACTCAAAATGAATCTGCATGGAGATCTGTAGCTCCAGCAAACCCAGAGGCCAGGCCCATCAGAATTGCCCAGGGGACAGCCATAATCTGCTTTCTGACATGCAGAAGGCCCATAAACAAATGATTACACTTCTGTGCCTGAGTTTCCCTAATTTGCAAAATGTTCATAATGATGGGGGCTAATTGAAAATTTCCCATCAAGCATTATTAGGATGGGGAACAGGGGTTTTGAATGAACCATTTGCAAGAAGCCCAATTTCCCCCATTTATTTGATTTGTGACAGTAAAGAAGCAAATGAAACCAAACTAAAACCATCTTAAGTCTTTGGATAAAAGGACAACATTTTCCGTAGAAAACATACTGTTTCCTGGATCATTCAGTGACCTCCCAGCCTCCATAAGGCTTCTGAGGTTTCTTTTATTGCTCTTTGAAATAATTACAGATGCTTAAATGGGAGGCTCAGTAGAACAAGCTTTATTTTAAATGTTCATGCCATAGGTTAAGTCTCAGACAACATTGTAGGGAGAGGGGCATCCAGATGATGAAAAAACTGCACAAGAATGGCTATACCCTATGTTTCTACATCTAATCTCAGTAGATTTTTGACTAGCAGTAGCTGGCAGTGAGAAAGGCAGGTCGAGACTCTTCCAAGACTGTGTTTTCATGAGGAGTGAGTAGTTATTTCTGTAGATAAGCAAATAAACCAGATCGGAGTTTATTTCAAAGCCTTTGTACAGGTTAATATGTGCATTTCTACCAGCACGGGAATTGCATCTAAACCACTGACTGGGGATGAACAATAGACCAAGCAACTTCAAACCATGTCTGGTCATCATCTGCGA
Source organism: Phaenicophaeus curvirostris (assembly GCF_032191515.1). Classification (NCBI taxonomy): domain Eukaryota; kingdom Metazoa; phylum Chordata; class Aves; order Cuculiformes; family Cuculidae; genus Phaenicophaeus; species Phaenicophaeus curvirostris. The sequence goes on along the minus strand of NC_091392.1, from coordinate 2,498,630 downwards.
GATAGAAATTAAACTGTGGGGACAGACACGAGGAAGAGCTTTCTGTCCCTGATATAGCCTGGTAAGCCAAGCCAGGCTGATGGCTGGATTATCTATACAGCCGTCAGTGTGGGAGGGAGACCTCAGGAAATCATCAGCAACCTCAAATTTGGAGGTCAGTGCACTCAGCTTCTATCTAAAATGAGTCCAACTGATGAACCTACCATGTCCTTCTGCTCAGTCAGGATTGGCCTTCATCACAGTTTAATTGTGGAGGTGACCAGAGGGGCTGTGGCCAGTGGTGTCACTTCTGTTAAGCAGACTGACGGGTTCCTTTATAGCCTATGCTTTGCCTGGGAGAGCAAAGCCAGTGAGAAACATGAAGGGTAGGAGGACACACCAGTTGGCTGCATCATTGGACTAACAAATACACACACATAACAATGTACAGTAACTTTACCAAGCAGTTAATAATGTAGAATAATTAGCAGACCCCAGATCAGACACATGAGCAGAAATGTACTGAAGACATTCTATCAACATGAAGAGAGGTTTTGGATCAGACAGCAAAAGACACATCAATGTATTCATGAGTTTTAGACACCTACATCCTTCCCTGCAGTATGCCTCCATGCCTGATCTCAAGGATTCTTTCAGCCTAAAAGGAGCAGAGAGGCTGGAAAATCCAAGAGAAGAAATATCACTGGCAAGGGTTGAGGTTTCAAGGAAAATTACTTCCAGCAGAACTGAATTTGCCACAGCCTGGGAACTCAGGATCTTCCTCTCAAGAATGGACCTGATACAAAATTCCAACTCCCACCTGAGTCGCAGGAAAGTTTAGGTCTGAAACCTCAAGATGCTGCACTCTGCAGCTGGAAATTAGAGTTATGTGGGATCTCAACTTCTGTTTCACAGCAAATTTCACAAATTTGGGCTTCTGCTTGTGTTTACTCAGCTGGATAGAATGTCACATTTGGAAAATTCCTGTCACTGAGACTGGGAGGCTTGCTTAGTGTCAGCAGGGAGGCTTTGCTTTGGTTTTCTTTTAAATGAGCATGGCAAAAAAACCACCCTTTGCAAGACAAAAATTCATTTAAAAAGTTAAGCTGCATGATCTCAGTTGAAGAAAAAGCAGTCACTACCTTTCTCTTCCTTAGCACAAAAGCCCCGCATCAAAATCAATAAGTCGTCACATAAAGTTTTGACATGGAAACATGTCACCTTGTTTCAAAAAAGAATCCACTGGAAAATTACGGATCTACTTGAAAACACGATGCCAGCATGTGCCCAAGGCTAAAAGGAGGTTTTGAAAACACTACAGAGCAGCCAGTCTCCGCTCCAGCATCTGCATCCAGTTGGAAACCCAGCAAATATACAGCAGACTTGTGTCTCCCTTTCCTTAAAAGAAGCTGTTATTTGGAGAAGAGGAAAGAAAGCGGTGTGCTTCTTTCTGTTGGCTGTTGTTGCTTTCCTCACACTGAAAAAAAACCTCTTTCAGATGTGAAACTTTGCAGAATTGGATCTGGAGATCCACCAGAGACCCCTCAAACCTAATTTTTTCTGTGATTTGTGGAGATCCCAGAACATAACCATAAAGCTCTGTGTTCCAAAAATGTTCACAGCATTGCAGTGTTGGCAAAGGAGTGTCTACCCCCATCCACACTACTGTCCAGGAACCATTGGTTACCAATCATCATTTGTGCAATGCATGGTTATATGACACTTAAAGGGGACCTATAGGAAAGCTGAGGAGGGGGTCTTGATCAGGGAGTGCAGGGATAGGACAAGGGGAAAAGGTTTTAAGATGAAAGAGGGGACAGGCTGAGAGAGTTGGGGTTGTTCAGCCTGGAGAAGAGAAGGCTCCAAGGAGACCTTATAGTGACCTTCCGATACCTAAAGGGGCTAGAAGAAAGCCAAGGAGGGACTGTTTACAACAGCTTGTAGTGACAGGACAAGGGGTAATGGTTATAAACTGGAGAGGAGCAGATCTAGTCTAGACATAAAGAGGAATTTCTTCACTATGAGAGTGGTGAGATGCTGGCACAAGTTGCCCCGGGAAGCTGTGGCTGCCCCATCCCTGGAGATGTTCAAGGCCAGGTAGGATGGGGCCTTGGGCAGCCTCGTCCAGTGGAAGGTGTCCCAGCCCATGGCAGGGAGGTTGGAACTGAATGGGCTTTAAGGTCCCTCCCAACCCAAACCATTCTATGATTCTATGATTTAGATTAGATATTAAGAAGATTTTTTTTTACTGTGAAGCTGGTGAGGTCCTGGCACAGGTTGCCTAGAGAAATTGTGGATGCTCCATCCCTGGAGGTGTTCAAGGCCAGGTTGGATGAGGCTTTGAGCAACATGATCTAGTGGAAGGTGTCCCTGCCCATAGCAGGGGGGTTGGAACTGGATGGGCTTTAAGGTTCCTTTTGATCCAAACTGTTCTGTGATTCTATGATCCCATAATACAAGCAGCTGAGCAGGATTCATTCCCCCCTGGTATAGATCACCCACAAATCTAGGGAATTACAGGACAGGTTTGTCATTGCAGAAGAAATTACCAGGCGAACTTAAAAGAAGATGTGAAATTTGCAGAGGGGAAAGGAGAAGGTGGGAGGTGGGGGGGTGGAAATCAGTCGCTGAACAGAAAGTCAGAGGCAGGGAGGAGTGCGAAGAGGTGAGTTGTGCAGCAGAAAGGGATTAGCTGCAGTGCACAGCCTGTCGGGGCAGGCAAAAAGCCTGCTGGAGCCTGATCTGCTGCGCTGCGACCTTCGCAAATCAATTTGGAACTCCTGCTCTGCTTGCCTTGAAAAGAAAAAGAGATGCTTCCTCCTCTGCCCACCCTGCCTGCACCTTCGGTCTCATGTCACACGATCTGGGTGATATTTCAGGTATCTCTTTTTCTAGAAGAGAGCAGAGGAAGCTTCCTATGGGGCTGAGCTGTAGGTGCAAGGCTAAAGCTTGGCAATGCATTTGTCATGGACATCAAGCCCTGCAGGAATAGACTCACAAGGCCCAGAGATTTCAAGGGGTTTGAAGTGGTTTGGTGGGTTCCAATAGGTGTTCTGTGGAAGCCAAATAAAAAGTGCTAGAAGCTGGATAGTGGGGAGATGGGAATAGCACAACAGTTCTCTGGGAACCTCCTGCCCATCATGTGTCCCTTCCCCTCCGTCTCTTACAGGTAATTGGAGACAGTCTCAGTCTTGACATCCTAAAAAAACTTGCAAGACTGCATTGGGATGCTGCATCAGGAAGAGAGATACACATTGCAAGGATGGAAAGGTAAGCCCAGGCAGAGGTCTTCCCCATGACCAAAGGGCTCTAGGCTGTCCATGAGCTACAATTTCAAATTAAAGTCTCCCAAAGTAGAGCAGGATGATGAACGAAATGAGCTTCTTTATGAACTGCATGCAGCACCACTGCCAGACGCAGCATGGGGAAACTGAGGCACGGCTCAAGAGATCTGCACTGCAGCTCACGCTGTGTTCACCTTACCATTGCTTGGCACATCCCATTAAACTGTGGAACTCTCTACTTTCTGCCTGTAAAATCAGCCCCAACAGGAATATTCTCATGTTCCCAGCAGGACAAGAGAGCTGTAGGCATCCTAGTGAGTATCTCCTTTTTTCCTCTGCCAGCCAAGAGAAAAGAATAAATAATATCCCATCCTTGGAAAGAGAGTTCCAGATGCTGTTGACGTCCATGCATTTCTCCCCTTAGCTGGTCAGTTCTCATGGGCTAGGACAGAGCTGGGATTCCCCACACTCAAGAATTTCATCTTTATAAAAAACTATTTAAAATCCATTCTCCTAAGTCTCTGGAGAAAAACTCATGGACTCTCACCATAATTCAGGGGCTCTGCACACCTCATCTCCTCCTGCTGCACATGCAAGGGGAATTTCTCAGTCCCTGCTTTCCCAAGTGTGAACAGCTGGCCACACATACATTAGCAAATACCTTGGCATGTAGCTTAGCCTATAAACCATATCCTTGTTCTGTTCACTCGGCACACATTTTCCTGCCAGCTCCATGTAGTGTGGTATCTCTGGTGTCCTCTAATGTGGTTGTACTCGTGCTGAGCTTTGCCCTAAGTGGCAGCTGTAATTTAACTTTCCCTCTTGTACTCAGACACCTGCTTCCATAAAACTTATGTGAACAGAAAATCTAGGAGCCCCCTCCCTCCTGTTAGACCTGGTCAAAATTGAAGTTATTTCCCAGTGCCTTTTCATGGAAAGAGCAGATTTCACTAATCTGGAATCACTGGAAACTCTGCTGGCAGACTGGTGGGAGATGCTGTGAGACAGAGTAGACCAAGGCTTCTTCCAGCCAGATGTCGTATCTCTGGTGGGGCTTCATGTTGATGCTTTATGAGCAAGCAGCTCAACCAAAACACAGCACACATGGCCACTTGATTTGTGATGTGCATGGAAGTAAGAGAGGCTGAGATTTCAGCTGCGATTCAGATGATCAGCTGAGGTTGGCAAGCCTTGTCATCCAAGGAGAAGACAGACCATGAGGACCTTGAGTCGAGTCTCAGTTACATCCGTGAAAAGCAGCTTCTGTTCATGGCAGAACTGGTTCACCTTCAACAGCACGGGAAAAAGGGACAACTTCAACACCAGCTATCTGTGCAGAACAAGTTTACATTGGTTGCACCAAAGTGGACATGAAATCAGGCAGGATGGGGTTTGGTACCAACATCCCATGTTCCCAGGCACTGCAAACAAAGATTCAGAGCTGGTTCCCACAGAATGAAAGCACAAAGGACACAATGAGTATTTCATAGAGGCTAATCAGAGCTGGAGAGGGGTTGCAAAAAGCATCATTCCTCCACTAGAACTCACATGACAACACTACAGGGTCTTATAAAAAGGAAAAATGACTGCTTATTTTATTTAAAGGTTCATCATGCAAAAGAACTGAAGTTGATCCACATGGGAAACAGTACTGGATAGTATCGGCTGCCAGAAGTGCACTAGGGTGGTGACCATCACATCAATAAATACAGTGAAAAACTTGATATCATGCACTTGATGTCACCAGATGAAGGCCCTCGGGGTGCCTGGGAGAGAGGGTGAGTAAAATGTTCCTTGTTGCCAAAAGTGGGGAAAGTGAGAGAAGGAGGATCCTTCCAATCACCAGACAAGCCAGTGGATTGCCCCAGGAAATATTCATTTATTTAATGATGATGTTCTCCCTACCAAGCCAGTGCAACCTCTGAATTCATATACCTTGAAAGTACGGGATGGATCCATTAACTACTCAGACCGGGTGGTACTTGCAAGTTGAATCTTCTAGGCAGACTTAGTCCAGCCACTCACCCTTGTGGTGAGTCCATGAGCTCTGACTGTTGTGCTAGGTAGAAAGGCTTGACCACTAAAGGACCCTTATCAGCACAAGACTAAATAGCATCTAAAGAGTCTCTTGCAACCCAAACCATTCTATGATTCTATGAAAGTAATTATAATTGTATTATTTAAAAATAAGCATTAGAGTTTTCTAGCCAAAAAGCTGCTTGTCAGAAATCACTGTAGGCTTTAACTCCAAGACTTGAAATCTCTTATAAAGAGCACATTGTCATTCTTGCAGCTAAAGTGTAGGCTAATTTCTCTTTAACAGAATAAGATCTTCCTTGGAGGAGATTGTATGTTGCTGATAATTATCTGATGACATGTTGAGGTTTAGCAGATGGATTAATTTCGTTTTACACTGTGTTATTAGTGCCACTCGAGAGGTGTGTGGCTGCATCCTTTTGGGTATTAAGCTAAAGAGCTTGTAGTATACTTTACAGACAGTGGCAACTGCTGGGTTAAAACCAAGCCTCCATTGGCTTTTTGGGAAAAGATGCCTACAGCACCACATATGTTATCTTTCCAATCATAGGAAAAGGCCAAACTCCACCTGTTAACTGAAGATGAAGGATGCTCCAAGTATCCAGGTCCCAGTTTGAGTCTCGAGAGACCTAGATGTCATATCAGACTCCACAGCAAACATAGATGCCAATATGATACCGACTGAATATCATGAGATATGATGTCCTTGAAGGCTTTCTCCCACCTGCAACGCTGGGAGCAGGATAACTTTCTGCCCTCTGCAGAACTTGCTGACAAGCAACTCAGACCTCTTGATCTGTGAGAGCAATTTTCCATGCACTCTGCTGCTTTCTGTACATACAGCAAATCAAATTACTTTATCCACCACGCAGAGTGCATGCTTGTTTTAAAGATACTTCCCAATCTATCCACCCCTGCTTCCCAGAAGAGTTATTATACACAGGCACATGCAACCGGGGAACCAAAAGGCTGCCGCTCTCAGAATATTAAGCAAATAAATTGGTTGCCCTCTAACATACCTTTTTTCTCCCAAGATGACCCAGGCTACTGAAAAGCTAATCCAGCTTTCTACAGACTGGAAAAAGAGTGTGTGGAGTTCAATAGGGCTCGGCTATTGAGCTCAGCTCAGCTCAGATAAGCAGGAAGGGTGGAAAACAGGAGAATGAAATGACTCTAAAGAAAGATATTGACTGATTATCATGTGGGATGTCTGGAAAAAACTTCAGTGGTATCTACAGAAAATAAACTGAGAATAAAATCCATTACACTCTGAAAGATTCTCCAAGGGAGGGGGAAGAGAGGGAACTCCATTACCCTCAGCAGGAACAGTCAGGTTGGACAAAATAATCTTGCAGTGAAGAAATAACCTGCCATTGACTTACACTACTGTTCCCTGTAGGACATGCCTTGCTGTGATGTGACTCCAGGGAACTAAGTGGAGCTCAGAGATTGCTGCCACTGTGAGAGGCTGGGACGAGTGTCATGGAGGAGAAGCAAAGTTGGCTTTGATACGATCTATATCCCCCAAAGCCAGCCTGCTCTAATACAACCAGAGGCTGCTCTAACACTACCACATTTTATAACCTCTCTATACAACCATGAGACAAGCCACACCAGCAGCAGAAGGTGGCTGTTTCGGTCCCCACTTGTTTGGATGCATTTTGGAGGACAAGGGCCACACTGTCAGACACAATAATGCTGGAAGAATGAAAGCTGTTGGATTTGCAGCTGATGGTGCTTCAGGAGACCCTGGCTGCCACTGCTGCTCCCTCCCAGCCACAGCAGCTGAGCTGCAGCATTTGTACATGGTGTAGAATGTAGCTGGCACTTTCTACTCCCTGGATCATTGTTTGCGTGCAAAGCCCCCTCTCAGGCAGCTCTGTTTAAAAACATATATGCTTTTTACTTCCTTATCTATAACCTCGAGCTGGCTGGAGCAAAGCAGAAATATCCAGCAGGGAACAAATTTTTGGAGGCAAAGACAAGATGTTCAGAGTTGCTGAGAGTAACAGCTCTCCATACAGCAGCTCCTTTACTGTTTCATCTTAAAGATCCAAGGAACTCAGGTGGGTCTCACTGGACCTGCTCTCCAGCCCTTCTTGGCACGTGAAGGCTGATAGACCTTTAAGCATTCCTCTTGAAAAACATGACAGGCCTTGGGACCCAGGCTTGCAATGAGAAATAGATCTCATTTTTGTGAGCGCAGTGGGTTCAGCCAAGGTCGATGGTAGCGGAGCCAAGGGGAAGCCACTGAAAAATGTAACTAACTTTCCCATCACTCGCACCCCTCCTTCCTCAGCAGGCTGTGGTCTGGCTAGATAAAAATGAGCAGTGCCAGGCAACTGGACAGACTCTGAGAGACAAGACTGCTGGGGCAACCAAGGTTTGGCTCTTCAGCCAAGGGTACATGCTTCCAAAGGCACCGATATTCCAAGCCACAACACATATCAGCAAGGGTTTATCCCCTCCAAGCCCAGCTTGTTTCAAACAGTCACCTGCAAGTCACCATACAAATATTCCAGATGCCACAAGACATATATTCACACACCCACCAAAAACATAACACAGTCTGTACCCTCTGATTACACTGGACAGAAATGCTCTGGCTGTGCATGCACCTGAACATGCTCTCACCTGGGGGGCATGATCCTTCCATGAGTTTCTAATTCTCTAAAAAAGAGTGTCTCTTTGGAGCAAGGTGAGAAACTTGTGCTGTTCCCCAAGCAGAACCCCCAGTTTCACGGATGATGAAGCATACAAGCAGGTCACTTGTTTCCAGCACCATCAGGATGGGTGAAGGGCATGGTTTAGTATTTGATAGGAAAGGTTGGACTGGATGATCCAGTGGGTCTTTTCCAACCTGGTGATTCTATGATTCAAAATTGTGAAACCAGAACTAGCTCAGAGCAGAAATATTTTCACTGCAGAGCCTACTTATTTTAATGAAACAAACCCCATAGCCATCCCCCCTCAAAAAATTTCTCCTGCCATTGTGTGTTTTTACATGAATAATCAAGGAGAGTTGATGCACATGATTATTGTAAAATGAAGTTAATTGGATTAGCCAGAATTGTTCATTGCTGCTGCCACGCAGTCTGTAGTTAGAGCTGACTTCTAGCTGCAGAGAGCTCATCCCTGAGCTGCAGTATGTTGGCTTCTTGGGCTCCTCTACTTTCTGGTTATAAGATCTTGGCAAGTGTATCTCTGCGAAAGGCAGCCTGCTCGCCTGGGTGGGATGTCCTGGAAGTCTGTGCTGAAATGCTACAGGGAAAGAGGGAAGGGGGGACAGGGTTTGTTGCCAAAAAAAGCATGACAAAAGCCAGTCTCAGAAACATGAAGTCTGAAATCTGAAGCCAGTCTCACACGCTGAAGACTAACCTTAACTCTGTGAACAAGGAACTCAGGCTTTACATTTGCTTTGCTTTAATTTCTTTATACAATCCGTTTGCTGCAGAAACAGAGACCATCACTAATTCACTGCAGTCAGGTGGGTTTTTAACTGTGGGATCTCAATTCAACACAAAGATTTCTCTTTTGCATCAGTGATCTCAGCATCAGGAGGGGGCTGGAGAACAAGCCATATGAGGAGAGGCTGAGAGAGCTGGGGGTGTTTAGCCTGGAGAAGAGGAGGCTGAGGGGAGACCTCATTGCTCTCTACAACTACCTGAAAGGAGGTCGTAGAGAGGAGGGTGCTGGCCTCTTCTCCCAAGTGACAGGGGACAGGACGAGAGGAAATGACCTCAAGCTCCACCAGGGGAGATTTAGGCTGGACATCAGGAAAAGATTTTTCACGGAAAGGGTCATTGGACACTGGAACAGGCTGCCCAGGGAGGTGGTTGATTCACCTTCCCTGGAGGGGTTTAAGGAGTGGGTGGAGGAGGTGCTGAGGGGCATGGTTTAGTTTTTGATAGGAATGCTTGGACTTGATGATCCGGTGGGTCTTTTCCAACCTGGTGATTCTATGATTCTATGATCTCTTACTATGCTTGTGCTGCATCAAGAAGAATATCCCATTTTTTAGGGCTGCTGAGGTCACACCTGTACCTCAGGCAATGTGACTTCAGTGCTGAAGGTGTTCTGCTCCTTCAAGATGGTCATTACACCCACTCCCAGCAATGATTCAAGCCATGTGTGGTGGTTGGCTTAGACATGTGGAAGTAACACTGCTTATATTTTATAGGAGCTGTATTTTAAATATTAGTCCCCAAACTTCTATCATTTTCCTAACAAGGTACCACCCTGCTCTCATGCAACACAGCAGGACTTCTGAAAGGAATATCTGGGGCTTTCATATGAAACTGCTGCAGTATAAGAAGTAGGAAAACAGCCCATCCTTCACTGTCCAAAATTTCCTCACAGAGAGGATACTCCTCTATTAACACTAACCCTTCAGTGACATTTTACCTGGCTGCATAAACCCTCTGCCACATTTCTGGCAAGCTCTTGTCACCATTTCTCATCATCAGCTCCTCTCTGATGATATAATTCAAGAGGAGAGAGCATTGGGTCCTGGCCAGGTAGACTTGGCACTGGGGGCCTGGCAGGGATGTGGGCTGTGCCTTCCCTGGCTCCAACCGCACTGAAAATGGAAATAAAAAGCAATCCAGCCTCTGTCTGCATGTAGCACTCATCACAATAGCATCTGCACAGAATATAGTGTTGTCATGGAATCAGAGAATTGTTAAGGTTGGAAAAGACCTCTAATACCATCAAGTCCAACCACCACCACAATACCAATATGCCTACAAAACTATGTCCTGAAGTACCACATCTACATGGTTTTTTAACCCCTCCAGGGATGGTGACTCCACCACTTCCCAGGGCAGCCTCTTTACCACTCGTTCAGTAAACAAATATTCCCTAATATCCAATCTAAACTTCCCTTGTCCCTGTCTGAAAGTTGACACACTCGATCCCAGGATGAGCTGCAATTAAGCACTATGTTTTCCTTTTTTTTCCATCTCATTTCACTGAGCTGGAAACCCAGTAGTTAAACCCCAGCCCTGATGAGGTTAATGTTGAAACTCTGACCAGGCTCAAGCAAAACTTCCCCCAATGTGTCAAGGAACAGAAGGAAGAGTGAGTAGACTCCAACTCTGCTTTCCTCTCCAGCCATCCATCTACCTAGATATTTATTTGATCTCCTGTCACTACAATATCTGAGTGTTTACTGCACACCACCATTCACTCCAAAGCTGAATGAAAATCCTTAACAGCTCTTACGTGCTCTGCTGCACCACCACTGCTTGCGGTCACCTCCGGTGCATACGAATGAAAAAGAGATTCTCTCATCCCTTGCACTGACAATACACATAGGGAGAGAGATTTGCCGAGGGCTCCCTGGGTACAGATTTGTGATCACAGATGAATAATGGTTTAGTTTATTGGAAATTCGCTTTTCATTTTACTTCAATTAAGTGACCAGCGAAATCAATCACATACCTTCTGCAAACACTAAATCTTCCAGAGGGAAAATATTTATCAAGTCCCAAGCCATCAGCTTTAGCCCTCTTATCCCTCTGACTCTCTGGAATAGCTTCACAATGCAGAGGGGAAAAAAAAAAGCCAACTTGACAAACTGGAACTTCAGAGGATAAAAAGCAGTTTTTGAGGCAGCCATCAGAGTGCATAATACAGAAACATTCTATGGACTTTAGCAGAGAGAAAACCAGGTGGTTATAAGCATGCAACCAGGTGTCATAGGGATGGCATAGCTGAGGATGAGCCTCTCTGCACTGAGTTGCTATATTTAGTTATTTTTTGACATCCCCTGAGACCTCTACTGTAGGTATGAAATTCCTCAGGCCAGAAGATGGTTAAAATGAAAAGTTTGCTGTTTAATTCTGCAAGACTCCTCCGTATGGCACCAGCAGGAATCTGCCAACGGGGAGCTGAAGCAGAGATGCAACAGCTTTGGCAGACTTGAAATAAACTGGGTTTGTCTTGAGTGTCAGGTTGTGGAAAAGTCTCATCTCGTTATACCTTGTGGAGCCTAGCTCACAGAACAGTGGTCAGGGATGGACAGGTGTCTTTGGCAATACTCACTTCAGTATTACTGAGGATTTTCACACCTGTGCTGCTTTTCCATCCCAAAGCTATTGCTTTCAAAACCATAGGGATCCAGTTCCCATTCCACTTGCAATTCTCATTTTCTGAACACGCTTCAGGACTATCAGCTACAACCCAAACTGAGCTAAACGGAGCATTTGCAGTTGCTTCCTCATCCACATCCAGATTCCCTTAAAGTGGAATGAAACTCCTCAGGCTTTTCTCTTCAGGCTCGTGTTTAGCTAGCTTTGCTCACATGGTCTGGGATTTCATGCTGGATTTGGAAATGTCACTCATGAAAGAAGTCCTCAGGAAAGTGTAGTGACTGCAGTCATCTGCCTGTTGGCAAAAGATAGTGAACTTCAGCTACTCTGCAACTTAGCCCCTGCAGGGAGCTCTGAGATATGTAAAGGTCAGAGGAAGGCTCTCCAAACTCCCTAGCACACCAGGGCTTAGATCCTTGTTGCCAGCACCCACAGAAGCAGCTGATTTATAATAATCCAGTCACTGGAGATCTTTCTAAAGAGCTGCTGCTTTGCCAGCTGATTTTGCAACCTCCTCCCAAAGGTGCACCATGAGACACTTCTTGGCTGCATGGCAAAGGACACAAACCTGAGCTGCAGGCCTTGTCCTAAAAGAGGCTAGTGCTTTACCTTTGGCTTTCCAGGCACACTGCAAGGTGAAAGCAAGAGCAAACTGCTCAGCAGAACCAGGGTCCCTCCTGGGACCACTGGGACTATTCTACAATGGAAGGGTCTTAGGGCAAATCCTCCAAAAAAAGGCTTTGGAGAACAGAGGCATTTTAGCGAGGGAGCAGCAACATCGCAGCTTCTAATGAAATGCAGCTACGAGAAAACAGAAAATTTTGGAGGAGACAAGTGTGGACTAAGCAGGAGCATTTAAAAGTAGCTGTCTTGGGAAATATCACACGCAAACAATACTCAGTTGTCCCATGGACCAATCCATAAGAGATCTGAGTGAAAATACAGCTCCCATCTCAGAGGCTGACTCTACAAACAGCCTTCTACTAGGGACTTGACCTAAGGTATGGAAAGTCAAAAGGATGTTATCCTTCAGTTTAAGTTGTCCTCAGACTAGTTGCCATGCAATCACAGTGTTAGACTGCTCACAAGAAGCTGAGGAGCAAAGATCTGACCTAGGATAGCTGTCACACACTATGGTTTCTCCTGTTTCTGCCAAACAACGTGTTTTCGGGATGGGGAATGGAAATGGTCAAGCCAAAAATATTAGAGCCCTGGGAGGGATCCACAGCCACCACCAGACAACATGAAGGTACCAAAGCTGCTGCTTGGATGTGATAGGACAGAGGCTGAATAAATCAATCCAAAACCAGTGAGGAGAAGTTTGAGGGCAGGAACACAAGTTTAAAATGTTTTTCAGTGATCAGAAAGGGATTTCAGATAGGCAGAAATCAGTACAGTATCAGGGCAGCTGAAATTTTTATTACACAAGGGAAGACAAGGGATCCCAGTCCTGCCAGAGCTCCTGACCCAGGAAGCAGCCATCTGTAGCCCCACATGCTCACAGGATCTGAGTGACTCTCCTCTTTATTGCTTTGCCTTAAGTTTTTCCATCCCTTTGCCCCTCACAACAAACCACTCCTGTGATGATTCCTTGCTTCATACACAAATGTGTAACAACCATATCCTCATTCTCCAATCCCATAATACACCTACACCAATTTTCCTGATGTTAACAGAAAGCTTTTTTCCTCTCTAAGCTGCACTGTTCATTCAGCATCCCTTAACCCCTACTGCCTTTCCAATCTTCAGGGTGCCCATGCAACCTCCAGTACCTCCCAGTACACCTGGGAAACAGAGATCATTCTGCATCTCCTCTTAAATTATTAAAACCCAATCTTGATCCGTTGGCGTTAGTATGTCAATCACAATTACCATGCCAGATGACAACCATTACTCTAAATCCTCCAAAAATGAAAACCCAAGAGCCACTCATAGAAGCTTTTTCCAAAAGTGCCAACTGACTCTGAGAGCATCATGTCACAGCCAATTTTACACCCAAACAGATCTTTGCTTTTTGTGTGCAGCTGTTGCGAATGCCTGCTCTAAAACTGCTGGTCATCCACCTGCCAACTGGTTTCCACCAGTAGTGATATCCATCCAGGACTGCATCTGACTGCTACTGCAATCTTCCCCACCACACTGATCTAGACGCTGTGAAAGTCCACAGCAGTCTGCATGGAGTAACATTCAGAGTAAATTTGACATTACTGGGAAACAGTGAACATCTGGAGTATATTCAGCTGTGCACAAATCATTTTGCCCTCCAATCTTTCCAATTCCCATTCCTCTTCACAAACTTCGTCCTAACTCTTCCCTTCATAGAGACAAATATTAAAGTGCAGAGACAGGGAATAAAAAGAGGAGTCATTTAGTGAAGATCATAGTCTAAACCTCCTAAAATGATTGTGAATTTCAGCCCTAGTTCACATGAGGACATTCCCCAAAAGAGGTTTCCGCGCACCCTTCACATCATATCTATATGCTCCACTTGATACTCTTTCACACACAACAGCTGAAGAACTGGAGAATATTATGACTCAGTGTTTTTCAGTCTGTGGTCCAGAGGCAACTTCTACAGCCACACAAAAAGATGACAAAGAAAAGTAAATTCATATGTAGATGCTAGAGGGAGAACTTTGTGTATGACATTCCTAATGAGAAAATGGATAGGGTCCATAAATCCAAGAACTTTGATAATGCCTGCAGAACAGTTAATACTACTCAAGTTGTTTTGAAAACCTAAGCTGGATTTGGCCAGGATGCTGAGGTTCATAACCTCAGTCTGCTGGCTTTGGCTATGGGGCATTATTGCTTTAAAACAACCACAAAGAAGTCAGGACTAATATTTTAACGGCTCTTGCTTAATATCATGCCAGAACTCTAGTGCAATCCAGACTCCCTCACTTTGAGAAGCAAATGCCATCCATTCAGTTCTTGCACAACTCCAGCTTCTTCTGCTTTGAGGTTTTAAGACTCCTGTCCAAATACTAACCTAGTTCAAACATTCTTAGCTTAAAGGTTACAGGAAAGTTAATGGTTTGCATTCCTTAACTTCAGGAAAGTACACTGCTTCCAGCAAAATGCCTTGACTGAGGACCCAGTAAATCATTTGCACAACTCCAATAAAGTAATTCCAATGGGCAGGAAGACTTTGGAGGTTTATCTGGTTCCAGGACAAGGTCATCTTTTCATGCAAAAATCAGCAACTTTCTTGTGAATCTCATTCAGGTAGTAAAAGATTAAAAATTCATTTCAATTCTTTATGGGTCTTTATTCATTGCTTCCTGCAGACAGAGGTTTCCACCAGGCGTGTCCAGTTATGTGTTTTTATCACATTGATGTTATTGATCAATGTTATTGATGTTTATTATGTTATTGATGTTTTTTAATTACTTCTATGATACTTTTTGAAATACGTCTCTGTGTGAAACACACTCGACATAATTCCACCCCAGTGCTCTCCAGGCTGGAACCTTCTTATGGCAGAGGTGGGTTCATAATTTTGCAGTTTGTACAGCAGCTTTTCACTGCCAAGTCAACACTTCCCTTAGTGCCATCCCAACTGTGTTCAGTTTTGGGACCCTCAGTACGGGAAAGGCATTGAGGGACTGAAGCATGAACAGGGAGGGGCAACAGGCCTGGAGAAAGGTCCAGAGAATAAGTCTTACGAGGAGCGGCTGAGGGAACTGGAATTGTTTAGCCTGGAGAAGAAGAGGCTGAGGGAAGACCTCATCCCTCTCCAAAATTACCTGAAACAATGCTGTAGCGAGGTATGTGTTTGTCTCTTCTCCCAAGTAACAAGTGATAGAGCAACAGAAAATGGCCTTAAGTTGTGCCAGGGGAGGTTTAGATCAGATATTAGGAAAAATTTCTCTACTGAAAGAGTAGTCAAACATTGGCACAAGCTGCCCAGGGTGGTGTCTCCTTTCTTGGACATGTTCAAAAAAGGTGTATACGTGGCATTATGTGACATTATTAAGTAGGCACAGTGGAGTTGGGCTGGAGGGTCTTAGACTTCTTTTCTAAACTTAGTGATTCTATGTTTCCAGCCTAAATGATTCTATGAACATGCCTATTGCTAGAATAACTCCAAACTTTTCTGCAGATACTGCTAAGATGGGATCAGATCAGAGATCTCAAAACCATCCTTATGCAGTGACATGTTCTCTAAACGCCTCAGAATCACTATGTTCACGTCCTTGTATTAGGACCCTTGCAATAATATTCCCTGGTGTGGTCATTTTGCCTTATTCTTTTAACAAGTTTCTGAGGCTGCAATTGTATTTACTTTGAACAACAACACTACACTACTAAAAGCATCGCTCAATTTCTTGCCACCAAATTATAGAATCATAGAATAGTTAGTGTTGGAAGGGACCTTAAATACCATCAAATTCCAACCACCCTGCCATGGGCAGGGACACCTCAACCAGATCAGATGACTCCAACCTGATCTTGAACATTCTCTGGGCAACCTGTGCTGGTGCCTCATCACCCTCACAGGAAAATATTTCTTCCCAATATCTAATCTAAATCTCCCCTCTTTCAGCTTAAAAACATTACCCTTCATCCCATCCCTGAACTCTCTGATAAAGAGCTCCTCTCCAGCTTTCCTGCAGCCCCCCTTTAAGTCATAGAACCATAGAATAATTGGGGTTGGAAAGGATATAAAGATCATCAAGTTCCAATCCCCCTGCCATGAGCAGGGACATCCCACTGGGCCAGGCTACCCAAGGCCCCATCCAACCTGGTCTAAAACACCCAGGGATGAGGCAGCCACAACTTCCCTGGGCAACCTGTTGCAGTGTCTCACCACTCTCATGGTGAAGAAATTCTTCCTAATGCCTAGTGTAAATCTTTCTTTCACCTTAAATACTGAAGCACTGCTCTAAGGTCTCCCTGGAGCCTTCTCTTCTCTAGGATGAACAACTCAAACTCTCTCAGCCTGTCCTTGCATGGGAGGCGTTCCAGTTCTTGCACCATCTTCATGGCCTCCTCTGGACTTGCTCCAACAGATCCACGTCCTTCCTATGCTGAGGACTCTACAACTCAATGCAGGACTCCAGGTGAGGTCTCATGAGAGCAGAGTAGAAGGGCAGAATCGCCTCCTTCAACCTGCTGGACACACTTCTGTTATCCCATGCTGGAATTTATGCAGACAATGCCAAATAATTAAAAGCTCTGTCTTGTAAGCAACACTTCTACACTCTGTGTCCCCAGCTTCCAAGCAGCCTGATAGTCTAGCCAAAGTGATCACTTCTTCCATTAAACTTTCTGCACACCAAAAAATGACAAATGAAACCAGACCCTGGCATTTTCCATTTTGCCTTGTTTCTCTAGGAAGAAACTCAAAATGTGCTGTAACTGCTCTACAAGGCATCCATACAAAGCCCTGGATCCTATGCATGATCATTCCAAAACACAGTGCATTGCATCCAGAGAACAAAATGTCCTTATGGAAACTACACAGCAAGCACAAAACCACAACTCTACCACAAAATGAACTAAAACAGATCACAAACTGAACTGATGGGAAGAATATTTTTCACAGAAAATAATCCTTCTTCGATTTTTCATTCCTGAATTTACGAAATATCTTCAAACCAGTTTGGTTTACTAAAATCCCTGGTTCCACTGAAATTAAACACCATGAACTACACAGAGCTATTGGTTTTACCCATCTACAGCTATGCAGATGGCATCTCCCTTCTGCACTGATACTAAACCCATTTTTATTCTCTCTCCCACTACGTCTGCAGACCTGCCTCCTCCACTATTTCTACCACCCTTCTCAGCTTTTCAGATGCTAATTGCTTTTCTCTCTAAATTGAAGGCTTAATTAGATTAAAGGAAGAACAATAATTGTGTCTAACTAGTATTTAACTGAGATTTTGCTGGTTTTTTGAGATCTCAGGAAGAGATTTCTATACAAAACTGGATGCCCATTTCTTTTCAATTCTTCTATTGATTTAATAGAAGTTATTTTACACCTTCTTGCAGACCTGACACACTCGTAGCCTTCCATCAGTCTGGATAAACATTACCATGGCTAAATCCACATTAGTCCTTTAGAAGAGCATACATATATTGTTATTGTACCTAGCACTTCTCTTTTGTTTTATATACAACGGAAGTGCACACAACTAAATAATGCACTAGACATAGCATTGTCTTTATTGCGTTCAGTATTTCACAGCACTTGTAATTGATCGACACCCAAAGGTCTATCAGAGGGATAGCCTTAGCAATATCGTTGAATTAAGGTTATTCTCCAATAAATTGAACACAAACACTGGTGGCAGAAGAGTTATTGGTGAAATAGTCAAACCCTGAAGCTCAAGACGGCCACGTACCTGAGCAGACCAATTCAAATACCTTCACCCCTCACCTCCACGTTCAATGTCTGGATGCAGCATGTAGCTCAGACATTAAAAGAGTTAAGATGTGTGCTGGCTGCAGCAGTTTTTCTAGGCAAGCCACAGCAGCCCTGCCCTTGGCAAAGCCTAGCAGGATCCATCAGAACCTAAAAGCTATTTTCTGTCTCACACAGAGACAACCACATCCCCCTTTGATGTTGCCTCAAATTGTGATGGTTAATAAGGAAACCAGCAACTGGCTGAAGTCCTTCCTGACTTTCTTTTCCCATTCCACTTCTGCATATTTAGGACTATACTGAACTGGGTAAGAGCCCCTTAAGGGAGGAATAAGCATTGTTTAGCATCCTCCTTTAAGCAATCTGTAAGAATTAAAGGTGGCACTCTGAATAATGCAGTACATCAGTAAGATGCCAGTGCTTCTCCCTAAACAAACAAACAAAAAAGCATTAGGAAGCTTTTTCTTTGCAGGAAAAGTCATACCCCTGTGTTTGGTGTGTGACACTGCATAATGCCTTCCTGCCAATAGTTAGAGAAATGGAGTATATTGAAGAAGTTGTTTTCTGCCAGAAGGGTTTGCTGAGGAATATGAGTAACAGAAGAGAGGAGTATTATTCATGCAAGCAGAAACCGGAGTTGAAGAGTTTTAAAACCTCTGGATAATCAAAATTAGTTCAAATTCTTGGTGTGGAACCCAATTCAGAAAAAAACTTGTAATTATAATGAAATGCTATACAGTAAATGCATTTTCTTGCAGGGCTCTTTTATCTTGAAAGATCCCCATGTCACAAGTGGCATGTGGTTTTCTTCAGGATGGGACACAGTGAATGAATGATAACTTTGCACATAAGACAGATTATTATTAGCTGGAAAGAAGGGAAGCAAGAAATCAAATGAGCAGAAAGAGACTGGAGATGAGCTAGGACACGTGGGCTTGTCCTTCTTTGCTCTCAGTGCCTACAGATCAAATCACCAGGTAGCTCTACAGCATCTTTAGTAAATATATTAGAGTCAAAGAGAAAGCATTGCAAGTAGACACAATGTACCCTGCCCACGTGGCAACTTACCCTATCTGGCAAATTTAACCTCCTGCTACCTCTAGAATTTCTTTAGGAAGGTAGCCAGACAAATATCAAAAAAAACCTGACTTTGGTCAGCTATGTGACCAGAAAGGGAAAACGGTGACTCTAGTTCAAACAAAAGCCTCATTGCTCTGCCCAGAGCTCTAAAATCGATATTAAAAAGGTATAAATAAGGTGAATATCCACCCCAGTCAAACTGTATTCTGTTATCCAGAATAGAGTAAGGTGGTCGCAGCGCAATAAAGGATGGTTTGACATGGGACACTCAAAACCAAGAAATTCCCCAAGCAAAACTCTCATCATCTCATTCTCTGCTTGTTTTGCACCAATGTATCTTGTCACCTTCTTTTCCTTCTTTTCACATTAAGGCCCTTGGTCCTCACATTGGCCCAGAGGGCATCTGCCTTTCCAAGACAGACAAATTGATTGGGAGACCCGCTACATGAAAGCAGGTCTCAGCAAAACCAATTTAGGGGGCTGCGTTCCACTCTGGTTGTCTCCACAAGACTGAGCAGACTTGCTGCCTCTCCCTCCTGTGGTCTGGAGCAACCAACGCTTGTTTACAAAGTTTCTCCAGTTTTGCTTAATTTAGAGCAGGCTCTTCTGGAGAGTGCCACCAGTTCCACTTGGCTGGCTTTGATGTGTGCAATGTGACTGCTGGGAACTGAGACAACCCTTTCAGAGCACTCTGTTTCTCTGTGTCTTTCTCTCCCTGAAGCATCTTTTGGGTGGAAGGAGGAGAGAGAAGCAAATGCTGTCGGATTGAGCAGTACGCAGTCGTTTGCAAACTGGCCTCAGGAATGGATCACTACCCGAGGCCTGAGTGACCAGAGGCATTCAAGTCTTTGCTTGACAACAAATAGCTTAAAGAAAAGAACATTTTCATCTTCAGAGAAATCAGTGATAACTCCAAGTCAGATGCTTCCAGAAACAAGAATACTCCCTGTCCCTATGACAGTTAAAATGAAAGTTTCATCTTTCCTGTTTGAAGATTGTTTAAAACAATGTACAGAAAAGAAAAAGAGTTTCTCCTAAATGACACAGACTTGGTAACCACCCCTCAAACAGAAACCCCATCTCCTACTCTCCGTCTCATCCCTCATTGTTTCACGTCTCTTTTTACACTGTCTCTACAAAGGCACCATCATGCTAAATGTTTGATGTGTTGGCACTAGCAAGGTCAATGGCTCTAAATCTCATGTCTTGCATGTTCTTTGCACTTGTACTTAAAAAGGAAAGGCAAGAAAATCAGCTAAAAGAAAGAAAGCAATCTTACACTCAATACAGTGACCAGTAACAGCCCACAAGCCTTTATCTTCTTTGTCTGGCTGTGGTGTGCTGTAGCCATGCCCTGGATGGTTGCTCATCTGTGACATTAGTATGTCCTGCATTTGTAGCATTAACTGCAAACTCCTTTTGCTCTGGGATCCCAAGGATCCCATCTGGCCAACCAGGCGGATCCACCTGGCTGACCAGATATTTGATCTGCTTCTCAGATCAGAACAGTACACGGGGCACCAGTGTGAACAACGGGTCACGCTACCCTCTTGAAGAAAAAGCAGTATTTGGGCTCAGTAGGGTCTCTCCCATCAACCCTCCTCCACCACAGCAGCTCAGGCACAGCCTCATCACATTATCTTGTTTGGTCTCCTAGTTTGAAAAAAAAGAAACTTCAGAGGTTTGCGAGAGTGGATAGTTTGTGACTGTATGACATGACAACTTAGAAACAGGTCTCCATGAGAACCAAGCTGGAAGCAGTGGTGTGGAAGGGAAGGTTGATGGCAGAAGATACCAGCAGCCCCCTGAAGACTGAAGGACCACTAATGAAGAGAAGAAACGTGTCAAGAGTGAAAGTAAAAAAAAGCATTATAACCCACAGCTGTAGGCTGGGGACTTGTTCTATTTTGAAAAGCTGTCCACATCCGCTGGCTTGATTAAGGACTATTAATTATCCACGCAGAGAGCACCAGTAAATATACTGATCAAGATGTGACCATTGTCTATAGAAGAAGAAAATCTGATCTGAATGTTCTGGGGAAAAGTTAATACAGCTGGAAACAAACATAGTCCTGCCCTGTGGCACTCATCTGCCTCCCTCTCCCACTTTTTCTCTCCCCAAATACTTAAGAAAACAGAAAACTGGTTTTCCTTTTTTCCCTCTGGCAGACTGTATTTCCTCTTTATTCACAATGACTGTAATTGTATTATTTCCATAACAACAGACTGTGAGATCAGAGTGCTGCAGAGGATGGGTTGGAAAAGGAAATCAGCTAGGTAGATAGTCTTAACCTCTCTGTGTTCTTGTGTTTTGGATGGGACTTTTCAAGAGAAGCAACACCTAAACTACCCCATGAAACCTCGTTGAAGCTACACCAATATACTCCAATCAGGATCTCAAGTCATGCTCACAAAGACCTAAGAAAGGAGTGTGACAGCATAGAATCACAGAATCGTTAGGGTCAGAAGGGAACACGCAGCCTTTCTGTGGCTGACGACAGGGCTAAAAGAGGAGACAGACTCTGCTATACACAAAGGTTGTTATCTATCGAGCCCTTTCTGCACGTACCATACATTAAGCACACACTTTGATTTCTGTCACAGTGAAGTCCATCGTCTTTATATAAACGGCAGAGCAGAACCTCCCCAGAAAACAGCAAAGAACCTCTTTCTCCAGAGTGGCAGGGCAAGATGTGTCATGCAAGCAGGTGAGGAGAGTACACAGCCTTGAGCAGAGGCATCCACCCCAGCTTGATGGATTGCAGAGCATTAATGTTCTTTAAAGGAATGGTAAGTGACAAGAGAGGACGTCATCTTGTAACGTGAAAGCTGCCTTAGTTCTCTCCTACTGTCATTTTGTACTTTTCTATTCAAGGCTTTGAAACTACATTGCCACTGACGGAGAAGGGAAGAGGGGAGAAGAGATACTGGCAAGAGCAATCACCAGCCCCTAGAAAAGGCAAAGGAGAACTAATAAACAGAGGGGAATGTGCCTAGAGCTGAACTAAAAAGCATCAGAGTTCATAGCCAGCAGGAGGGGAGCTATTTTGTTCTGAAAAGCTGTCTACATCTGCTGGAGTGAGCAAGAACAGTTGTCACTGGCTCCACTAGCAAAGACACAGGAGGTGCCGGGGGCTATTTCTGGATTTGTCCATAGTCACGCAGGACAGACACATGCAGGAAACACAGATTACATTTTTACAATTACAATTTCCCCCTTCACCTTAGTATTAAACGTGGACAGAAAGGGAACACCTCCAAGGACAGATAGGTGAAGCAGAGCAGCCTGGCTGACAAGATGTCACTAAATCTAATGTGGATGCGGCTTTAACAAACAGTGTCCATGGCAGCAAACACTCCTGGCTCTAAGTTGCAACTACAACATGGTACCAGCATCCTTGTAGCAGAGACTAGACTCATAGTGCACCTTGGGACTTCAGTCAAGATGGCTCTCTGTGACATTAACCAGCAGGTACAGGCACATAGAATCATGGAATCACCAGGTTGGAAAAGACCCACTGGATCATCAAGTCCAACCATTCCTATCAAACACTAAACCATGCCCCTTAGCACCTTGTCTACCCATCCCTTAAACACCTCCAGGGAAGGTGAATCAACCACCTCCCTGGGCAGCCTCTGCCAGTGCCCAATGATCCTTTCTGGGAAAATGTTTTTCCTGATCTTCAGCCTAAACCTCCCTTGGCAGAGCTTGAGGCCATTCTGTCTTGTCCTGTCCCCTGTCACTTGGGAGAAGAGCCCAGCACCCTCCTCTCCACAACCTCCTTTCAGGTAGTTGTAAGGACAGATTGCTCATGAGCAAGTTAGTAGTAGTGCTAAATTAACAGTTGGACTCAATGATCTTAAGGGCCTTTTCCAACGTAAATGATTGTATAATTCATGCAACAGGCTGTGTCTGTGCCTAACATTTATGCAGAAACAGCATAGATCACTTTTCATCCCATTGCATTCCCAATCAGAGTTCTCCCCAACACACACAATTAGCTTGAAAAGAAACATATCTCTAAGACGCATCCGGTCAGAGAGATGACTGGCTATTTTGTGGCTTTCATTTAGGGACTGGGTAAAAGGGAGGGGGTGAGGGGTGTTTTTAATAGCTAATTAGATAGCTTTCTCAAGCAGTCATTAAAATCTGCTAATTATCCCATGGTCTGAGTAAAAAAGAAGAAAATCTCTCCCTCTGGATTATTCCGATGCTGGTGAAAAATCTTCAAGGCCAACAAGTTGCCACTTTCAAATTTCGAAAAATAAACCCTTGGAATTAACTTCACATTGGGATTCTCACTGCATCACTTCTGCCTTCCAAATCCTTCCTAAGTGATGAGCAGGCTTCCCAAAGAGCTACACCTGAAACAGATGCTTTTAAATGGCAAAGTGATGAAGATTATAAGGGTATTGGGTTTTGTGGCAGGGTTTAGTGTGGATCTGGATGGGCAAATGAAAGGACGGGCATTGTGATGGACCTTGGCAGCACTTGCACTAGCACCAGGAGTGTCTGCTGGAGATGTGACTATCTGCTCAGCCCATTTGAGCTGCATTTCTGCAAGGCAGTAGGTACTCAACTGAGTGGTTTCATTCAGGGGTGCATGTTGTCACAGCAAGATCCAAGAAGACGGATACCTTGTACTCCTTCCCTAGCAGGCATCACTTAGCCACATATAGCTTGAGACCAATGTCAAAGCATCTGAGAGCACAGATACAGCTCAGCCCCTCTCATGTAGTGCTCATGGCAGTATTGACTTGTGCAGACTAGTTAAAGCCAGGAAAAATCAAGCTCCTTGAAAACATCAGAGCAGAGCCCCTTACAATGTGGTTCTGAGCCTTCATTTTAAATCAAATTAGTCATTCAATATATCTTCATCACATGAAGGATTTCCCTTTTAAGCTCTGAGTTGTCTGTAAAAGTCCATACCTCACTGCTCAAGAAATTTCTGTGAGACAAGGTCACAGCTGAGCATCAGGCCAGCATTTGCAGAAGAGCCTCTTACACTGGCCTGGATTTTAGGTGATCAGGAGCCAAGAGACTGTGCACCCCAAGGATTATATGACATCAGCTGAAATCAGTTTTGTCTCCAGAGGAAAAGAACATCCCCATCCAGGCACCCTCGGCACTGGGAGCCCTCCTCAAGGCTCTCCTGAGGTCCTTCAGACACAGAGGACGGCATCACTGAGCTAGCGCTGGGTTTGCTCAAGGCTCCTTATCAGCACATGCAAAAATTAAGTCTGCCTCAATGAGGAGCACGGCTAGATGACAAACCATGCTGAATGTATTGCCTCACTAGCTTACACCTACAGACAGCTCTGAATGCTCATTTTAAAGGTTGCAACCTATTTGCCAGCAGTTTCAATGATGTAGTAAGGGGAGACACAGAAGAAGGGAGTCATTACCAGCTAAGGAATCCCCACATGGATTTGCAGGATGGAGTCGAGACCAACCTATGAGGATTGCAGGACCACTAGCAATCAGACTGAAGCCACAGAAGCAAAACACAGAGTCTTTGGCAGGTTGTTATAATCTTTCACAAAGACAAACTGAGCCAGCAAAGCTTATTCATCGTGAAAAAAATAGCATATTTACTTAGACTCCCCAAAGAGAAAGGCATTAAAACAAGCAAACAAATAAAAACATTGCTCCTGAAAAAAACCCTTAGGATTTGCACTGTGTAAAATGAGTTGCAAATCCCCAGACAGCTAGGGGATTCAGGTAAACAGAACAAAGCAAGGTCCTACTTAGGAACCTGGCTGGAAATGAGGAGCTGGAATTTCCCAACTCTGGAGGCAATTACTCTGTATTCCTTTATGAGCAGAAGCTGAGACACTGATCTTTCTCACGACTGAGGACTGATTTTCCCTGTATATTCCATAGCCTCTGTTTGCTGCACTAAAGCAGAGAAGGAACAAGCATTAGGTCATTAACACCCTTTCGCACCACCCATGAGTTCCTGAGGATTTCCCATTTGACTGCTCAGCTCAGGAAACCTGTGGAGATGATGACAGGAGAGAGCACGGCTGCGGACCAGAGACCGCTTCATCACCAGGTGGTAGAGCAATTCCCTCATAGAAAATTAATTGAGATAAAATGAATTTTGGGGGTATCCCTGAGAGCATCAAAGCAAACCAGAACCAACCCCAGAGAAGACTTCCACAGCAAAGCACAAAAAGGAGGAGCAGCTGAAAGAGCTGGGGGTGCTTAGCCTGGAGAAGAGGAGGCTGAGGGGAGACCTCATTGCTCTCTCCAAATCCCTGAAAGGAGGTTGTGGAGAGGAGGGAGCTGGGCTCTTCTCCCAAGGGACAGGGGACAGGACGAGAGAGAATGGCCTCAAGTTCCTCCAGGGGAGGATTAGACTGAACATTAGGAAAAAATTTTTCACAGAAAGGGTCATTGGTCCCTGTCCGAGGCTGCCCAGGGAGGGGGTTGAGTCACCTTCCCTGGAGGTGTTTAAGGGACGGGTGGACGAGGTGCTGAGGGACATGGTTTAGTGTTTGATAGGAATGGTTGGACTCGGTGATCCGATGGGTCTCTTCCAACCTGGTTATTCTATGATTCTAAGGCTTTGAGTAGCCATCCTGTGGATCGCCTGGGACAGAAGAGGGTGCAGGTCTATGCTCTTTGAGCCAATGGCCTCTCATCTTCAAGCTCTCCCAGCAGAACCAGTAGAGCTGCAGGAGGTGTTCAGGATGCCCCCAAGCAGTCTGACCAACAGCCCTGCCATCATATCAAAATGGACATTTGTGGACATCACTTAGAGCACTCCAGCCCTAGGCTTGACATGGCCCATTTATTTCTTTGCGGTGGCAAATGGTCCTCAGAGTAGAGCAGGAGGAGAAATTAGCTTTGGTGCCACTGCATTCTTGCCTACAGGGAAAAGGACCCTGAAGGAGTTTTAACAGGAACAGACAAAGAAGATCCCAGCCAAAAAGCAGGGGAAGGGATGGAGGGAGAAGAGAGAATGGAGTCGTGTGAGGATGTTTGAACATGGGTGCTGGTGCAGGCAAGCTGGTTTCTGTTTAAATTTATGTTTAAATTTATTTCTGTTTAAAAGCTGAGCCTGGAATGTAATTCAACCTTCTTCATTAACATCTGTGACCAACTCAGCATGCTTCCAAAACATGGATGACCCAGAAGAGTTCTTGTAAGTTCATGGACTTTCTAAACTGGGCTTCTAAAAGGAGGAAGGAAGAGAGCTTGCTGAATTCTTCCTCTCTCTCTTTTTCTAAATACTCGATCAACCTGCAGGCTGAGAAAACAATAAAAAAATATAGACTCCATTAAGCTACTTAGAAGAAAAATCACTGCCTCTAGATCGTTGAAGCCTGCCAATTTTCTGCCAGTCACACTGTATTTGTTCTAGTCTGAGAAAGAAAGGAGGAGAAAGGGAAAAAAAAAAAAAAGATTAATAACAGAAGAAAAACAACTGTATGAAACACATCGAAATAACATGAGTTGCTCTGATTGTATTTCCCAGCAGCAAGTCCTTAGACTGTGCTCTGCAGAAGAGAGAAAGTAACGCAAATATCTCATAAAAGCAAAGCACATATACACCTCACCCTCCCCCGCCCCCCATTAATTAATTTCTGGAAATTGAGGGAGAATAATTTGTTTCTTCTTGAGATACATGTGCCTCAAGGTAGTGTTTGCAGCTGGGAAGGAACTGAGATTTCCTCCCTATTCACACACGCTCCCTCCACTGCTGTAGCAGGTGAGGATTCTTCCAGAGCCCTTACACCTTGACACCAGCCTCTGAATCCCAGTGCCGTGTCTTGTTGAGGTCCTGGCTTAGGGGGTGATGCAGGGGAAAACATCCCACTTAGCTCCCATTTTCTGGTCGAAATCCACTGTCAATAACCTCTTTGAGGAGGGTCTTAATACAGTATTAGGTGGTCTTCCCTATTTGTATGAGAGGTGGAACCTCCTAAACCTAAATGCAACCTACCTAAAAGGAGGTTGCAGCGAGGTGGGTGCTGGTGTCTTCTCCTAAGTAACAAACAGAAAGAGAGGAAATGGCCTCAAGTTGCACCAAGGGAGGTTTAGATTGAATATTAGAAAACTTTTTTTACTGAAAGGGTGGTGAAGAATTGGAACAGGCTGCCCAGGGAAGGGATGGAATCACCATGTCTGGAGGTGTTCAAGAAACATATGGATGAGGCACTTTGGGACATGATTTAGTAGGCATGGTGGTGTTGTGTTGATGGTTGGACTTGATGACCTTACAGTTTTTTTCCAACCTTAATGATTCTATGTTGTATTGTCAGACAAAACATTCTGACCGTGTCTGAAGTACTACAGACTTGCCTCTGTGTACAGAATTGCCACCCACCCTGAGAGGCAACGGTCCACCTAAAGATAGTCTAGAGAACTGTGATGAGATTAATCAAGGTCATGGCAAAAATTTGCTCATGAAGATGGATTAGCAAGAGCTCTAATGTTTCAGAAAGGAGACAACTGGAAAGGCTGATAAAGGTGTATTAAAAATTATGGAGGGTTCTTTTGTTCTTTCTGCCTCATAACACAAGAAAAAGGACAATTCCATAACCAAAAATGGAATTAAAAATGAGGAGTTATAAAGTTTTCCCCTGAGTTATGTCATTATGGGACCTTCTGTGGTAAAAAAAAATCTTTTTCCCAAGCCAAAGGAAGAAAATGTATTTTTATGCAGCCTACAACAAGAGCCGCTGCAGAGGAATAACCAGTAGGCCACCCTAAAAGAAAATAACTGCCAGCCATCTAGTTGTGTGCCTTTCAGCACTGAGAAACTCCAGGATGCTTTCAGGAGATAGCTAAGGGTCCTTCTTCAGCCTTTGACAAAACAGTTCAGCTCTTCAGCACCTGGAGCCCTCAGCACAGGAAGGACATAGATCTTAGAGTAAGTCCAGAGGAGATGATCTAGGGCTGGAACACCTCCTATATGAGGACAGATTGAGAGAGTTGGGGTTTTTCAGCCTGGAGAAGAGAAGGCTCCAAGGAGACCTTGTAGAGGCCTTCCAGTGCTTAAAGCAGGCTGCAGAAAAGCAGAGGGGGAGGCTCTCTTTATCAGGGAATGCAGGGACAGAACAAGGGGGAATGGCTTTAAACTGAAAGAGGGGAGATTTAGATGAGGTTTTAGGAAGAAACTTTTTCCTCTGAGGGTGGTGAGGGACTCTAACAGGTTGCCCGGAGAAGTCATAGATGTCCCATCCCTAGAGGTGTTCTTGGACCGGTTGGATGGGACTTCGAGCAGCCCGGTCCAATGGGACATGTCCCTACTTATGGTGTGGATGATCTTTAAGGTTCCTATGATTTGGGTTCAAGAAAAAACAAATTCTTCCCCCAGACACACAGCAGCTGCTCCTGGTGAGCACATCTGGTAGAGTGACACACAGGTAGGTATTTGCTAGGAGCTGTGATTCATCTGTTTGTCATTCCCCCACCCCTGGTGCAGCCAGAGCTGCAGAGATCATAGGAGATAAGAGTAGAAAGGGCAGTGCCAAGGGCTACATCCAGCTTGCAAATCACCCATCAAGCCTTTCCCTATCACACGGTATTGCTCTCAGATGGGATCAAATCATGCTTTGACAGCACATTTCCCAATTTTTTTCCTGACTGCTGGTGTGTTCTCACCTCAGATGACAAGAGGCCATCTTCCTCCATGAGGCAGTGGGGACAGTGATTTCTGGCATTATTACGTGACAGAAAACATGCAATGAGTTGTGCAGAGCTACAAAGGAAGCAGGGCAACAACAAGGTAAGGTTTGCATCCTTGGATGGTTATCCGTGTACACTTAAGAGAGTCAGCTAATGTTAATATCTATCCTTTAGCTGACACAATGACAGCTAGGAGTTTTGGCTTTCTTTTTGCCACCCTTAGTTATACTGGGAACAGCCTCCTCTGGCAAAAAAAGACAGCGGCAGACAGGTCTGGAGGAGATGAAAGGAGGTTGTAGAGAGGAGGGTGCTGGCCTCTTCTCCCAGGTGACAGGGGACAGGACAAGAGGGAATGGCCTCAGGCTCCACCAGGGGAGGTTCAGGCTGGACATTAGGAAAAAATTCTTCAAAGAAAGGGTCATTGGGCACTGGAACAGGCTGCCCAGGAAGGTGGTTGAGTCACCTTCCCTGGCGTTGTTTAAGTCACAGGTGGACGAGGTGCTAAGGGGCATGGTTTAGTATTTGATAGGAATGGTTGGACTCAATGATCCAGTGGGTCTCTTCCAACCCGGTTATTCTATGATTCTATGACTTCTGGTTAGACGTGTGGATCTGCTGGAGGGTAGGGAGGCTCTGCAAAGGGATCTGAACAGGCTGGACCGCTGGGCAGAGTCCAATGGCATGAGGTTTAACAAGGCCAAATGCCGGGTCCTGCACTTCACAGAATCACAGAATCACAGAATAACCAGGTTGGAAGAGACCCACCGGATCACCGAGTCCAACCGTTCCTACCAAACACTAAACCATATCCCTCAGCACCTCGTCCACCCGTGCCTTAAACACCTCCAGGGAAGGTGACTCAACCACCTCCCTGGGCAGCCTGTTCCAGTGCCCAATGACCCTTTCTGTAAAGAATTTTTTCCTAACGTCTAGCCTAAACCTCCCCTGTCGGAGCTTGAGGCCATTCCCTCTTGTCCTGTCCCCTGTCACTTGGGAGAAGAGGCCAGCACCCTCCTCTCTACAACGTCCTTTCAGGTAGTTGTAGAGAGCAATGAGGTCACCCCTCAGCCTCCTCTTCTCCAGGCTAAACAACCCCAGCTCTCTCAGCCGCTCCTCATAAGGCCTGTTCTCCAGCCCTTTCACCAGCTTTGTTGCTTTTGTTGCTTTGTTGCTCACTTGGGGCACAACAACCCTGTGCAGTGCTACAGACTAGGAGAAGTCTGTCTAGAAAGCTGCCTGGAGGAGAGGGACCAGGGGTGTTCGTTGACAGCGACTGAACATGAGCCAGCTGTGGCCCAGGTGGCCAAGAAGGCCAATGGCATCTTGGCTTGGATCAGAAACGGCGTGACCAGCAGGTCCAGGGAGGTTCTTCTCCCTCTGTACTCGGCACTGGTGAGACCGCTCCTCGAATCCTGTGTTCAGTTCTGGGCCTCTCACCACAAGAAGGAGCGAGTCCAGAGAAGAGCAACGAAGCTGGGGAAGGGGCTGGAGAGCAGGTCTTACGAGTAGCAGCTGAGAGAGCTGGGGGTGTTTAGCCTGGAGAAGAGGAGGCTGGGGGGAGACCTCATTGTTCTCTACAACTACCTGAAAGGAGGTTGTAGAGAGGAGGGAGCTGGGCTCTTCTTCCAAGTGACAGGGGACAGGACAAGAGGGAATGGCCTCAAGCTCCATCAGGGGAGGTTTAGGCTGGACATTAGGAAAAAATTTTTCACAGAAAGGGTCATTGGTCCCTGGCAGAGGCTGCCCAGGGAGGTGGTTGATTCACCTTCCCTGGAAGGGTTTAAGGGACTAAGGGATGGGTGGACGAGGTGCTGAGGGACATGGTTTAATGTTTGATAGGAATGGTTGGACTCGATGACCCGGTGGGTCTTTTCCAACTTGCTGATTCTATGATTCTATGACAGGTTTGAAACACATAGGCTGCAAAATACCACTCTCCAAGATATTTCCTTCCAGTTCCCTGCAGGTGGGTTGTTTGGGCCATCAGGGCACAGATTGATGCAATAACCCGTCCCTCCTTTAAAGAGGCCCCATGGGTGTTCACTCTTTGCCTACGCCCCTAGGCCCCAGCCCCTATTTACCTCCAGGCATGGACTGGATAATTTCTCTTAGGAACCAGGAGGAACTAGGGGTTGACCATCTTTCTGTATTTCCTTTCTAAACTTCCACTGCTTTCCAGCTGCTCCTCCTGGCTCTTCCTCATCTGCTTCTGCCCAGAGGTGACTGGTCACTGCAGCTCAAAACCCTCACATTCCTACACAAGCTGGTGATGCAGCCGAAGACTGCAGCTCTCGGTCCTAACAGTCCAATCTCTCTGACCCTGCTCAACCCACAGCAGTGAGAAAGCCTCTGATCCAATACTGAGGGCAAGCCTCAGGCAGCATTTCTCCTCTCCATCCTGGAGAGCCGTGCACAGAAGGCAGAGAGGTTGGCCAGCTGGGACAGTGCTGGCAGCAGCAGCCTGCAGGCATGCAGAGAAGTCAGCACTGATGGAAAACCAGAGCAACAGCACTGGGTTTGGAGGAGGAGAGGATGGCTCTGATAAATTCCTCCTTCCCCCTTGACTGTCCCTGCTTTATCAGTGACTCCCTGAGCTCCCAGCTGACAGTGCTGTCAGGAATCCAGGCCCCAGATGGAAATTAAGCACCAGGAGACTGGGATGAGGACAGCAAGTCAGCACCAGCATCCAGGGGTGACCCAAAGCCTCCTCCCGTGCCCGTCACGGAT
Organism: Phaenicophaeus curvirostris; assembly: GCF_032191515.1. NCBI lineage: Eukaryota > Metazoa > Chordata > Aves > Cuculiformes > Cuculidae > Phaenicophaeus > Phaenicophaeus curvirostris. Next base: position 2,467,418 of record NC_091392.1, on the reverse strand, counting down.
CCCACAGGGATGAACGGGGTCTGCTTTCTGTAAACATGCCTCCTGTCCTCTAAGCCAGCCCTGCTCCTCACAGAGGTCGTGATGCTGCTGTTTGGGGATCCCACTCTGCGGGATGCCATGTCACCCCACAGATATTCATTCCCCCTGCCGTGAGAAACCAATACTAAGACTTAATGCCTGAAAGATCAGGGTTTGTTTTGGCTTTCTCTAGAAAAATATGATAGCAGCAGTCCTACAAACCTCACTTCCCACTGTGCTGGCAAAAGAGGACTGTCAGGGAAAGAAGAGCAGAGGGTTGTTAGACCAGGTCTCTGCTGGATCCCCAAATACCTCTGTGACGCACATCATTGCAAAAAAAACCCTCACCCACATGGGGAGATTGCAGCGGGTGAAGAGCAGCAGACATTTGCAGAGAAAATGAGAGTCAACAACTGGCTTCTGGGGAGCTGCACCCCACGGTTCCCCTGAAACCAGCTGCCAAACATGAAGAAATCTCATTGCAATATCTCGTCCCCAGGCTCCTCCTTCTGCCCTGTTCAGTCAGCCTCAAATGCAACAAGGTAAACTTTCCTCCTTTTTCTAGTATATCTCCTCCCCACAAGCAAAAAAAAACTAGTCAATGCCAAGGGGGAGAAGACCACAGCATCTCCTGGCCATGGGCAAAGCTGCCCCGTGGGGGCTCAACCTGCGTCATTCGAGTACTGGAAAACAGCAAAGCTCTCGGGAAGGAGAGGTGTACTGGGGATAGGGGAAGGCTTGAAACTTCTTGAATGCAATACAGATCACATATATATAAGCCTGAATGAGACATCCCCTGCCAGCTCCTCCCAGCCTGGCAATGGTTCAGGTGTCCCCTCGATTCAGGTCCTGGCATCCAAGTCTCCACCACGGATTGGTGTTGGTTTGTTTTTTTTTCTTTTTTTTCCTTCTCTGTCTCCTTTTCTGGAAAGCGTTGTACTACGCTGGCAGCCTGCCATGCTCACATCTGCCTCCCACTTCATCCCTGTCTGCCATTGTTTCCAATCAGTTTAGGAAACAGCGCTGAGAACAATTAGAAAAGATAACGAGGAAGAATTACATAATTACAGGCCACCGCATCCAAAGCATTTTTGCAGGCCGAGCTCTGCCTTGAGGGAGGGAGAGGGACTTAATCACACTCTGCCTTTGCCTTAACTTAACTGTCTCACCATCATCATCGCAAGATGCCTGGATAGAGGTCCCTTCTGTAGCTGGACTCTGCAAGCTGCCACTAGAAGGGGTTTCATCCAAAAAGACAGTTGTCTTAGGCTTGGAAGAGAAGAATATCTTCCTTTCTCCTATGTCTTATCTGTCGGGGGGACGTTTCAGACTCAGCCCTGCTCAGCTGTCTCCCTGGATCGCATTTGAGCAGCAGACTTCACCGGCGGCAAGAAGGAAGACGCTCAAGGAATTAATCTGCTTTCGAGGTCCCCAGTGAGGCTTATGCAATAGGCTCCAGCTAAGCAAGGCTCCGATGTGCCAGCAGAATGATATCATGAAACTGTAAGGAACTCGAGCCACTGAGAGCAGCTCTGCACACTGAAAGACATTCTGTGTCCACAGTACATACACTCCCCTAACAAAAACCCGGTCCCTCCAACCAGACCACCTCCCTGAAAGGAGCTGCAGTTCTGGTTGTGTGCACACATCTGTAGTTAACACAGTCTATACGAGCCCTCCTCAACCCCTCCTTTCAAAGTCCTGATTGATATTTTATCTGTGTGGCCCAGGCCACCCATTCTTTCAGTATTTTTCCACATTACCTGCTGTGACACCAGAGTTTAGATTACTTCTGGTGGCTTGGAGGTGAATCTAAGAAAGCCATCACTGAATGTCTGTTGTTTGCTTTGCTAAACACCTGCTTAATTCCACCTATCCTATTCCCTCATCCCTCCCTCTACAACAGGTTCCCCACCTGCCACCTCTTGCATTAGAGCTACCAGAGAATATAATGCCAGGAAAGGAGACATTTACCCAGGAGAACACTGTCTTGAATGCTTTTCTTCGGAGGATTTCAAAGCAATTCTCCTATCATCATCCTCATATGGCTGGAGGCAGGGACTGCTATGTGAACTGATATTTGATCCGGCTTCAGAGAAGCTCTAAGCTCACTGCATCTTCCTTGCCATACATGCCGGGGATGATTTGCTGCTCAGCCATTATTTCTGGGAGCAGAGAAGCATCTTCAAATTTAAGAATCCACTTATTTGGCCGTAAGCGACTCTTAACAAACATCAGAGTAATTAAAAATCTCCCAAAAGCATGAGATCTGGGAAATTCCTTTGATATTTGCTCTGACTACGAATGCTCTCTCATCCTGACTCAGTGTCACAGATGTTAACTGTGAATTCCCCTTCATTCTTTAACCTCCTGAGCTCAGCAAATCCACCATTACCACGTCCTTCCTGATCTAGGTGTAATTCAGAGCTTTTGAAATTAAACCCCTTTCATGACACCTTTGATTGAGACGTTCCTGCTGAAGGACTCTAGGGCTTCTGCATTCCCTTTCAAGATGCAATGAAAGTGAGAAACTGTCCAAGCTTTGCAGAAGGGCTTGAAATTTTAAAATCGGGCATGGAAGATAACACACGTGTGGATGTAGAGACATTCATATGATCTTGGAATAGGAGCAGAAGGGCTGGAAAAGCGGCTTTTTGGAGGTTCCTTCTCCAGTTTGGATGATGGCCTTCTGCACTCCCCACTTATCAGGTCTGGCTGGGCAGGTGAAGCATTAAGGGATCCTTGTACAAAAACACCCATTCTATCATTTAAAACAAATCAGACAGCGCAACCCAAACTTGTGGAATCATGGAGATAAGCAATACAGACATTTCCAAATTAACTCATCTGACATTCATCATCACAGTGAATATTCAGACTTGGATTTATATCACATAAATTTAAGGTGACTAAGGATACTCATCACCAGATGCTGCTGCATCAGGTGATGAGATGAAGAAGGTACTTTGAGAGAGCAGTTCAGGTCCAAGATAGAGACAGAGAGACAGACAACCCGCAGGCATATTAATGTCTCTGCATTGTCAGTGAAAGCCCAAGGATGGCCAGGCAGCTCACTTGGGTATATAAATTAGGTAGAACTATATTACTTGAGGATGTGTTTCTCAACCATTAACTGCTGAGGAATTCTGGACTGGGACACAAGATGCCACTTGGTGAGTAAAATTATCAGCAACTGCATGGATTTTAGATCTGTAGAAGGTTAGCTTGGATTTCAGAAAGGGCCTAAACTGCAAATCAGTCACAGAATCATGGATAAATAAAATGGCCTGAGTTGGAAGGGACCCACAAGGATCATCGAGTCCAACTCCTGTCCCTGCATAGGACAACACCAACGGTTGCATCATGTTTCTGACGGTGTTGTCCAAATGCTTCTGGAATATTGTCAGGCTTGGCACCATTGCTGCTTCCCTGGGGAGCTGTTCCAGTGCTCTACCACCCTCTGAGTGAAGAGCCTTTTCCTAATATCCAACCTAAACATCACCAGCACATCTCCCTGCCATTCCCTCAGGTCCTATCATTGGTCACCAGAGTAAAGAGATCAATGCCTGCTCCTTCTCCTTCTCTTGTGAGGAAACAGTAAACTGTGATGGGGTCTCCCCTTAGTCCCCTCTTCTCCAGGCTGTAGTGTCTCCAGTCTGGACACTCTGCTTTGAAACAACATTAACCAGCCTGTTTTGCTATGTTCCCACCCGGAAACAAAGCTTGAGTAGTCACACAAGTTTGGAGATGGTGATAGAAAGATCTTTAGAACAGGATTGAATGGACACACTGCGTTTAGGGGTCCCCAAGCTCATTCCAGATGCAGTTACATATGCAAGCTCTTGCAGGGAGGAGTTCACATACAGAATTTGAAACACTTGGGATGGGCCTGGGAAAGAGCCAGGAAGCTTCCCAGAGAGGGGACCAAAGCAAAAGTGGAAGAAAGGCTCACACAGGGAGGACTCTATGTTTATGAATAAGCTTCTGTGATTGAAAGAAAACACAAATGAAAACAAACCAGGAGAACAGTAAAAATTTCTGAAAATCCATGTACGAAACGTGGGCTGAATGTTCTATAAGGAAAATGCTCCTCAAAGCCTTGCACCAGTCATCAATGGCTCTTCAACACAGCTGCATACTAACAGCTGTCACAGGGTAGGGTTTTTTTTTACATCACTTGAGCAAACTGAAGCCTCTCTCCCAAGGTAGGGAGCCAAGGGAGTAGGGGGAAGGAGGAGTGGGTGCATTTTGTGTTTCAGAAACACTCCTTATGGCACTTGCTTCATTTCCCATTGTTCAAAAGATGGCTTCCCATCATTGCACAGTTGCCAAGCACAGCAAGATGATGGAGAGAAAGTGATTATTTTAGATAAAACACCTCAGCGAGAGACCCACCTGATGCAGAGCCCTTTAGATGCTAAGAACATTCCAGTTGGTTGCCTTTGGAAGAAGAATTTCCCTGGGATATTCTCCGTTGCTCCCTTTGGTGATCAGTACCCTGCCAGCATAGTCACCCTCCAGGGTCCACTCAGACCCCACTCTGCCCTACAAGCTTTGCCCTATTGCTGGATCATCAGCTCCCACTTGAACAGTTCTCCCTGAGCTGAGCATTTCCTCCCCATTCCTTCCTGTTCCCAAGGGTCCAGCTACACCGCACCACCCCAGGAGAGCAAATCTCCAACAAAACAACAGAAAAAAAAAAAATAAAAGAAGCGTTGAGGGGAGGAGAGGAGGAAAAATTGGTTTCAAAACCTGGACACATCAAGAGACTGTTTCCATGGCAACCTCCCATTCCTACAGCAGCTCAAGCCTGTTTTAATCAGTGGCAGCATTTGCCAATAAAGTCTGCTGGGGTCTACTCTTCCTTCCTGTGTGTCTGCACTGGCATGGATGAGGCCCTGCACCTCTAGAGGCAAGGGAAACCTTTGGGAAATTATGGTGGTTATTTTTTATCGTGGGCTTTGGTAGCCGGAGCCAAGCTGCTGTGATACCTATGCAATGCCACAGAGGGAGTGCAGAGCAGTGCCCACCTCTGTAACCACCCTTAACTTAACTTCCCCTTCCAAAAATATCTCAATTCAAGCAGCTTCAGAGCCTCCTCGACCTGCTGTCTGCAAGCTTAGCCCTTGGTGAATTGCAAAGCTGCCCCAAAACCCATGAGATGCCAGTGCTGCCTGCAGACATCAAACCAAGGTGGAGACAGGAGCAGTGGGAAAGGTTCATAGGCAGCTGGTATGGTTGGTACCATACAGAGCGTCAATGGAGCTGCATGGGGGTGACACACGGAGGAGGTGAATAGCTCAATCCTCAACAGCAGAAATGGTTATTTCCCCTGGTCTAAGTTCAAGTGCACTTTGTTCTTTGCTACCTGGAGCCTGCAAGTTGCCAGATTGCAAGATGATACCCCATGGCAGTTTCCATGTAGTTTGTAATGTTATTTGTAAGGAATCCAAGAAGGAAATGTTTAAATTCAGTTCGGGTTCAACTCCAGAACAGCATGCCTGGTTGAGATGGCTTAAAATCAACTTCCAGTTCACGTTCACCTCAACTCTCCTGGGATTTTGCAGTGCAAATTTAAATAGTGTAACCCAAGCAATCAAAACTGCCTAATGACCTTGGGTCTCTGGTCTGAAGCAGTTCTACAAAAGAATTCCTTGAGCAGAAAGAGGCACAAAATTTTGTTAAAAGTCTTCAGGTTCACTATTTATACAGCATCTGTCACACTGGAATCCAGATTAAAACTGGACAGAGATTTTGGCTTGTATACAGTTGTCAATCAACACAGGATAAGTATTACCCACAGAAAAAAAAAACCCAGCCTCTTCTGAACAGTTTTGAAAACTTCAAGAAGTTTTCTTTGAAGACTTTAACAAAGGTGTTGATATTTTATTTGGAGTTTGTTCAGACTAGAGAGGCTCTGGAAAGACCTTAGAGCAGCCTTCTAGTACTTGAAGTGGGGTACAGGAAAGCTGGGGAGGGGCTCTTTATCAGCGAGTGCAGGGATGGGATGAGGGGGAGCAGTTTTCAGCTGAATTAGGGGAGATTTAGATGAGATATTAGGAAGAACTTATTTTCCCATGAGGATGGTGAGGCACTGGCACAGGTTGCCCAGAGAAGTCGCGGCTGCCCCATCCCTGGAGGTTTTCCAGGCCAGGTTGGATGGGGCTTTTAGCAACCTGATCCAGCGGGAGGTGTCCATCCTCATGGCAAGGGGGTTGGAATTCAATGATCTTTAAGGTTCCTTCCAACCCAAACCTTTCTATGACTCTGTGATTTTATTTTTGAAGGAATTTGTAACTGATTTTAAAAATTACAACAATTAGAAAATATCAAAGTGAAGAAAAAAATATTTCATTAAGCTTCAAATATTTAACTGGATTCTGTATAAGCAATACACTCTTTTGTTGCTTTTACTAATTGTCCTTATTCCAACAGAAAACTGGAACAAAAACTTTTAGATCAACCAAATGCTTTTTCAATGTGTTTTTGCTTTCAGCCAATGAACCTCAAACCAAGTATTTGTACATGTTTAGCCCTGATCCATGACTAGGACTACTCCAGCAATTCAAATAAACACAAATTGACCGCAATCTCACTTTGTTTGGATTTGCTTTCTGCAGATGCTATAACAGACCAGTTTGCTTTCTGCAGATGGACCGGTTTAGCACCAGAGAATTTTGCAAGCTTAAACATGAAGCAGTTTTCAGGGACTGTCACAGAAGAGTGAATTTTGAACACATTCACCCATCCTGCTTCTAGGAAGTATCTACGACACACCTAAAAAACAAATAGTCTGTGACACTGGACCACCACAGCCCAAATTTCACAGGCTTGAATTGAAGTACCTGACAAAGCTCACTGCTCTTTCCAACAGGGATCATCCAACAAAGCTGAAGGGGGGTGGGCTTAATATGATGGGAGCTATTTCTTTGCACAACATGCTTTCCCTGCCGCACGGTACCTTGGATGCTCAAGATCTGCACAGTTTCAGAAAGTACACAGGCAGATTTGGGGAAGAAAAAGCCACCACAGACACTAAATACAGTAGCATCGTATAAACCAGCCCAGCAGCTCCTCATGAATGCCTCTTCCCTACTGGCAAGCTCTGTCCCCAATGCCTCTGTGCACCTTCACTTCAGCTTCTGCTCACTGTAAATATTTAACAAAGCTTGCTCTCTCCAGAGATGCCCCTCCTCATCACTGCCTCAGCTGAACACTGTGCGTCTGAACACCAGCCAAGGTTAACAAATTTGAGTGAAATGTCACAGCTTAGCCCTTCCTTCCTTCTCTGGCACCCCCCAGAGCGTAGATGCATGCTCCACGAGCCACAGCGTGTTGTTGTATTTGTTTTTTCTTGCGGGGAGCTATTCCCATTTAATGCTTTGCCTGACAGCTGCTGTGATTAATAGATGATGTGCCAAAAGCCACATACTATTATTATTATTACGGCAACATTTAGAGGTCATAACCAAGAGCAGGGTCCCATTGTGCCAGGCACTGTACACTGTTGGAAGTGGCCCCTGACTGAAAAAACCTCCACCTAAGTAGGCATTTCTGGGAATAGAAGAAAAAAAATGTACAAAAATCTAAATGTTGTGGCATTTTTCCACAGTATTATGCACAAGGTAAGCAGTAGAAGAGAATAACTCTGTCTCCCAACACCTCAATGCCCAACGTGCTAGACCATGCTATCCGCCAGCTGGGAATTAACTGTCATGCATAATCATTCTACCACTGCACAGGGTACATGCATGGGTATGAGATTGTTGGTCTGTGGTTTAGATTGCATCAACAAGGTTAGACTAGCATATTCATGAGAAACAAACAAATAAGAAAACCCCAAACCAAGCAAAAACCCCAAAATTTTGTTAGTCAATGTTAGAAAGCAACACCTTCAGTATAGCCTTCCTATTCCATCCTGGAGAGCTCAAACTTTCCTCTTTGTGACATGTATGTTTACAGAACAACCAGCCTCAATTTTCTGAAATGATGAACCTAAACACCAGGTCAAGTGCTTTGATCAGTGTTTTCGAGCAATTTGGTGGCAAAGGCATAAATAAAACCCTGAAGTCATAACAGCCTGTCTAGTGTGTTGTCACCTAGATCCCACACCCATCTCTGGTAGATGCAGCTTCTCTCAGCTCCTTGTATCATGGACCTTACTACAAGACTCTGGCCTCTGAGGTGGAGACTTCAGCTCCTGCTTGAATTTCATCAGGTGGTGAGAAATGAAGATTCAGATGCTCAGCTAGAGAAGAAAAAATACTATGTGGCCCAAAACCAAGTACATTCATTCAGTTGCATAACAGGGCTGGGCAATGTTATCTCCAGCTCTTTGCTTGTCTTTGAATTCAGGTATCATTCCATCCCTAGTTGTTTAGAAAGAGGAAAGCAACAACTAAAAGAATGAAAGATACAGAAGCAGAAACACAGGCATAAATTGTGATTTAAAAGATGTGTTTCCCAGCAAGTTTATTCATTACAAACATGAGCCCCTGTCTGCTCTCTCAGCCTTGAATCTCTACTGGCAAAGGACTGACAAGTGCAGCTCTGCTACATCCTATCCCTTCCCACAATCCTCTGCCTTTCCCATTTCATGATGGCCAAGACTAGTTCCTGAACCCACTACCTTTGTGTGATCCACGTGGAAATCTGGGTTCTCACATGATCCTTATTTCATCTAATCTGCACCAAGGAGTAAGCAGCTTTTGTCTTCATGGGCAAATCCTCTACCCAGGGTAATTTCCAATTGTACACAAAGAACAAAGTGCTAGAGCACCTCCCATATGAGCACAGGTTGAGAGAATTAGGATTGCTCAGCCTGCAGAAGAGAATATTCTGGGGAGATGCTATAGCAGCCTTCCAGTATCCAAAGGGGGCCTACAGGGAAGCTGGAGAGGGCCTCTGGAGGCTGGAGAGGGATAAGATGAGGGGCAATGGCTTGAAGATGAAAGAAGAGAGATTTAGATTAGATATTGGGAAGAAAAGTTTTCTGTGAGGTTGGGGATGCACAGGCTTAGGTTGTCCAGGAAAGTAGCGGCTGCCCCATCCCTAAGTTGTTCAAGACTAGGTTGGATGAGGCTTTGAGCAACCTGGTCCAGTGGGAGGTGTCCTTGCCCATGGCAGGGGGGTTGGAACTGGATGACCTTTAAGGTCCCTTCCAACTCAAACCATTCCATCATTCTATAAAAACTAACTGAAAAATGTGAAAGGGGAGAATTTCTGAAAACGCATGTTGCAGCACACAAATGACTGATATGTTGCTGTTGACTGGTGCTCATTTCCATGCCCAGCAGAAACAAATCCTTCACTATCACACAGCACTGGGATCTCAGTATGGTCTATTATTAAGTAAGAAACCCCTTCACTTCAAAGTAGAATAAATAAGGAAATAAGAGTGAGTAAAACTACAGAAAAGCCACCTTGGATTCTGGTGGGATATTACATTTGTCTAGGTCTGTCAAACAACATAAGCTTGACTCTGCATAGGAAATTACATTATGATACACAACAGCCAACTCTGGAAAGAGAGGAAGTTGTCCCCCAATAAAACCAACTTGGTCACCTTTTTGCAGTGCTGTCTCTGAACCAACCAGCCTGAAACTGCCAAAAAAGGGTCTGATGTAATTTATACCATGGCAGAGGACACTAATTTCACTTAAGGATGAGGGATCATCAGCTGAATCAGAAAATAGTTACACCTGTGGAAGACAAGTTTAATATGATATCCTTGAGCATGAAGTAAGTAATTCTCCCTTATACACTTCTACTTTAAAAAAAACTATCAAACAAGAAGAAAACATCTCATCACAATTCCCTGCAATGCTACTGCATAGAATCAATCAAATATCTCCCACATGGGCAGTTATTAACTGTCCTTTGTGTGAAGAGATGGGCTTTGGAAGTACTTCTGAGTTATTGGCTTTTCCACGTTCATGAAAAAGTCATTGTGTTTATCGCTGTAGAAAAGAAAAACTCTTGGGGAGAGGGGAGAGAAGGAAGAGGGGGGAAAGGTAAGAGAGGGGAGAGGAAAAAAAGTCCAAACAGCCTGAAGGTAAGAGCCACGTATCATGCTAGAGGAGAGGGGGAAACAACATGCAAAGCAAAATGCTTTCCCCAGCAGAACTCGAGCTAGCAACCGCCAGTGGAAATCCTTTCTCTTTATTACAGATGCAGTTAAATAACATTGAAAGAAAATAAAAACCAACAAGGAGCAGGGATGGTTTTATCAAATCCGCACAAAAGTTGAACTGCTCCTGGGAGCTGTATGTTTTTCCCTTCTGAGCAATTCAGCAGTGACAAAAAGGATGATTTCTCCTGTGCACACCACCCATAATTCCATGGTCGTATTTGATGCTTCAAAAGAAAGCTTCAATCTCCATGAATAAAAGCAACTGTTTGAAAGAGATTATTCACCTGCCATGTAACCTAGACAGGAGGGAGCTGACTGCTTGCAGTGAGTTTGTGATAGGCCAGCCTTTACCCCTCCGAGTCTGTATTCAAGCAGACACATCAGTAATGAATTTTCACCAAGTGCTGATAGGAAAGAAGGAATCTCCAGCTCTTCCGTCTCTTCATGTCCTCCTCACATCTTGAGTATTAACTACAACTACAGCCTGCACTGTCCCTTTCTCCTACAGCTGATATGTTTTTGCCTTTTCTAAAAGAGCAGAAGAGAGATTTGACTTCAGGGGGAGCCTTGTTTATTTTGCTCCTGCACGTAACTCTCTGGCAGGACTCCATCTCATAGCTATTGGAGGCATCTTAACTCTCCTTCCACTTAGATCTGAGGCTGTTTTTTGCCTGCTCTGAACTTCCTTCACATTCTCACTGTTACTTGATTTTCCCCCAGTTACCTGTGTTACAGACCCTGAAAGAGATAAGTCAGTGAGAACTTTTGAGATAACTCTATGTTTTTCATTTACTAGAAGAGAATAGCTTTAAATAAAAATGGAAATTTAAAGTAGGAGGACAAAGGTGATAACAACACCCGTGTCCAGCTGTCAAACAGCTTAGTGCAACATTTACTTTTAGTATAAACCCATGAAACAGTCAAGGGCTTTTTATCTAGAAAAGAATCAGCAATGAATCCAGCTTCAGCCCATCTGCTGGTACTCTCCAAAACACAAGTGATGGAAACAATTCACTGCCATCAGCAAATTCCTGCCTTTCCATCTTCCCTCTGGATAGCCCTACTCAAGTCATCCACCCTGCTTTTCTCCTCCTCTCTGGGACAGCAGGTCTCATTTTTTGTAGCTAGGAGGATGGAAAAAGAATGGAAAAAAGAAAAGAAGAGGGCAGTTCCTACATCTGTCTTCCCAGGAGAAAGCAGTCACCCCCATGAACATAAGGATGCTAAGAAACCATAGCAGCCTCTCATGAAAAAAAGAGGCAAAACCCAAAGACTGAATTGAGAACCAGAATTAAGACAATGGGCCTTAGGAGACACTTTGCCAAAAGCAGAAGAGGGAACAAAACTATCACTGTGGAAATTCTTGATCCAAGACTATTCCTTACAACACACACTAGTGGAAGCTGGGAAAACGAAGCTGGCCTTTATTCTTACTTTTCCCCAAGCTTCTGCTCACCAGGTAGCATGGTGCCTTAAACTGGTCTTACAATTGACCCAGGTGGGCAGCACTTACAGCAGTTGTGTGACAGTGAAAGGCAATGCTAGACATCGATGAATCTGTCTCACTCCAGCTGATGAAGATCACCAAGTACCTGTAACAATACAACTTTTAATGGAGACAAGAAAAAAAGGTTTTACCATGAGTAACTCTGTCCCGTGAGACCTTAACCTGAGTACAGTGTTCAGTTCTGGAGTCTTCAGCAGAGGAAGGACATGGATCTGTTAGACCAAGTCCAGAGGTGGCCACAAAGTTGACTCAATGGCTGGAGAACTTCTCATAGAAGGACAGGCTGAGAGAATTTGGATTGTTCAGCCTGGAGAAGAGAAGTCTCCATGGAGACCTCATAGCTGTTTTCCAGCACCTAAAGAGTCCTACAGGAAAGCTGGAGAGAGGCTTTTTAGCAGGGTGTGCAGAGATAGGACAAAAGGAAACGGGTTTAAGCTGAAAGAGAAGAGATTGAGATGAGATATTAAGAAGAAATGTTTTCCTGTGATGGTGGTGAGGCACTGGCACAGGTTGCCCAGAGAAGTCATGGATGCCCCATCCCTGGAGGTGTTCAAGGCCAAATAGGATGAGACTTTGAGCAACCTGATCCGGTGAAAGGTGTCCCTGCTCATGGCAAAGGGTTGGAACTGGATGATATCTAAGGTCCTTTCCAACTCAAATCATTCTATGATAAGTTCACCTTACTTTAGCCTGAAATCAGAGCTGATTCCACAAGCTTTTTGGTTCCAGTGAGTAGAAGCAGAAGAAATCCCCAGGACAGTGTGTGTAGCTGAATTGTCTAGCTAAAGAAGAAATCAGAATTCCCATAATACACATGAGTTTGTCTTCCTGAGTTGTCTGTTTTTTTCTCCTGTGGTTTGTCCATACATGTTCTTTGTCATGGAGTTTGTCTCTGTTGTCCTCTTGAACCCAACATCCAATACATATGGGCTAAAAATACACTTTTTGCTTTGAGCATTTGGGGAAGCTAGAGGCAAAAAGAGAAAATGGAAAAAGTTGAAAGCATTGGAAAATGGAGATGGGCCTGGGAAGATTAATAAAGAGGAAAGAGAAAAAAAATTACAGCTATGTGGGGGGAAAAAATATAATTAGCAGAATCCTACCCCAACACAAATTAGTTCTACTCTTCTAGGCAGCCTCCCAAGGAGAAAAGAAGGGTCAGGGAACCCAATTTCCTGTCCTGCTTCGATGGAGTTTGCCAGAGCCAAGGGAGCAGAGCGTAAGTTCAGTCGTGGAGATTCACAATGCCCACGTACCCTTAAACACTGAATTCTGCCTTCCATGTTGGTCCTTGCCTGGGAAAGCTGGAGGGAGCCTAGGGAAATAGTTGCAACTGACACTATTCTTCTTTCTTTTTTTTCTGAGCTAGGCATGAAAGTCTTAGGAGGAATTCAGGAATCCATGAAACTTGCTTTGAGAGAGAAAAAGCTGGCTCTCGTATAGAGAGGGGAGAGAGCCACCTTCTCTGACACTGAATAAGAAGTTATCCACAAAGTTTTCCCATCATCTCAACCTATATTTAAAGACAGAATATACCTATTTGCATGTCAGAGGAAAGAGAAGACTACATATACTCTGGGCCAATTCTACAAGGAGTTTGTTATGCTGCTACCCAACGGTTCTTTCAGGAAGAAAGCAATGGGCATCCTTCTGGACCTGGAGTAAAAAAGAGTAGAAACATGATGGTACATCATTCCAGCGCTTCAGATCTCTGTTCTGGTGCTTTTTACACACCGGCTGTGGGATAAATAGGCTGCACAGCAGGACTTCTGTCCTATTATACTGCTACTTATTATATATAAATATATATATTTTTATACTGGCTTGTATCAGAAACAGCGTGACCAGCAGGTCCAGGGAGGTTATTCTCCCTCTGTACTTGACACTGGTGAGACCGCTCCTTGAATACTGAGTCCAGTTCTGGGTCCCTCACCACAAGAAGGATGTTGAGGCTCTGGAGAGAGTCCAGAGAAGAGCAACAAAGCTGGTGAGGGGGCTGGAGAACAGGCCTTATGAGGAACGGCTGAGAGAGCTGTGGGTGTTTAGCCTGGAGAAGAGGAGGCTGAGGGGAGACCTCATTGCTTTCTCCAACTACCTGAAAGGAGGTTGTGGAGAGGAGGGAGCTGGGCTCTTCTCCCAAGTGACAGGGGACAGGACGAGAGGGAATGGCCTCAAGCTCCGCCAGGGAAGGTTTAGACTGGACATTAGGAAAATTTTTTTCACAGAAAAGGTCATTGGGCACTGGAACAGGCTGCCCAGGGAGGTGGTTGAGTCACCTTCCCTGAAGGTGTTTAAGGCACAGGTGGACGAGGTGCTGAGGGGCATGGTTTAGTGATTGATGGGAATGGTTGGACTCGAAGGTCTGGTGGGTCTCTTCCAACCTGGTTATTCTATGATTCTACTTCCAGTCTGTTACTGTGGATGTGAGCATCATTCACAGGGAATGCCTTACTTCTATCCTTCCTTGAGGATGTATACCATATTGCAGCAAATTTTGAGCAACTTCCATCACAGCCTAGACAGAGGAGACTCCAGAAGAAGCAGAAGTAAGGTCACCAACAACTTCAGCACTCAGACACAACTTTTTCCTCATCCACAACACTTTTCCCAGAATGAGCACAAATGACAGGTAATCCTTGGGGTCACGTGTCTCATAAGTTTTATTCAGATTCCTAACATGTCATCCTACACTATCTATTCGCCTATGACACCCTAATTGTTTTGTTCCAACTTGGAGGAGAATCTAGGTTTTTCTTCTCCTTTGTATTGCCGAGAAATTAATAATTTGAATATAATTAAAACCTGTCATTCTGCTTCTTTCATCCAGAGGTGACACTGTCTCCTTTCCAGCCAACAGCCTGAGGCAAGCTGCCCATACCCGTCTTTTGGGACTGAAAATCTGAGATTCAGCCCTATTCAATGACTGACAAATCCAGAAACTCCTGTCAGCTTTGGCTCAGATCTTAACTTTATAGAAAAATGGTGATTAATTTTGTATAAATGCAGCATCCACTTTCTCACTGCTCTTGAAAGCACAGTTAGGTACCTCCTGAACGTGAAAAAGACAGTCTGGTCTAGTGGGACATGTGTCTGCCCATGCAAGGAGGGTTGGAACTAGATGATGTTTAAGGTCCCTACCAACCCAAACTATTCTATGATTCTATGACATCTTATGTTCATACAGCCTGGAAAGTCACATTGCATTACAGCAGAAGTAGCAACGTGCCCACTTAAACAACTTCTGCTGAGGAGGGAGAAGACAATCCTGGATTTTTACACAGTAAGAGAGGTCTTACTGGGTCTAGTAAATGACCCAGCTTGCAAATAGCTGCCTCTGGCAGGGTTCAACAGCAGATGCAAAGAGAAAAGTAGAGGAAAAGGGTAAACATGCACCAAAATGTGCCCAAAATACTTTTTCAAAGAGTTCTAGGCTGAAGGATGTCCCAAGTCAAATGTAGAAACTTCACAGTTAATGGACCACCATTGATTACTTCTCTACAAATTCGTCTGCCGGTTTTTTTGAACCCAGAATATGTCCTGCAGCAGGAAGTTCCACCAGTCAATTAGGTTTTGTGACCAAAGAGATGACTTCTTTCCCCCAAGAACAAGTTTCCATTTGTTTTGAACCTGACATCTGCTAGTTCCCTCAGAAAGTCCCTAGCTCTTACACTGGAAAAGACAATGAGCAATTGATCTCTATCCACTTTCCATGAAAATGTCTCCCTGCACCCCCAAAAAGAACCCACCAAAAGTCAACCAAAAAAATCAAACAGTGCTAGAAGCTGAATTTCTCAGCAGGAAAAGATAACAGAGGAATAATGCTGGGGCTGTCTATTAGGAAATCCATCTCTGTTTTTAGATCATCTTTAATTCATTCAGGCTTTATACCATGCTTTCATGATTGCTATTTTTATGAAACAGTTGACCCCTCCATAACAATAACTGCTTCTTTATCACAATCTCTTCTCCCCTGGCAAAAATTTACATCTTTCACTGCCAGGCTCTCCCTGGACTTTATGGATAACAGATCCATCTCAGTGATACCAAAACATTCAGAAATTTCAGAAGCAAACCCTAGATTCAGATCCCCCCTCTCCTCACTATCCTCACTAGCACAGATACCTTGTCTCTCTCCCTGCACATCTATTATGCGCATTTTCATCAGGAGCATTTTGCAAGCGATCTGTTGATTCATTGTATTAGAATTGCAAACAAATGGTATCATTTTCCCTGCACGCTCTTCTTTGAGAATTCAGCATTGATTTCCCAGCATTGTCGGGCTACTTGACTGACACTTCTGGTTGATTTGAACCCTTTAAGATTTCTCACTGAAACCACTCCTGCTCATCAGTTCTTCAGCTAGGACTCAAGAGCTTGCAGGAGCGCAGGCACCTGTATTAGTTTACATAGTCCCAACATTTCCCTATACTATATATGATTTACAATGCTTTCCCTCGAAATCATAATTTGAAAGCAGAAAGTAAGGAGGAAGGGGCCAAACTGAAATCCATCCCTGATGTAATTCTATTGACTTCAATGCTTGCTGCGTGTCAGACGGGCATGTGCATTTTTATCACATCCAGACCTTCAAAGGGCCCGTTATGCTGTAGGCAGTCAATGCACTATTTAATCCTTCAAATGCTGGGATTCTTTCTTTTTCCTGGGTGATTTTGTCATTTTAATAGACAAACGCGTATTTGCCACGGCTGCTGTTATATCTGAAACCACAACAAAATACTTTCAAACGCTGTCATATTCTTTCCTTGTGTAGAGAGCCATTTAGCGGGTCTCACACACTGACAAATATTCATGGATCCTGACATATCTGGCTTGCATAGTAAGGTTTAGGATCTCACAGAGGGAAAAAGAAGGACAACAGCAGTAAATAATTTGCTCGCACTGTTGCATGGCAGGGTCTCTCTGAGTGCTGAGATCAATGCCAATAAAACAATCCATGTAAACATGTCACTTTCAAAAGTCTAACTATCTTCTCATTAGAGAAGAAAACATGATTAAAAGCCCATTCAGGCTCTGTACAGCTCCTACAGAAATCAGCAGGATTTTTTGCACTGCCTTCAGCAGGAACTGCATCCTGCTGCAAAGTTCTCAGGACATTTCAGCATATTGAGTCTTACAAAAAAATGAGGTTTTGGCAGCTTCAGTGGTTAAGTGCCTTCACATCCCTATGAACCAGATCATATGTGGTCTTTTCTCCCAAGTAATAAGCCATGGGATGAGAGGAAATGGCCTTAAGTTGCACCAGGGGAGGTTTAGATTGGATTTTAGGAAGTATTTCTTTACCAAACAAGCAATGAAGCACTGGAACAGGCCGCCCAGGGAAGTGGCGGAGACCCCTTCCCTGGAGAAGGTCAGAATACAGAATGGCATGACACTTCATAATATGGTTTAGTAGCCACAGTGGCGCGGCCAGATGGTTAAACTGGATGATCTTAGAGTTTTATTCCAACTTTAGTGTTTCTATAATATCCGAGATCAGCTCTCCTTGTAAGTGACTAGTTGAGGATACCAATATCAAAACCAGATACTAATTCAAGACTTTAAAACAAAGCACCAGAGCGCCAAAGCCATCTGTATGCACTACCAGCGCAGAATTAAGACATCTGGTGGCAAAAAAGGACCTCTGGATGCCCAGGATTCAGGATGCTAGGCAGGAAAATATTTTCACAGAAAGGGTCATTGGGCACTGGAACAGGCTGCCCAGGGAGGGGGTTGAGTCACCTTCCCTGGAGGTGTTTAAGGGACAGGTGGATGAGGTGCTGAGGGACATGGTTTAGTGTTTGATAGGAATGGTTGAACTAGATGATCTGGTGGGTCTCTTCCAACCTGGTGATTCTATGATCTTTTACTGCAGGAAGCAATCTCCTCAAGAAAAATGAAACTATTTCAGGCCTTAAAATACAAATCATGGAAAGCCCTGGACAGCACGCTGATTTGGTGCTTACTATGAGATCTTGAAGAGAAGATGATTGACTTGTTTTCAAACCCTTCCTAATGTCCTCCTTTTGCCAGCTGGAAAACTGAGACTTCATTCAGCTGGACTGAAAGTGGTCTCGTGCAGAGACCTGAGGGCATCTCAGTGCAGGATTGCGAGCCCCTCTTTGCTCATCTTCCTCTCATATAGATCTTCGAAAGCCTGACTGAGTGTCATTAATGACAATATCTCACGGGTGTGTTTCTCCTCCGACTGGCTGATTAATTTTATTGCTGCGGTAGAGAATTGCAAATATGAAGTGCTCAGTGTACCAAAATGACATTTATGTAACTTATGTTGTAAATACGTACTGACATGCTGATGTTGTGGTTAGTGGAAGAATGTTAAGAGGCTATTAATTTCATTATTGCTTAATCAGCAGTGAGCACTACTGTTCTCCTCTCCAGCCCAGCTGCTTGGCTCGTGAGGTGTCCTCCAGAGAGAAGACTGAGAATGCAGGACAGTGTTGATGATGCTAAATGCTGGTGCACATTGGGGCACAACTCCACATAACATCTGTGCACATCTGGAGCCTCGATGCCTTTATGACAGCTGCCTTTTTGAGCCTTAGACAGTCAATAGTGTCCCAGCCTTGGACTGACTCTATGTGGAGAAGGGGCTTTCAGCCATTCCTCGGTTCCTCAGATGAGTATCAGGAGTGATCTCTCTGGTTTTGTTTTTCCTGTGTTCTCCTTCCCATCTCTTCTTATCCTCAGAAAACACTGCTACAGGCCTGAGAAACTATTTTGCAGCACTAGAATAACAGCCTTTTTTCTGCGGCTGCTTTCCCCTCCCCCTAAAGTCATGTGTGTCCGGGACAGAAGACATCCTGTTTCACCCCTTCTCATACACAATTCTCAAATTTATGGGAATGTCTAAACCTGTGGAATTTATGGCTACCAATACCTTCATTGCTTATTTTATCAAATCCGTTCTTTCATACACTCTGTCAGAGTTCATCATAGGTCACATCCAAAATATCTCAGACTCCAACAAGTTAGAGCAGGAGGGGAGAAAAAGACCTGTAAAGTCATCTCATCTGACCCCCTTTTAGTGCAAGAAGAAAGAGGCTCCCCTGGGGAGATCAGGGCGGAAAGGACACGGAGACAGCTCCAGTAATGGGAAAACTATTAGCCCAATGAGTTGAAAAAGTGACAGACTGATAAGAAGTAGCCTGAGTATGAGGAATAACTTCCTGACAGCAAGATCTATCAGAGCACAGGAGAGAGGCCTGAGGGAAATGTCAGAAGGACCAGCATTCAAGCCACTTAAAACAGAACAAAACATATTTGGAAGCAAACCTGCAATGATCAGGAGACTAAACTAGCTACAACATTTTAGCAATGTGTCTTTTCCATAGCTAATAACTCATAATGAGCTATCAGGAGGCACAAACAGTGTAGAGGAATGTAGCTGACTGACTTCACTGAATGAGTGTAAAACTGCTACAGTTTATGTGTCCCCTGGGACATGATTCGGCTGAACTAGGCTGATTAGAAGGATTTGCAAAACGGCTGGAGAGCAAATCCCTACCCAGTACTGGCCAGAAGCAGCAGCAATGCAAGACTCATCACTACAGAAGTTCCTAAAGGCAGAAATGTTGCAGAACTTCTAATCTCCAGGTGACCCCAAGAAGGCAGTGATTAGCATCCACTGGGTATGTAAAATTAAGCAGGAGTCTTTATTAGCAGAAAGCCACATGTGAAAGCCTCTGCCTGAGCCCTTCCCACAACATTCATCGAGGATATGGAGTGACAAACTAGCCAATTAGAAGCTCTTCACCACCACAACCATCCCGTGGGAGTTGACCCATTATGGACAATATACTCACTGGTAAATTCATGCTGGTCATGCTCATTCTAAGGATCAACCAGAGATGGTTGGGAGCATGATATCCACTCCTAGGATTACAGTTCTCTTCCAAAAAACAACTAGGTTAGGAGGTGCTTTGACATTA
The DNA here is from genome assembly GCF_032191515.1 of Phaenicophaeus curvirostris. Classification (NCBI taxonomy): domain Eukaryota; kingdom Metazoa; phylum Chordata; class Aves; order Cuculiformes; family Cuculidae; genus Phaenicophaeus; species Phaenicophaeus curvirostris. Next base: position 2,447,812 of record NC_091392.1, on the reverse strand, counting down.
GACCCAGAAATATTGAGTGCATCTAGCCTTAGTGATTAAAGAAGTGAGGCCTACTTGTGGACACCATAGACCCTGAATCAAAACTCAAATTCATTCACTAGTTTTGCCTCTGACTCACTGTCTGACCTTGAGAAAGTCATTTAATCTCTCTGTGCCTCAGGATCTGCATAAAAATAATTATTATAGCTGATGTTTTATGGGAAAAAGACTGGTACGGTATAAAACATCATTCTAAAATGCCCTTTTCAAATCCTTCATTAGAAAAAAATTCTACAGGGGGGCAGAATTTCAGAATCTTATTAAGCCTTTCCCAGTGTCTCAGTGCGTTTGACTAACTCTCAATACACATTATGCTACATTTAGATCAGAATTTGAGACTACGGATTGTTCATAAAAATCTTCTAACTTACTCCAGTGGCAGCTTCAAGTTCTGGTGATGAATTGTATCTAATTAGTTATATATTTTGTCATTTGAAAAGATAGCTGGGTAATAAATCACTATTTTCAGCTGGAAAACTTTGACTTAGCATCTCCCCTCCTTCTTAATCAACTTTTGAGACATTCATGAGGTTCTCACCTAGAAATTCTTTTTCAAACTATTGTCGAGCTATCAACATTTTTCAGGTTAAAATGAAGCTGGAGATTGGACAGTTATTTTCTTATTTAAGAAAAAAATTCCCTGATTACTGTCAGCCAAAAAAAAAAATTTAAAAAAATATTCAGCTTAAAGCTTATCTTCTGTAAAGTAAACACTGCAACAATTTTTCACCCTGTTCCAAGCCCTCCAGCCAGAGAGCAAAGACAGGTTTTTGTTGACAGCACTATTTGCAAAAATAGCTTTCCTTTCTCTGTTTTGGCTTATGTTCTCTCAAGAAGATGATAAGAGAAAGGGGGAGTTTCTGAACCTTCTTCATACCAGCATTCTTCCTCAGCTGTCCATGCATTGTCCCTCCAAGAGGAATAATCTTTAGTATCAATATAGAGTGTAGAAGAAAACAAAGGAAGAGACTGATCTGTTCAGAGGGCTCTACTCTGTCTTACCATATTATTTTTCCTCTCTCGTGGCACAAATTATTACGCAGATCTTTAGCTGCCACTCATTCCAACTGCAGAGACAAAAGTCTCTTCTGTGTGAAGCCACCACAGTTCAATCAATGTCACGCCGCCACCCGTCACTCATGTATTACACACTTCATTCATATTAAAGACCTACTCAGATCTGAGACTGTACAACACCTTGGCATCATACGCTTCTCACCAAGGAATTACGAAAGAGAGAGACTTGTGTTTCATTTGGATGTTTTGGAAGCAGCATACGACAGCAGTTGTGCTTGCTAGTGTTCAGTGGGAAAAAAAAGATTTTTTGCTGTTACAAGACAAAAAAAACCCAAGTTGTGGTGGGTTTTTTTGCATGGGTTATACTTCTAGTTATTTAAAATAGAAATAGTGATGTAACAGCTTGTAATCACAGCTTGGACTTCCTTCACTGAATTTGTAGTGGGATCTCATCTCTTGAGGTACTGGAGAGTTTCTGAAACTCCTGTGCAGCACAGCAAAAATTCAGGCTTGGATGAACCATAGAATCATAAAATACTTTGGGTTGGAAGGAGCATTAAACATCATCCAGTTCCAACACCCCTGCCATGAGCAGGGACACTTTCCACTGGACCGGGCTGCTCAAGGCCCCATCCAACCTGGCCTTGAACACCTCCAGGAATGGAGCAGCCACAACTTCCCTGGGCAACCCGTGCCAGTGCCTCATCACTCTCATAGTGAATAATTTCTTCCTAATGTCTAATCTAAGTCTTCCCTCCCCTAATTTATCCCCCCATTCTATCACTACATGCCCTAGTGAAAGGTCCCTCCACCAGCTTTCTTGTAGGCCCCCTTCAGGTACTGGAAGGCCACTATAAGGTCCCCCCAGAGCCTTCCCTTCTCCAGGAGGGACAACCTCAAGTCTCTCAGCCTGTCCTCATAGCACAGGTGCTTCAGCCCTCTAACCATCTTCATGGGCCTCCTCCAGACCCATTCCAACATTAACAAATGAAGGGTCATCCCTGTGCCCTACTCTGCAGAGAAAGTCATAGAATCATAGAATAACCAGGTTGGAAGAGACCCACCGGATCATCGAGTCCAACCATTCCTATCAAACACTAAACCATGCCCCTTAGCACCTCAAGTCAAGGCAAGTGGCATTATTAGAAACAGAACTTAGGCAGAATCATGGGAAGTCACTGCAGTGCTGAATGCAATGACCCTTGCATTGGGTTCTATCATCTGATGGCAAGAGGATATTCCACCTTCAACCCAGCATCTGCCTAATAAGACCAGAGGGGATGTCAAAGGGAGCACAGAGGAAGCCAGCATTACTGTCCAGAGAGCACAGAGCATGTGGAAGAATAATAAAAGCCTGAGGAGGAGGGGAAGTCATGGCCAGGGTCATCCTCAGTGATTACACAAGGTCCCCGGGCACCTAGCAGGGAAGAAAACCCTGCATTAAGCGTAGGTGCAGTTACAAACTGTTGCACTCCACATGCTCATCTGTTTCCCTGTGCTGGTCCTGAATTTAACCAAGATAAAATAATTCAGGACAATGAATGAAGGCAGAAGCATCCTGCAAAATTCTTCAAACACTCTTCTTCAGGCTAATTAATTACTGGATGTGAGGTTACCTTTAGGAGAAGGCCTGATGCTTTTCTCATTCCATTCTATGCAATAGCCCCCTCACTATGCAGAGGCTTTTCAAAGAGTCTGATAGTCTGCAATAAGCAGAGGCAATAAGATCGCAGCAAGCTTACCCAGTTTTTCCAAGTTCAAAATGAGCTCTGGATTCATTCGTATGCACTTAAAGCCTGGCATATTTAACATGCCTGAAGGTTTTATCATTTTCTGAAATTTCCACTTGAATTATAGCAGCACTGGGAAAAGACTGAATGAGTCACAGTCTAGAGCTCTGTCCTCCTCTCATCCCATTGAATCACACAGATAACCTGATGAGAGGTTGTGCATCAGAGAACACAAGGCAGCTGTGATTTGAAACATGCCTGACATCCAGTACCAACGACTCAACAACCAAAGCAGAGGAAGAAAAATTCAGACAGATCTCAGACACAAGTCAAGCTCCATTTTCTGCTTTCTTGTCCTGAGAGAATGCATGAGTTTTTATGCCATGCTCATAAGATAACAGAAGGGCATTGCAATTCAGCTGTTCCTAGGGAGGTAAGCCACCAGTGGGTCCTCTACATGAAGGGTAGGATCATGGGGTAATGGAGGAACCTGTGCAGTTTTTGGTGGTCCTGAATTCCATGGAAATATGGCATGGACTCCCTCATTCCCAGCCCACAGGCTCCTTTGCTCATCTTCCACAGCTTCAGCTATGAGGACACTAACTGTTCAAAAGAAATTAATATCAAGCTGGAGGTCCACAAGGGACACAGAGCTTCATCCTTTCAGGGCATAAGCCAACCCTATATAGACAGATACAATCCTATGCAGACGAGTCAAGGGGAAACATTCCCACAGATTGAAATACCTCGTAAATTCTTCCTGACAGCTTCCTGCACCTTCTTCAGAAATGGAAGCCAGGAAAACACCAGATGAGATGGACTTTAGATCTGCTCTGATTCTCTATTTGGTCAGCAATGATTTCCACCCCATGAAGTGCTCAAGTGTCATCTTTATAATGGGAATTTTGGTCAGGTGGATGGAGAGTAGAAAGAAAGCAAGAAGCTGACACTTCTACATGCACCACGTTCTAACTGGGGTCAAGGAATGCAACAGCTGAAGAGCAGCAAGTTATTTTCTGCATCACTGGCCTGTCAAAATACGTTTCTATTCATATATAAGGAAGGAAGAGGACAAAGCCCAGGAACAGATCCCTGTCAAGTCAGTTCTAGGAAGCATGGAATGCCAGCAGTTGCCACCATGAACTGGACTCAGCAAGTTGCTTCATTTCCTTTATCCTGCTGATAGCATGGATCTAGGAAGGTTAATGGAGAATCTCAACCAGCCACAAAAAAAGGGGGAAGGGTATTTGAAGCAAAATAGTCTAGAAATCATTCTCATATGTAGCTTTGTCCATGAGGCAATATGATCCATCTCTATTGTCATCTAGTGGACTTTGACTTACCAAGTACATTTACTTGGCTCCAGAGTGTACCAGGTGTTAAGGGTCATTCTTGCATGGCCAGGCAAGTTTTGCAAGGGCCAGAAAATTCAACCTTTCCCAGGCACAGAAACAGAGCAGTTACCTCCCCACCCAACTCAACCTGAGAGAAAGACTGTGAGCCAGAATCCTCACTATATGTCTGGAAAGCTAAAAATCCATGTTCTGGCAAGTTGAACAATATAAGCCCATATCCTAATATGGAAAAAGACTCCCTGATGATGAGAACAGATAGAACTGCCACAGACTCAGAGTGGACATAGAAGATAAAGAAGAGAGCTCTTCCACTGTTAACCACTGTTTCTCTGCTTTGGATGGAGAGTATGATCAGACGTCTTCTTCCACTTGCTGTGTGTTCTAAGCATGCCCATTCCAGCTAAACAAATAGAGTAATTAGGGATATCTTCACCCAGCAAGACCCCTGCCCAAAGCTGCGGCCAGCACAGCAGTGATGTCTAACTCAAAGTAAACTGCCCCATCAAGGAGCTTTCCTATGATAACTGGGGAAATGAAGGGCAGGAAGTAAGCGGGGACACGGACAGAAAGGTAGAACCCATAAGAGACAGAATATGGTCCTGCAGAACCAAGAAAAAACATTTCTTTGGTCACACAGCTAGCTGGAAAGACAAAGAAAATTTGGACCTATCACACAAACACATATGCAAAGAAGGACTGAACCAGTGATTGCAGAAACGGATATGCCTGTGCATATCCATGAAGTACCCTGCACTTCACTGCCGTAACAACACGATTGAGATTTGATCCAGAAGCATCATATCTTATACAAAAATCACAGCTTAGTACTTGGTCAGACTCCTCTGCTGACACTTTTTCTAAACCCATCTGATGCCCTCCTCATACCTGGAGTTGTCCAGGTCCCCTCCATGGGCCAAGAGACACCATGAGCACAGTACCCAGCTAGAAACAAACTCCATCCGTACCACAGCACACACAGAGATGATCCCTGTGTACAGCTCTTTATAAGCCTCCTTTCCTCATAAATGAATGATGAGGCCCTTTTAATTGAATTAATTCTAAATGCTGATCTTGGGATGTATTATCAGTGTAGAACAGCAGTGCAAGCACAGGACGTTTGTGAGGTGTTGCCAGCCACAGTCTCACTGGCTGCTCACAAATGGTTTTGAACAATGATATGTGAAGGGAGGGAGGGAGGGGCCAGGACCCAAGGGTTTCCCTGATGGAGCTTCAAAAGCTCCTCCTATGCTACCTCTCGCCTGCTCAAAGCCCCAGCATCATCCAGGACTGGTCCTGGAGGTTCTTTGGATGTAAAATTCCCTTAAGATTGTTTGTTAAGGAATCACTTGTACAAGGTTGAAATAAGACCAACAATACGCGAAGCAGAAAAGTGCTGCTGTTGTCCAAAGAGATATCCAACCACCTCAACCCATCCCACCATCCTAACAAAGTGATGAGATAATAAAAGCATGTCCAGAGAAGAGCAACAAAGCTGGTGAAGGGGCTGGAGAACAAGTCTTATGAGGAGCAGCCGAGGGAATTGGGATTGATTAGCCTTGAGAGGAGGAGGCTGAGGGGAGACCTTACTACTCTCTACAGTTACCTGAAAGGAGGTTGTAGAGAGGTGGGTGCTTGTCTCTTCTCCCAAGTGGCAGGTGATAGGACAAGGGCGAATGGCCTCAAGCTGCACCAGAGGAGGTTCAAACTGGACATTTTTTACAGAAAGGGTTATCAGGCACTGGCAGAGGCTGCCCAGGGAGGTGGTTGAGTCACCATTCCTGGAGGTATTTAAAAGACAGGTAGACATGGTGCTCAGGGGCATAGTTTAGTGGCAGATAGGAATGGTTGGACTCGATGATCTGAGAGGCCTTTTCTAACCCAGTGATTCTATGATAGACCAAGTGTGACAGAGAGTTTGATCCCAGAGGCATGGGGCAGGAAAAGCTCTGAGCTTCCTCAATTCAGTCATATATCTGTCCTGCAGAATCACATATATTCAATGAACCTGTGGATAAAAATGGTGTTCAAGCAGCCAGTTCAACCAGCAGCCCCTGAAACACTAAATTGATGCTTTTTCTGTCCTATCACCCTGTCTTGACACAAAAGATCTCCCCTGTCTCACACCAACATGCCACCTTTGAGGGCTCGGAGAGGGATCACTTTGTACTAGCACAGAAAGCCAAGAAGCAAGAAAAGCTGTTCCCATGTCTGTTCTTCCCAGCAGGTAGGTGTGAGAAGCCCAGCCACGCAGGAGGGGGGCTGCAGACAGAAACGTGTCAGGCCATGCTATATTTCCTCAGGAGCCAGCACAGTTGGTGGGGAGGAGTTTGAAGGAAGGAAAAAAAAAACCACACTATACAGGAGATAACGAAGACGTGAGCAGTGGTGCAGAAAGCACAACGGAAGCAGGTGACAGAGAAAAATTCATACCCCTTCTCCCACAAACAGTCTCCCAAAAAGGGATGCTTTACTCCTCCATCACAACGTGTAAACCACCTCTCTCCCAGCGTGGGCAGACATCCCAGTGCTGTTTGCTCCAACACCGATTTTAACAGGACCAGGACATTACCCGGTCAGCTAAAACAAACAACGGCTACATGCAGCCTAGACACTCATCCAAATTAAACTGCTCTGTCGTGAAGGAACTGGCACCTCAGAAGCTAAATCCCTCACTTCAGAGCAGGCTCTCCATCCTGCAAATTCAAGCCATCCCACCTGTTGGTTTGGGATTACCTCTCATCTGCATTTAATCCTTGGCATAGCCATGAGCTCCTCCACAGACTCATCCCCCTCCTATGCTCAAGCTCTGTCCCTCGCAGTATTTGTCAAAGACTCCTCCTGAATTTCCCTACACTGAGCAGCCGCCCAGCTCCAGCCCTCAAATTTTCTTCAAACAGGAGTCTAAATAAATAAAACTGAAGCAATTGTCGCAGTCTCAAGTTCTAGGGTAAGATTTGGGTGATATTAAGTGCGTCCGAGGCTTGTCTCCCGACTCCAAAAGCAATCAGACCTTGGTTTTTATGGCACAAGAAGCAGGGTAAGTGCAGATTGATTTTTCCTCCAGCACATCCCAGGTCCAGGCAATAAGCTCGGGAAAATCTCAGCAGACGCACAACACCCTAGCACAACAGTAACAAGGATGGGAATAGATGATACAGCCTTACAAATCCAAGCTAAAGGCACTGGCAGAGCTGGTCAAGGTGGTATGAGGGAATAAAAAATGCTGTAGTTACGCTGCACTTACTGGGAATTTAATCCCACATCAAAGACAATTCTACACAACTATTGTGGTCTGATCTTTCATTACACAGATGCCAATAATTCATATAAACAGAACATTAGTGACAAGACTATTCTCTCAGTCCTTGCACACTTACTGTGCTTAATACCACTGCTACTGTTTAGCAGATTTATTTACTACATCCAGTTTACAATGTGTTTACTCACATCTGTGCCATGACCTTCCTGCTTAGAAAGTCAGTAATTATTAGAGGTAGCTAAAATAAAATAAGATAAAATAAAATAAAACTGCCACGGCATAATTAAGCGATAATTACTATTGAAATATGACCTAAAAGAGATTCCATCTGTGTAATACGCTTTCTTTAAATACACAGATATATGTTTTTTAAAATAAAAACAGACAGATCTCTTCCTCTGGAGGTGTAATTATACAGCGACATCATTTATACACAGCCACACTGTATGTATATTCCACAATGCACACAGAGTAGGCGGTATATGCATGAGGAGAAAGTTATAAACTATATTTAAAACATGATCATTACGCAGAGTATTTGACACCTCGAATATCAAGAGATACATTTGCACTGAAATCACATTCTGTTTGCTAATCATTCAAATGCAAGTTTGCTACGAGCTTCCCCTCCTCGACAGCAGGGTCCCACCAACAGGCTCAGCTAGCTAAGAAGTTCAAGAAACATTTCCTGCTTGTCAATTAATAGCAAAGCAGAACTGGCTGTGCTCAAAATAATAAACAAAACCCGTGCAAATTCCTCTGAGCAGCGGCTGGTGCTGAACTGCTGAATCAGCTTCTCTGGAAGACAGCAAAATGTAAAGCAGTCACCAGAAACACACTTACACAAACCAAACCAAAAGCAAAAAAAGGTAACCTTCACCTTCCAAACAAAATCAGAGGACGCAGCAGCAGGAGCACGTAACATAGTGTCTCTGCTAACAAATCCTTTCATCAAATTTGTCTGCTTCGTGCATGTGTGCGAGGTGAGCATATGTCTCTATCAAATATTTCTGGTTGAGGCACTTATAGAAAAGACATATTTAACGCCCAGGTTTTGCTGCTCTTTATTAAGAAGCCAAGGAAGAGGCAATTTTTAAGTGCTGTTAGCAGTGTGCTGCTTTGTAAGCACTGGTTGTCACGCGTCACTCCAAGGCTGGGGTCAATTCCCATTGCAGCAAGCCTGTGAGGTTTGAGACAGTTATTTGCAGGCCCCTCAGAGGTTATATTACTTTTAAACAAGCAGCTGTATCCAGTGGACACCTTGCAAGAATCATAGAATAACCAGGTTGGAAAAGACCCACCAGATCATCGAGTCCAACCGTTCCTATCAAACACTAAACCATGTTCCTCAGCGCCTCGTTCACCCATCCCTTAAACACCTCCAGGGAAGGTGACTCAACCACCTCCCTGGGCAGCCTCGGACAGGGACCAATGACCCTTTCTGTGAAAAATGTTTTCCTAATGTCCAGACTAAATCACCCCTGGCGGAGCTTGAGGCCATTTCCTCTTGTCCTGTCCCCCCTCACTTGGAAGAAGAGGCCAGCTCCCTCCTCTCCACAACCTCCTTTCAAGTAGTTGTAGAGAGCAATGAGGTCTCCCCTCAGCCTCCTCTTCTCCAGGCTAAACAACCCCAGCTCTCTCGGCCGTTCCTCATAAGGCCTGTTCTCCAGCCCCCTCACCAGCTTCGTTGCTCTTCTCTGGACTCACTCCAGAGCCTCAACATCCTTCTTGTGGTGAGGGGCCCAGCACTGAACACAGGATTCAAGGAGCGGTCTCACCAGTGCCGAGTACATAGGGAGAAGAACCTCCCTGGACCTGCTGGTCACACCATTTCTGATCCAAGCCAAGATGCCATTGGCCTTCTTGGCCACCTGGGCACACTGCTGGTTCACGTTCAGTCGCTGTCAACCAACACCCCCAGGTCCCTCTCCTCCAGGCAGCTTTCTAGACAGACTTCTCCCCGTCTGTAGCACTGCACAGGGTTGTTGTGCCCCAAGTGTAGGACCCGGCATTTGGCCTTGTTAAACCTCATCCCATTGGTCTCAGCCCAGTGGTCCAGCCTGTTCAGATCCCTTTGCAGAGCCTCCCTACCCTCCAGCAGGTCCACGCTTCCACTCAGCTTAGTATTATCCACAAATTTGCTAAGGGTGCACTCAATGTAGAGAAGTCCCTTTGGCCCAGCTCCTATGATGTCACCTTCATGCTCCAGCAAGGACTTAAGTTGCTGGAAGAGGCACATTTCTGGGTCCACCTCAGTCTGGTCCTTAGCTCAGCTGTGGTGCTGCTGGGATAACCCTGTCCTCAGTTTAGCATCCACCTCAGACGGTCTCTCCTACGCAACAGCTATAACAGCCCACCAACAATAAGAAGCCCTTGGGCTCGGAAAACAGAAGAAGGAAATGAAGGCGAGGATGGTGTTCAAGAGGTCTGCAAACAGAATCACACAATGCAACACTAGCAATGGCATGGATTTAACCCAAGATATCCCTTCCAGTCCTACACCTCTTTGCAGCATGGCAGAGCTCTGGCGCTTCAGCATGTCCAGATGTAGCAGTGTGGGGTCAGAAAAGTCATTCTGGTGTGAAGCAGGGCACATTTTGGAGAGGACACTGTTGTACCTTTTTCCCTGACCTACTGTGATTTGAAATGAATCCAAAGAAGAAATCAGGAACAAATCCAGCAGCTCTGGAAATGAATCAGATAGAGAGTTTTGGTTTTCATAACAAAGCCCCAACTGTGCAGAAATAACTGCAGAGAGGTGACTGGGAATGACCCTCCGGGGATAGCATGAATGAAATCACGGTGACGAGGGACTCTGAAAGCCATTCAGGAAGAATGGAATAGGGGGAGCCACGAGAAGTACTAAACTGTAAAAGAGATGAAAAAGATCCTACTGACACACCAGAGGCTGAGAGTTGAGAAAAGTGTCGCTGCCCACCAGCACAAAAACAGCCTTGAAATTAAGAAGGCCTGGTCTTCAGAATGAAAAAGCATGAGCGCATGAGTAAAAGAGGAGCATAGATGTTCCTAGAAAGTGAAAGTTAGCTCCTCATTTGAGCAATACTTTCGCAAAGACAGCTTTAGGAAGAACACAAAGAGAAACTTCACTTCATCTCAAGACTGAAGATTCTGCATCTCCTGGGAAAATCACTACTCTTAAGAAAAAGAAATACTCACAGAGTCATGCATGTCTGATGGTTCAGATAGTGAAATGAGATGATCAAACTGTCCACTTCGGCCATTAGAGATGTCTGTCTTGTCTTCGGAGGACCAGAGACTCCAAGAAGAGCCTTAAGCAATGGTATGATGTGATGGTAGAAATACTGAGGAGACACAAAGCTGTGTCATGAACTCTCCATGTTGAGGATGCTGTGCTTGAGGGAAGAGATCTCTTAGACATTGGACTGTCAGGGTAGTCCACCAAAATGTTCATAGGTGATGCCAGAGAGATTTACAGGCCGCTCATCTGAAGCCCACCATGACTGCAGAAGCACAGGACTGGTGAAGACCCATGAAGATTGGCACCCACGTGAAAAGTTCAATCTCAACCAATATAGCATCCAAAAAGGGTATAAAATGGAGCTAGGGAGGCACTCGAGTGGCTGGTTGAGCACCAAGCCTGCTTTCTCTGCCTGTGTATGCCCTGAGCACTGAGTACAGCTTTCCTCCTAACTTATTCATGATGTTTTGTCAGTCTCACTAAGTTCACCCCAACTCAGCTCATGCAAAAATCAAAAGCTTGGAGCCTTACAAAGGGCATTTCACCAGCATGGTAGAGGGAGGAGGGAGTTCACTGTGGTAACACAGCTCTTCCAGAAACTACAGCTCCAGGAGCTGCAAGGGCAGGGAGGGAAGGTTATGAACTCAAGTCAGCTTGTAGCTGACTCTTCTGGGAAGCCAGGGCCTCCCACTGGGATGCAGAGTCAGCTACAAGCAGAAGGGTTTGAAGCAGAGCCACTGCGGGGAGCTGTTTCCAATTGATACTCAATAAGCACAGAAAGGGATCATGTAATCAAGCTGTTGCCCTTCTACCTCCACTACCCCTGCGTATGCCTCCTCACACGCACACACAGACTCAAAAGAAATAAATATACTCTCAGCAGTTTCCCTTGCAAAAAAAAATTCATTTATTTTTCCATACTGATCTGGCCACTGACCTCTGGTTATGGTCAGTAGTGCTAATGCACATAAACAGAGTTTGCGCCCTCCAAATACACATCAGGGAGGAGTGCGGTCACCTTCACCACTCTAACTGTTCCAGGACACAGCAGAGCTGGTGTTTGGGTTGGAAAGAGTCACAGAGACTTGAGTGTTGAGGTTTTGCTAATTTCCTATTCTTTATCCTATCAAAAACCCTGGGAGATTTCCTGTCATATCAGCACTGTGAGGAGATGTAACAAATGTGGTAATGCCAGGTGCTGCTGCTAAGACAGCAAATAAGCAGGTAGGATCACTTGCTGCCCCACCAGGGAGAATAAGTGAGATAAAATTGCCAGTTCAGAGCAGCCTGCTGCCTCCATCATGAGGACCCCATTTCCAGTTAGCTGAGATCCTCTCCTCCTATCATTTGGAGATGTTTTGGGCATATTTGTAGCATCCCAAAAAGGTCTGCTGGATGTTCAAGAGGACAACACAGTTCCCACCCCAAAGAGGTCCTGCTCCTGCCCAGACATGATGCATATTTTTAATAATATTAAAAACAAATGGTTTTGGCTTAAGGTAGACAGAAAAGGAGTAGTGCCACAAAATTGCCTTGGAGAGTATTGCCTTTAATCCTTACAGAGAGCATCCAGGTTATACTTCAGGACTTTACTGCATTTCATTCCCTGCAGGGTCTGCCCTGAGGAGAAGGTGAAGATGAGGACAGCCGGAGCAGCAATGGTTTAGGGTCACCACCCCACCCCATTCTGTAATCCAGTCCTTGCTCCAATGCAGTAAAGGGGAACTGGGATGGGAGCAGGTGATTGTAACCCAACACTGGCTCCAGCTGCCCTGCTGCAGGCAGGCAATCAGCAGACTGTTATAAATAACATAATTAGTGGCTCTCACGTAAAGCTGATGGAAAACACATACATCAATTGGATGCATGAACAGAGACATCGTTCAAGGCAGATCAAGTTCAAGATGAGTCCAAATCTCGTAAAATTGGTTCTAGCTGTTGGCCAGGCTGCTGAGAACTAGAATCCTTGGATTTCATTTCTGCAGGGAATGTGCCATAGTCTTAATCTGGTTTGACAAATCATTTAACTCCTTTTAATTTCCAGCTAGCAGACCCAACAAGGAAAGCACTCTTGAAACACAGAGCATGTGCATACATGTTTGTTGTTAACAAATACAGATCAACCTAAAAATCAGGGAAAGTAGGGTGTGAGTTTTGCAGCTTCAAACTTTTCATCTGCCTTCTGTTTGCTAACCCAGCTCTGCCAGGACTACTCCTAACACTTTAGCAAGGTCCAGCACAGCTGCCAGTTAAAATAAGTCTCTTCACACAATTTAAACATTCCCCATACTCATGCCAACAATAACTTTCTCCCACGCCACAATAACTCTGTATTTATAGATAGGATTTCTTCATGCCACACACCCATTTATTGCCCCCCGCAGCGGATCCAAGAATGCCCATCCCCATAAAGAGGATTTTGTTATTTTAACAAGCTGTGGTGAAACCCATTTTTGTCCAGGAGCGCATTTCACCACATGACCACAGATCCACATCAGCACAGGATTTCTTCCCCAGCTCCTCACTAGAGACGACAGGGCAAAGTCTCCCGAGGGTTAACACAAAGCTACAACCGCTTCCATTTGAGCCATAATTGAAAATCAATAGGATTGGTAGTTTGAATGCTCATGTGCTTAAAGTACAGGTCTAGGAGTCAGAAGCAGGAGTGATTTCTTCTCCTGACCCTGATCTGAAACAGATTTTTTTGAGTTCTCTGAGCATGTGATGCAGAACCAATGAAATGGAGACATTCCACTGTTGGGCTGTAATTCACTAGAGCTTAAAAAGTGCTAAGGGATATGAGTGCATGGGACACAATCACAGAGAGCAAGTTAACATTAAATATATTGAAATGAGAGGCAGCAAGGGGTGCAGTCTTCCTTTTTTTAAAGGAACATCAAAGAGAACTCTGCATCACTGCTCCTTGCTCCAGTTGACTAATAGCAAGGAGCAGCAGTGCCAGGACACTCAAACTGAGATCAGCAACCAGTTGCTGTACAGGATACATCGTTCAAGCAGCCAACAAAGACTTTATCATCCCTATAGAGGTGAAGCTGGCTCCCAAGGAGATGCTGCTGACAACAGGCTAGAAGGGGCTATCCACACTCCTTTCTCCAACACATATCCCAATCTCCCCAGCTCCACTAACCAACAAGGGTCTTCTTACCCTTCTTACTTCTTCCTCCATCCTTTTTCCACTCCCTTGTTGCTGCATGACTTTGAAGGTTCAGAGTAGTAGGAATAACATGGATGACTGTCAGGGGCTTATCTCAGAGTGCTCAGAGCATGAGGAATGATGCCCACCTTTGCTGTTAAAATAATGGACCTCACTATGTTACCTGACTTCTGCCCTGCAGCCACCTTGACCCCAGGAATGGCACTTTCTCATTAAGTATATTGCAAGCAGGCTCTGGAAAGGAGAGAGTCAGTCCATGAAAGGGGTGAAAGGGTGAAGAAGGTGAGTGGGGAAAGATAAAATTACCAATTTGTCCTAAATCAGGCTTTGTGAAAAAAGGAAAGGATAAAGGTGCCACCAGCTACATCTCCTATCTCCCTTTTCAGCTGCAAGAAATAGCTCCATGCACTGCTCCACAGTCACTCACCAATGAGAAAGTGGTTTTAACCAATCCAGTGTCGCACTGTGAGCAGAGTTACACTGGATTAGGATGACTTAAGAATGATACGTTGTCCCTCTGCCATGGGAACTGCTGTACTGGTGAAAGCACTTTAATAACACCAGCAAACAGCAGGGAGAACATAAGATTTCTTTATTAGAGCCCAAGCAGCACAACTGCTATAGCAGTCAAGGTTCTTGCCACACTGCATGAGCTGGTTCACATCTGGCCTTCAGCTCCAAAGCAGCTGCCCAGTTCCTGTTGAATCCAAACTTCCTCAAATCTGCAGCTGTAACACAAAACTTGTGTTCCCAGGCACAGGCAGCCTCACTGGAAAACTTCATTTTACCCAGTCCTGCTCATGACAAGGCTTGGAGGTGTCATTAAGAATCCAATCAATGTGACGTCATGGGTGTAATTGAATTACATGTACGCTCAGCAGACCCTTTCCACTTGGTATCCCCATTGGCTAATGCTGAATTATGATGGATCATACACAGGGATATATGAAACATGCATGAATAATCCAAGCATGCATTTTTAATGATGCAATCCTGATAACTTCCCTCTCCTAACGAAATCAAAATGAATTAAACACAAGTAGCTGTCAGTGGTATTAAAAAAAAAATACCCTCATCATTTAAATGGCAACATGAAATTTTCACTTGAATTGCAACGTGACTATGACCGTTTGTTGTAATGATACCAATTAATATCTATCCATTTAAAGTTTCCAGTGTAAAATGAAAGAGCATCTTGGGTGATATTTAGGGTAGAGAGAAAGGTGGCAATAATGGACTGCAGGGAGTGAATAGGACTGAACTGAATGTGGCAATGCAGATTAATTGTCTGACAATGGGTAGACAATCCTCTAGAAGAGTCTGTCCTCAGATGTAGGAGAGAGCTTGCCTGTTGGCAACATCCAACAAAATAAAATAAAGGCAAAACCTGCAAACCCAACAGTCAGAAATGATCCAAGTCAGGCAGAGACCCCTAGACACCTGGGCTCTTTGAGACCTTACGATGGCCAAGTTAACCTGAACAGATTAACAGTTTAGCTACAGTGGCTTTTCCTCGTGGGATATGAGATACAAAGACTCATTGAAGTCAATTCCATCCCTGTATTCTCTAATTTCACTGATCATGAGCAAAAAAAGAGGGCATCATTAGCAGAGGTACCTTGGATTTGCACATTGTTTCACTACCTCTTACTGATACAGTACAAGACTTAACTTGGACAGGTAAGAAACATGGATCTAGATCTATGTGTCCTCACCTATCAGCCACTGAGATACTCGTCTTTTGCCTTCTACCCTGTCAATATATCAATATCACTTACTTAACACATCCTCATAAGCATTCTCTCCAGGGTTATAGCCTCAACTACCTGGGCTAACACCATTCTGATTTCTAAATCCCTAGAAAAAATGGGCAGCAGTTCTGTTAAAAAGGAGAAAAAAAAATAAGAAAGAAAAAAAAATAAGACAAAGAAAAAAAAAAGGAGAAAAAACCCTCCAATTTTAAAAAGTCAGTCCTTGGGGACTTCTAACGAATTCAAGTCATAAAGAGGAAAAATCTGTTCTTACTCTACGGATCACAAGTTTCTGCTACGTTCAGTGAAAATCAGACATTTTTGTCTCATTGCAGATTTAGTACAAAGCACAATGTCACAGACCTTGTTCCTAATTGCAGGCAGGCTGGACACAGTGGCAAAGGACAGAGCCACTAGAGATACCAGTGTATGTCTCATAACAAGCTCATTAGCTCTAACAGCAGACCCCATGTTCCTCAAAAACTGTCCCAGGGCCCCTCTCAGTATTTATGCCAAGCGTGTTTAAGCAGCAAATCTCTTGGAAGACCTGTAGAGAGGAAGCCAATACGCTTCTTAACAGATCAGCAAAGGGTCAGTTAATAGCAAGAGTTAAATAAATAAATAAATAGGAGATGGTTTACCTTCTCTGACTGGGTATCTAGCATGTCTTACCTACCTTTCAGCAAGATTTGGCACATAAAGCAGTATCAGTAGATTTTGAAGAAGATAGGGTCTGTGTACAACCATAACAGTGGTAAAACACAATTCGGGGTGGAAACAGGGTCAGAGAAAAGCCCCTCTAATCTTGCTGTTAATCCAAGGGACCGTAAGGTTCACTCCTGCCCAGTGCCATAACTTGCGTAGTTTTGCAAGTTTAGACTTTCTGTTGAGAAATCTCACACAGAGTCATACACTCTTGCAGGATATCTGCACAGCAGGGCTTTTCATGACTCTCCCCATAAGCTTTTGTGTTAGCTTGTATAGAAAATAGATGGAAAGCCACCTCCAGGGAGTGGTACAGGCAATGATTTGAACTCCACTGTCTATATATACAAGGACATCCTGGCTAGGATGTGATCTGGACCGCTTTCTTAAAATTAAATATCTACGTCTTTTCCAGGTAAATCTACTTTAGGCATCTAAGTACAGAGCCTGAAGAGTTCTTCTCTCTCTGGAACTCAAGGACAATACCACTTCCACACCTGTCAGCAGAGCTTGGAGAATAAATGCATTATTGATTTGATCTACTGTACAGCCAAATCCTACAGTTGGACAATCTCCAAGTGGCACATTAAATAGTGTCCACAACACCAACCAGGGACAATCACAGTTTTGATTGGAGCACTAAGACTTCACTTCACTTTAAAAAAGCAGCTTAGATTTTTAAGGAATATTCATCAGGAGAAGAGAACTGGGAGAAGACCCCCAAAAAGGGCTTGATTTCTAAGGACGCACACATGATAGAATGCCAGCATTTCTGATGCAGCAAAAGCTCAGCATCCAAAGTCACATCTCAACTTTCATGACCATGTCTTCTTACAACAGAGAGTAGGTTTGTGAGAGTGGAAACACTCTCCCTTGAATAGCTCACTAGTGACCAGAGCTGTGAACTGCTCTTCACAGACAAATCATCCCCACTGTACGCCTGCCTACATCCCTTAGAAGAGCATTGCAGACTTACACTGAAAGATTTCAAGTTAAGTAAGATTTTTTTTTTCCTTCTGACTTCTCTGTTGAATGTAACAGTTAAATCATAGCATAATTCAGTGACAGGTTTGTTTATCTTAAAGAGTCAATTCATCTTTCTTGAAGAAAAAACCAAAAGAGAGGAAAAAAATATGCTTCAGCTTTAAGTTTCAAAAATAAAGTAATTTCATCAAAGCTTCTCAAAGATGGCACATTACTGGGAGATATTTAAAATGCAGGCAGTGAGTTTTTAACTGTTCCAGAGAAACTCTCCTGTCAAGTAGAATGAGGGCCATGAGGTTAAAACACAGCCTTCATAACCTTTATTGCTTTATTTTCATGAAGCCATTAACCACAGGAGGACCACAGATGTGCCACAGCTCCAGCAGCTGGAGTGAAATTCAATACCTACATCAGAACGTAATTTATGATCAACCTGTTGGGAGGGAGCAGGGAGGCCAAAGCGCAGCATTCCTTCGTCCCGCATGGCAGGGAAATCAGAGATGCACGAGGGTCTAAGAAAACCACATTTTGAAATAGCTCAGTCAAACCCTTTGCACAAACACACAAGCATGTGTCCTGTGGAAGGAGCCAGAACTGGCATCAGCAATGAAGTCTTGCAATTGAAAATTTTGCATCTCAAAGCAGCTGAACCCCAACAACATCCACCTTTGAACTAACGGCACAGCAGCCTGTGAAGCCTCAAGATGAAATCAAAGAACAACTGTGCTCGGTGCAGGACATGCTCATTGCAGCTGACAGTCCATTCCCTGAAGAACTCGCAGGCTACGTAGAGAAGAGTGCAGGAGGCATGAAGAAAGGAAAGCATTTTGCCTGAGGTCATGCTGCAATCAGCAAGAGAGCCAGGAATAGATCAAGGGTTCCTGCTCTGCCGTTATGTCATACTGAGTTTTTTCTGACTACTCTTCATGCCCTCATGTTCTCTGTATCACCTCCAGTCTGATCTGGCCTTTCCCATCAACCACCTGCTCCACTTCATTCAGATCCTTCTAAGCAACTTGCTCCTTTCCACATTTTCCCCTTTGGCATCTGCCTGCTCCAGTTACTTGTGCCCTTCTGTTTCCAGAATCCTGGGTATGAGGACCTCCAGCAACAGGAAAAACACACACCTACACTTTTGAAAGTATCTTGATTGCATCTTTGCATGCCTAAATACTTCCTCTCTTCTTTAATCCAACCCATCCAACTAACTTGAGTCTCCAAACCACGTGGAACTATTTTGGGCTTTACAAAATATGCTGGCGAACTGTGCCCCATCGCCCAGAGCATCATGTGGTGCTGCTACAAGGTGATGTGATGCCTCTCCAACAGGCAGCAGCAAAATTCACCTGCATTACATCACTGCCACTGTCAGAGGTGTGATCCCAATGAGAGACCAGCCTGCTCATTCACTTGTGACTCTCTAAATTTGTTGGAAGTCCCCTGGTCACTGCAGATGTCATAAATTCTGCAGACTCCCTTTCTCTTTTAAATGAGCTTAAAGAGTTTTTGTTTTGTTTTTTTTCCTTAAGCTTTTAGCAGTTTAGGGAGCATTTGTAACAACATCAAAAAGAATCAATCACTTAAGGATGCACGTGTTTGGTCTGTTGGGAGACCCTCCCCATCTCCTAAACCATATGGAGTTGATGTTGCAGCCCTATGTCCCCACTCTCAAGCTATCTCCTGTATATTAGAATCACAGAATCATAGAATCGTTTGGGTTGGAAAAGACCCTAAAGATCATCCAGTGCCAAACCCCCTGCCATGGGCAGGGACATATCCCACCAAACCAGGTTACCCAAGGTCCCACCTACCTGGCCTTGAACACCTCCGGGGGAGCCATGAGGGCAACCTGTGCCAGTGCCTCATCACTCTCATACTGAAGAAATTGCTACTTATGTCTAGTCTAAATCTGCTCCTCTTCAGTTTATACCCATCACCCCTAGTCCTATCACTACAGGTCCTTGTAAAAAGTCCCTCCACAGCTTTCCTGGAGCCCCTTCTGGTACTGGAAGGTCACTATAAGTTCTCCTTGGAGCCTTCTCTACTCCAGGCTGAACAAGCCCAACTCTCTCAGCCTGTCCTCATAGCAGAGGTGCTCCAGCCCTCTGATCATCCCTGCAGCCTCCTCTGGAGCTGTTCCAACAGTTCCATCTCCTCCTTATGTTGAGGATTCCAGAACAGGACACAATACTCCAGATGAAGTCTCACAAGAGAGGAATAGAAGGGCAGAATCCCCTCCCTCACCCTGCTGGCCACACTTCTTTGAATGTATCCCAGGACACAACTGGCCTTCTGGGCTGTGAGTGCACATTGACAGCTCATGTCAAGCTCCTCATCAATCAGCGCCCCCAAATCCTCCACAGGGCAGCTCTCAATCACATCATCCCCCATTTTGTATTGAAACCTTGCAACCTTTAGGTGTATGGCCCACTCCCTGGCCAGGTAAGATCATCTGAGCTTCACAGAAGAGGTTGGATAAGGTAACAGTATTAGAATGAAGGAAATACAGGACAGTACCAAAGACTAAAAGAAATAGCCCCATGTGAGCATGTTAATCAAATTCCAGCAGGAAAACCATGGATAAGATAACACTGCAGTGAGTTTTTCTATTTTCATAATGTAGGAGCACCTCAGAACTGCTAATTGTTCATCAGACCCCTGACAAAGCACGGAAACACCATTACTGTCAGTTATAGACAAGGAACAGAGATATAACAGGTATTTACATCTGAACAAGTTGCCCTCAGCTCCCTTTACTGTTAATAGAGAGAAAGAGACGTTTTTAGGACACAATGCATCCACCCTATTTTAGGGTGATTTCTGTCTCCTGCAGCATGAGAGTTGTGTCTTAAAAGGTCTTATTTTTCTCACTGGGAAAGGGAGTTGACAATACCTCCTGTGGATGGAGATATCTACATTTAACGAGATGAATCCCCATCCCATGGACCCATGGTGCGTCCATAAAAGTCAGTAGCAGAGCAAGAACTGAACTCAAGCTTCTTGCGTCTTGGACTGGTGCTCAGATCAAACCATACATGGACATCCAAGATGAGCAAGCCCAAAGAGCCACCCAGCTGTAACAAAACTGTGAAGGGCTGAGTGACTTATTATTATTGTTTTTATTACGGGTAACGAACAAAGGAGATGGAGAAGGGAAAACTGAAATATCCTAAAGAGGAAATTAAAAGGACAGCCAGGCAAGGTACCTATTGGAAGAAAGGGTCCAGACAACAAGAGAGTAGAGGAAAAAGGGTCATATGTAGTCCATATGCAGCAGCTGTGAGGAAGATCCAAGGGCAACATACACTGGCTAAGTCAGTGAACATATATAGGGAAAATCTTGCTAAGACACCACCCTGAGTTCAGACAATGTTCAAGCAGGAACTCGGTCTTTTCCTAAAAACCTTCTTCCAAATCCCATCTTCATCATTTTAATAACTGCAGGAGAAATAGGGAGAGTGGACAGATGAGTCGAAGATCACCCAGAGAGCACACAGGGAACACAACTGTGAGCAGATCCCACCACAGCACCCTAGGCTGAAGGCCCAAAATTGGACTTTCTGGAAATTTGACTCCAATTGCAAATTTTGCAGCTCTACTAATAATAAAAAATTAAAGAAGTAGGTTTAGATCCGAGTCACAAAGCTGATCCATGCATCTTGAAGGAGGGAACTGCAAGGAGGCTACCAGCATGCTTCCATCAGGAGAGTGAAAGCAAACAAATAATAGCTAGGCTCTCTGAAAGCAGTTAAAGAGTGGTTAATGAAATCACCTGCTGCCTACAGAATTGATAAAACATAGAAAGTAAGTCACATCAGAGTCTGCCAGAGCATCGCTGACATGGGCAAGGGGCCTGGTGGCTGGTGTATATTTAGTGCCAGTGATATCATCTTTCCTAGCAGGGCTTGCCTTCTGCAGCACAGAGAAGGGCAGCACTTCCATGGCAATGTCAGTGTGAGCTTTAGAGGAAAGCGTCTGAGATTTTCTTAACAGGGAAGAAAGCAGCACAGTGGTGGCCTGGGCTACATCATAGAGCAGGAGACAGGCAGGGGCTGCAAGGCATGATCAAGGTGAAAACCCAGGGGATAAAAAAAAAAATCCATAATATCCATGCTGGATATCTAGAACTAGCAGATGTTAGTGTAACAAGCTTGTGGTTATTCAGGCCCTGTTGATTGTTGCCCCACTGTAACCTGGGACTGCTCAGAGCTTTACAAAGAGGGTAGAGCTCAGATACCCTCTAGCAAGTTCCCCTGGTTCAAACGAAAGGCAAATGCTTTTTAGCACAGTGGGACACACCACCTTGGTGAACAGCCCTGCATTGGCACATACATGCCTAATTTGTTAAAGACAGAGCATCAGAATATTAATTGCAACAGAGCTGTTCATCTCTCGCTCTCCATCACTGTTTTGCAGCACCTCCAGCCTTCTAAAAAAACAGTTAGGTTCCCCTAAAAATGAGAGGCTGGTTTAAAAATAATGAATTAATAATCAATGCTCAGTTCTAGCTTGCTATTGCAGTTACTAACAGTTAGTGTCAAGATGCATTCAGGACCTTCAGCATTTAGCTGTTAAATTTACCTGCATTCCTCCAGCCCAAGCACCCCCTTTTCCTCAAAATAAGAATCTCTCAGGCACGTGGCCCAAAGCTGAAGCTGTATTACATCTCTAAACGAACAGATGTAATACACCAGGGTAGCCCTGCACTATTCACAATCCTAAAAATCTTTTCTTTTCCCACTATTTTATGATAATTTAATTCACTGCTGGGCTCCCAGGTGAGTTCAGTTCTCCAGCTTCCAAGCAGACAAAAATGCTAACCCAGCAGAAGTAGTTTAACAACAAGCCTAAATGCAGCAGCCTCAGAAGATCTTGCACCTCTCCATCTATTGCATGCTAAGAAGACATGCAAGGAAAAGAGATACACGAATTCAGAAATGTTTTCTTTCACTCCATGAATAGAAAATTAGCTAAAAATCCAGAATTAAGGTGGGTTTTGGGAAATTAATTTACATCATCAAAAGGAAGAGGAGAGGCTTGAAAGCATCTGAAGATTTTGACTTTTCTATCTCGCAATAGAAATACCTGTAAGAAGAGAGCTAATTAAACAAGAAGGAAAAAAAAGAAGGATAAAAGGGGGAGTGAGGAGGTCAAATAACCATAATTGGTTGTTACATAGACCATCAAATCTTTCAGAGCTTTGGAGGTTTGTTTGTTTTGTTGAAAGAGGAGGGAGAAGGAATCACTTTTGATTTGGCACAGGTCTTGTGGGGTTTTTTTTATTAATTCTTTTTGTAAAATTTTCTCCATTTGTAAGAAAGCAGCAGAATAGTTATACTCATTGTAAGAGACTGACAAATATTCAAAACTAACAGGATGCCAAGGTCCTATCACTTACCAACACAGAGATGCTGTCTGAAGGGCAGGAGAAATGCATTAGCGTGCATGACGTCCTTATCACTCAGGTTAGCTCGATCATCAACATGTTCCCTTAGACCCCAAGGGGATAAATCAGTTGCATATGAAACTCAGGAGAAACTCACAGAAACTTGTAAGCAGTGGGGGAAAAAGATCAAAGTGCCTGTAGTGTGTGAAACCACATCCACCCCAGCAGATATCACAAGTCACAGATTTCCCTCCCTGATAACCCAGCCTTAATCAACCATATGACAAATGAGGCAAACACAGGGAGATCTTCACTGTTCTGGTTGCTACTTTTAATTAGATTTCATCAGAACTGTTCTAAAAAATTAATATGACTAGGTCTCTGCCAGTCTTGGTGATAGCCTTTTCCCTGACATCATTGGAATACATTGCCAGTCTCAACTCCAGATCACAACCATGAATGTCCCAGCAGGGTGGGACACCAGTGTGGCCAGCAGTAGAAACAGCGGTTTGCATTTCCAGGATGCCATAGATATAAGCGTGCTGTGGTCCTTTGCCAATGTACCACATCAGCTAGAAAAACAACCATCAGCAAAGCTTCCAAAACCCACCGAAGTCCCTTAGGAGGTTGTGTTTTGTTATCCAAAGCATCCCAGCCCTGTGAATCATCAGCAGAACATGTTCAGTGTGACAAAGCGTAACCAGAGCTGAAACCCACAGATGATTGGCTCCCAACTTTTCTCTCTAGACTTTGCTTCTCTTGGCACCCTAAGAGTCCCAACCCATCTCCCATTGGAGCCTGGAAGGGCTCAACCTGTTTCCAACACACATCCAGGCTCACTGCACAAAGAGGGATCGCAGCTTCGAGGCATTGATACATGCTTCATGGAATTCTGCTGATATAAAATCACAGGATCATGGAATGGTTTGGGTTGGAAGGGACCTTAAAGATTATCCAGCTCCAACCCCCTTCCAATGGGCATGGACTCTTCCCATCAGACCAGGTTGCTCAGAGCCCCATCTAACCTCACCTTGAACTCTTCCAGGAATAGGGCATCCACAACTTCCCCTGGCAACCTGTGCCAGTGTCTCACCACCCTAATCATGGAGAATTTCTTCCTAATGTCTAGGCTAAATTTTCCCCCCTCCAATTTAAAGCCATTACCCCTCATTCCATCACTACATGCCCCTGTAAAAAATCCCTCCACAGCTTTCTTGTAGACTCCCTACAGGTGCTGGAGGGCCGCTATAAGGTCTCCTCACAGCCTTCTCTTCTACAGGCCAAACAACCCCAACTCTCTCAGCCTGTCTTGTCACAGCAGAGCTGCTCTAGCCCACTGATCATCTTTGTAGCCTCCTCTGGATCCATTCCAACAGTTCCATATCCTTCTTATGTTGAGGACTGGGCACAGTTCTGATGAGGTCTCACAAGACTGGAGTAGAGGAGCAGAGTCACCTCCCTCAACCTGCTGGCCGTGCTTCTTCTGGTGCAGCCCAGGATATAATTGTCTTCTGTGCTGCAAGCGCTCATTGCCAGCTCATGTTGAGCTTCTCATCAATGATATACAAGAGCAACTCTTACTAGGACAGGTCTTCTATGGCATGGAAGGGATATCTCCATTAACATAGTCCTGCTGTCTCTAGTTGAGTACGGATGCCAACTGAACTAGCACATCTATTTCCTTTTGGGGTCTTGCATTGAAATACTGTTCCATCTCAACTTCTTTTATAATTAGGAGATTATGATCATCTCTAGGTTCACAGCTGGTAGAACAGTGGTCAGTATGAAGAAAGCCATGCAGTGACATAGTCAAGTTCATGGAAAAGGCATTATTGACATTAATATAGATTTGATGCTATCAGGTTACAACTAAATCCATGGGGTTAGCTGCTGCTATCACAGCTAGCAAGATGTTTTCTGGTCACCCTGGGCACAGAGCCCCAGGAAGGCTTTGCTGGAGCCACAGCTTTGAGTAACTGATGGGAACTAGCTTTTAGCCTTGTATTTCTACCCCTCAGCCAGCAATGATAGTTTTCTAATTTCAGAAAAGGCCAAGGACCTGCAGCCCTTCCGTATTGTTTCACTTAGGAGCGGTGAAAGGCTACTGACAGGGTTTTGGAGGAAAAAAAAAAATAAATAAACCAAGACAAGCGTCAGACCAAGCAGGAACAAATTTCCGAACCCTGCATATCATCACACGTCCTCACTCCCACAGGCACCATATGGGTTGGGGTCTACAACTTTCTCATGCTTCCCCCCAAGTTTCACACACATGAGTAACAACCAGCAATCCATCAAAGCTTGATTGCTCTCAAAGCAGGCTGCCACTAAGATGGAATGAGAGAAATGATGAAGCATAGAAAGCCAAGGTCTTTAAACTAAAGTGAAAGAAGCACAAGGGGAAAGCGTTGAAGTTGGAGGGGAACAGGGGCAGAGGGAGGGGTCTTATTTCTGCTTCATTTCTCTTTGGCTTCACAAATACCACCAGCAGGATTCACAAGTGGTGGATATGTAGATGACATTAAGGCCCCCTAATGGGTCTGCAACCACCACGCTGATGCTGAGGGGCTGCTGAACACTGCGAAGACTGGGCGTACGCAGGGAAGAAGTGGAGAGAGGCTCTTCAAATTAGCTGAAGCCAGAAGTTGCTTATCCTAACAAAAGAGAGGCACATTCCTTTGTGCCTTTTAATTAAGAGCTAGTTCATAAATCAAACCTCTTGTTCATACACTTTGGACACCACTTAAGAGAATGGTTCTCTTTTGATTAACCAAGCCATTCTTATGCAAGCTGTGGTCCCTCCTCCAACTCTAGTAACATAGCTAATCACACTACTTTTTTTTGCTGTTACAAACCCATCCTGCCTTTGCCTCACACCAGGAATTAAGTCCTTAATCACCCCCAGAAATGCCCAGCTATGGGTCACAAACTAACCAAGGCTTCCTCCAGTGTAAGCTCAGTGACAAGGAGAAGAAATACAATTAAACTAAGGATTTTCTTACATTTCCTCAGGGGGACGCAAAACTTATTTTAAATTAAAGTGTTCCTAGAGGTGGGCTGGGAAAAACACTATAAGGCAAATTGTTTTCACAGAGCAATAGCCAGAAAACAAAGCCTGAAAAGCATGAGTTTAAACTTCTAAACAGTATCTTTTTCATGCACACACATAAAAATACACATTTTAAAACACATTTCAGGGAAAATATATGGATCCAGCCACTCTGACCCTACCCTGTTGTCTCTGCACAGAAACCACTTCCAGCTCCTGAAAAATGAGCTAAAGGTGTGGGTCCAGGCTGCAGCAAAGAGCCCAGCTGAGATTCTCAACAAAGCCCTGGAAAACTTAATGAGTGAACAATGGGAACAAGCAGGTTTCATACAACACATACCCCAGAGAGCACAGGGATCTGAATCTGGACCTCATTGTATTGGTTTACACCCACGCCAGTACTCGGTTCCCATCCTCTACACCCTTTCTCCTTCCTTCCTGAAGTTGGGAGCAGTCAAATTGTGATGTTTACATCATCCTACATCTAGTGCTGAACTAGAGACCTGTCACCTGGCCAACAGGAGAAGGCAGAGGTGAGGCAGGCTATAGAGGTGATTTTGGACACAGATATGTTTGCAGGATGGTGAGGGGATAGAGTGAAGGATGGCGAAAGGAAGAGATGGATGCACAGTGCCTTATCAGGGACTTGCTGTTCTTTCAACTGGCTCTCTGATAACATACGGAGCTTAATCAAATATGCAAATGATGTCCTATCTAAAGACAAGGGAAATAGAGAAATAAACCCAGAGACCATGCATGAAAACAAGCTGATAAAATGAGGGAATGAGTAGAAGGTTTTCTCTTTTTGATAAATCTTATTCAAAAGATTAAATTAAAGCAAAACTAATTAGGAGAATCGCACTTAAGCCGACTTCTCCTAAGAAGGCTCAGCAGGCAAAAGGCATTCAAATCAAAGCCAGATGCAAGAGGCACTTCAAGGGCTCCCTGGAAAGTCATTATATCAGCCAAAAGGGAAGAGGATAGGGAGGAGGAAGGCGCGTCAAGAGCTATTTTGGCTGGGTGTCCGTCCAGGCGTTAGATGGAACATACGGGGAGGTAAATAGCATCTCTTTGTCACCTTGGAGAGAAACAGCAGGTGAAGACTCAGGCTGACCACTTGATATCCCATCCAGAAGACTTTTCAGAGAACAGAAGGACAAACAGAAGTACATAGACCTGGGGGAACAAGGAAGTATCAGCTTTTCCTTTTATTCAAACCCTGAATGGTTTCCATCAACAGCACAGCAACGCCAAGTACTGCAGCCTGAATATTCCACGTCTTACACAGCTACTTGCACCATACAGAAAGTCACCCACCACAACCAAGCAAGTGACAACAAGCATCACTGCGAACTGTCTCCAAGGAGGCAGCAGGACCCATGGATTTCAGCAAGATTATCTGCAGCAGGATGTTATTATCTGTCCCTTTGTGCCTAATTTTGCCACTAACACCTCCCTGCCTGCCAAAGGTGCATCCTCAGCCCACTGCAAGGAAATCCATTACAGCTGCTTTGTGACTGGATATCTGTCAAACTCAAGCTGCAGCTTCTTAAAGGAAGAATTCGAAGACATCATGGCACAACCTGCAACCTTCCCTGCTGCAATGGGTCTACTGGAGCCTGTTATTTCTCCTAGAGTCAGAAATAAAAATTCACGGTACAGCACCACTAATGCAGAATGCACGGTACCAGCCAGCAAGCACCACTGGACTTTGAAGTATAGATTGCATCTAGAGAGATTAGATAGTCTTGCAAATCTCATTGCATGGTCAGAAGATCCCATCTCTGACAAGACTCTGAGGCACTGTTAAACTAGAATCTCAAAAGGAAAAAAAAAAGAGAGAGAGCAGCACTTAACACGTGTATGAAAGGCACCCAGCAAAAGCACAGCTCAGCCAAACTCTGCACACCAACACAGAGACTACTGAGTAGTTGCAAAGCAGAGAGGGGTACTTGAGGGAGAGACATGGAAAATTAATTGCTTTCTGCCAAAAAGCAGGCTCTGGCTCTTGCTGGGAACAGCAACCTTCCTAGCAGAAAAAAAAAAAAGGAGTTTTCTTACTGCAGTTAGATACTACAACAAGCAACGCGTTAACTGCAGTGTGTTACGCTGACAAGTCATAGCTTGAAGTCACAAGGCAATGGAAATAAGAGGTGTGAGGAGCAAAGCGCCCACCAGCAGTGACAGAGCAATTAGTGTGTATTTTAAACAAGCATCAGATGCACCAGTTTAGCAACAGAGTCTGGATACAAGCCCTCTGATGTGGGTTAGGGTCTGGGGCTTTGCAGTGGAGGATGGATCACAGGGTAACCCAGGCTGGAAGGAACCTCAGGAGGTTTCTAGTCCAACCTCCTCTTCAAAGCAGGGTCAGAGGTGAGGTCAGACCAGGTTGTTTTGTTCATTCAGGCCTTGAAAACCTCCAAGAATGGAAACTACACAACCTCCATGAGCAACCTGTTTCAATGCTTGCTTGTCCTCAGGGGCAAAACCTTTTCTTTATACCCAGTTGGAAGGGCTTTCACATCAACTTATACGCACTTTGTCACATCCTCCCACCAGTCACCAACACGAAGAGCCATCTCCATCTTCTTAATAACCTTTTAGGCATGAAAATGCTGCTGTTAGGTCCCTCCAAGTTTCCCCTTCTCCAGCCTGAATAAGCTCATTTCTCTCATCCTCTCAACA
Organism: Phaenicophaeus curvirostris; assembly: GCF_032191515.1. Lineage (NCBI taxonomy): Eukaryota > Metazoa > Chordata > Aves > Cuculiformes > Cuculidae > Phaenicophaeus > Phaenicophaeus curvirostris. The sequence continues at coordinate 2,419,457 of NC_091392.1, read as the reverse complement.
CAGGGCAGGTTGTCCAGCTCCTGGCTAATCTCTTCATCCTCTCCTGAACTTGCTCAAATTGATCAATATTTTTTTTTTTTTGTACTGAGGGGTCTAAAGCTGAACACAATATCTAGATACAGTCTTGCAATTGAGCTTAAGATGATCACCTTCCCCTGAATCTATTACCAATGCTCCTATCTGTATGGCTGAGGATGTTATTGGCCTCCTTTGCTGCTTAGGCATAGACATGCCTCATGCAACTTTCCGTTTACCTGGACCACCAGGTCCTTTTCTAGAGAGCCACTCTGCAGCCAGGAAGTCCTCAGCTTGAATTGCTGCAAGAGCTCTATCTTTTCCAGTTGCAGGACTTCACGCCTCTCCTTAAACGAGTTCGTGTCAACCCCATTGCTCCATCCTGTTTAGGTCCCTTTGGATGGCAGCCCTGCTCTTCTGCCAGATCCTTCCCACTGACTGCAGCTCTGGGATGAACAGATGCACAGAGGAACGTCCTCTCCACCTAATTTGACCTCTAGCTCATGAAAGGTGAGGTGCAACAGAAAGATGTCCACTCACATGCAAGATTTCAGAGCAGCAGGGAAGGGAGAGAGCACAGCTGCCTATGATCAGGATGCACCACTCCTGCATCTTTGATTTCAACTGTGGAGAGAGCATCCAATCACCCAATACTTTTAGGTCATGTTGGACTCCAGTATCACCAGCCAATATCTTTTACCCAACCCAGTAAATATACACGTGTCTCTGCTGAATGTCCACATAGATTCCCATCGCCATCCCTTTCAGGGTTCCCTGCTGGTACACCCAACACCAGTGGCGAGTGCCAAGTACACCATAGCTACTAAAAATCATAGTTTTCCAAATGCTACAGCCAGAAAACCAAACTATTCTTCAGGCTTCTAAGCTGGCAATGATCTCTCAGAGAGGGACAGCATACCAATGTAGGACACAGACAACTGAATCCTTCACAGACATCAAATACAGATTGGAAGCAGTTTCGCTCCATCACAAGTGAGTGAAACACATGGACTCCCACTGATTTAGGAAGCTATGAGGAGAGACCAGGGTGAACAAGACCCTCTTGCAGAAACCAGCTTCCCAGCAGAAGTCAGAGCATGTACAGCACGTTTTCAGAGCAGTCAAGTCCACTTGCCAAACAGTTGGTGGAAAAAAATAAAATAATAAAAAAAAAAACCCTGACTCTTTCAAAGCAGCAGAGGGAAGGAGAAGGAAGCAGAGTTTCCCTGCTGACATTCACACAGAGCTGTCAGCAGCAGAATATCCTCCAGGGAATATCAAAAAGGGTTTATCATCTTATGTGTATTTAGAAACCCCCTTGCCTGGAGAAACAGTGAGGAGCTCTGTTTTTGCCTACACTTATGGTGAGACTGCAAACGTGTGCATGGCAAACCCAGGACTCTCTCATTAGCTCCAGGTCCTTGGTTAGTAGGTGAGGAAAGAGAGGAGAACAGGAAGATGCTCTTTTCTATGTGGGTATGTTATGGTATCACCAACCCATCCACTCTATTGCCTGTGAGTTCCTCTGCCTGTTTCTTGCACGATTTTACCTTGCTCAAATTTTTTGCATTAAAAACTCCATCTCACTCCTCTGTTGCCCACTCATAGAATCATAGAACCACCAAGTTGGAAGAGACCCATCGGATCATCGAGTCCAACCATTCCTATCAAACACTAAACCATGTCCATCAGCACCTCGTTCACCCGTCCCTTAAACACCTCCAGGGAAGGCGAATCAACCACCTCCCTGGGCAGTCTCTGCCAGGGACCAATGACCCGTTCTGTGAAAAATTTTTTTCCTAATGTTCAGCCTAAACCTCCCCTGGTGGAGCTTGAGGCCATTCCCTCATGTCCTGTCCCCTGTCACTTGGGAGAAGAGCCCAGCTCCCTCCTCTCCACAACCTCCTTTCAAGTAGTTATAGAGAGCAATGAGGTCTCCCCTCAGCCTCCTCTTCTCCAGGCTAAACAACCCCACCTCTCTCAGCCGTTCCTCATAAGGCCTGTTCTCCAGCCCCTTCACCAGCTTTGTTGCTCTTCTCTGGACTCGCTCCAGAGCCTCAACATCCTTCTTATGGTGAGGGGCCCAGAACTGAACACAGGATTCGAGCAGCGGTCTCACCAGTGCCGAGTACAGAGGGAGGATAACCTCCCTGGACCTCCTGGTCTCACCGTGTCTGATCCAAGCCAAGATGCCATTGGCCTTCTTGGCCACCTGGGCCACTGCTGGCTCATGGTCAGTCGCTGTCAACCAACACCCCCAGGTCCCTCTCCTCCAGGCAGCTTTCCAGCCAGACTTCTCCTAGTCTGTAGCACTGCACAGGGTTGTTGTGCCCCAAGTGCAGGACCCGGCATTTGGCCTTGTTAAACCTTATGGCACTTGAACACAATCCAGCTTTGTGGAAGGAACAGACATTTCCAGTCCCACCAGGATTCAGCTGCTCTGTCTTGCTAAACCAGATGAGCCCTGCTCTGGGAAAGGATCTTGCCCCATACATGAGAGGGCAATGACTGCAGCAAGAGGATCCAACACAGCAACGATGACACATCCTCAGGGTTAGGCATCCTGCTTACTGAAGTAGTTCTGACAATGCTGTAGACCAAGTTGCACCTTCTCCAAGCTGATTCCTTCACTGGATGCCAGTGGTTCCTACTCCCTTTTATGAAAGGTGGGTTATAAACAGCGTGGCAGCATCCAGCCTGGACACCTATCAACCAGCTAACAGGACAAGGTAACCACAGCTACGTGGCCACAAACCAGCAGGAGCTCTGACTGGCATGTTCTTTCCAACGCAATTATCTATCTGAGGAAGCCAGCCTTCTACAAGGCAGCTGTGAGCTGGGCCAAAATGAAAACTGCAAATCCAAGCTCTCAGATCTAAAAACCTCCCAATGTTTTTTTGTCTCTGGATCCAAATAGAGTCAAGTCTTGAGTGTTCAAGTTAATCCAGAAGGCGGTTCATGAAACTGGCCGATACTGAGAATTTTCTACTAAATAGAGCGGATACCTGATGGGAAGCGTTGGCCAGATTTCACAGCTGTCTGATCTGAACTAAAACCTTCACCCCAAATGGCAGCCCAAATCTAAAAAGCCCTTCAAAGACCTCAAACTGATACGGTTTTACAAAAAAATTAAATACAGGCCACAGAGAGAATGAATTGGGTTTTAAGCCAAATTTTCTTTCTCTGCAAGGAATTTAGCAGAGAAAAGGCTTTGAGGGAAATATTTTGATGAAATAAAAAAAAAACCCTATTTCTTGTGGGAAAGTTTCAAATAAATGCAAATTGCTACTACTCCATTTTCAAATAAACATTTCAAAATGGACAAAAAGCTTTGTTTCATGCAGTTCCTAGGGCTGTTCCCAGGCTGACATTTGTAAACTCAAATCGCCCTTTACACCCGCATCTACACACAGAATAATTGCAGGTAAGTTGTATTTATTTGACTGGAAGCTATCTGCACAAAAGCAATGACCCATAAATTAAATGCCTAGGGAAGGAATACAAGGAATACTGAATACTGCTACGCTTCCTTACTGATGACAGGTATTAGTGGCACATAATTTGGCCAGACACACTGGAAAAAAGATTCAAAACAAGCATACAAAACCGTGCAAAACATCTCCATGGGTACATCTCTAGCTTTCTCCTGCTACTGGAGTAAAGAGCTAAGCGTGTAATGAAAGATTGTGCAAAGGAAATATAAGCTGGTAGATTCTGGCACCTGGCTGTTTTACAGCACAGTGGTTCGTAGGAAGCACATACTCAGAATTAACTCCAGTTCCCAATGGTTGGCTGTGCTGCTGCGTGCAGAGAGACAAAACAGACATTCATTAAACTCAAGTGATGCTCTTGTGTCTCCTGAAAAACAAAAAAAAAATCACTACAAATTCACAGAGGGGCCGATTGACTTTTAGCCACAGGTTTTGTTCGAAGCGCTTCCCATCAAACACAAGATCTCCCTCTGCCCATGAAGCCCACCAGGCACCCTGGAGAACACTAAAGCTGTGGCAATTCTTACTAGCATGGTACGGAAACACAGGGAACACCATGGGCCAGCCAGCACAGGAGGTAATTACAGATACTGGGACCTGATCAAAGCACTGCAAGATGAAATATTTCTCAATAAAAAGCACCACAGGATCTTTTAAGCCCACAAGTGGTCAGGAGCTGTTTTTCCACCCCATCTGTTGTGTCTAGTTTAGCTGTTTGATACGATCACAAACGTCACAACTTTCAGTGCTCCAACCCTTCTTTGACCAAGTAAAATACTTCCTACCTTTTGCAGGAGGAAAAATAAGGTATGTAGGCACATCAGAAGTTTCTGGTAGTGCAAAGAACTAAACGAAGCTACCTCCCAACTCACTTATCCCTGGGCCACCCCTCCCCATTCCCAAGATGCCACCAGCCCCACTCAGGCCTTTAATCCAAGGGTGCTGGTTTCTCTACATGAAATATGGACAAAGGAATTTTTTTTCTTTTCCATAGCTCTGCATTTTTATCCTATTTATAACTTCATTCTGCAGGGCCAGACTGCGCTGTGGACGAGCCAGGAGAATTGGAGGGTATATTTCTACAGCACATTATGCAGTGCCTTCCTGTTGGTCTGCACATGTAGCTCTGTGAATGAGCGAGGGTTGCAAAATGTATTTTGCCTGTGGCAGTGAAATAGCTGGGGCTAACCTTGTCATTCTGTTTCACTCACTTTTTTCCTACCCTATCTCTATCTTGTTTTTCCCTTTTCTTTCGCTCTTTGTTGTCTTGGTTACATGGGCAGATTCCTGATATGCTGCTAGTTTTCATTTTAATGATACGTTCCTCTAAAGCACAATATTTTACTTCAGTTGTGTGTGCCACTGGATAAATTCCTTTGACATATGTGACATTTGTATATCAGCTAACAGATATTGCTTTATGACTGTGGGTATTTTGCAGAGTATTCATGGATTGCGTGCATCAAAATCTGATATACAGTCTGCCACTTTCAAATAAAAATACACACACGCAGAAAAAGAATGAAACTGGGGGAAAAATAGGGAAAGTTTCTCCAAAACCAGTAGGTTCTGCTATCTTGAAGATAATCTCATAACTCCTCTCTTCATCCTATCCAAACTACTTCACTGTAGATTGACTGAGTAGCAGCATTGCACCAGGAGAAACAGCAGCACAGGCCACGCATGGTAAGACCCAGCAAGCAGAAAAAAAAGGCAGCTCCTGGGCTTTGACCATTAGTAAATTGAGCTTCATCTAATCCTGCAAAGTTTATTCCAGTTCACCCACAGGCATTGTTTTATAAACATAAATCCAGCTTCATGCTAACATAATAGATTATGCTGGAGTTGCAATATGAATGCTTCCTATTCAAAAGTACCTGATTGGTGAGCCAGGATGGAAAACAAAGTTTCAAAAGACCCGTGAAGTCTTGATGGGGGCCAAAGAGCGTTAAGCAAAAATCTTGAGTGCTAAACTGGCACAAGAACAGAAAACAGACCAGTGTCCTCAGCAAATATACCCCCAGCAGTCCTGGAGGAGGTCAACGTACGGAGAACAGTCAGTGATTGCAAAAGTCATGAAATATGGATCTGAACCTGCAGGAGCTGAAGGTTTCCAAGAGCCTGGATCAACAGGTCCAAAACAACCACACACGTGCAGAAGCCCTGTTTTGCTTTGCTTTCAGCCCTTCTAGTGAAGACTTACTCAGCCAAGGAAGATCTCACCTGAGACTCCAGCTCTGCCCTGATAAACAGGACCAAAGCACCAACAACTATCACAGGCAGAATATTCAGCACAGGAATAAATTGTAGCTTTCTCCAATTACATCAGCCAGTTCAGCTCCCCTCTTCTCATTCTTTACCCTATAAGGCTGTCCCTGCTCTCTACCACGCTCTGAAAAGCACTAAAAGCTTTCTCACTCCTACTTTCTCATATTAAAAGGAATCAGATCTTGGATTCTACAATGTGACCTGCAAAGGCAAAGACAGAGCTGTGTCTGAGTTTGGTTCAACTGAAGCCAAAAGTAAAAAAACAAAAGCTTGTGAGTGCAGGGAAGCAGCAGTTATTTTTCACTGTTCAGATCTTTTGGAGAGTTACTGATCTCTGCTACCCTACTCCCCACCACCACCCCCAGAGACTGATTGGAGAACTAAACGGTTTATTATGATATCACAGATGACAGGGAAGCAAAAGCTAATTAGTCAGGGGAGAAGATTATTTTTATTACAACTGTTTGAAAAAACAGTTTGGCTCCTTTGCCACATGCCTAAATAGACTTAAAAAAAAAAAAGAAAGAAAGAAAAAGAAAATTCTCTTTTCAAAAGCATCAGCAGCCTCTCCTTTGTTCAACAAAGCCAGAGACATTTGCCAGTAGGCAGGATCCTGTTCCCTTTGCAGACCTCCCTCAGCACAGAGGCAATGCCATCTGAATTTACAATCCTGATTTTCTATTTAAGAGAAGAAATATGTAGAACAACAAAACCAGAGACTTCATAGCATATTTAAGACCATCCATGAACAAATTACTCCCTTCCTTTCCCCTCTCTGCTCTGTCCATCCTACACACGCATAATAGGTCACTTTTCCATAGCATCTTCCTTTCCCGAATCTGGAAGTTTTTATTTGCACAAGGAATTCTAAGAGGAATCAGCACCCAACCCTTAAGTCTCTGCCCAACCTCCTTTCCCAGCTTCTCACCCAGCTCCATTATTGCAACAAAGACACAACCTCCACTCACACATAATATTTTGCAACACCTCTGGGCTTAACATTCAGGCAAGTATCACCAGACTGGCACTTAAGAGTTGAAATAGAGGCAGTGTCCAACATTAGCATGAGAAGGTCACTTCCAATAACTCTTGAGAAAACCACAGGTTGATGATTCTCAGCTTCTACCTCTCAAGTTTCTCTACTGTTGCCTTACAAGGCAAACTACAGAGCTACAGCCATACAACAGACATATTTTTTAGTGAGAATGCACAATGAAGAACATAAATAAACTCTTAATTGTATTTGGGTTTATGTGGCATCAACCACAAACATAATGCTCATTATCATTCAAGACAGAGCTTTCTTTTGATGAAATCTCTCTTCTTTCAGTACAAGCACCCAGCCTGACCTAAACAGAGCAACTGCTAATCCCATGCTGGGCTTGTGGTGAAATCACAGCCCGGTCACATTGCTCTGAAGAAAGACTTCCAGAGCATTAAACCTTTTTCTTAACAGATTTCAGCCATGGTCATGTTTTTTTTTTACCCAGCACGTACAGATACCCTGTGATCAACTACTTGGAGGCAGCCTGAACATAAATATATTCTATTGGATGTAAATTGCATCAACTCTGTATGTGACTGTGTCCACATTTCGACTTCAGAAATGTTCATGTGTTGATGAACAACAATTTGGAAGAAGGTTTTTATCCTTTTTCACATCAGCTCTATACCTCAAGGGTGAAAACAATTTTTTTCCAGCCAAAATAATATTTGCTATCCTCAAAACAGGTGATGCACCTTAGGATAAGGACTACACTCAAGCTCAATGAAACACTGCAAATCTCCATAAGAACACAAAACACTGAGTTAGAAGACCACATTAGGTCTTACCTTCTTGAGCTTCCCAGTCTTGGTGCCCACAAAAGCCAGGGAGTGATTCTTGTAGACGTAGGCAATCACAGATGTCATTCTATCTCCATCCTCAGTGAAAATGGGAAGTCCTCGCACCATAGATGATACTCCCAAGGGGGCATTCATATCCAGGCCACAGAAATTGTCATCAATTGTTAACAGCTATAAACAAAAAGAAAGAGAGTGTGAAAAAAATGAAGGCATCGATTGTTTAGCCATTTGGAAAGTATTCATCCCAAGCTGGGACACCAGTGCATAATACGTCTGTAATTTATGCAGGCTGACATATCAATGGAAAAATACATAGGCGGAAAAAAAATGTCCAAAGTTGTGTGATGAGTTACAGACAGAAGGAGAACTGGAAACTTGCTTCTCTTGAATGACAGCCCAGCAGGATATATTACGTTAAGCCCTTTTCCTACTGCTTTACCAGTAAGTTTTACCAGTCAAGACCTAGCAATCAAAGAGAAAGTCTGCTATAAATGCTTTCAATTTATCTAGATCTGTCAAAAAAGAGAGAGAGAAAGAAAACGCGAGAGAGAGAAAGAAAACGCGAGAGAGAGAAAGAAAACGCGAGAGAGAGAAAGAAAACGCGAGAGAGAGAAAGAAAACGCGAGAGAGAGAAAGAAAACGCGAGAGAGAGAAAGAAAACGCGAGAGAGAGAAAGAAAACGTGAGAGAAAGTGAAAGAAAAAGCGAGAGAGAGAGAAAAAAGGAGAGAGAGAGAGAAAAAAGGAGAGAGAGAGAGAAAAAAGGAGAGAGAGAGAGAAAAAAGGAGAGAGAGAGAAAAAAGGAGAGAGAGAGAGAAAAAAGGAGAGAGAGAGAGAAAAAAGGAGAGAGAGGGAGGAAGAGAGAGAGGGAGGAAGAGAGAGAGGGAGGAAGAGAGAGAGGGAGGAAGAGAGAGAGGGAGGAAGAGAGAAAATAGAAAGAAATAGAAAGAGAGAAAAAAGAAAAAAGAAAGAAAAAAGAAAGAAAAAAGAAAGAAAAAAGAAAGAAAAAAGAAAGAAAAAAGAAAGAAAAAAGAAAGAAAAAAGAAAGAAAGAAAAAAACTATGCACATCATTCTTATGGGATCAAGAACAAGCTTGTCTCAAACAACAGAAAATTACATCAACAAGCAGTGAAAGGAGAGCAATCAAGCAGAGGGGGTGCAGTCCAAGGCAGTCTCCGTGGTGTAGCACAGCCTTCCACACATTCCCCTCCCTGCAGAACAGCCAAACCCAACTAGTCCAGCTGAAGCACTCGGGGATCAGAAAGGATCCGTGATGCAGGACCTTGAATCTGAGGAAGGAGCTGCTTGCACTGTTTAGTGGGGAGATACAAGGTACTTCTTTTTGCTCCCCAGGCAGCTCTAAGTCTGCAGGGCTGTAAGGATATAGCACTGAGCCCTTTGTAACACACTCAATCAACAGCCAGGATACATTTGCTAGAGTATGTGATTGCTGTAGATGTGTATCAGAGCTCACATAGCCAGAGTGAGCTCTCATCTCCCTACAAAACCCTGAGAGGATATAGACTCCGAGATCCCAGAATCAAGCACAATGACCTGTGGCTGATCTGCAGTACATCGCTCAACCTGTTGAAAGTTAATTAATCCAATTGCCACAGGTTAGTTCCTCCCCCATCAGACCATATCCAGCTTCAGCTGAACTCAGACCTACACTAAATGGAACTGAAATGATGGGATTTCCCCCTACAGACACAAACCTAAATTTAAGCCCATTTATTTAATCTCATTTCCCTGACATTATTTACAGAAGAACTCAGCCTTATAAGAAGGGCTTATAAGAAAGGTGAAGACAGACTTTTTAGTAGGGTCTGTTGTGACAGGGCTAGAGGTAATGGTATTAAACTAAAAGTGGGTATATTCAGACCACATACAAGGAAGAAATTGGTTTTATACTGTGGATGGTAAAACAAAAGAACAGGTTTCCCAAGTGGTTGTAGGTGCCCCATCCCTGGAAACATTCAGTGTGAGATGGGATAAGACTCCAAGCAACCTGATTGAGTTGAAAATGTCCCTGCTCAGCTGCAGGGGAGTTGGATTAGATGATTTTTAAGGGTCCCTTCCAATCCAAACTACTACATGATTCTGCGATGCAAGCACCAGGGCAAGGCTGAAGAGTGAAATTAGCACTTTCTCTTTCGTGACACAATTCAGATGAGCTATAGGACCATTGTAGCATACCCAGTCTCCAAGACACCCATGTTAGTGTGTGATAAGGCCATGGTATTCACTCATATGCTCTTGCACAGGTGCAGAAGAAGCAATCATAGAATTGTGGTTTTCAATGTGGACAACCATGCCCCGAGAACAGGAGCAAGGCCAGCAAGGCACACACCACATGAAAAACATTTTCCTTTAATACGTTTGGGTTATTTCCTCTGAGGATCGTCTGCGAAAAAAAAATACCAGCAAGTGAAACCCTACAAATAAACATCACCCAGCTTCTGTGCAGCTGTGGCTCTGAGCTGCACACGCGCCTTTGTAAAGACAGAAATACAGTCATCTTCTTCAGCAAAGAGAAACACATAAGGAAGTTTGGATTTATGATGAAAGGGTCAGGAGTTGCAAGCACAGGTTTATTTTCAATTCCAGACACTCTTAGCAGCAATATAAAGTAGCCACGTTAAACTCTCTGGAGCTTCTCTGCTTGGCAATTTCACGTTAACAACTTTCCAGAATGAAAGTGGAGGTGAGGACATGAATTTACTCTCTTGCAACACTGCTGCCACACCAGCTGGGATATCAGGGAGGGGCAAAGAGAAGATCTAAAGATGTAGAAACAGGAGCAGCAATTCTCGCATCCTAAGCAGTTAAAATCTAACTCAGAAATTCACAGCACAGTCTATAAGTAACTCAGAAGGGAAGGGAGACCTTTGTGGTCAAGATGTTGGACTGGAATCAATCAGTTCATCATCCCACACCAGATTCCCACCTGTAAAAGAGGGAATATTACTCACCAAACCTCTACCCCAGGGAAGCTGCTAAACACAGGTTTATAAGGTGCTTTACATATCCAAAATATCTTCATGTGAGAATGATTGGCAGCTCCCAGGGCATAAATGCCCTCCTGAGTCCCACCAGCTGCCTCTCCATCTTGGGTTGACGTGCAGACCAAAGCCAGCTGGTGAGAGGCTGCAGTCTGCTTCTGCTGCTACTCCCTGCATCAGCAACCAGAGGGTTCATCTGAAGCCGTGACACCGTGGCCAAGAGTTACATTCGGTAGTGAAATAGGAAGGATGTGCAAAGAATGGGCCTGATTTACAGGACGTTTCTGGCAGGCACCTGCCTTCTCCAGCATTAAGCCTATCAAATAAATAATTAACACATCCAAGCCCTCCTGGAGAACATGCTTTTACAAAGCTAATGCTGGCTCAGTCCTCTGGGGATTCGCTGAGCCCCCCAGAACCCCCAAACTCAGCAGAAGGGTTAGAACCCTTGTTATAACACCTCCTTCCCCATCCTCATCTGGTTCTCCAGCAGAAGCGAGCACTTTAGCACAGTGTGAAGGGCTGAAGCACCAGATATTAGGAGATTTGTGTAAACAGTGTTCATAATAAAATGCTACTTTCCCTTAAACATCTGCTTTAGCAATTTGCCTCTAACACAGACCCTGATAATCAAATACAGCCTAATCCATATTTTGGGAAAAGCTTTGATAAGGATTAGCCATCTCCTGTTCCTCCTTGCTTTCACTCCAGCAAAATCTTCCTCCCCAATCAAAGCACCGGGGCCTTTTTCCAGATATCTCAGCAGGCTCCAAAGCAATTCCGCAGACTCACTGGGGATAAAGGCTGTCCCAACGGCCAAGTCTCGCCTTTGATTTACAGCTAATACCTAACAGCCCTGTCTTCATGTGGTGGCAGGTACTTGGCTTCTCACTCGTGTTATCTCAGGCTTGGCTGTGCCAGACGATGGAGGGGATGCATACATTACAGCTGGCTGGGTTGCCAGCAGGGCCAGGGAACCAACAGCAGTAAGAAATCAACAGTAATATGCGTTCAAGTCTTTGCAAGGAGATATTCAAGGTCTTCTCCATCACCTGACTGCAAGATCTTCTTTCTTTCTTTACAGCAAGGACTGAGTGAGGGTGAACATGTATCCTACTTAGCAAGTAATTTAAAATCTAGAGAGAAGGAAGCACTAGGATAATCTGTCACCATGAACTTTGCAGTACCTGAAGAGACACAAGCTAGGAAATTTAGGGTCTAGATCACCTTGTAAAGGGGAGAACCATAAATCACCACCCAGCAGAGCTGCAAATGATGGGAACCATCTCCTTGTAAACAAGTCTTTAAACTCCAGCAGCAGCAGTGTGATACCAAACATTTGTTTTTCTCCTATTTGCCTATGCAGGCTCTCTTAGAATCATGAAGTAGTTTGGGTTGGAAGGGACTTAAAGATCATCCCGTTCCAACTCCCTGCCATGGGCAGGGACATTCTACTAGATCAGGCTGCCCAAGGCCCCATCCAACCTGGTCTTAAACACCTTCAGGGATGGGGAAGCCACAGCTTCCCTAGGAAACCTGTGCCAGTACCTCACCGCTCTCATGGTGAAGAAATCCTTCCTTAAGTCTAGCCTAAATCTGCCCCTCTCCAGTTTATACATGTTCCCCCTGGTCCTATCACTATAAGCCTTTGTAAACAGTCCCTCCCCAGCTTTCTTGTAGCCCCTTTCAGGTACTGGAAGGTTGCTGTAAGTTCTGCTTCTCTTCTCCAGGCTGAACAAGCCCAACTCTCTCAGCCTGTCCTCATATGGGAGGAGCTCCAGCCCTCTGATCATCTTTGCAGCCTTCCTCTGGACCCATTCCAACAGCTCCATATCCTTCTTATGTTGAGGATTCCAGAACTGGACACAACACTCCAGATGAGGTCTCACAAGAGAGGAATAGTCAGAATCACCTCCCTCAACCTGCTGGCAACGCTTCTTTTGATGCAGCTCTTGATGGTATCAGCATGGTCTTCCCTGCTTTGTGAACTTCTGATTAGATTTTTTTTTTTTACTATTCCTGGCATTAGTACCTTGCCTTCCTTCAGCCAGATTGTCTCAGCCACTGACTTCTTGCAGTATCTCTGCTTCTGGCCATACTGCCTCCAAATCTCTCTTCTGACTTTTATGAGACCTGTGGACTTCAGCTCATCTGACCTTCTCCCCACCATCTATGATGTGAACTTCAGCAGAATCACCACATTTCAATCCACTGGCAGTGCTAGCTATGAGGTCCTAGTCCAGGATGGAGACAGCCCCTCTGAATCACAGAGTCATTTTGTTGGAAAAGATACATTGAGATAATTGAGTCCAGCCATAACTTTCATGACTTTCACCTCATGCCACATCATTCACATAACTTGATGCCAGTAACTGTCTTCCACATCACATGCATTCCTGACAGTGGGTCAGGAAAAGGCTGCAGGACTGCCCAGAGAGCATCAATGGCTCTAGACCTTTGTCATCTGCAATTCAAAGCCACGGGGAAATTTTGTGGACAAAAAGATGGGAACCCTGGGCCACTGACCAAAGATAGCATAGATCACCAGCCAACCCTTTAGCAGTTAGCCTGCAGTCTAATGACATACAAAAATATCCAGTGCCATTTCCCCAGGGTGCTCTGTGATATAATGGAAGCTGGATAAAGAGCCAGTATTTGGAAATACATTATAATTGCACGCTGCTTTTCACTTGTGCAACCACAATGGTTACCATGCAATTACATGTCACCATATACAAATGACAGTGCAGTTACAGTAACTTTACCAATTACAGGGAAATTGCACCCACTATGCTAAGAGGGTTTCATTCAAACATAATTCAGGAATGCATGAACGGGGGGAAATTTACTCAAATTGACTAGAACTGGTACAGACGTTTGGTTTTTAGGTATGTAGTTTAAGCATCAGTTCAAGGACTGGTGTCAAGTTTCCAGAGGGCTGAAGAATCTTAATGTAGTACAGACTCTCTTATGCCTGCATTTATGTTCCTGCTACACTGTGAGTGTAAGGCTTCCAAACAGTCTATACCATGTACCTCCACATCATAAAATTTGCAATTTCCTGAAGAAGAGGAGGCCTTTCTTACAGAGACCAACAGGTTTCTTTAGTCTTCAGGCTTTTTGCTTAGCAGAGCTGGTAAATTATTAATAAGAAGCAATTGTTGCCATAAATTTAACATCCTCTAAGTCCTAACTTTCCGAGCGATTATTGTGCTGAGAGATGTGTACAAAGCACATCAATTAGTGAAGCCCTAAAAATATTCTAAATCTCAATATTTAAGCAGTATTGTCAGTAAGTTTGCTTTTCTTATTTCCTACTGCAGACCCTGTGGGCGCAGACCACAGCTTTCAGAGTCTGGTGACTCTGTCATACCCACAAGCCTAGTGAGCAGTCACTGCAAATGCCTTTCAGCCCGTTGCTTGTTCTCAAACTCTTGCTCCCACTTTCGCTATGAGTGTTGCTTTATTACTGTCATGGGAGTGGTCAGCAGCAGCATTTCTGCTCTGGAAGCAGCACAGAGAAACAGCTCATACCCCCATGAAGGAAAGTCCAAGACTGACTATGCAGAGAAGCACATCACAGAGAGCAAGTGTATAATACCATCCTCAGCAAAAGAACGTAGTTCCTTCTGTGTCACTTGCATAGAAGACACTCCTACTGTGAAGACATTCCTACAAGTGAAGATGCAACTAAATATCTAGCCTGAAAGAATGAATTTATTTAACTGGCAGATAATGTACTGATACCTTCTCACCGTACCCCTCAGCTCCCATGCCAACTTCAGCTTCAAGCGTTTGCCAGGAATAATAGTCACACAATGTCAAGGTAAACAAGTGCAGAACAGACTCAGATATCTGGGAATAATTTTCAGTGGGATATTTACACCCTCTGATTTGGATATTGTAACTTAAGTGATATTTTGAGTACCTTGGTTAGACTCCAAGGGTCTAATATAGACAGAAAAGGATGACAGCAACTCTAGCAGCAATGCAGAGTGTCAGATCATGATAGCAAAAACACTCTTATTTATGGATGTATTCACATCCTGCATCCCAAACATCACCGTTGTGTCAGCCAAACCTTCCTTTGGCATAAGTCATTTCCACCTCCTCAAAAAAATCATGATGTTTCGATTCCAAATCTCTGCATTAGCTAACCAAACCATGCAAGCTGTGGTGAAAATCAGATCCCTGATGTGTGTGGTCACCGAGGTTCATCCCCTCACAACTGGCAGGTGTATGTGCAATCAAGAAGGATGGATGGGACTTGAAGAGCAACGAGTGTGAGTGTAAAAGGAAGCAGAGTTCTTCTACAGTCCAATAAACTTCCCTCTGCTGGCTCAGAGGATGGAGGATCATATGAATGAGGCACTGAAGGATAAACAGAGCAATATGATCTCCATGGCTCTCAGCTTGATGTTTTCCATGAGCTTTAAAAATTCACTTAAAATTTTTCACACATGCACCCCCCCAAAAAGAGATTATTGCATGTGGAGGCTCTGCCTTTGAAACTGCCATCATCTGTGAGGTAAATCAACATTTAGGGATTTTTCAGAAGTGAAATATTGATCAAATAAGCTGCTAGAGCTCTTCTGTAAGAACATATTCCAGCAGCAAAGCTGTGTTATGCACCTGAAACAGAGCAGCACTGACTTCCTCTGGTGCTGCTGTAGATGACATGGGTTGTAAGAATCCCACAGAGAGAAAACCTTGGGTGATAAGGGTTTTCTGTGTATGCAGATTGACACCTTTGAGAGAGGGAGAAGTGCTCACCAGCTGCTGCGTTTTATCCTAAAGAACGTTGCATTTCCATGATCAGCCAAAGGTTGTCTATATAATGAATTCCTCTAAGACGTCAACTGGTGAAAGAGGAGTAAGAAGAGAATGGATCTCTGTCCTCTGGCAGCTGTGCCCCATAATCCTGAGCATCCTTGCCATAACATGGGTGTCTCTCAGATGCGTCCATCCCATAGACATTCCTTTCCCCAAATTACGAAGTCTCACATCCATCTTCACCAGACAGACACAACAGCCACACTAGAGGGCCCTTCTAGTATCTCCACAACAATAAGACTTCTGTTTGCTGGAGCCAATGTTGAAGGGTGTAGCAGTCTTCTCTTGCTGACCCGTCCTCCCTCTCACAGACAACATGCCTGGCCCATTGTCTCTCAATGATTTCTGGCAGGAGAATGGTTAAACCATCACTTCTGGAGCATTTCTGGCAGCTGCCAGATACCCCTCATTCTCATTCCAGTGACGCACACCAGCACCTTGCCGGCTAGAGTCCAGCTGCCTCCCCTACATCGTCACCACCAGAGATTCTCCACAGAATCACAATTACTATAATTATTATTTTGTTACACAGACAAAATTATCATTTGGGCTGCAAAGTGCCACACGCACCAACAGTGCTATATAAATTAAACAACAACACTGCTTTGCATGCAGGAAACACCTTCACTTGGAGATCCCAGAGCTGCTTAAAAGCATTAATTAAGCCTCACCACAGTCCTGCAAAGGTAAGCTAAGTGCTGTAATGAATGACATGTATGTGTGATTGCTCCTCAGCAAAGGGAAATTGAGAGAGCTTGGCTGGGTACAAGACCCCACAGCTTGCTCACCAAATAATGGAGAGTCATGATGAAATCTAGGGCTGCGCATCTCTATCAGGCAGAACAGAGATGTGTCTGGTCCTATCATCTCATGGAAAATGAATAAAAAGAAGCCTGGTTATCGGTTTAAACAATGAACTAAAGCACTCAAGCTCTGAAAAGAAAAATCTACCACTTGCTGCCTCTATCTGTGCAAATCTTGGTACCTGAGGAATTCAGAACACTTGTGTCAGGCCAGTACAAATTCACTCAAGCCATTAAGCTCAAACTCCTGCTGCATCTCAAAGTGGGACTGTGCAAGTGGAAGGCTGCAGTCGGCCCTCAGAAGCAGGGATACCATTGCAATTACAGCCCCGTGTTTCGTGGCGCAGGATCCCCACCAATAGCCCCAACTCATTTATAAGTGCTGGGTCATTCCCTCATTAGAAAGAATACGTTTCTATTATTCCCTCCTGCACACTCCCTCACTCAGCCTCTCCCATTCTCTCTCTGTGTCTAAATACGCGCCGGGCTAATATCACTTGTTTACAGAATAAATCAGCTGAACAAATCCTATTATATTTTGGAACACTGACAATGACAGGGTAATGACATTGAAACGGAAAATACTATGTTTCTCCTACTGATCTAATGTCACCCACATGCTCTATCAGCTATGCCGGTTCCAATACTGCACAGAGGAAACAGAGGTGTCTCTCTTTCTGCAATGCTACCATGTAGTTGCTTGCATATCTGTTTGTCTTGCCTTTCCTGCTTTTCAAGAACTGCTTTAAACACTATTAGACTCTGCACCATATGGCAGAAAACAGTGGGGCTGCAATGTTTCATAGCTCTTAAATTTAAGCGACTGGGTGCTGGTGGCACAGGGAGGATGTTAAGTCCTGTGTATTGTGAAGCTTTCTGCCAGAGAAAGATGCTACAAAGTTCTGCATTTCAGCAAGCCACGTTCATCCACTTACTGACATTTATCTGTGTAACAAAGCAGAGCAAGAGAAGGGCAGTTCAGAGGTAGATGTGCAGGACACTCAAGTACCCAGCTCATCCTGAACTTGGATAAATCTACCCAGCCAGGTCCACGTTGGCTCTGCAAACACTACATTTTGTCCCAAAGCTGTTGTCACACCAGAGACTGAGCACTACTAATAAACTGCCTCTCATGCAAACTTACAGAAAAAATATATCCCACGCTAACACAGCCATGCAGGTGCCAGGCTGGGGGTGTCTGGGGCATAAATATGGTCAGATGAAACTTGGACATCTCTCTGTATGGACAATTGCCTTTCCCACAGAATCACAGAATCATTAAGGCTGGAAAAGACCTTTAAGCTCATCCAGTCCAACCATAAGCTCACCACCACCGTGTCTAATAAACAATGTCCCACAGTGCCACATGTTTTTCTAAACACCCCCAGGAATGGTGACTCAACTACTTCCCTGGGCAGCCTCTTCCAGTACTTCACCACTCTTTCAATAAAGAATTTTTTCTTAATATCCAGTCTAAACATCCCCTGGTACAACTTGGAGCAGTTTCCTCTCATCCTATCACTTGTTTCTTGGGAGAAGAGACCAACATCCACCTCACTACAAACTCCTTTCAGATAGGTTGTAGAAGACGATGAATCACAGGATCACAGAATCATTAGGTTGGAAAAGAACCCCAGGATCATTGAGTCCAAACATTCTCATCAACCATTAAACCATGCCTCTCAGCAGCTCACCCACCCATCTTTTAAATACCTCCAGGGATGGTGATTCAACCACCTCCCTGAGTGAGGGAGGTTGCTGAATTCTCCCCTCAGCCTCCACTTCTTCAGAATAAACAACCCCAGTTCCTACAGATGCTTGATTGTCCACATCTTCACACCAGCCAGTCGTCAGTGTAGATGTTTCCAACATCTATTAATCCTGCCTAATATAATGGAGATCCATATATCCATGCAGTTTGGATAAACAGAAAAACAGACTTATTTTGGGGAGTAGGGGAAGGAAGGCTTGTGTTATCTATGTGCTGGAATATAGAATAAATAGACACGTGCATCAGATTGTTCCCAGAGGCTAAACATCTTAGGTGACTCTCTGAGTATTAAGACAGACCCTGCACTGTTTTTCACCCTGACAGCTACACTTGCATCAGGCAACTGAGAAAGGGTCTGTGCAGGATTTAGCTCAGAAAGCAATGCTGAATCCAGCATACCCTCGACCCCCTCCTCAACAGAATGGTTATTGTACAAACTCACACGCTCAGCTGCCCCAAGTCTGGAGGTACTTTAAATAGCATCAGGCTCAGTCAGGGAGATGGAGTCACTTTGCTTCTGGTTCATCCAGGATGGTTGGGGTTTGCTTGCTTCTTTTTATAAAAAAGAAAAAAAAGCTGTTGCACAAGCATTCCCCTTGGACCACACAGCAAAACCTCCCGGAGAGGCAACACGAGGTCAAGTTTGTAAAGTAGCTGAGCTGCCAGCGTGGAAGAGAATGTGAGGAGATCACATGGAGCCCTCCAAAAATGCAAGGCTGAGCCACGGGCAGCCACAAGGCTCAACCACAGAAGAAAAAACAGCCTGGGATACTGGCAGAGGAGGCAGAGAAGATCAGTTCCCAGAAGCAAATCTAATTGTCCATGTGGCAAGAAATGCAGGCAAGTATCATGCACAGTGGTGGAGAAGCTGGTACCTTGATCACCTGCAGAAGCAGCCACCACCAGGACATTAGACTGATGCTGAAAGATGCTGAGCTGCTCAGAAACAGCCAGCGTGGTCCAGAGATGGGACTGACAGTGGGGGAGGGAACAACACTTGAAATATCTCAGACACAACAGCAACTCAGCAGCTTTGGTCTCTTCTCTGTCCTCAATGAACATTTTGTGTGAGTGGGGTCAACCAGATGCGAGGAGCCTGGAAAGAACTGCACTGTGCACACAGGTTTGGCACCCAGCCACTTAAAGGCGTAGGATTTCCTCTTGCTTTATGCTTGGAAAGTAAATAAATGATTTTGAGAAGGAGACTGTTTCCAAAGCATGCCTTTTGTTTGTTTGTTTGTTTTGCCTCCGGGACAAAATGAGGATTTTGGAAGGAGAGGCTACGGGGCAGGGGTGTAATAAGAATGCAACTAATTACCACCAGCATTATTTCTGCATGCACACTGATCTGAAAGTATCCTTTCAAGGGCAGGTGTTTAATACTGAGGAACATACTTAATACCTCAACTGCAATCATCCTCTCTGTGCGATTAGGCCCTGGTTTATAGCCTTTAAGTGCACGCTTCAGTTGATGTACGTGCTTAAGATTTTTTTCTTTTCTCTTCCCCAGGGCCTCCAAAGCCACTTTTCTCACCTGGAGTACAGAGCACTTTACAGAGGCAGGGAAGTGTCCTTATCCCTGCTGGCTCAAAGCAGAGATCTGGCATGCAGGAAGAAAGACCATCACAGAGAAAAAAGTGAAGATAAGCACACATGGTGCCTCAGAAGCCCCTGCAAGTGAGCTCTCACCAGAGTATCATATGGATGCACATCTGAATTAGCCATGGACTTCTGGGGATGTCCAGATGACTGGGATGTTGCCAGCAGCTATAAACAGGCTGAACTGATTGCTCACGCAGATGCTGGAGAAGACCTATAGTGCTCATCCAGCACTGCTCAGCCATAGGCACATTGATGGAAAATCCAAGAGAGTCTTGTTCCTGCAACTCCATTAGATACCAACCGTTGTTTCCCTGGCATGAACATGGGGGACGTTAATCAATGAATTAGTGCTAATTAGTTAATGAGGCTGCCTGGTCACATCACAGCAGAAGAGGTGGGGAGACTTTCCTAATTCCAGTTACAGAGGGGCCAAGACCTTGCTCAGAGCAGTGGAGGTTTGAACTTAGCTGCTTTCCATTAGCCTGAGGAGCATGGCCTCAGACATCTCTGGTCACTTCCAGTGCTGACAATAATCAGCCACATGGCTGGAGAGAGCTCCCTGCTCCACTTTCATCTGAGCTTCCTCATGTAGCGAGGTAACATGACATTTCTCTCCAATTAAGTGTCTTTCACACCAAAGCAAAACCAGCTTTGCAGAGGAGATGATGGTCAGGCCTGCTGGAGACAGAGAAATGAGGAATGGGAAGGTGCATGTGGGAAGATTTTTCAAATTGCAGAGCTTAGTTGCAGAGATTTCTAAGCCAGCACCCTACCCCTTGCCTGTGTCGCCTCCCCAGTAAAGCCCTCCACCCACTCCAGCTCCCAGCATCAGCAAGAGGACGCTTGTCGCCTCTTATCAAAGTTGCTGGGATCAGCGAGTCCCTCTGACAACACGCTCCGCACATATGCACACACGCTCCCATCCAACACAAACTGATGTGACCAATTATACAAACACAGATCTGGCAGTAATAAGCCTGTTTGCTCCGTCTTCGAGTCTCCAGTGAGCATTCCCCAAGAGGCATTACCGTATTTCTGAGGCTGCTGCCTTTGCACAGCCTGCACTGTGTCTTTTTTGTCGTTGTTGTTCCTGCTCTTGTTAGTATCTTCAGAGCAAGAAGAGGAAAACACTATTAAAAGCTGACCAAGAACTGACCTCAACTGCCCATGAGCAGTCTGTATAATTTAGAGTAATGACACGTCCGCAAAACTCTCGTGCATGCTCTACCGAGTAGAGATGAACAAAAAGACCTATTGTGCAAACACGAGTGGCATTGACTCCCACAGAGATTTACTTAGGATGGCCCGACTGGCAAGCAGTGACACTACGAGGTCTAATGAAACCGATAGCTCGTTCCTGTGACTGTGAGTCATTCCCCTGGGAAAGCAGCAGGCTCATGTCCCAGCCATCCCAGCCAGGAGAAACGGGCAGGGGCTGGGTGTGCAAAATGTCAAAGCAGCAGCACCACACAGACCTCCTTCCAGGTATTCCTCTTCCCAGGGGCTAAGAGAAAGTTAACCCTCCTTTTCATCCCAACCTTTCCCTTTTAAGGGAAAACAATGAGAGAAATGGCA
The DNA here is from genome assembly GCF_032191515.1 of Phaenicophaeus curvirostris. NCBI lineage: Eukaryota > Metazoa > Chordata > Aves > Cuculiformes > Cuculidae > Phaenicophaeus > Phaenicophaeus curvirostris. The sequence continues at coordinate 2,398,253 of NC_091392.1, read as the reverse complement.
GATAGAGATGACAATTCCCGATTTTTAATTAAGTTATTTTCTTCCCTCAAAATGTCTCTTCTTTCCAGCAACTCCAGCCTGTTTCCTTCTTTCTAACTGAATCTGTTTTGCTGTCCTCCATGCTAGAGAGCAACACAATAGCATGGGAGATATTCCTTTTTCCTACAACAGTTGGGAATGTTGAGCACAGCAATGAGGTACAGGAGTCCCTGAGCTGCAACTGCGCTGCAAGTTGTGTTTTACTGTGCCTTAGCCAACCCTTCTGTAAAAAAGGGGTAATGTCTCTCCTCACCTTGGTGTCTGTCAGACCTGTGTGTTGTTAACACCAGTGATGACAAACACAGCCCCTGGGATTAAAAGCAAAATCATGAAATAGGCTGTTTGTAGGAAAATCATGGCCACTCCGTCACCGACAGTGGCCTTGCCCAGAGTCACAATGACTGTCCTATACAATATAAAAAGCTTTTCTGCCACCTGAGCTAGAAATGGCCCTTCCAAACCTGATGCCATGGAGCAGAAGAGAGGCCATGCACCCAACCCATGGGCCAAGCAGCATTCATCCTGAGGGAAGGTGTTCATGCAGCCAAAGCAAAATGCTTATGCATCCAAGCATGCAAGGATCTGAACAGGCTGGACCGCTGGGCTGAGACCAACGGCATGAGGCAACGGCCAAATGTCGGGGCACAACAACCCTGGGCAGCTACAGACTAGGAGAAGTCTGTCTAGAAAGCTGCCTGGAGGAGAGGGACCTGGGGGTGTTGGTTGACAGTGACTGAACATGAGCCAGCAGTGGCCCAGGTGGCCAAGAAGGCCAGTGGCATCTTGGCTTGTATCAGAAATGGTGAGACCAGCAGGTCCAGGGAGGTTATCCTCCCTCTGGACTCGGCACTGGTGAAACCTCTCCTCGAATCCTGTGTTCAGTTCTGGGCCCCTCCCCACAAGAAGGATGTTGAGGCTCTGGAGTGAGTCCAGAGAAGAGCAACGAAGATGGTGAAGGGACTGGAGAACAGGCCCTATGAGGAACGGCTGAGAGAGCTGGGGTTGTTTAGCCTGGAGAAGAGGAGGCTGAGGGGAGACCTCATTGCTCTCTACAAGTACCTGAAAGGAGGTTGTGGAGAGGAGGGAGCTGGGCTCTTCTCCCAAGTGACAGGGGACAGGATGAGAGGGAATGGCCTCAAGCTCTGCCAGGGGAGCTTCAAGCTGGACATTAGGAAAACATTTTTCATGGAAAGGGTCATTGGTCCCTGGCAGAGGCTGCCCAGGGAGGTGGTTGAGTCACCTTCCCTGGAGGTGTTTAAGGCACAGGTGGACGAGGTGCTGAGGGGCATGGTTTAGTATTTGATAGGAATGCTTGGACTTGATGATCCGATTGGTCTTTTCCAACCTGGTGATTCTATGATTCTATGTCTAATCAGCAACATGCCCTCCACAATCTACTCCTGCAGTCAGCTAAATCACTAAAGTGCAATAGTGCTTAGTTGGTGGGCACCAAGCGTATAGCATGGTTAGGGGGGATTCAGGGAAAGCAGAAAGAGGAACAACTTGAGGAATAGATGTATGGAGGAGATGTAGGACCCTTGGGGATCTAGGCACCGACAACTGCAAGGATGTTTTTGGGAGCTGCTGACTTAGGTGTGCCTTGAAGCATCAGAAGCGCAGGAAGACCTTATAGCCATGCCAATTGTCAGACGATGAGTCAGGTCCCAGACACCTACCTCGCCTGCTCTCTCTTAGGAAAGTGTTGGGAAAATATTGCCCAGCTCTTTACACATGGCCTTTTGTTGGCTGTTCAGCTTTGAAAACATTTCTTTTCTCCCCCAAGTGGCAGCGCTGCCATGAAAAACAGGAAGAGATTGAATACAGTAATTTAAACAGTCAAACTCCATTTCCTGCCAAAAGGAAAAGAAAATACCAGCAAAAGGCAGAAGCCAAGCAATAGTTAGGGACAGACACGTTGATTATCTTGGACAGATATTTGTGCTGTGTATCCGGTAAAAGCTACAGCAAAGGAGGTGACACCTTTTGATTTCAGGGACTGGAGTCTGTTAGGCTGCAGAGCAGCAGGTGATGTTGCGAGGCAGAACAGGCTGATGAGGAGACCAGGGTCTACCAGAACAGCAGCCTTGGGTTGCAACCAGCTCCTAAACTGACAGCCGGGATCATGTGCCAACAATTCATTGTGGTTGGGATTGCAGCTCAAGTCTCCAGCAAGGATTCCCCATTCCTTTTATATCCCCCTGGCCCCGGCACCCTGATGATGCTCTGAGCTTGGTCTCCAACACCCTTCTCTTCTTCACCCATGTTTGCATGTCCCACAGAGTGGTCCACCTGCCTGCTACCCAAGGCAGATGGGAAGGCTCCTCTGCCTCTACTACTGAGCATCCTGGCAGTGAAATTATCACTGGGCTTCAAAATGCACTTATTGTTAAACCTATTCCATGTTACTGAAAATCAACAAAACCCGCAATGACCAAGTCCTATATCTACATCTCCATCCTTCTCCAAAACTGCCTTAAAGAAAATGAATCTAGATATTCCCCAGCGGTTAATACAGTTAATTACAAAGTTTGCAAAGCATATTTAACCCACAGACTTCTTTATCCAACATGAAGCACCCTGCATGTCCATACAGGCTCGCTCTCGCTGCTCCATACATTGATGCTCCACATTGTACCGCCGATGTGGTCACATTTGGTGACCCACAATGCCAGACAGGCAAAGGGGATGAAGTTGCTCTCTGTGGCTATATAAGTAGGAATGGCTTCAGTATCAGGAAAGGAGATTAATATCAGACATGAGGGAAAGCTCCCTAGCAGCAAGGATGGATCACATAGGGAGAGAGAAGAATCTCTGTTGCCAGAGGTTAAGAACAGGTGAGACAAACATCTGTCAGAGATGTTATAAGGAGGGCAGAAGGGCAAATCAGATGACCTCATAAGACTCTTTCTTTCCTCAGTCTCATTTTTCTCTGATTATATGAATTTCTAAGCATTTGGGGTCAACTGTACTGTTCAAATATTAGCTATTATCCTGTATTTGCAGAGAGGAACACCGGAGAGGTATTATCTGGGACTGTTCATGACCTGTGTGAACATCGCCAATATGCAAATCAACTGCCCAGACATAAAAATCCATCATTTTTTCCTGATTTATGCAGAAGATTAATAGGACGCTAGCTATAACACAGGGAAAGAGGAAGAGTGAACATTGAGGACTCTCTATTAGTCCTGGGCTTCTATATTTCCCATTCTGGAAATTCTTCTATCACGCTGCTAACATCTGCAACATGAACACATGGCTGGCACCAGAGAACACCAGGACAGGCTCATTCCACAGTTGTCTTTCCACACTTTGCCTTCACATTGGGTTTGCAAACCAGACGAGCGAAAGTCTCAAGAACATCCAACTCTGCAGGACATCTGGAAACCCAATGCCTCCTGCCTCATGTTGACCATGAGACTCAGTGCTTCTAGCCCAGCTTGCTGCCAGGTCCTATCTATCTTAAATCCAGCTTTCACACCTTCAGCCCCACCACCAAAGCTGCCTGATAGGAGAAGCTGGAGACTTTGCACTGCACTACTCCAGCCAAGAGCACCATTCCCCTACATCCCTGTAACCACTTGTGTGTATTGCAGGTTAGGAGAGCTGTGCTGGGACTGGTCCCCTAGGAACCTCTCTTGCCCTGCAGAAGCCTTGAGCAAGCATTACACCAGGGCAGGAGAAGAAGCATCATAACATGTGGATCCCCTCTGAGTCAATTATTTCCCTATGAGAAAAAATAGTTACCAAGAGCCAGACTTGACCACACACCAAGATGTGAGGACAATGCAGTGAGCCCAGCTCCATAATCCATGGTCCTACAGTTAAGACCACAAAGAAGGGCTGGAATATGTCTTCTAACAGTGTTTCTCTGCAATGCTCAGCGAAAGCCTCCCACAGCTCATCTCTACCCATCTGCTCAATGCCAGGCACATCAGCTGTATCTGTTCACATGCAGGATTTTGTCTGCTGAAGGCAGAGCAGCAGAGCTGAAGTTCAGGTCCAGCATTTATCACAGGCAGGTTAAGCCTCTATTTGCACCAGCAGAGAAATATTTGACATCCACACAAAACCAGGGTAAGTCTCACTGATGGCTTTGTAATTGGTTTTAAAGCTGCTTCAAATACTTGTGCTAAGAGGCAGAGCACAGTGCTGGAGGATGGCTGGCAAGCAGGACATCAGCAAAGGAGACGAGGCCCTCACAGATGTATATCCAGGCTCCAAAATACTTCACCAACCATCAAATACTTTCCAAGCTTAGCAGCTGGACTCTGCAATCCTTATAGCAGCCAAGTCACTAATACCTCTTCCCTCGGGCAGCACAGCTGATCTCAGGCAGGGCTTGCCAGCAGCTCTAAGTACACTCATTTAAGGAGAGGGCAGCCCACTTAGTTACACTTTTCAGAGTCCTGTTTTTAGTTCAAGGTTCTCCAGGCTTTTTATCCAGCTGGGAAGTGTTAGCAACTCTGATTCACAGTGAAGAAATGAATCACAAATATACTTTAACAGTTTTTCCCACTGTGTTACTCAGTCCCTGACTCCTTGTCCTCTCCCCGACTCTGCAGTCCTGTCCCTCCAAATTCAGTTTTATTGGTCCAGGACTTATCCCAAGAGACACAAGAAAGCTGATGGCAGTTTTGCTCCTGTCTAAAGCCACAGAAGCCAGGTGACTGAGAGGTTTCAAACCTCCTGATTTGAGAGCTCCAGTATTGCAAATGTTAGTATGGAGGACAAGCAGAGCAGATTTGCAAATGCATGGAGAGGCTTAACAGTCCAGGAAAGTAACTCCAGTGGGAAGCTCCCAGCTTAAATCTAAAGGCAGCTCTTTGAATGTGCAGAGGCCTTGAGGCTAAACAAAAAAAATCAAAGCCAGATTTGGGCACAGCCTTTCTCCCTGTGCAATACTCCACAGGGAGCTTTGCAGGTCTAGGCAGAAGAGATCCTGACTGAAATGAAGGGCTTGCCCCACCGCACGTTTGGTGTTGGAGTGTGAGAGCAGTGCAAGGTCATGCACCAATGCAGAGGGTGCTGGTGTAAAGGGGAGTTAGGGCAGGACAAGGCAGGATTACTATCCCTGGACTGAAATTTCTGTCTGTGTTCCTCTTGGTCTGTCCTTGTCCTGCAAAGGAGCAACAGCAGGGATCCCCAAGCAAAGGAGGCTTGAGTACAAAGGGAAGCCGGAGCAATCCTATATCCCAAGCTCTGACTCTGCCTTGAGATTACGGGGCAGGAAAATGCTCTGGTGTTTCTCCGTATTCTCTTTGCTCAGACTTGAACTTGCCTCTCACTTGAAAGAGCTAATTAAGGAAGGAAATCAAAGCCCAGAGAGGCAGCTATTACAGCAGCCAGGGTGCAGTGCTGGCTGTAATGCTGATTTCTGTGGATGGTATCAAAGCCAGCCGTACACTGGCTGGGCTGATGCAGACTTCTGCAATGACACTTTAGTGAACCAACAGAATAAACTAAGACAATTTCTTAATAGCGTTTATAGGTCAGGTAGACCAGCCTCACCCAACCCTGCCCTTAAAGCCTGCAGGATTTAATCATTGAATTGTAGCCAGGACTTAATTTTTCAGCACAGAGGCAACACAGAGCTTGCTGGAAAATGGAAGATGAGGGACTTTGATGGTTAATGACCAGTGCTTCTCAGCTCTAGAAGAAATGAAGCCCTGGCTTCACAAAGCTCCCTGAACAAATCGTGCTCTGATTTCAGCTTGGGGAAATAAAATTACACCAGCGGACACAGAAACCACCACAAGCCATTATCTAAGTCCTGTTTTGGTTTAGGTTGGAGCCAAGACTGCATGAGGAAATGTGATTTCACCCCTAACAAATTGCACAGTGAAATAACAACAACGGGCAAATTCCTCCTAAAGATTTCAGAGTCCTTTGGCTTAGTCCATCAGCAAACATAACATGCCTGGGGAGGTCAGAAAGTGACACCTTCCTCAGTTAGTCCATGAGCAAACTGAGGCATGAACTGGTTAAATAAGGTGGTGCAGAGAGCTGGAGGCAGAGCCAGCACTGTGACAAGGCAGTCTCAGTTCCTTGGTTCCTGCTCTAGTTGTTGATCCAGGGACACATGAGGTTAAGGTTGGCTACTTAGGGGCTTCACTTACCGCACTGCTACAGGGAATATCCTTGACTTTCAGCCAGGCCAGATCTAACGTCCCCTCTCCCCTGTAGCAGGACTGCAGTCTGTCTTTGATGCGATCGTTGATCTTTTTCAGGACAAAGATGCAAAGAGCAGACTCATCCAAGGACTTCATCTTCCTTTTCTGCCCCTTGGAGAAGACCGTGAAGAGGATATCATCCTCAGGGCCAACACCCAAAGAGCTTGCTAAGATGGCTCCAGCCTTAGACAAGTAGGCTGCCTGGAGCAAACGGTACTCCACCCCGTTCTTCTCACAGCCAATGGGCACCTCAACATAGGAGTTAAAGGCTGTGTCCTCTTTACAAAGCCGGACCAGCTTGGAGGTATAAACCTGCTCCTTTGTGGTGGAGCCAGGTGGTGAGATCATCTCAGGCTGCAGAGTTAGGAAATAGACAAAGTTACCACTGCTGAAGCCATAGATGTAGTAGATGTCAAAGTCCGGGATGATGGTAAATGTGTCTGAGGGGATCTTGATCATAGAGGCCACAAACTCATCATGAAAGACATATGCAAACATCCCATCTGCCTCAGAGTTTTTGGTGAGCTTTCTGCTGGAAATAGTGGGGAAATACTCAGGTTTGCCATCCACAGCAGTGGCGATGAACAACTTGTCATCCATGTTGCTGTAAGAAACAATGACTCCAAAAACAGAGCCACTCTCATTCACCCCAGAGAGATAATGCTCCTTCTTGTGGAAGGGCTCTCCCAGCTTGAAAAGGTCATCCAGCCTCAAAAGCTTGCAGATGCCCTGGTAAAGACTCCCACAGGCTATCAACCGATTCTCCTTGTAGTCTATGAGAAGCATTTTGTTTATGTTATTAGTGAGTGTCAAGGGTTCATTGCAGGTTTGGACTATCCTGGGAGGGTAACACTTGGGATTATCTTCATCAGGACCAGTCTGGTGGGTTACCAAGACCTTCAGGTCACTGGAGAGTTTGTAGATCCTGTTGACAGCTCCCAAGTAAATGTGCCCAGTTCTTTCATCAACCACCAAATGGTTGAAGTTCCCCTCCACTTGGTCTCCAGTGAAAGTGATGAAGGACCTCTTTGGGTGAAGAGGCTGCTGCCTACCAAGAGGCAATACTGTGGTGGATAGCAGGAGATGAGAAACCAGACAAGTCCACTTCCACATGGCTGGTGACATGATTAGAAAGGTTTGTATTTCCAAGGGAATGTGGATTAAAAGTTGTGTCTTCAGAAAACCAATTCCCAGGCAGATTTTGTCCTACAAGCAAAGAGAACAGAAAACAAAAGTACATTACTATGGAGTATTCCTTCCTCCTCCCTCCTTCACAAGCATGCCATCATCAGAGCGTATTTAATTGCTAATCCTCCCTTTCTCTGAGCTCTCTACTTAAAGCCAGCACAAAGGGAGCCCTCCTGAAAGAAAAGATGCTGGTAGAAAAAGCAGAAGTCACAGAGCAGAATAATAAATCAGCACCCTTTAACTCTCCATTACACACTCATGTGCCCTGTGGTGCAGCATAAAAATTCAGTGGAAACCAGTGCAAAAGATTCATGGTAGAAATATCAGGCAGTACTGCTGTTTGTACTGCCAACTTTGACCCAATTGTGCATTTTCTACCTAAGAAGACAGGACAGGAGAAGGATTATTATCCTGCTCTTCTGGATGAGGGACTGAAATCTTGAGAAGGTCAGGGACCTGCCTACAGGGACAGGTCCAGATGGATGCTGAGTTCTTTTGCAGCCCTTAAAATTTGCCAGGAAGAAACCAGCTCTGGTCTGACATTAACATCCTTTCATGGAGACCTCGGTCCAGACTGGGTCTGTTTGAACAGGCTCTCTGTGGCTTCCAGATCAAAGCTGGATCGTGCCAGTCCAGCTTGGAGTACAGATGTAGGGGTTGTGGTGTGCCAGCCCTCACAGCCACAACAACAAAGGGCAAGCAGCCAAGTATGGAGCAAACTGAGTACCACGTCTCCTTCCTTCCCTGAGTTTTCACCACACGGCCACCCTCCATCTATTGCCTAGTCAAGAAAACACTGTCTGAAAGAGAGATACTGTTCCCTGGACACCTCAGATGAGGAGACTGGGGCTGCTGAACTATTAGCAGCAATAAAATCAAAAGGACCATGAAGCAGGAAAAGTAACAACCCAGACACCAGCCCGGTGACTTCCCAAACAGAAGGAAAGACTTCATAGAATCATAGAATCACAGAATCACCAGGTTGGAAAAGACCCACCGGATCATCGAGTCCAACCATTCCTATCAAATACTAAACCATGTCCCTCAGCACCTCGTCCACCCGTCCCTTAAACCCCTCCAGGGAAGGTGAATCAAGCCCCTCCCTGGGCAGCCTCTGCCAGCGCCCAATGACCCTTTCCATGAAAAATGTTTTCCTAATGTTCAGCCTGAACCTCCCCTGGCGGAGCTTGAGGCCATTCCCTCTCGTCCTGTCCCCTGTCACTTGGGAGAAGAGGCCAGCACCCTCCTCTCTACAACCTCCTTTCAGGTAGTTGTAGAGAGCAATGAGGTCTCCCCTCAGCCTCCTCTTCTCCAGGCTAAACAACCCCAGCTCTCTCAGCCGTTCCTTGCATCACTCAGTCACTTTAAATTTCCCAGGTTTTAACCAAGGTGGTGGAAGCAGTATGGGTTCAAACAGCTTCCGTAATTTGGTGATCACACCACCTAGCCTCATCCTCATGCTGTGGAAATGCATCTTCCTATTCAACACATCCATCTGCTCTCTCTTCCTTCACTTTTTCATGGCTGCTTTTGTATCAAGAAGAGCTTTGTCCTTTAAGGCCCCACAGAATGCACGGGAAACGGAGTCCTACCACCTCAGGTCTCACCAGCCAAGCTCCTTGGTAAGTGTGAATGCACAAGCCTTGTTACTGGTGGCCAGGCTGAAGCATTCAAGTCTTTCCTTCCTCCACCCCTCTTCAACATCCAGATCAGATTTTCACAAAATTTTCTTGATTTTAAAAAGGACTCAAGACAAACCTCAGCTCCACTGCCGCAGGCCAGTGTCCTATCACCTCTCTCACAACCTGACATTGCTGAAATCAGGGGTGTAACTAGCTGAGCCAAGGTGATGACAGCCAGCCCTGCACAAGCAGGATGCAAGGGAAAATAACTGCAGATCCCAGCAGGGAGATAGACACGGCAGTGACACAAATCTGGATTCACAGATTTTTCAAATCTCGGCTAACACCAGTGGAACTGAAAAATTTACGTCAAGAAATAATAAAGAGAATAAACCCTGTCTTCTTTTGACCTGTAAACTAGATTAGATCTGGTAGTAGAAAGGGTAAATCTAGACTTGCAGAAAATCCACCACTTCTATGCCACCCCAAATATTTCAAAATTCTCACAGTAGCCAGAATTTGAGAGCTGTTTTATGATCACCTTCACCTCCCACTGCCCTCTCTATCGCAGCAGCCCCAGGCGTTGGATAGATGACAGACAAAGGTCATTTCACATTTACTTTAGTAGTGTTTACCCTGTTCTGCTTTGCCTTTCTGGTCAAGCAAATATTTAATAAAATCAAGCTTATACTGCAGAGTTTGCAAGACTGTCTAGCAAGTAGGAGAGGATTCGCTCCGCAGGGATATGCAGGCTGGTCACGTAGGCTTTTAATAACTTTTATTATGATAGATAGAGCGGTGTTGGGATGAGGTCTTCCCGCACAACCATTCCTCCTTCAAAAGAGGCCGTCCTGGAGAGAGCAGCAGAAGAGAGAAGCTGTCCCTGTTTGAGTCCTGTGTTCAGAAACATCACGTGGTGACCCTGAACACCAACTCCTGTCAGATATGAGTTACGATCCATATTTCTAACAGTCACTGGTTTGATCAGGCACTAGACAGATCTAGGAAGAAATTATTCTTTTCAAGTACTAAAAAGGTATCTATTTTACCCCTATATTTTACTATATTTCGTTCCTCTCATATATTTTGCTCTGTGCAGACTCAGCACAGCTGCAGGACAGAGAAATGGGAACTACCATGACTCAGAGAATGAAGAGGGAACGAACAGCCCCCTCTTCTGCAACAGAAGCCCAAAGGTCATCACAACACCCAAGGGCAGAGTTGCAGCAACAGGAGGAAATCGACCCATTAAAATAAGTGGCCAACACAAAATAAGAGGATATACACTCCATACATGAAATCTTTGAGGCCTGAGCAGGTGAGAATTGTGACTGACTTCCAGGAAAAGTCAGCAAATTTGGTCTGGAAATCAGAGAGATCCCAGTGAGAAGCTCCAGCAAGGCTGGATTCCCTTTTGTAGCAGACAAGCGCACTTCAAAAAAGAGTGAACCTCATGGGGGAAGATGTTCATCTGCAGAAAAAAAGAGCTTCAAGAGCCACCAAGAACAGGAGCAGCTTCTTGTGACAAAGGAGGGAGACTGGGAGCCTGGGGCTATCTCACCATCTTCCATCGGCCATCTGAGTGACCCTGGAAGCAGGTTTTTCTCTCTGAACATTGCTGGCATTCTCTCCTTCTCTCCCATCTGCTTGTGCTATTTGCCCTGAAGCCTCTGTCCTGGAGTGCCAGTCAGTACTTGAGCCTCGAAGGGCTATAATTAATAATTTAGCTTAACTAATAAATAACAGCAGAGGGCAGAGGCAAGGAGGACTGGTTGTTTAGCTTGCAGAACAAAGCAAGGTTTGTGCTACCCTTTAGAGGATGAACCAAGGAGAAGGGGTTATGCATGTCTTTTTATTACCCATGTCTGGGTAGCAGAAATCATAGCAGCTGGGAAGACAAATAATACAGTGCCATGGCAATACCCAGCCTCTTAGGCTGCTCCATCTACAAGAGAGTGATTATATCATAAGAAAAAAGCAAATAAACAAAAGGCCACAGAGAGCAGGCAGTGAGGTCTGGGCTTAGGCTCTGAGCTGAGTATAACCAAAATAAAACCAAACTGCCTTCCCGCAATGACTAGGCTCATTTGCCTTTTTCCCCAGAGACATGGCCAACAGCAAAGCCATGACCCATCATGTAGGGCTCCTGTGTCAGACCAGACTGTCCTTCTACGTGGCTCCTGCCACAACAGCCTCTTCGCCAGCACATGCTAGGTATAAACTGGAGAGGGGCAGGATTAGACTAGATGTTAGGGAGAATTTCTTCACCATGAGAGTGGTGAGATCCAAAAATAGGTTGCCCAGGGAAGCTGTGGATGCCCCATCCCTGGAGATGTTCAAGGCCAGGTTGGATGGGACCTTGGGTAATCTGATCCAGTGGGAGGTGTCCCTGCCCATGGCAGGGGTTTGGAACTAGATTATCTTTGAGGTCCCTTCCAACCTGGTTATTCTATGATTCTACGATTCTATACCATACCAGTCCAACCATCCCTATCAAACATTAAACCACGCCCCCCAGCACCTCGTCCACCCGTGCCTTAAACACCTCCCTGGGAGGTGTTTAAGGGAGGGAAGGTAAATCAACCACCTCCCTGGGCAGCCTCTGCCAGGGACCAATCACCCTTTCTGTGAAAAACTTTTTCCTAATGTCCAGCCTAAACCTCCCCTGGCGGAGCTTGAGGCCATTCCCTCTTGTCCTGTCCCCTGTCACTTGGGAGAAGAGGCCAGCACCCTCCTTTCCACGACCTCCTTTCAGGTAGTTGTAGAGAGCAATGAGGCCTCCCCTCAGCCTCCTCTTCTCCAGGCTAAACACCCCCAGCTCTCTCAGCCGCTCCTCATAAGGCCTGTTCTCCAGCCCCCTCACCAGCTTTGTTGCTCTTCTCTGGACTCGCTCCAGAGCCTCAACATCCTTCTTGTGGTGAGGGGCCCAGAACTGACCCCAGGATTCGAGGAGCGGTCTCACCAGTGCCGAGTCCAGAGGGAGAATAACCTCCCTGGACCTGCTGGTCACGCCGTTTCTGATCCAAGCCAAGATGCCATTGGCCTTCTTGGCCACCTGGGCCACTGCTGCCTCATGTTCAGTCACTGTCAACCAACACCCCCAGGTCCCTCTCCTCCAGGCAGCTTTCTAGACAGACTTCTCCTAGTCTGTAGCTGCACAGGGTTGTTGTGCCCCAAGTGCAGGACCCGGCACTTGGCCTTGTTAAACCTCATCCTGTTGGTCTCAGCCCAGTGGTCCAGCCTGTTCAGATCCCTTTGTAGAGTCTCCCTACCCTCCAGCAGATCGACATTTCCACCTAGCTTAGAGTCATCTGCAAAATGCAAGGTCCCTGGGAAGGTCACAGAGCCTCTACAGCCCCAAGAATCTGTAGGGAAAGAATTTTTGGCAGCAAGCAGCCCTGCTTTTCCTCTCTGTCAGGAACAGCTGTCCCCCCTTGCTCTGCTGCACCCTTCACATACAGTGGTAGTACTGAGGGCATATTACAGGTCATAACAATACGAAGCTTTTCCTTAAGATTGGTTCTCCTGGGTGAATCTCTTCATAGAATCATTACTTTGGAAAAAACCTTTGAGTTCATCAAGCCCAACCGTACCTGTCTACTACTGAATCATATCCCTAAGCACTTAATCTACTCATCTTTTAAATGGATGGGGACTCCACCACCTCCCTGGGCAGCCTCTGCCAGTCCCTGAGAACACTTTAAAAGTGAAGAAATTTTTCCTAATATCCAATCTGAACTTTCCCTTGTGCAACTTGAGGGCATTCTCTCTCATCCCATCACCTGCCGCTTGAGAGAAGAGACCAACACCCGCCTTGCTACAACCTCCTTTCAGGGAGTTGAAGAGAGTGATAAGGTCCCCCCCCAGCCTCCTTTTCTCCAAGCTAAACAGCTCCTATTCCCTTAGCTGCTCCTCACAAGACTTGTTCTACAGCCCATTCACCAGCTTCATTACTCTTCTCTGGACACACTCCAGGACCTCAATGTCTTTCTTGGAATAAAGGGCCCAAAATTGAACAAATTTGTCAATATACGGCCGCACCAATGCTGAGTCAAGTGGCACAATCGCTTCCCTGTCCCTACTGCCCACACTTTTTTTGATAAAGGCCAAGATGCTATTGGCCTTTTTGGCCACCTGCACCACTGCTGGCTCATTTTCAGCTGCTGTCAATCAACATCCCCAGGTCCTTCTCCTCCAGGCAACTTTCCAGTCACTCCTCCCCAAACCTGTATTGCTGCACAGGATTGTTGTGTCCCACGTGCAGGACTCTGCACTTGGCCTTCATTGCCCCATGGCTTAAAAAAGCCAAGATACTGTCTACCTCCTCATCTGACCACAATTGTGATGGTGCTACACAGCCTTCATGACATGCAGACACTCAAAGCAAATCACAGAATCACCAGGTTTGAAAAGACCTCTTGGATCATCAAGTCCAACCATTCCTATCTGCCCCTAAACCATGTCCTTGAGCACCTCGCCTACCGGTCTTCTAAATACCTCCAGGAATGGTGACTCAACCACCTCCCTGGGCATCTCGTTCCAGTGCCTGAAAGTATCATTCTTTTTTTCAGAACTGGAGCTACACCAGATATGAACCTAGTCTGGACATGAAATCAAAGCAGAGGAAGCCTTCTTGCAAATCCAGTGGTTTCAGACAGGGTTCCATCCATGGTTAGAGGAAGGTTTCAGTGTCAGCTCCCACATAAGGTCTCACACTGCTCTCTTGCCTGTGGAACTAGCTCAACTCTATAGCTTGCAAATAACACATTCTCTTTAAGACCCCTTGAATTCACACGTTTTGGTTTAAGGGCTTGTTTTCTCCTGGAGGACAGGAGGTTATGGTTCTACTCTATGGCGTAGTTATTTTTTTATTGTTATCGACTATTTCCAGCAAAGGTTAGAGACCAATGAATTAAGAGGATGCAGCTTGGTTCTGCTCAGGGGTCTCCAGAATACGATCCCAAGACTCTACAACATGCAACCCTATAGTAAATAGATATGGCCCTGGGAAAAAAATAAAAGTTTGGATGCAAAAAAAGCCTAAGAGGAAGAAATATTCCTAAGTTCTTTTAACTTGCTGGTGGCTGTTATTAGATGGGAATGGTAGGGAATGGTGAACACATCCTTAAAATGCACCAGGTTTCAAGGGGAGAGAGTCAAGAAGGATGTACTATGGCCGAGGAAGTAGGAATAATTCAGGAATAAAGAGGACACAAAGGACTGGTCTGTCACTTGAGAAGAGGAGAGGACTTGGGAAGAAATGTAGAGTGAAAGGGGAAAGAGAGGGACAGGGCATTCAGTTTCGATTGACAAGGTTACAAAACCATAGTCGCGTCCCTCTACTGGAGATGGGCACAAATCCACCCCCCTGCAATGACAGCTCTTGGAAGGAACTTATCACTGGGTGAACATGGGAGATGACAACATCTCTCCATTTGGCTCACACACACACAACATTTCTGCCATCAAAGGTGGCAGACAGATTCACATCACCAGGTCCCCTGCCACAGCCACATGTTGGCAGCAAGGTCACCGGCAAGATGAGTCACACGTGAGAGCCTGACTGCAAAGAGCCATAGAAGCACATCCCTGCCCCAGGTCCAGGTCCAGTCAAGGGATCAGAGCAAACCTAAATGCTTAACTCTAGAACAGAAACAAAACGTGCAGAAAACAGCACTGGAAGGGGGAGAATATCCACCATCTCCTCCCGCAGAGTGGGTCTGACACAACCCTAGGGTCGCACGGGCTGATAGGACAAGATTAGTGAGTTCTCCATCAGGAACCTCCTAGCTAGGAGGAAGCCAGCAGCACCCAGAACTCCCGGGCAATGCCAATGCTAGGTGGTTAATGACGCTCAGCATTAATCAAGCGGCACACTCCTCTGTTTACTTTTGCTCCACTTAGGCACAGCTATTCATTTCCCATGATGCGGGAAGCTGGGCACAGATGCTGACAAGGCAGACGCCCAGTGACAGAGCCAGCATACAGCTATTCAGCACCAAGTGCAGCTACAAAATCCCTTTAATCCCAGCTAAAGATTTTTTTTTTCCTGGCTTCCTTTAATAAACCCTGATCACCATGGATAGAAGCTTTCCTTTGGGAGCCGACATGGCGAGAAAACTCATAGAGAGACATTGTTGACAGCTCCCCCAACAAAGAGCGGCTTCCAACTTCGGCTAAATCCTTTCTCCCTGAACTTACAACCTGTCCAACGCCTGATGGAAGCTGAAGGCAAGTCTCGCTTTGAGGACATCCCATGCCAGGCCATCTTTTCTTCGGAACTCGCTGCAATGAACAGATCCCAGAACAAGCTGAAGCTTGTCCCAAATAAACTGTTTAATTTCAGAAGTGGGTTGTTTGCAAGGCACTTAAGTTCTAGCGGCACAACATGGCCTTTCTCTATCACACAAATTATTTTATTCAGGCACTCAGACAGTGCCCATCACCTCATTACCTGTGCATCTGCCAGAAGCATATTAAGTGAGGGGATTAACACTTGCCATGAGTAGGACTTTGTCCCTTTTATCCTAATTCCCCCATGTGATAAACTGTATGTGGATGACATCTCTGCCTGCATTTCAGATTTGGTTTTCTATCAGCAAAAGCAGGACAGAGCTGCACTCCTTTGTCCTTAAGAGGGAGAAAAAGGAGGTTTGGTTTTGTAATGGTTTCTCGGTTCCTCTAGTGCTTTGCTACGCAGAGCCTTGAATGAAAGAACTCAAATATTCAGTGCCACAGAAATAAGAATGCAGTTTTGAAGTCATGGAAATCACCTATAAATTCAGAGACTGAGGTTAAATTCTCTCGGGAGCAAACTTGCCTGAAAGTATTCTGAAGCTAAATCTATTAAAATTATTCTTTATCAATGTAACTGGGGGAATGTAAACCCCCAGACAAACAAACTGTTGTAGCAAGAGCATGCAAGAGCACAAAAGGTCATTGATTTTAAGCAAACTATGTCACAACGCTGCCCAACTTTGTTGATCCTACCTTGAGAATCATAGAATTGTAGAATAGTTTGGGTTGGAAAGGACCTTAAAAATCATCTAGTTCTAACTCCCCTGCCATGGGCAGGGACACCTCCCAGTAGATCAGGCTGCCCAAGGCACCACCCAACCTGGTCTTGAACACCTTCAGGGATGGGGCAGCCACAACTTCCTTGAGAACCTCTTCCAGTGCCTCACCACTCTCCTTGTGAGAGAAACGTGTATGAGAACACACCGTTCCAAAGCACTGAGAAAAGTGAAGCACTGCCAGAACCCAGGGGTCAGGTTGACTTCTGTTTCAGTCTCATTCTTGTCTCCCAACAAAGCTACCATACACTCCTGGGGCCCTGTTCTCCTCACTACCAAGTGTTTCTCTACCGTATTTCAATGAGGTGCAACTCTCGTAGGGTTTGTGGTGTCAAGCTGGCCAAGAATTGAAAAGCTACCTCACAGGTAAGGAGACCCTGATCAGACTGTGGCTCTGGACACAAAGAGAAATAAACACATCCTCTGCCCCTAAAGGGATCATGAATATTGAAAAGAAAATGAACTGAGTTTCAGCCCAGCATATCTCCCCAGCTTGTATATCAATCAGAGTATTTTAGGACAGCCTTGAAGATAAGTGTGGTTCCTTCCTCAGAAGTCAAACTTACACTTAAAAACTCCCATCAAGGCTTTGGGGGCCTTAGAGAGTACCCGAAAGAAGTCTTTATATTTTCTAGACCTGGTCCAGAAGGGATCCCTAAAACACCACTTTGGCCCTCAAATAGCAAGGAAAGGGCCCTGACCCCAGATTTCTCTGTGAGTCATTAGGCAATTACTTTCCTGTTGGCTGAGGATGTATAGCATGGTTTATGTTGCATTGGATGCTAGCAGGAGGATGTTTTCCCCAGCTTTGCAAACTTAGAAAGACCTGTGAGACACAAGTCCTCTCCCTCAGGTTGAAGTCTTGTAATTAGCACTGTATAAAACCACGAAGAGCCAAATTTTGTAAGACAGAGACCATAGTCCAGCTGTCTCCCAAAAGCCTGGCACAGAGACTAACTCCTCATTCACAATGACTTTGTGATCTCTGGCTATTTCTCTCTCTAGATTTACATGAGAGGCCAGCAAGGATAAAACATGGGACTTAAAGGAAAAAAAGAAACCAAAAAAAAAAAAAAACAAAACCGAAAAAACCTTTAGAACTTGATCTATTGGCTATTGGAGCATCAAGACTGATATTTGGGGGTGGTGAAACCAATTGCAAAGAAGCCAAGTCAGAACTCCCAGACTTCAAAGTCTGAGATTTTGCTGCATATTCAAAAGGCAGCAGTCGCAGAGCAGTCTGAGAGACAGGGTAAAAGCAACTGGACTGGGAAAATCAGAGGTGATACCAGGATGGGGAATAATGTTTGGAAATAAAGCTTCAGAGGGATGTAGAGCTGGTGCTGCATAGGACCAACCTATCTGCAAACCAGATCAGCTTCAATTACCAATGACCCATACCTGATGGTTCAGAGAGTATGGGAAGTTCTCTCAGATAAGAAAGATGGGAACAGACTTTTCAATAGGGCATGTAGCAGTAGGACCAGAGGTAATGGTTTTAAACTAAAAGAGGTTAGATTCAAAATAGATATAAGGAAGAAATATTTTACGATGAATGTGGTGAAACGCTGGCACAGGTGTCCCAGAGAGGCGGTGGATGACCCGTCCCTGGAAGCATTCAAGGTCAGGCTAGACAGGGCTCTGAGCAACCTGACTGAGTTGAAGGTGTCTCCGTTCATCGCTGGATGACTTTTGAGGGTCCCTTCCAACCCAAACTATTATATGATTCTATGAAGAGTGTGTAGCTGGCCAGCTCACTGTGATTAATGAAAAGCATGCTATGCACTCACAGATATCTGGGATCCTCTACAGTCAGGACCATCAATCCTGCAGCTGTATCAAATCTTACAGTCAGAAGTAGGCTGAACACACAGTAGGTATAGGAGCATAAAGAAAGTGCCACTAACATTACTATATTACCAGGAGGAAAGGGGCAGATAAAGGTTTGATGATTTCTCTTCAGTGATGCAGGATTTGCAGCAGAGGTGAGAATGGAGTCTCCCTTTATGCTTTATTCAGCATAAAATTTCCTCCTTTCATTCATGGCAGGTATCCAACCCACTTTGGAGCAGCAACTACCAGCCGTGGATGAGGCCAGTGAAATTGTCTGACACAGCAAATCCTTCATCTTCAGCTTCCCTTGTCAGTGGCTAAAGAGAGCAGATGAGCGAGTACAGTTCCACAGAACTAGGATGGCTGGACTGTATCAGATCCTAGCCAGATCTTGAGTCCAACATAGACATTATCACTAGCAGGAAGGAGCAATGCTGACTGGCATTTGCTCTCCTAAACCTAAAGGAAAGCTTCAATTTACTGCAATCATTAGTAATATTTTTATAGTGACATCTGTACTGGAGATTGTGAAAAAAAACCTCATACATTAGACGTCTCCTTGTTTCATTTTCTGTACACGTTTGGTCTTCTGAGTGGGTCTTTCTGCACCCATGAACCTCCTGGGCAGACACAAGCTATTTATTTTAGCACTTTGCGTTTAACATGACAGCTCTTCCAACAACCAGGGTCTCTCTTTCAGCCTTTGAGCAGGTTAGATGAGAGAAACTCTTTTTTCCATGTTTTGTAACACCAAGGGCAATTAGGTCCCAAACTGGTTAGTTCATAATTTGCACGTGTTAGCTGAAGTAATCAGTTCCTGCTGACTCCACAGGCTTGAAAGCAGATCTTTAAAAGATGTTGGAAGACCTGAATAGTCCATACTTCTGCCCCAAAGTTCACCGTCCTTAAATTCCAGGCATCTTCTGCAGATATGAGACTGCTACAGAGCATGACCTCTTCTTTATAAATGAAACAATACAACATAAATCAGATATTTTTTAAACTATATTAATCTACTGCAAGCCTTATGTGGCTTTCCCTTACAAATACAATAAAAACTGCATTAAATTTGCTTATAACTTCTAATCATTCTGGCATAAAAGTACTTTTTGTCAAGTTCAAAATGAAGCAGGGCTCAGTGCAGCTGCTGCGTTCGCACCAAGATTCCTCCTGAGAAAAACCACTCAAGATCAGCCCAAATGAGAGATGTCCTCTTCAGAGGACTTCTGCTTCAGAATGCTTTGGCTAAAACCTTCTGTCCCCAATTGAATTGGATTTTTGAAGGGCAGCTGAGATGCCACCCAATCCGAAAGGCAAATGAACGACCAGGGCTCTGATAGAGAACCCCTTACTTAAACTAGCAGAGACATCCTGCTGAGACACAATTTCAAGCCCAGCAGCAGCAAGGGGGATTGACTCTATTCATTCTGCCAATAGCTATAATGAAGCAGTGTGGACACAGCCCTGATAAGCAGCAACTTTGTGAGCATTTCTGGAGAAAAAAATAAAATTAAAAAAAAACAACAGTCTGACACCTTTCCCACCACAGTCCCATGATGCCCCGTTTTACAGACAACGCAGGAAGACCACAACAGGTGCTTTCAGCAGAGAAAAAAATACCTTCCAAAAAAAAAATACCTGGATAAACTATTACTAATCTACTATTAATTTGGTCTTCCAGTGACTTTGTCACCGCAAGGCAGAGGACAAGCCTGGCTGCTGCCAACAATTACAAAGGCTAATGGGAAGTTATTCTTAGAGCCCTGCCTGGTTGTTGCTGCACGATAACTAGCTCCAAATCACGCTTGACAGCCTCAAGATACCGCTGAGCTAGACAGGATACCTATGGCCAGGATCAGATACAGACAAAAGACAGAATTGTGCTAATAGAGGTAAAAAAGATAATCACATGCTATGTTTGTTAACAGGAAGATTAGGAGCGAGCTGATGTTGTATACACACATAGAGGCTGCATTTGCAAAGAGATACACAAATCTATCCTGTACAGCATACCGACACGTTTATTTCTGCACAAAATTATGCAATTCCTGTACTCCCAGTGCAGGGCAGTGTATGCATGCATAATTACACCAAGCATTAGCAGCAACACCTATAGCTCAGGTTGCCTGACATGTTCTGTACGAAAACTCGGTTTTAAGGTCCTCATTACTTTGACAGACCAGAACTGCTCAGGGGGCAACTTCCTGAGCTCGGTGTCTGCCTCAGGCTAACATCGCCGTAGAAAGTTGCATTCAGAATAGCTTGGGCGATTCTGAGAACTAAATTAGGAGAAAAGTTTTTGCAAGTTATTGATTCTATTTTTTTTTCCCTGTGTTTGACCTTGCTTATACTTTTTCCACTGTCTTATTGAGAAGCTTCCACGCTCTGGAGAAGGTAGCAAAAATTGAGGAGGTCCTCCCAAGCTGTCATGAGCATCTTCTGGCCATGCCTGAAATTCTGTCTAAATTTGACCATGTTACAGCACCTAATAAGACATAAATTGCAAGTAAAGGTTTTGCCTTTTCCGTTGCTCCCAGGATTGATCACACAGCATTTGGGCTATCACCACAGGAGGAATAAAACATGCTCAACATCAGGGATGAAGAAACTAAGCAGGTTTTCCCTATGTTTATTCGCTGTGTCAGCTGGAAGCTGTTGTGGTGCTAAGCACGGCTGCTGGGGAAAACTCTTCTGTGCTCCCCGATGGACTTAAGCTACAGCTCAGCTTAATTAACCCAACTGGAAAGCAGAAGCGGAGCATGCTCTGACACAAGGAATGGGAGGTTGGTAAGTGGAGGAGGGGGGCGAAAACAGAGCAGAGACAACTTAGGAAAAGGGATATGAGCAGAGACTGGAAAATGTGGGCAGATTGCAGATTTGCAAGTGATGTAACCACTGAAACATCCCCTCCTACGAATGGGACATTGATCTCACAGCTCTTGAGTCTCCCAGTTCCCCTAAGATGGGTTTCCTAGAGCTTCTGACAAATCTGGAGGTCAAATCATTTACCCAGGGTTAAAGTTCTGGGGAAAAATTTTCATTTTTGCCTTGCTCAAGAGCTTAGAAAATGCATATCAAAACCAAAAAAAAAATGCTACTTTAAAAGGGAAAAGAAAGGAAAAAAGAGCAAGTAGTTGCTGAACTATTGCAGACATATCCAGTGCCTTTCCCACCCCTTCTATGTGCATTGCAAAGAGATTGCAGGAGGCCTTTCTGAGCAAAGAACAACACTATCTCCTTCTAATTCCTTCTTAACACCAGCATTTAACATCAAGCCTGGAGTAAGTTACCAAATTATAAGACTTAATAGAATCATAAGCAGCAGCCCTTACTTACAGACTATTAAAACTACATGAGTGGCATGGGAGGACAGAATGGCACAGAGCCTGATGAAATGATGCTGCAGTTATTTCACCATCCCACCATGTCTCACACTAGCACATAAACCCTGTCCTGAAGGGCCCTACTGCATCCCCCCAGTAAAATAACCCATTGCTGCTTGCAAGGACAACCAGTGGCTCTAATCAAAACATACCTAGTGAGAGCAGGTCCTCACCTCAAGAAGATTCAGCCTAGAAACACACCAGGGAGACAGAGGTCCAGGGAGTTGAGGACTTGGCCAAGGTCACACAGAGAGAGAAATGCAGTCCATGCATTTAATATGCAGCTCAGTGCCACAGCAACAAGACGACTATTCTGCAGAGCCACATATGCAGCACTTGGAGAACCTATATCAGCTATAAAGAGCTTGTTTTCTCTATTACCACCTCCTTTGGTGCATGTTTTAGAACATACACACACATCCTAATGGCTCCAGAGCAGTAAATTCCCATCAGTCTTAAACCCATCCACTTTACCAGCTCTTTGCCAGCATCAGCAGAATAGGTGCATTATACACTCAAGTGTCGTTGTTAAAGCTACTTTAAATAGTTCAGTGGTCACTGTGTTCAGCTGTGAGTCTGCATGGATGTGCTTCCTGAAATGATAGAGAGTGCAGCATCCTGCTGCTGGCACCCAGCCTGCCGAGCCGATGGAAGGAAGGGAGGGGGTGTCTGCTCTGACTACTTTGCTGCTAAAGCTTTCTGCAATTTATACATGCGCTTCCCTGTACTGACAAACCTCGAAAGAAGACACTGCTAGGCTGCCATCAACAATGGCACTTTGTAGACAGCTTGCTACTGATGCAGAGCACACCTGCAAAAGGCAAAATCTCTCCTTCCATAAATAGCTTCCCTGGCCCAGACTCTCAGACAGGGATGGAAGCTGCAAGTGCTCCACACTTTGCAGGATCTGACCTTTCGTTTGCACGAACAAATGCCTAGTGCTATCAACAAACCAACAAATCACTCTAAAGCAGCCACAAGGAGGGTGATGCAATAGTTTTAGCTATTTGCACAGACTCATAATTGTAAATCTATCATCCCAAAGTATTAGCTGTGTTAGGATAGGTGTTACAGAGAAAACCCAGCACCAAAACTAGGCATATGAGCCCTTTCAGTCTGCAAAAGATCGTTTATGTGCTTACAATAACCAGTGGTTTCAGATCTGGGTCCTACAACCCAGAAGAAAGTAACTTGTTTACTTGAAGTCATCTGCAAGCAAAATGTCACCCCAAACTCTAATTTAACCCTCATCTAAACAGCATCTGCTTTGTTCATCTCTACTCGCACAAAGTCTGAAGGCACCTGTGTCTGAGACATGGGGCATTTCTAATGCGGGGGCGTGGGAAGGTCATCTCTGTTCATAAAATCCTGCTCATTGTAAATGGAGGCCTTGATAAGACAGGTTGTAAGACCTGAAGAAACACTACAGAACAGATGCACAGGTGCTGAAAGAGTAAAACCCACAGAGAAGTGGTTTTTACGTGCCCTCCAGCCCCCTGAGCTGCACTGCAGAGGGCAAGCCTCACCTCTTTTTCCCACTGCCTCCACCTCTCCACTCATCCCCTCCAAAACAGAATTTGTTGCTTTCTTCCCTCACCACACAGGATCCTGTGGATCCTCTGAGTGCTGCACAAGTCTCAAATACTGTAAAAAGCACACAAGCCTCTGCCCATGCACTTCTGCCCTTTAGGGATGCAATCACAACTGTGATATGACTCAGTGTGAGAGCATCTCCTCTACTCAAGGAGAGCATCCCCTCTACTCGAGGAGAGCATCATCTGTGCTCCAGCCCTCGGGGGCTTTGGGCAAGGGGCTGGAGCATGCAAAGCTTTGTCCTGGCTCCTGCATGGCTAGGACACACGGCTTGGAGCTGGCTGGGCAGGCTTGGATGGCTGCAGATGGATTTTAATGACATGCAGCATCCCCTCAGATGGGAGGTTGGGCTGGAATTTGCCCACACTTCAAAAGTTACAGTCTGTAAATCTCTTCCTCTGACTAGAGGAAAAAGGCAGTGGGGGAGAGGAAAGGAAATGAAGGGTTATAGGGGATGGTGTTCAGCTGAATTCAGCCTCAGCTTGTACTGGGTGCTGCTGAGCTTATCAGGAAAGACCTGGAGAGCATATGCAGGTACCACTTCTTATTTATTTCTTTTACTTAATAAAACAAAAGCTTAGTGCTAAATAGGGACACAGACTTCTCCAAAAAGCAGAAATCCCACCAAACAAATCTCTTCACTGGATTCACCCTTGCTAGGTCAGTGTCAGCAAACACACTCAGGAAACACAGAACTTGCCATGTGAACTAAAGTAAACCATGCTCCAGCAAGTCCTTGGCCATGGCTCAGTTCTGCGGATCCATCAAATTCTGACTTGTCCTCTGCCTGTGGTAAATAGGAAATCCTCATCGGCTGCCTGCAGAAGGGAGCCCACAGCTCACAGCTGTGGTTCTGCCAGACGGCGCAGAGCCGGGATAAAAATTGTAGCAATGTACAGAGGTGTAAAAATGCTATCACAATTCAATGGGTTATTAATAACAAGATATTTCTCCTCTGCGGCCAGCTGCATGCCATACACCCCCAGAAATCCGGCACTTTCCTCTTCTAGCTGCAACTCTCTCTCTCTGTCATTCAAGGCAGATAATTCCTTTTGTTTTCTTTGCCTTCAAATCATAGAATCATCATTTCATAGAACGTCTTCCATTGGAAGAGACCTTTACAGGTCATCTAGTCCAATGGACAGGGACACCTCCCACTGGATCAGGTTGCTCAGAGCCCCGTCCAACCTGATTTTGAATGTTTCCAGGCTTGGAGCCTCTATCATTTTCCTGAGCAACCTGTGCCTATGTTTCACCACCCTTATCGTAAAAAAATTCTTCTTTATATCCAGTTTAAATCTACCCTCCCTTAGTTAAAGAAAATCATGCATGAAGGTAGCGCTCAAGAGGCAGATTCTCTAGCACAGACCATGCAGACCAACGTTGTGCCAAGCATCATGAACTCAGAACAGAGGTTTCTTTACCAAGGTATTAGAATTAACACAAATAAACTCTTCTTCTCTCCATGGCTTTATATCTACAGCTCCCACACATCACTGTCACTGGGGTTTTAGAACTAAAACAGACTGGGCCTGCGTGTCTTGAATTTATTCTGGAAATTTATCTCTTCTCACTGAAAGCTCTGTGTTTGCTTGATCTTCCTACCTTCCAAGTCCTACAAATGCCACGTGTTGCACAGCTGGATTCCCGACAGAGAAAGAAAACAGGAGGGAAGAGAGAACAGATTATACACATATATACACACACGCGAATGCAACAGCCAAGGTTTTCAGAAGTCACCTGTGGACTTCAGCAAAGTAGTTTCAGATATATCCAAGAGACCTACACATAGGAAACACAGAGCTCTTGAGTTTCCAAAACTCAGCTTTCTGTCAGCAGAAGAGGAAGGAAAAGGAGGTGGTGGACTCCAAAGGACTTGCTGCTCTAAAGATGCTCAAGACCAGCTCTTGCAGGAAAGGATTTACAGAAGGCTGGTGATAAGACAGACAGGAAGAAGAAGGATAGAACTGTGCAGCAGGAAGGGAAATTCTGACTACATTTAATTCTTGAAATTGCTGGAGTGTGACTACGAATATAATAATAATATGCTTGTCCAGCTTGTTCACACTCAGCAGCTGTGATAGGGGAATATCCCCTGACTCCAGCACAGCTTATAGTCCCACACAGACATGGGCAGCAACATCCACGTCCAGTGCACAGAACCATCTATAAAGCAAAAAACCCTACGGGGAAAGTAGTCCTCCACACAATAAAGACATAGATCTGTTGAAGTGAATCCAGAGGGCCATGCAAATGATCCAAGGGCTGGGACACCTCCCATGCAAGGACAGGCTGAGAGAATTGGTGTTGTTCAGCCTGGAGAAGAGAAGGCTCCAGGGAGACCTTAGAGCAGCCTCCAAGTACTTAAAAGGGGGGCTATTGGAAAGCTGGGGAGGGGCCTTTCATCAGGGAATGTAGTGACAGGATGAGAGGTAATAGTTTTAAGCTGAAAGAAGGGAGACTTAGATTATTAATTAGGGAGACATTTTTTCCTGTGAGGGTGGTGAGGCACTGAACAGGTTGTCCAGAGAGGTAGTGGCTGCCCCATCCCTGGAGGTGTTGAAGGCCAGGTTGGATGAGGCTTTGAGCAACCTGATCCAGTGGGAGGTGTCCCTGCCCAGGGCAGAGGGGTTGAAACCGGATGATCTTCGAGGTCCTTTCCAACCCAAAGCAATCTATGATTCTAAGAAAGCATGTTCATCACAAGCAGCATTTTAAAAAAATCCCACACCAAAGAAGAAAATGAAGAAAATGTTATTTCCTGTGAAATGAAGCATCGCACTGTGTAACAGGCCGGGGAGGAACGAGCAAAACCAAAACAAACTAGAGATTCAATTCATAAGTACAGGAGGTCGGCTTCCTCCTCATAAGTAACTCAGTCCCACAGGAATCGAGCATGATATTTGATACAGAGCAGATATTTGATTCCTTCCTCTGTGTGGGAACGTTGACACACGCATCCTCCACCTCCCCATCCACCTTCCCTTTCACATAATGGCATCATCATGGTCCAGTTTAGTCCCCTTCTTCTGACTGTCCCACTTCAGCAGCAAAAGGAAACATTTTAAAATCCACTCCCTCTTAACACTGAGCTGAGGAAGGGATTCTTTTTTCCTGTGTTTAAGAATAGGCAGTTGCTGTAAAGCCTTCTGCCTCAGCCCAGCAACAAGGAGACCTTGGAAGAGTCTAATTATGGGTGGCAAAGCCAGGCACCCACTGGCAGAGAGCAGAGAAGAGACAGGCAAGCACAAAGCTGCACCTGGAGACCTTTTTGCTTATTATGAAATAAATCCATTACTGCTTCCTGCTTTACCAGGGAAGGAGGAACAAGACAGGGGAGAGGACAACCACTAAGGGAAACTGCCACATGGAAGGGGCCATATGTTTCTCTTCCAACTCACTTTTGCATGTCTAAGGCGCACAGCCTTTAAGCATCACACTGTAACTTTTTCATATACTAGTGCAGATATGGCAAAGCCTCAAATTATCCTACATACACACCTACCCAGAAGGAGGGGAGGCAGAGCAGGAAAGCAGCCTGCGTGGCCGCATGAGGCAGTTGCTGGGTTGGAAATGCCGCTCAACACAGTCTGTGCATGGACCGGTGAGAGCCATGGAGATGTCTGCATAAGCACAAGTGTGGGAATGACCAAGGACTGGGAAAGCAGATTGTCACGGAGGTGCAATCTGCTTGGGATCTCCTCCAGGATCATGGCACCTTGTGCTGCCCCACTTGAGTGCTCGTGGCCGAGCTCCAGCCAAGCCACTTGGAGGGACAAGAAGTGATGCACAGCCTTCATCCTCTACTTCTGACAGCCTCTCAGTGACCTCTTTGCAAGCAGCAGAGCCTGCATGAGACCTACAGCTCCTGAAAACTATTAGAGCAACCAAGTTCACAGGAAGCCACATTCCCAGATACAAAGGGTTTTCCAAGATTGCACCATTTATCCCCAGTTCTGCAGTGGAGCAAAACCTCAAACCTTTTCCTCGTTTCCTTCTCCTCCCTACAAGCTAGGAAAAAACTCTCCCCCCCACCCCAACTCCAGCATCTGATCAAGGGAGGAAAAAGGAGAGCAGGATTTGCCCTAAATCCCTCCTAAACCTTTCGTGTGCAGCTGAGCTGCTTTCCTTCCCTAGGAATCTCATCCTTGACCTTCAAGACCTTCCCTGAACTGTGGGAAAAATCAGCGTCAATCTGTAAAATGTGCAAAGCGAACAGATTAGCATTTTCTAACCATGTGCATTTTGCATTTGTGTGTAGAAATGCGAGTATAAATGTGTATGGTTTATGTATATGTATATGTATATTTATAAATATATATACATTTATAGATGCATGCATGTAGGTGTGTTTAAGAAAAAAGGGACCCCAACTTCAACTACAAATGAAGGAGAGCTGGGCACATGCAAGCAGTATGATGCAACCCAAATCTTCTCCTTATATTCTGGGACAATAAAGGCTTCTTCTCTGAACTGAATGCAAAAAAGGGCCCAAACAGCTGGGAAAAGGGTAAGAAACTGTTTTTCTCTGGCTGATGCATAACAGAGAGAGAGAGTGTGTGTGTGCGCGCGCATGTGTGTGAGCTGCAGATGAGTCAAAGTCTGAGGGCTGCCTTGTGTCAGCCGTTGACTGTGCCAATGACAGCAGTTCCCGACAGCCTTTAATAACACCACTTACCAACTACAGAGCACGGGGGCAGGCGAGGGGGGAGGCAAGCACTTCTCCCGCAGGCTGGTGCACAAGCCACCCCGCATCCTTGCCAAAACATATTCCAGGCACCCGCTGATGGCTCCGTAATTGCAGCCCATGCTGCGATGTGTTATCCTAAGAGGTAACAGAAAGCCCAGCTGGGAGAGTACATGGGAATGAAGAGGAGGTCCCATGGCCAAGAGGAGATGGAGACAAGCTGGGATCAGGCAGGGGTGGACCAGGTGGTGGCTTGTGGGGACTCAGCCCTACCACACTTCCCAGTGCAGCACAGGGTACCTCTATGGATTCATAGAATCATAGAATCATAGAATCACCAGGTTGGAAAAGACCCACTGGATCATCGAGTCCAACCATTCCTACCAAACACTAAACCATGTCCCTCAGCACCTCGTCCACCCGTGCCTTAAACCCCTCCAAGGAAGGTGACTCAACCACCTCCCTGGGCAGCCTGGGATTCACACTGCAAACACCCAGGTTTACACTTGGAAGCAACCAGGAGAAAAGGGGTTATCCCTGATTTCACGTAGAACAGGTAAAACAAAGAGAAATATGTACAGACAAGCAGGTTACGATGAGAAGCCACAAGCCCCGCTGCCCACTTGCACCATGGTTTCCCATTGTGAAGGTGGGAAATAAATCCCTATCAGGTCTCGTGGATGCTGGAAAGCTCAGACTTGTGAAGTTGCTAAAAATCCTCAGCTTAGTCCAGATTTGGAAAGCTTGGGAAGAGCTTCAGGCACATCATGTTCTGATTATTTACTTCTCCAAGCTAAGGAGAGACCTACTTCACACACCACCTCCTGGAGAGGTGTTAAAATCAGGCATGTAAAATAAGAAGGAAATGGAAATCGACTTGATGTCTCCTTCCCCTTCCTAATGGATAATACTTACCTAATTATGCCCGCTTGCCATTTCCTTTTCCTGCTTTCTTTCAGATATTGTGCAAAGCAAAATTTGTCCTAAAAGTTATTACCTTCATTCAGAGCATCCCTTTAAGCTGTTTGCCTTGCTGAAGCAGACAAGGGCAGCAACTCTGTTGTCCAGGAGATAAAAAAACCCCTCCTGAATGGCTCTCATAGGCATTGGTTCTAGCACCCAGCTCCTGCTGCACATAACTTGCCTATCTCCCTTCTCCATCTCCCCAGTCTGGGGGTCTGGTGCAGCTGCAAGGATGCCCCAAGCCTCCTGTCCTCCCTGGGCCAAAGCAAGAAGATCCTCATCTCTTGGAGCCACCACAGAGGCCCAGCAGGGATAAATGGAAGATGTTCCGAGTCTATGAGCCAAAATGACTCTTCTCTTGGCAGGGATTTGGAAAGAAATCTGAGACTCGATGGTCTCACCGCTAGTGGGATCCAAGGAGGCATCCTACACCAGTGTCAAGCCCATGCCATCCCTTGGATGATTTCTCTCCAAATGCATCAGCAGCCCAACCCAGTATCCAAGCAGCTGGCTGCAGCTCAGGATGGAGAAAAAGGAGTAACAGAAATGAAGCATGACCCCTCCAGGACCACATCAACATGAGTGACCCTACTAAAACACAGCAAGCTTTCGTTTCCACAGCCATTCCCAGTCCTTTAAGGAAGGTCCCAACTAGTGCGATTTTTCATTGCACCAGAAGTAGAGGAGGAGTTGGCATATACAGGACATGCAGGAGCATCTCCCACCCCAGTAGCATGCTCCTGACCATTAACACCCCTGAGATGGGCTGGACGTGACCTTAATGCTAACGACTGAACACTGCACTTGTGGAACAGTTTGCAGGGGTTTCTGGCAGAAAGGGCGAGCAATAAGCCCTCCAGACCCCCACCGTGGACCTGCCTCACCTGTCCCTCTACCTCCAACCTACACTTCCAAGGATGCTTCTCCTCTCACTCACCCTTCCCAGCACCGTTCTTGCACACACACACACCCCGGGTGTATTTTTCTCTTCTCTGCAGGGAGCACAGCTTCGAAGAAGAAGAACACAAAGCCCAAAGGGATTGACTTCAAGCAATGAAACAGGCTCTGCAAAGGAAGGTGTTTTATTCCTGCTCGAGGGAGTGCTTTAAAAAGCCTCCTTTTGTTTCCTCAAAGGCTGGAAAGGATGTTTCCCAGCCTCAGCCTGGCAGGTTGGGGAAGGTGGAGACCAGGAGGGATTCAGGGAACTTCAACAACCATGTTCTGCAAGCAACAGCAGAGATTTTCCCCTTCTTTAGTGCCTCCATACCCAGCATCCTACACTGGTCCAGCCATTCCTGCATCCCACCCCACAGGGGTGCATCCCCCAGGGGAGCATCTGCAGCGGCTGCACAGAGAGCCCAGCCCTGCACCTGCAGCAAGTGTGAGAGGAGGGGCTGAGCAATCCCCCTCCAGCTCCATCAACTAGCCCTGAAACTTCACCTCCAAGCTGTTAAGTCTGCATCAAAAAAAAACTATGTTGCTTTCTTTTATTTTTTTCTCTTTTTATTCTTTCTTTTCCTTTTTTTTTTTTTTTCCCAAATCCACCAGGGAGTTCTTTGGAGCTAGGATGGGGAAGAAGGAAGAAACGCACAGCTTATCGCTGCTGCAAGCAAAACTGAGCCCTCCACCTCCAGTTTACACTGTAACTGTCCCAGACAGAGAGGGAAAGCAGCCCTGTTCCTCCCAGTGCTTCCAGACATCTCATCATCCTCTCAGCCACCCACCTCCTGGCCCCCCCAAGCCACCCTTCTGCAGCAGCTGCAGCATCTTCAGGGCTGTCGGGGTGTGAAGGACACGGATAGAGGGAGGTTTCCTTGCAGAGCCACCTCTGCAGCACTGCCAGCTTCGCGGGGAAGCCATGAAGCTGGTGGCTGCAGGCAGGGCACCCAAGCATCTGGCTTTCCATCCCTGCTGTACCTCGCAGCTATGCATTCCCCAAACCGATGGATGCGTTCAGATTTCTGTATAAACGGGCTCCTTGCAGGACCCCCTGTGGCAACTCTCAGCCAGAGCATTGCTCAGCACCCAGACTACAGAATATACCTGCTCCTAGTCATCACACCCATTTCTGGGAAGCAAGAGAAGCCCCCAAAATGTGCTTTGCCCCACCCACAGCAGCTGGAAAGTGAGAGTTAGCTCTATCCTTAGCACCATTTGCTCTCCTTGGCATCTTGCATGCTGCAAGGGTCCTTCCCTGCACAGCCTGGCTGGGTGCCCAGCTGCAGGGGGGTTCAGGCAGAGCAGGAGCCCGGGACAGGAGCACCAGAAGAGCTTCCCTGCCTCCCAGAGCAGAGGGACGGGTTTGCAGAGAGCTGGGGGGCTTCAGCAAACAACAAGGAACAGCACATGCGAAGAGATAAGAGAAGGTATTTACCAGGCAATCACTACAAGGTCCTGTGAATATAGTATTTGTGATGGATGAATAGACATATTATTAAAGAACTTAACGCAAACCCTTTGCACCAAATGGTGACATGCGATTACTAGTTTGGAAATAACTAAGCTCATTATAATGAAACGCTTCGCTCAAATCCCCCTCCAAAGGATGGATCTGACGAAGGAAGGAACCTGTGACGGGAACATACTGGGGGGATTTGTTTAACCAGATCAGCCTGCTGGGCCAGCACAGCACGGTTCCTTGCCTCCACCGTGGCTAAAGCCTGGACTGCCGGGAAGCGTAACCCATCAACCTGTGTGGACAGGGTGGGCAGCATCCTACACCCAGCATCAAGCTTCTTGGCATGACCCGACGTTTAAGAGATGAAAAGAAGCACCTTTCAATAATAAATAATAATGCTAACTATGTGTTTCTATAGCAACTCATCACCATAGCAGCTAAGCGCAGAGGGAAAACTCAGAGCTGATCCTGCCGTCTTCAGGGTGAGGAGGCAAATGCCCTCCTGAAGGTGGCTTTGGTGGTGACACAGCCAGGACCTGAACCAACAGCTCACCCTCCAGGCTGTCCCAGACCACTGTCCTCTCCCCAGGAGAGGTGGCTAGGGGAGGTGGCTGCACGCTCTGGAGAGGCAGAGCCTAGGGTTCAAGAGGTGATGGGGTTATGCAGCCTCAAAAGCACCAGACACTGAGGTCAATGCAATCCTCCAAATAGGTCCCAGGGCTCCAGGGTAGCTGGAAGGAAAGGGGTCTGTGGCAGGGGACACTGCCCCCACCTCTGGCCTGAAGGACGTCACGAAGGGGAGAGTGCAAAGGGTGAGATGCAACAAAAAAGAGGAGATCCCTAAAACTAGACACGCAGATACCATCCTCCCATCATACACCAGTTTCAGGGTAACAGCTTCAAAACTCCACATGCTTCTCTGCTATTAGCAAGAACCAGAAATGCGTACAAAACCCCTGACAAATAAAAGCAATTTCCCCAAACAACTCAGAAACTCACTTCTCTTGAGATAACAAGTCAAGCAAACGTGTCCATCCTAATTAGAGTATGGAGTTGCAGGGCGGAGGGAAGGAAGAGGGGGTGGAAGTGTGCCTTGAATTGCTCACTAAACAAAAATCCAAGCAAAAGTTTTTGATTAGCTCCACAACTGGCATGGCTGCATTCCCTGCTCACCTCCTTTTCCCAACAGGGCCATGGTGACAGAGCCGTTTCCCCTAGTGTAGAACATTCACCTGCCCCTCACCATCTCTGAAAGCTTTTTCCCAGTCAGCTGAAGGTGGTGACACTGCCCAGGGATGAGACAGTGGCTCTTAGTGGCTATTAACCATGTACGTGATGCTATTCCTCAAGCTAGTGAGTGAGTTCCCTCACTTAGAAAAAGTGAGTCATTTATAAAGGTTGTTTGAGCAAAACAACTATTAGATGATGGTTAAAGGGACAGTCACTTCTACAAGACCACCCCCATTTGACAGATGAGGAGACAAGAAGCCAAGAGACTTGCTCAGGGCCATAGGGCAGCTCTCTGGCAAATCAAAGTCTCCCTTTGGCAGCCCAGAATGAGTTTCCCTAAAGTAAAATAAAGCTGCGTTGCACACTGAGCACTTGCCATCCCATCAACAGGCAATTGTAACAGGATACACCTCCTTAGTCTCTAAGTGAGTTTTCTTTCCAGCACTACATTATAGACAAATCCCTGGTCACAAAAAAAATAAATAAAACCCTTTTCACAATCAAATATGTTCTAACCAAGTCAAACAGGGACACACGCACGTGCAGTGAATCTGAAAACCTTTTCCCAACTTCCCACCACCTTCCCTGCGGGCAGCAGGGGCGAGACGAAAAGGAAAGGAAAGAAAAAACATTTAATGGAAGAAATGAAGTGGCAATTTCCCAGTTCAGCTGGGGATCAATATGTGGGCTCCTCGTGGTTTCTGTTTCAAAGGGGTTGAGCTCTTGCCACCGAAGCTCAAACTGACACAACACCAGTGCTTGACTTATGAGTACTTCATCTCGGCAAGATATTTTTAATTTAAATCTTGCTGCAGTTGAGTACGAAGCTATTCGGGCTTTGATTTACTGCTAATTCGTCGCTCCGATTCCTATAACTCTAAACTCAAATCACCAAACAGTTTAATGCCGAGACACTCTGTAGACAGACTCTTCATGAATGAGCATCGGGGGGCTGCTGGTAGCAAGTGCACGTTCCTCACTTCAGAAGAAACAAGTATATAAATATTAACCATCTACATGCAGTCCACAAGTCCAGGATCACTTCACTATTTCAAAGGAAAACAATATCAGGATTAAAAAAACCCTCCACCACCTTTGCATTTCCTCCCCCATGTAGTGTTTTATGTTCAAGGAGAAATAACAAGCAGGTCAGGGTGGCTCATTTTGCAAATATTTACATGCATTTGGTTCAACATTGGCTGCAAGGGTTCACCAAGCATCAAGATTTATTCCTCCAGCCCTCACACGAGCTCAGAGGAAGGGGGAGTGTGTGAGTATATATCATGCAAATGCCTGTAATGGAAACCTATCCCATATTATCTGCATTAGATCCACACATTCGTTCTGTCAGAAGGACAAGGCAAATTCAACTGCCAGTCAGATCCCGTAAATTTATTGCCAGTGGCTTGGTGGGAAAGCCCTGACAGACTATGCATACGTAGATAATATAGCTGGAAGGAAACTCAGAGATCAGACATGAAAACCAAGAGAGATGGCAATGCAAGGTCTTCCTTCTGGGTCGTCAGTGCAAATCCAGCTACACTCAGTGGCAGTTTTTCTTTATTCCTATGTAAAAGAAGCCTGTGAACCTCAGCTTCTTGAAATACAGGTCTGGTATTTAAGACTGGAAAGTCTTCTCGGCAGCCAAGCCTGGATTAAAAGCAAGCCACAGACTCTGCAAATGACTTCGCTCTTTCTAGTGAAATTCCCCCTAAGTAAGGTCAAAGCTACTTGCTGATCGGCAGCATAGTAGGGATGGAGGTGTCAACCCAATCAGTGCTCTCCTTCAGCCCTGAGAACTTGGAGCCTTCTACAAACATTAGTATTCGAGTTAGAAACAGGTGGGAACATTCAACTACAGCAAAACTTCCTCCATGGGGACACTGCTCCAGGAATCACCTTTGAAGAACATGTGTCCCCAGCAAGGTTCCTGTCTGTAGGAGCACTGAGCTGCAGGGACTACAAGTGTCTCAAATGAAGTGAACGTTTGGTTTCTAAATACAGGAGTACCTGTTCGAAGTCTTCAGAGCCTCTCCAAGGGCTCACAGAGGGGTTTTGAGGTTTTTTTCCAAATGAAAGGATTGCAGGATGGATGCCACGTTTCATTGGCTCCCATTGCAGGGGATGCAGGGCAGAGACTTGGCATCTCTTACCTGGGTGGCTGCTTAGCACCTGACAAGGTGCAACCAAGCAAAGACCAGGCAAATTTAGTAGAGCACATGCACCAACAAAGAGCAAAGAAAACCAGACAGTTCCAGTAGGATGAGCCAAAGAGGAACGCCAGTTCCAGAAAATCACCACATCTATCAGTATCACAACACATCTCATTTTTTGCGATGATCTCTCCATTCCCAAAGAAGACTAAAAGTACTCAGTTTTAAAGAGATAGGAATCAAGGTTCATGGGAGCACAGCTGTATCCTGGCCAATGTGCTAATCCAAGACGATATTTTCTCATTTTAAAGCACTCATTTGTCATTTTAGCTGGAAAAAATTCAAGCTTCAAAGTGTCCTGTTCTGACCAAGCGCTGTTCTTGGCTGTTGAAGCACAGGCTCAAGGGCAGGGGAACACTCACCGTTCTCATCTCCAAGTACCACTCGGGATTCAGTTTGTATTTCATGGCAATGAGTAAAAATTCTCATTGTTAAATGCAGACTGAGCCCTTTGCCTCTCCGTGCCTCAGTTTCCCAGCCTGTACCACTGTTTTAAAATACTTCAGAGATCAAGTGATAAACATCTAAGGAGCCCCATGTATTTATTTCAGTATATTTTTCTGTTGTTGTTGTAGGCTCCTTGAGAGCTCAAACTTAAGGGATATAAAGCGTTTTTCGCCAGAAGGCAGTCATGCAGGGAAACACGCTCATCACTGATACCCTGCAGTATGTCAGTAGGTTGCCCAGACTCTCTGCACAGACGGGAAGTCTCATTGCCTTGGGCGCCTGGAGCCTCTGGTGTCCATTAGCTGAGTCTTCCAAGCAAGAAGGAAGAAGTAAGAAAGAGCTCTCTGAAGCCTTTTGTCAAACTGGTACGGACCAGAAAGGGCTTTTTATTTGAGCATCGAGCAGTTTGAGGGCTCTGCTATGGGAAACAGTCATTATCCTAATTGCACCCCTAGCTGGGGAGAGGGATTCATGGGCAAGAGATGAGACTTTTGAGTCCTAGCGCTGCGGTTGTAAAGGGTTGACTTGTGGTCTCAGTCTCAGCCACGCAGGACCTCACTTTAAGGGGATATTGTGAATAATAAATCAAGAAGAGCCAAGCAACCCCCAGGACAGCATGCGATTTTGCTAAAAAACACCTGTAGGCAATGCCAAGCCACAAACTCTGGCACCGCTAACTCCAAAACTCAAAAGCTTTAACACCCTCCTCACACAGGTTCCTACCACGGAGCACTTCATCGGTCTCAGCTTTTTACGGAGCTTTTCACAGTTCCCTTTCAAACAAGAAATTATTTGCTACACAGCATTAACCCTCAGCGTACACAAGCATCTTAATACCTTGCAAGGCTTTTCACCCTGGGGTTGGGAGCGCACAAATCAAACCCCAGCACTCCAGGAAGGAGGTAGGTTTTATTGCAAGCGTTCAACACTGAAGAAATGGGGAGACAGAGATAATGCAAAGCAGTGAAAGGAAAAAGGTAGAACACAAAAGGGGTTCCAGCATCCCTCCTCCCCTCCTCACCTGGTAAAAGTAGAGGAGTCAACACAAAACCAGCTCCAACAACCCGCTGCCCCCTGGGATCTGGCTGCCAAAGACGGTTTCTGCCTTTGCGGCAGCAGATCTCAGTCGCTCTCGTGCCTGTGGTGAGCCCTTCGCTTTGATACATCCACAGGCTGTCTAGCACTAGGCTCGCTGCGGGTGGAGAGAGGGATGCTGGCAGGTGAATGCATGAGGAAAGGCTCAAATATTTCCTCTCCCCATGGAGAAGTTTAGCGTCTCTCTTAGGATTTGCAGCAGCACTCGCCCTTCTGCTAGCCAGGTGCCAGCTTGCACACTGAACAGACTTAACACCAGCCTTCAGTGCCTACAAGGCAGTTCTGATCATCAAGCAAAAGCTTCCCAACAGCACTGTGATTGATCATCAGCTTGTATTTAAAAACACCCATCTTGGACATAAACAACACTTAGATCATGC
Organism: Phaenicophaeus curvirostris; assembly: GCF_032191515.1. Classification (NCBI taxonomy): domain Eukaryota; kingdom Metazoa; phylum Chordata; class Aves; order Cuculiformes; family Cuculidae; genus Phaenicophaeus; species Phaenicophaeus curvirostris. The sequence goes on along the minus strand of NC_091392.1, from coordinate 2,361,936 downwards.
AGCTGTCATTTATTTTGCATCTTATTGATATCACCAAGCGCCGCGCATTTAAGATGGGACAGAAAGGAAAAGCCTTCAACTGGTCCTTTCGCAAAGGAGACACCCCCACGGAGGATGGGTCTGGGCAGAGGAGGGGAGAAAATCCCAGGCTTTCGTGACTGGGGTGGGTTTGCACGTTTGAACCTGGCTGCACGCGAAATGCAGACACACATCTGTTGCACCGCTTGAAGCCCGGCTCTAGTGAAGGGTCCCACGCACAAACAAACACACACGCGTTTCCCAAGGCAATTAAACCACAAACAAACCCCTGCTCGCATCCCTGAGACCTTAAGACAGTGGCTTAACCAGGGGGAGGAATCACCTAATCTCACACTGGGAGGCACACGCTGTAATTAAAATCACAGAGACCGTGAAGGCAAAGCAACCCCATGCTCCACTAGCCCTACCCGCTCGCGGATTTAACCAGCTTCCATGAACAAGACCCGAGTGAAACAGAGGACAGATAAAGAAAATAAGTTAGCATGCTTCACGCCTTCCAAGATATTTGTGCAGGGCTGGTGCATGCTTAAGATAAGTCCCTAGGAGGCTGCGAGAGGTTGCATCGGCTGTAAAAATTCCCTGATATCATCATTGTTCCCCAGAATAAGAGCATCCTCCAGCAGTCCCACGGCTCCCGCTCCAAACCTCCCCTCTCTGAACCGCTCATGACCGGGGAAGCCTCAGATCCTTTCTGTTTTCCCCAAAGCCTTGCATCCTAGATATCGCATCCCGGTGGCGGAGGGAAGCCATGAAAAATCAGGTGCGTTTCCAGTGAGCTCTTTGGCACAGCTGCCCAGCAGCTGAGCTGGAAAGCAAAGTGGAGCAGACGCAGGGTGGAAGTTTTACGGGAGAGGAGCACGGCCACGCATTTTCCACCTGATCCCTTCCACGAAGGCAAGTCCTGAAGGTCGTACACCCAAATCCAACACGGTAAATGCTGTATCCCTTCCCAGTCCGGGGAGCAGATGGGGCCCCAGGAGGAGGGTTTCCTTTGGGCTGGGTATGTAGCAGGCACACGCAGCCACTACAAACCCAAAGAGCACTTAGCCCTGCTGGGGCTGAGCAAGCGGGTTTGTTTATCTGGGAGGAACTCATCTGCTGCCGGAGTATTATATTTCCACCAAAACCATGTGCGGCTCGGTGTTTAGATCACTTCTCCCTGTCTACATAATTTAAGGGCATATGTCTGATAAACGAAGAGCATCAATACGCAGGTTTCGGTGTCAGCACACACACATGCACGGAGGGAGGGAGGTTTTATCACTGCTGACTCTGCAGCCGGGATTTTGGGCAGTCAAAACTCTCCAGCACCTTGCAAGAAGGGAAATGATGGGGGGGTCCCCTGTTCTCTCCTAGGTGATCCCCCCCGAGGGTGGCACTTGTCCCCATCTCTGATCCTCCCCGGGAAAAAGGCTCAGCCTCCAGCCCCATCCAGCTGCAACCTTATCAGGAGCATGAAAAGTTTGCAAATGCCTCCAGCCCAACGCCCGGGGAAGGCTCTGGGGCACCGAGTAGGGGAAAATACCCCCCTCCCCCGCGAGGGAAGGAAAATCCGCAGCCAGGGATGGCTGGGGGTGCTTAGGGACAGGCTGCGACACTGGAGCCGCTACCTCCGGGGAGAAAAGTTGAGCCTTGTGCATGAAGGAAAAGCCACCGGGGACCCGGGGGGGCTTGGGGGACACACACACGACACTCCGGGCACCGCGTCCCCTTCGCTCTGGGGATGGAGATGAGTCAGGGATGCCGGGGGTCCCCACAGCATCCTCCGAGAGGGGCGGAGGGGCTGTGCCCGAGCACCCCCAGCTCAGCCCCGCTGCCCGCGGGGGTCCCTGCCCGCCAGCCCCGACCCCCTCCCCATCACCCAGGGGTGGGGAGAAGCTGCGGGGGGGTGGGGGAGCCTCCCAGCCCTCCCCCCGATTCCTCCCAGGTGTGGAGGGCAGGTACCGCTGCATCCCTCCCGAGGCATCCTCCGGAGCATCCTCCCGCCAGTCCCCGCTGCCCGGGCGGGGCGGGGGGCTCCTTACCTGGGAAGGTTCCTCGCTTGCTTTGGGTGGGTTTTGAGATATATATATATATATATATAATTTTTTTTCCTCCTCTCCTTTTCCCCCCACTTCAGTCTTCAGAGCAGGCGCCGCATTGACACTGCAGATGGTCTGTGTGTGTGTGTGTGTGTGTGTGTGTGCGCGCGTGTGTGTCTCTCTCCAATCCCAAATACTCCACGGAGGCGGAACACGGAGCCCCTCTCCCTGCACTGGGCAAACCGTGTCTGGCTCGCCCAGAGCGACGGGGGGGGAGGTAGGGAGGGGGGAGAAACGCAGCTCCAGTTTTCACTCCCCCCCCTCCCAAATCACCCCTTCCCTCCCTCCCCCAGCCCTTCCTCCCCCCCCCCCCCGCCTCTAAATCAGCAAGGCGGGGGGAGACCGGCAGCCGAGCTGGCAAGCGGGATGCAGGCGAGGGATGCTCTACGGGTCCATGCCCGGCTCTCGCACTGCGGCTGTCTCGCCAGCCCTTCCTCCCGAGCTTTCCTCTCCAATGGTGGCTGCGGAGCGGGCTTTGACACCCAAGCTCTTTTGCAAACACGGATACACACACCCCTCTTCCAAAAAAAAAAAAAATTAGAAAAAGCGGGAGCGGTGTGGAAGTGCGGTGGCAAAGCGAGAGATAGTAATAATAAAAATAATAATCATTAAAAATATAATAAAATCCCTTCCTGTTCTTCCTGTTCTGTTTTATCTCTTTTTTTTTTTTTTGGCTTTGGCTTTTTCAAAGCGAGTGGCCAGCTGCTCCTCCTTTCGCCAGCCCACCCACCTCTGGCAGAAGGCAGAGGGGCGCCGCTTGCCTCTAGAGTGGGACCCCCAAGTCGGTTTTCGCCGTCCCAAAGTTTGCAGGGGGTGGGGGACGGGGACAGGGATGCAGGGATGGAGCCGCCGCCGCCTCCGGGGCTGCGGCCGCTGCCGCTTCTCCCACGGCTGCAACTCCGGCTGCCTCGATTTCTCCTCCGGGCGCCTTCCCTCGCTCCTACTCACTACTGACACCTAGGATCTCTTGCCTGATTGGGCTAATTGGGAAATGTCGCTGCCCAAAAGGAAAAAAAAAAAAAAAAAAAGAAAAAAAATCAAAACACAAAACCTCAAGAAATCAAACGCATCTTGCTGGCTCTCTCCATCACCTCCCCAGAAAAGCCCTTCCCAGCATCGTGGGGTTGGTTGGCATCTGCCTCCTCTTCCCCTCTCCCTGCCGTTCTCCTCCCGCTAGGACAAAACGAGGAGGGGAGCCGATCAGAGTGGGCGTAGGGAGGCTCAGAGGAAGATCAATCTCTCAGCTTGGGTGAGCAGTAATCCTAGAGAGCGGCTGCAAGCTGCTCTGCTCTCCGGGTCTTCATTTAATTCCTGGCAGCCGCAGGAATAATAGTATTTTTTCGAAAGCTATTAGTGCTTACTGCCTGAGTTTCATGTCCAGCAGGCTGCTGGCCTGGCTGAATCACAGAATCATAGAATAACCACGTTGGAAGAGACCCACCGGATCATCGAGTCCAACAGTTCTCACTCTATAAGTTCGCTCCCACCATGCAGAGACCTGAACTCCTCTCTGCAGGTAATATCTGGGCTCTCCACAAGCTGAAAGCAGAGCAGGCAGCAGATGGTGGGAAGGAAAACGGTGCTCTCAGGGTGTTGGTAGCTCTTCGTAGCAACAGGGCTGCCTCCTTGCAGAGACGGGGGGAGCCCCGACGCCGTGAGAATGGGCACCGTGCAAAGGTCTGGGGAAGAGGGGAAGAGATGGGGAAGCAGCTGGGGAGATCTCCCCTACTTCCAGGACAGGGAAGGGAAATCCCTGAGGGTGATCCTGCTTCCCGATACCTCATACAAGAGGAAAGCATCCAGCAGGGATGCAGGAGGTGGCTGGTAAAGGGGGTCCCACTGCTCGCAGCCAGCAATATCAGAGGCAGGGATTGCCGCTCAGGAGGTAGGTTGTACAGCACCAAACACAGCAGGACTCCCCCTCCTCCCCACAGCCTTTACCATTCACAGAAAATCAGGCTTAACCCAAGCTTTGTATTTCTAATTATCTGCAAATTTATGCCACAATACATGGGGGCCAGGGGCTGTCTATTTGCATGCCCTAAGATATTTATTTTTAAACAATATCATGTTTTCCTTAAAACAAGTTTTATCTCCCTAGCGCGTGCCTGTGTGTGCGCGCGTGTTTTGCCTGAGCTCTGGTTTACATTTCCTGATGGATGGATGGGGATTCAGAGCCCTTTTTTTTTTTTTTTTTTAAGGTGGTGCATAAAATGTATTTATTATTCTTTATCTTCTGCCTCTTGCAAGGAGTCATTTGTTTTCATTCAGAGAAATGAATACTATGTGAAGCCTGAAGAGTAATAACACAGCAAAATGACAACGGAAGAGCGAGACAGAAATCTGAAAGATACAATGGCAGGTTAGTAACCTCTAAAGATCACTGCTGTTGTGAACAGTATGGTATTATTTAATGTCCAGTCTGGCTTGCAGCTCCATTTAATAAAACATATGAAAATCTCTGGCAAATTTGGTCTTGCATTTAAAGCCGGGCTGTTCTGCTATAAAGGGATAATCTGGATACACCAAGATTACTTCCCACTCTCTGGCAGGGGGGAAGAAATTAATACGAATTCTTTCTGCTTCTTAAGACAATGGCATGAGCCAACGTAGCCCTGCGCTGTTTGGGTTCATAAAGGAGCGAGTGACAAATGAGACTTTATTTATAGGCCTTTTCATGAACTAGGCAGTGGGGGCGGAAAAGGGTTAGGGCTGGAAAACCCAAATGACCTCCTCTGACCTGTGAATAGCTGCAGTAAAAGGGCCCAAGGACAAGGAGGGCTTAGGCTCACCCAGTTGTCATCAAGTGGATATTTTGCCCCTGGCCACGTTGACAGCAGAGATCATGGGTCCCTCCAGAGAGACGTTGAGCACCCTCGCTGCTCCCAGGGGGGAATCCCACCTGGGACTCCGCACCAACAGCATCGAAGCTGCTCTTAGCATCATCTAGGGAGAGGCAAAATCATGCTGTCTGCATCCAAACAACCTCCTATACCTAATTTGCTTGCCAACCGCCAGCCCCAAAACACCCACTTTGATCCCCATGGCTTGTAAAGTCCTGGATCAACAGCATCACCACAGCCTGCAGTCCCTGCTGGTAAGAAAGACCGTGGCAAACAACACATGCATCCTTTCATTTCATATCTTGTTATCTAAGCTACACACAGGGATTACTTCCAACAACAGCCAAAGAACAGAAAACACTGATTTTTCTGAGTATGTACATCTGTAGGCTTTAAGACTCAGCTGTTCCCAGGGAGAAAGCAGGGGAGAAAGCAAGAAAGAAAGCAAGAAAGCAGGAAAGCAAGAAAGAAGGAAAGAAGGAAAGAGAGAAAGAGAAAAAGAGAGAGAGAAAGAGAGAGAGAAAGAGAGAAAGAGAGAAAGAGAGAAAGAGAAAGAGAAAGAAAGAGAGAAAGAGAGAAAAAGAGAAGGAAAGAGAGAAGGAAAGTGAGAAGGAGAGAGCGAGAAAGAGAGAGACAAAAGGGAAGGGAAGGGAAGGGAAGGGAAGGGAAGGGAAGGGAAGGGAAGGGAAGGGAAGGGAAGGGAAGGGAAGGGAAGGGAAGGGAAGGGAAGGGAAGGGAAGGGAAGGGAAGGGAAGGGAAGGGAAGGGAAGGGAAGGGAAGGGAAGGGAAGGGAAGGGAAGGGAAGGGAAGGGAAGGGAAGGGAAGGGAAGGGAAGGGAAGGGAAGGGAAGGGAAGGGAAGGGAAGGGAAGGGAAGGGAAGGGAAGGGAAGGGAAGGGAAGGGAAGGGAAGGGAAGGGAAGGGAAGGGAAGGGAAGGGAAGGGAAGGGAAGGGAAGGGAAGGGAAGGGAAGGGAAGGGAAGGGAAGGGAAGGGAAGGGAAGGGAAGGGAAGGGAAGGGAAGAAAAGAAAAGAAAAGAAAAGAAAAGAAAAGAAAAGAAAAGAAAAGAAAAGAAAAGAAAAGAAAAGAAAAGAAAAGAAAAGAAAAGAAAAGAAAAGAAAAGAAAAGAAAAGAAAAGAAAAGAAAAGAAAAGAAAAGAAAAGAAAAGAAAAGAGGTTACTGTAAGAAGTCAGCTGGGGTTTTTATCTGCTGTTTTCTGTTTTTCCCTACCATTTTACAAGTTTGTTAAACCAACCTGGTATTTAAGTTGCTCCCAGCCTGCGCTGCTGGTTATAGCTCGGGGCTTCTGACGAGCGCAGGCATCGCTTAAAACCTACATTGCAGCTCCACCTGCAGGCACTGAGCGGGGTGGCAGCCCTGGAAATCCCTGAAACCGGGTAAAATCGGAAAAAAACAGCCCTGGGAGAGGGCTGCTAGCTTCTGAGCTTGTTCCTCTAGGTCTCTTTTTCACCCCCTGCTGCCCTCCAGTCTTTCAAGTGTTGGAGGTTTTAAGCAACTTGCCCCACTCTGTTGAGACCCAAAAGAAAATTGGTGTCTCCTGGTAGCTGTCACCATTCCTGTTGCTGACAAAGGATGTCTTCATCACACATTTGGAGGGTAGAAAAATTCATTGTGAGCTGTTTTCATTCATTTGAGTCATTGTTGACACACAACAGGGAGAGACAGCATGAGCTCTGCACCTAAGGGCAGTTTTCGGTCTGGGTGAGGCTGTCAGGGTTGTCGCGCTATCAGCTTTTTGGCAGTTTTATCAGCTTCAAAAAGGGTCATGTTGATAGAAAATGAGACAAAAGTGCTATGAAAAAAAAAACCCTGCCAGAGTAGAAAAATCTTGTAAGGGCAGAGAAGGATTGTGTTTCTTGGTCACCAGCCACTGCCTTCCCCTTTGGTCAGAGCCTCTTTGCAAGCCATTTCTAATGACAGGTAGTGAAAAAGCCCTTGAGAGGATCTATCCAAACCATCCTTCGTTTCTCCTTTGTCCAGCAATTGAGTAGAATCTCAAGGGTTTGCACACTGAAGCATCCCAGAATGGGTCAGAGCTATGCAGGGTGCCCTTTCTCCTCTGCCACTGCTTTGCTGCACAACTTGTGGCACCTCCCTGCCAGTCCTTGCAGATGTGCTTTTTTTCAGTACATTTTTTTCAGTAGAACACCTATTAAATAACATTTCTGTGACTTATCTAAAGTCTCCTCCTTTTCCTAGCCCTGTAGCAGCTACGATGCAGTGTCAGTGAGAGATGAGACTTGCCCTTATTTTTTTATCACTTATTTGGATGTTTTTCTCAGGAAGAAAAAAAATCCCCTTTCACTCTGTCCAAGGGAACAAACCCAACAACTGGCAGGAGCCACAGATCTGTAGGATTCAAGTGTCCCCTCCCTTGTCTTTATCTCCAGGGCTCCTTCCCATCAGTGTATACTCCAGTTCATGTTAGCATCTAGGTCACTAACCCCAGTTGAGCAACAGGAAGCTTTCCAGAGTGATTCAGCCCAAATTTCCCCTCTTTGTTGTAATTTCATAGAATCATAGAATAACTGGGTTGGAAGAGGCCCACCGGATCATCAACTCCAACCTTTGCTATCAAATGCTAAACCATGTCCCTCAGCACCCGTTCAACACGTTTTCCTCCCTTCACATTCCTTCTTCTCTGTCCCCCATACTTCAGTCCATCCCTCCTTGTTTCCACCTCACCAGCAACGCGCCCTTGCTGAGTAGAGCCTGTCCTTCCAAGCAGACCCAGGGATGAGAAAGATGCTCACTCCCACATCCCCTGTCTGTCCAGAGGGGATTTATGATGTGCTTAGGGCAACAGCATTATCTGCATATCTTCCCAGTCCAACCATCCTCTCCGTGTCCCAGCCTCCTCCTGCCAGCCCAGGAGCCATCCCTCCACTCACCCCCTGCCCTCCCGCTTGAAACTCCCCAATGAACAATTTTTCTCCTTCTCCCTTCAAATATTTGTCGACTATTATCACCGCCAGTCACACCCAGGCTGTCATTTGTCCAAACAAAACAGAAGGGGGACGGCCACAGAAGAGGGGCAGATGGACTCTGGCAGGGTGAAATGAGAGCCAGGGGAGCAGTCAGGCCATAATGATAAGGGGAGTATAAAACACAGGCTGGGGCTGTCGAATTAAATGAGAGGGTGCCTGAGAGGGGCTCCTTCAAACCACAGGAGACAAGCGAAAGGGAATAATATGGAAGCAGGCAGGTGAAGCGATAAGATGCAGCCAGAAGAAGTCAGACAAATTCATTGTTTTTTAATTTTGGAGGACAATGCAAGTGGGAAGAGAAATAAATTGCTGCTCAGGAGGGCTGGAGAGCACTTGGTGGTGGGGGAGGAGGGAGATAAGGAGCAAGACGGTTTCAGAGGTGGAGAGATGAGATGGAGAAATGAGTAGAGAGGTGAGGAAAGCAGGACAGGGATGTGCAGTAGGAACTGAAGACTGGAAAGTGAGAAGGGAAGGCTGGATGCTGACACTGGAGGCACACAACATTGGAAGGTGCTGCTGGATTCAGCTAGGGAGAAGCAGAGCTTAAATCAGAAGAAATACAATGGAAAACAGGATGTCCTAAATAGGGGAAGGGCCTAATCCAGAGATTAGGACTTTATTCTGGGATTTGAAAGCATAGGTCAGGTTTGCTGCTGTGATGCAGCTCCTGGGTGATGCTCCAGTGGTACCACAAATGCAGGAGAGAGGATAGGAGCCAGGCTCAACCTGCAGGGGTTTTCCTAGGATGATACAGAACTGCCCAGCCCTTGCTTCTGGTAATAAATCTGGGAAGGTGTTTCAGGAACTTTGCCTCCTTCAGATAGTGGGAAAAGGAAATGCAAAATATACTTTACAGCCTACCAAATCTCGCAGCTAGCTGTGGATGTCAATCAGAGTTGCTTCTGAATAAAGGGTATTTATAAAGCCTCTCTGCTACGTAGCTTTGGCATTTCCCTCTCTCGGAGAATGTCTGCCCAGCCACCTACTTCTGCAAAACTTTGAGGAACAAGATCATCTTGCTGCCTGTCAAACGTGGTTGAAATCAGCAGTGGGCACCAGTAGGCAGCACAGTGGCAAAAGATTTGTTTTGTTAGAACACCAGACTAAAAGAAAAAAAAAAAAAACAGAAAAAGAAACAAACCAAACAAAACATTTATGATTTTTTTTTTTTTATGGTTGCAACTTGTGATTTTTAAGGCAACTGCATGGAAATATGAGGGATAGAGGGAGGAAGAGAGAAAATGAGAAGGCGGAAGGCTAGCCCAGATATTATAGTGTGGGGGGTTGGCAGCACATGTAGAGTTACCCACTTAGTGAACGTGGGAGACAGAGGGGGAAGAAGCATAAGCTCAGCTAGGGATGTTGTGGGAACCCCAGTGAAGAATAGCTATTCTTACATGTCAGCTTCATCACCATGGTATCGGAAAGGAAGAACAGAAGGAGAAATGACAGAAAACACGAGGGGAGTGGAGCAGAGCAATTGAAGAAAGAGAAACAGGACAGGGAAGCAAAAGCCATTTCCCCAATGAACAATGTGACTTCTTAGCTGGGGCATGGTCACTCTGGTACCCTGTGCTTACAGACAGCAATGCTCTTACCCCTCTTATGCAGCACCCCTTAAATCCTCCCATCTTCACAAGAGCATGTTCTCTTTGTAAAGCTGCAGTGAGGCTTATTCAACCAGTCCTTCCTAAAAGCTTCAAAAAACTCATATGTATACACGCGTAAAAACAAGACAGACGCCTTCTCTGCTTTGTTTACCAGTAGGACCTGTACAAAACAACATTGATTTGCTTTCTTTTTATCCTGCATCAGGTGGATTCATCTGTGGTAGAAGTGGACTGTGCTGGAGGGTGGCTTCAAAGAGCTATGACTCCTGAGCAGTGCTTTAAACTAATGGTGCAACAACTCAAGAGTGCAAGCTCTAACCTCTTTTTCTTCTAAAACTAAGGGGTTTTATCTCCTTTCACCTCTAAGTGTCTTCAAATTAAAAAAAAAAAAAAATCAGGATAATGGTCTATGAAAACTGAAATTCAGCCTTTGACCATAGCCACTGAGGATGATTAGAGCCACTACCCACACTCGCGTAAGCAAAATCTGGGACAAGAGGTTTCCTTTCTATAGGCAAATACTTTTCAGGTTACTCCTGTCTATGTTTTCATCACTGGTATTGACTTCGTTTTGAAATCCCACTGAGATCTCCACCTCTCTGCTTTCTCCATTTCTCAGCTTCGTGAGATCTCCTTCATTCAGGGACAGGTGAAAAGGAGCACAACTCGTTTTTCTTGAACCCCAGATTATTTCAGTTATCTTCACTGTTCTCCCAAACCATCACATGCTCCTCTCAGGAGTCTTTTCATTCCAAATTCCTCCCATTTTTCTGGTCACTTGCCGCATCTCCTGCTTTCCCATTTCTGTTTCTACCCAGACAAAGCTCTTCGGATGCAGGGGCTATCTCGCCTTGTGAAGTTGCTCAGCACTTCAGTCATGGCCTTTGAATAAAATGACTTAACATTATCTCTTTAAACCCAGGTCATTTTGTACAGCTCCAGGCCTCGATGTCTCCATTAGGGCCTTTGAATTAAACAGCTCCACTCAGTCTCTTTGAAGCCATTTGACTTCTCACCCAAGTAACTTGGCAGCAGCATCCCTCCCCCCTCCTTCTCTGCCTCCTAACACCTTTTGTGCAAATCCCCACCAAGAAATAAAAGCCACTGGAGGTGTAAGCTGGCCACACATCTTGTAACCCTTTATTATCTGGGGAGCCCCACTCAAATGTACAGAGAGATAATGTTAATGGAGTGATGCATTTTGTCTGATCTCGAGCTGTCTCTGAAAGATAAATCTCGAGGCAAAGTCAAAGCATTTAATCAAAAATAAACCACCTCAACATGTTGTGTATTATTTTTTTCTCTTAAGAAGCGAAGCTTGGTCCTGTCAAGGCTTACTGTTGCACCAGAATTATGTTTGTTATTTCTAAATAATTCCATTTAGTGCTGGTGATGGGTAGGAGGGCTGAGATAGAAAATCAAATTAATTAGAGTGACCCAACAAACTCGTGTTTGCACTGTGAGATTCAACATGGCAGCAAATTTAGCTGAGAACAAATTGCATTCAAATTAATTTAAGGAAAATAATTTGGGGCATATCAGGTTTATTTAGGATCAATTTTAATAAGCTAAAATAAAGTCAAGGCACTGGGTGATACCATCAGCCAGTCAAAAGCCAACTTTGATAGGGATTTATACAGTTGAATGACAGTTACTTTCCAATCCATTATTAGAAAAGCTGCTTTTTGGAGTGGCTCGGACAATTAAAAGAGCACCTCAATTACAGCCTCTGGAAATATTAGTAATGAATAAATTATCCAGCAGGTTTGACTCTCCCTTCCTTCACATCTTTTCCAAATAATTAAATTCCTTGCCACATTTTGAGACATTGTATTAAATTCATCTGCAGTGGAAAATTCAAAAAAGGGGTGAGCCCTGCTTCATCTGTTTGGCTGGTGCAAAGAGCAGCGCTGCATGCTCTGATTGACCAACCACAAGGCTTGGGGGGCTTTCCAGAACAAGGTTATGTTTCACAGGTGTTCTCCTGGTACATCCCAGACCAGGTGCTCTCGCACAGACTAGGCATGCTGCATGCAGACAGCAGGATCAGATCCCAGGTGTGCAGATCTTCATGGCCAGTGAGGATGGATGGATGTTTTCCCATGTTCCACAAGCAGCCCAGGACATCAGGAACAGCATCGTGGCAAGTGAAAGGAGGTTGTAGAGAGGAGGGAGCTGGCCTCTTCTCCCAAGTGACAGGGGACAGGACAAGAGGGAATGGCCTCAAGCTCCACCAGGGGAGATTTAGGCTGAACATTAGGAAAAAGTTTTTCACAGAAAGGGTCACTGGGCACTGGAACAGGCTGCCCAGGGAGGGGGTTGAGACCCCTTCCCTGGAGGGGTTTAAGGCACGGGTGGACGAGGTGCTAAGGGACATGGTTTAGTGTTTGATAGGAATGGTTGGACTCGATGATCCAGTGGGTCTCTTCCAACCTGGTGATTCTATGATTCTAAGAGCATCAGATGGGGCTTAGCTGAAATAGGTACAACCACGGCTAACCTCATTGAACGTGGGCCTACACTGGATGCTCTGCATCCATGCTTTGCTCCAGCCCATGGTCATCTGTCTGTCCAGAGAAGGCCACATAGTTGATGATGGGTTTAGAGGGGAAGCCATACCAGAAGTGACTAAAGTCACTTGGCTTGTTCAGCCTGGAGAAGAGGAGGCTGAGGAGAGACCTTATCATGCTCTACAGCTTCCTCACAAGAGAAGGTGGAGGAGCAGATGTTCATCTCTTCTTTCTGGTGACCAATGATAGGACCTGAGGGAATGGCAAGAAAATGTGCCAGGGGAGATCTAGGTTGGATATTAGGAAAAGAGGGTGAAGGAGCACTGGAACAGCTCCTCAGGGAAGCAGTCGTGGCTCCAAGCCTGGCAATATTCAAGAAGCATTTGGTCAACACCCTCAGACAAATGATGTGAATGTTGGGGTTGTACTCTGCCAGAACAGGAGTTGGATTGGATGGTCCTTGTGGATTCCTTCCAACTCAGAACATTCTATGATTCTATGATAAGACTGGAAGCACTTCAGTAGAGGAGCTTGCTCCTGTATCACTGCAAAGTGAATTCTTTGAGGAACTTCTCTAAGGCAGCAGGTTTGAACCATAAATGTCTGTGAGAAGAATCACCAGCTCCGCGGGTACCACAGCCCTGCCATCACCCACCACATGGGACACAGGATGGGCCAGGATAAAGCTATATGGCTAAAATTACATTTTAATCTGTCTACAGCTTATTCCACACTACACTTTCTGTGCATCTTAAAGAAATAAAATTTCCTTTAGGACACAAATCCTAATCCTCAGGGGTTGTCCTGCCACTGTATTTTTATTAGCCTGACTTAAGTGTTGCTTTCACTCCCTCCTTATTATCCTTTACCTTTACATATTGGCTGATGGCCAATATTTGGAGGTACCTGTCTTTTAACATTTCAGCCAAATGAATGTGACATTGCAAATGGTACATGCCAGGCCATAAGACATTATAGGAATTTAAAGGCCTGTCCATGATTTATGGCTCTTTAATCAAGGGCTTTTAACATTTAATTAGAAAGCTACAGGAGTTGTCTTTATTTCTGAAAAATCTATTTATAGTTGGGGGAATTAGAAAATGTGAAACCCTACATATGCTGCGTGTCCTGGGATCACAGCCCTGTCTAGAGCAGATGCAGAGAGGATGTGCAACAGGAGAAATATAATGCAATTCTTTTCTTACAGCTTTAAGATCCTGCAGTAATTTAAGGTGATAAATTGATCTCCATTATTTTCAAGGAGCTTGGGAAACCATGAAACACTCTTCAGAGGATCACGCTAAAGATGCAACATCTTGCAGAGAAAATGCTCCATGCGGGAGAAAGGGTCAAATGAAGAAGATGGTGACTGAGGCCAAGTCTGTCCAATTCCCCAGCCTTCCTACGGCTCCTTGTGATGCTCTCATGGCAGGTGGGAGCGTGCTCTCCAAATCCACGCGTTGGCTGGGAAGAGGGAGGGTTTGGGTTTGCAACACCTACAAGACAGTTGTCCTTGGCATTCAGCTCAGGCACCACCCGGCTGCAGATATTCCTCAGCTGACATTCAGGGGCTGTCATGCCTTGGATAAAATGTCTGAATGTTCCTCAAAAGGCTAAAAAGGACTATTTTTCTTTTTTTGCTAAGCATCAAAGGAAGCTCTGAGGGGAGAATCTTAAATATAAACATCTCTGGTTAAATGAGATGAATCCTACTCTGTCACTGATGTGGCAGAAGAAAAATGACCCTGCAAGCTTCTTGCTGGGACACCTTGTTCACAGTTCCTGCTCAGTGAACAGTTTGTGATTTCTAAAGAGCAGAAAAGTGTTGAAGGAGAGATGGAGAGGCTCTCCCCACACACAGGTGTCCCTGTGGTCCACGAACTCAGTTCTCCTACAGCCACAGGCTGAAAAAGAACTTCAAGCATTGCCAAAACAGCCAAGGAAGAAATTGCATTATTTTTCCTGACAATGTTATTACGTACTTGAAATAAAACTGCCTTCTAGTTTAATCTCATTCATACACTGTGTGGTGGAGATGGATCTGGGCATGAGAAGGGCTTAGATTGGACTCGATGATCCGGTGGGTCTCTTCCAACCTGGTTATTCTATGATTCTATGATTCTATGATTTGACCTGGCAGGTTGGTGACCTTGAGGTGGGAGCATGTTGCTACTTCCACTGCTCCTCTTCTAGAGTCTGGTCTTACTTTGGGAGCTGTTTGCATCAAGGGCTGCCTTGCATTATGTATGTGGGTGCTGCCTGGCATAACAGAGATGTGTTCTTGGTTGTGGCCTCTACAGCTCCTCTAGTACAAATAATAATTTCCATTCCATCTATTCTTTTGTTTGCTACTGATCTATATTAAACAGTTGGTGATTACTACTTTTATGGATGATTATTGCACTTATGCTGTGTTAAATATAAATGTTTGTTTATCTTTGTGTGGTCCCTGTGTATATGTTTGCATGACTTTTAACTCTGTGTATTGCAGAGTTCTTTAATTATAAAATCAATAAATTTTTTAAACTTATGACTACTGCGTAGACAGAAACCCACTCAACATCCATGTCTCTGTGCAACAATGAATCTGATCTTGTGCTTGTGGCAGTACACAAACCTCAGCTACAAGAACCAACAGACTTTTTCAATTTGTTTGTGTTTTTGGTTTGGTTTTTTTTTTGGCCTAGTAGCAATTAATTCTTTGTCAGCTTGGCTCATTCTCTGTTTCTCATCAAAGCCTTCCTCTTGCAAGCTGTTCTTCTCAGGCAGACTCTCATCTCCCTGGTGCTGGAGGCTTGTTGACTTTGGTCATGATCAGTTAAAGTCACTGTCCGATGGTACTTGTTGAATCAATTTTAGTTGGTACTGATGATCTTAGAGGTCTTTTCCAACCTTAACAATTCTGTGATTCCATGAATCAAGGCTTGCAGAAGCGGATTCAGGCGTCAGCTCTGCCACACATGTCTCTTAAGTCAAAGTCACACCTACATCACAGAGAAGTGAGTAGTAGTAGTAGTAGTAGTGAGAATGGAGTAGCTCCATGGCAGCTGCATTGACTCTTTCTTCAACATTTCAGGTATTTTGATCACGATGATGACGATGATGATGATACTCCACCCATGATAACTTCCAGACCTTGAGCAGCTCCAAGCTGACTACAGCAGGAAACCACTTCCACAGGCCCAGGACAAGAAGGTGGTTGGAAATAGTCAACATGGGTTTACCAAGGACCAGCCATGCATGACTAAATCGGTTGCTTTCTGTGATGGTTTGACTCATTCTGTGGACAAGGGGAGGGCAGGGCACGTTGTTTTCCTTGATTTAGTAAGTACTTTAATGTCCTTTCCTACACCCTCTTCTTAGAGAAACAGGGGAGATGAGGAAGGGATGTGTCAGCTACTTGAAAGTGTGTGAAAAACTGGCTGAGCCTTTCGGCTCAATGATTAAGATTAATTTGTGGCCAGTTACATACAGTGTTCCTCAGGGGTCAATACTGGGTTCATCACTGGGCTGGCCAAGAGGACGGAAAGCAATCTAGAAAGTTTGCAGTTGGCACCAAATTGATGTAGGGCAAGGCTGTAATTTAGAGAGATCCTGGCAGGCTGGAAAAATGAGTCTGTGGGAACCTCATGAAGTTCAACAAGAAAGATGCAAAATCCTGAATCTGAGACAACCATTTGTAGCATGACAAGTTGGGGACTTGTCTGAGGGATCTACGGAAAGAAGGTCTTTCTTCTGATGGGCAGCAAGCTGAACTTACATTAGCTTTGTGCCCTTCACTTGTTGAAGGCAAAGACCATTCTCGTCTGTATTAGCAAGTACATTGGCAACTGGTCAAGAACAGTGGTTATTCCTTCTGCTGAGCACTCTGAGACCACATCTGGAACACTGTGCCCAGCTTTGAGTCCCTCAGTACAACAGAAATACCAAATAAATGGAGGAAGCCTTATGGAGGGCTACAAAAATTGCAGGGGACTGGAGCACATGACATAACTAGAAAGCTGCATTTCTTCAGCCAGAATAGGAAGCACAGGACAGATCTAATTGCTGCCTCACTCTGGAAGTTGCAGGGAAAACAGAGCCAGTCTCTTCTCATGATTCCATGGTGAACAAGAGGCAACAGTCACAAATACATCAAGGAAATGTCCAGCTGCATGTAAAGAAAAAATTATTCACAGAGTGATTGTGCATGGTGTAGATGCCCAAAGATTGAATGTCCATCATCAGACATCAACACTGAACAAGATCTTGAGCAACCTGATCTAAATACAGGGTTGTCCCTGTTTTGAAGAGGGTTACTTCTAGAAGCCTCCAGAGATCCTTTCCAACAAAAGTTTCTCTGAACCTTCTGGAAAACATGCTATCTCAGACAGAGACATCTGAGGATTTTCTGTACCAGGGCTCAGTGTGGTGTAGGCAAAGCTTCTATCTCCCCATGGCTTGGTGCGCTCTATCATCTCCAATTTGTTGATAAATATGTTGAACAGGATGGATCCTCTGTGCTCTGCTTGTCACCAGCTTCTAGGCAGAACCCAAGCACTCAACCATTGCCCTCTGAGTCCAGCCATTCAACCAACAATTTATCTGTCTAGTTGTCTACTAATCCAGTCTATAGTGTCCTTGAGCTTGTTCCTGAGACCCCCCCAAACTTCTTGCATCCCTGCTGTCCTTAGTAAGGATTTCCACAGTCTTACTTTCAAGCAGCATAACAGTACAGATGGTTTCTGCTTTGCTGGGAGGAATCAAAGCATGTCATCAAAGAATATCCTGCAATGCTGCACCTCTGATTATGCATGCAGAGAAAAGGAGCTTCTCTTTTCTGATGGTCCATTCAAGTGAAGAGAGGGAAGATGTCCTGCTTGGGTCACAGAGGATGGTTTATGCTCATATGCTACTCTGCAACCGCGGTTTTCTGAAGCAATCAGCCAAATAAGACTGGACATAGCCTCGTGTCTCACTCTAGTGCAGCAGCAACAGTCAGGGGGAAGCAAGTTCATGAGCATTTTCTGCAAAAACGTGGCAGGGCACAATTTTGAAATGTCCACCAGGTTGTGTGACTGCAGGACATGAAAGATACTTCTGCATTACCCTGTGGCATGAAAGAACTGGGTTGAGCTGAGCATCAAAACCATGTCTCCATCATTCTGAGGACAATGCATCATACTCAAAGTATACGTTTGTCTGATTTAGGCATTGTTCTTATGCTTCACCCTGGCCATGCCTCAGTTTTCAGCACAGGGTTGTAACAATGTTATAGTCATCAATATTTCTTCCACCACCAAGAGTCCTGAAGCTCCTCCAGACAATTAAAAACTATGAATTTATAAATACACCACAAGATGCCCATTGCCCAGCATTCATTGTTGCCTGTTGTTGATGAGGAGCTGCAAACCTCCCATGGAGGCAGGAACTGTAGCCACTCATGTAAACACAAGCTAATCAACAACCAGCATTACAGAAATGTAGTCAGGTGACGACCCCAATTTCTTTTATTCCAGGCTATATTTCTCAAGCAGCAACTCACATCAGCTCTTATGCTTTCTTTCTTTGCCACTTACATCTAATTAGAATCCATGCTCAAAAGGAGCAGAAGCATCTGTAATTAAACCAAACCACAGCGTCAGGAGTGAGCTGTAAGGAAAAGTTCACTTATATGGCTGACAGGTGCAGTGTTGGATGTGAATGAAGGCCAAGAGTTCAGTAGGAAAAGACCACCAGGTCTCTCACTGTGGACAAAAAGCTCTCGAGAGTCCTAGAAGTGCCAGTTAATGGAGACACGCACTCCTTTCTTAAGCGTTTCCCAAGGGATGGGTCTGGATGAGAGGTCCCAGAGTTGTTAGCTATGCTATGGCCAGGAATCCCGTAGTGCCCCATGCGTGCCCTTAATCAAATTCCAACTAACACCGAGCTCAGCATCTTTAGGTTTGCAATCCTGTTTTACCACTATTTTTCAGGGGGAAAGTGAAGAAGGAGAAAAAAGCCATGCTTGCACACAATATCAACTCTCCTTAAAAGCATCATATTTACCACAGTATAAATGCATTCTATGTCAGTGGACTCACTCCTCATAGCAGAAAATAATTAGTAATTACAATACGATGTTTGGGAAAGTGCATAGCTGAGATCAACCTGGACTATTGATTTCTTTTTTAAAATCTCATCTTTTTTCATACCAGTTCCACTCATAGAAAATATTGACACAAACATGTTAAATCTCATGCAGACTTGGGCAGGTGATTCATAAAATTGTTTAAAACGAGAAAATAAGTCACCTAGTTCAGCCAAAATTTATTCTGTATCAGTAGTCAGCCCTCACTCCATCCAGTGCCAACTTGAAGCTACCTTTTTGATGTTAAATCAGCAACAGCAAGGGATTATAATTGCTGCACTTGGGTAAGATGAGAAAAAGTCCCAGATCCATTTGCAATTCTAAGGGACACGTAGGAGCATAATTGATGTCCGAAAGCAGCCTGTGGATGTAAGTCCCTCCAGCAAGTCGTGTGTTGCTGGGTCTCTGTGGCCCCGCATGGTCAGAAATGTAATATTACAACTCACTGGAAAACCTCAATGGGTTGTAATTTTGTTACCACATTAAAACATACCAATGGCAGAGGCATCCCAGGGATTGTGTAATTCAAAAAAGACACATTCCAGCAAAGACTTTTTCTTTGAAAGAAAAGCTGATCTTAATGTTTTCAATTAATTTTCATCCAGTTGCTGCCCTAAGATGATGCAAAGCTTTAAATATGGGCAGGAAATAATTTCAAAGGGGACATTAAATGCATGTTTATGGACTAAAGCGTGTATAAATGTAGACTACAAGAAATGGACTGCAAAGCCTCGCATGGAGCTAATTACAGCGAGGGAGGGAAGGAGCCCGCAAAATCACTCACACAGTTTATAAGGTCAATGCAATCCCTCACTGAGAACTGTTTGTTTGTAAATACCTGTTGCTCAACTATTTTTCTGAATCAAATCCCACATAATCCAGGTGGAAGCTGATAGCAGGCAAAAAGTCTGCCTGTACGTAGCCTGTTCTCACTCAGCCAGAGAGGACACGTCGCATCCTGAACAAGAATCAAGGATCTCCAGTGTTCCTGGGTACTGGAAGAAGTTAGAAGCTACAGGTTTGCTGAGTGTTATTGGGAAAGACTTTTCCAGCTTCAGCCTGCCTCCTTCTAGGAAGGAAATGTTTCACATAACTCAACCCACACTGTTTTAAGAAGTCAATCCAGGAAGATTTTTGAGGTTTTGATAGTTTTCCAAAGTCAAGGCAGGATTTGTGTAATCTTTTTTTTCTTCTAAGTCTGTAAGACGTCCCTTGGGACAGGAACACAGCTTCCAAGCCAGCTTTCGAACTTTCAGATGACTTCCCCAAAAATACTGACGCTGCAAGCACTTTGCTGAAAGGGTCTGTATTACCTGCAATGCACAGCTCTGCCTGAGCTCCTCATACTCCGGAGAAGCAGACTCATCTCAGCAATTTAGCCATCCTGAGGAAATTGAGATATATCTGCCCATGCTGCAGAGCTTGCACCAGCTCTCAGCTACGCAGCAAATGCACCCTATCTCCTACTGGGGAGTTCCACCACTCTGACATGAGATCACTGTTCCAGGAGAGATGCTTCTGACAGATTGGCCAAATTAAGAAATACTTGTGATAAGGTGGCCAAATTAAGAAATACTTGTGATAAGATTTCTGCCCTATGAGGCCCCATGAACAATAATAGAGTAACTTAGAGCTCAGTAAAGTCAAAGCTACCCTAGAAATGAAATCCAAGTTAATTTCAAACAACAGGAGGCTGTTTTGTGTACTCATCCCAGTTGTTAATGCTTACGGTGAAGACACTTACTGTACTTATTTACTTAGGATGGAAAAATGTTGATGCAGAGGTTCTCCATGGTCATTCAGTTGGCCTTAAATACTGCAGTCATTATCCTTAGGAGAGCTCCACAGCAATAAATCAACCGTACTTATTGAGTAATCATGCTTGATCCTAGGAGACCGTAAGAGCCACAGAAAAGAGAGATGGTTTTGTGTTTAAAACACTGGTTTATGTTAACCAGAAGAGCAGTTCCTGCCACATCTTCCACTGCAGTCTCTCTACAGACTGAATTAAAGCTTTTGTGCATTCGGACTAGGAGCTGCTGGAAAGCAGGGTGTGCAGTTGGATTTGCACACCTCCCAGAAAAATGGAGTAGTAATTCTGCTTGGCACACGTAAAATTTACTGCAATATTATGTATAAAAGCAATGGTTTGCCTTCTTCAGACTTCTGGGATTGGTAAAACCAGGAAATCTCTGGTAGAACTGGTATTTTACACATATTGCACGCAGGGGACTGGTTTAGCCAGGCTCTGCTTGAGGATGCTGCATAGAACTGGGAACACAGGATAGAGGTGAACAGCCCCTTTAGTCTCTCTGGGAAACAGTGCTTGCAGTAAAACAGGGAACTTAAAAAGCAAAGGCCCCTGGACCTGGAAATGACCTTTTCCTGTATTTTAGCTTGTTGAAAACCAAAGTACCTACCTTGTACCACACCAGAGAGTACAATTAGGTCTTCTCCTGCCTGTGTGAATCTCTCTCATCTTCCCCTGGGAGGTAAAGATGACCAGGATGGACCCTCCTGCTGTTTCTCATCTGAGAGAATCTGCATCTGAGGGTATAAGCATCCAAGGAAAGTCTGTATTTCCCTCTATATCATGCTCTTTACATTCCCTGCATGTGCTGCTTGCCTGTGCCAAGCTAGTGGTGTAGTGAAGCTAATAACTCACTGATGCATATTCATGAATGCCAGATAATATGTTAATGACACTATGCAAACACATTCAATTAAATTAAAAAAAAAAATAGAAAATTAAAAAAAAAGAAGAAGAAACCACAGGCCACCTTGTTTTCTTGTTTTGGGTTGTGCTCTTCCCATTATCTGCAAGGAGAAAGTTTTGCTTTGGTACAGGTTTCTCGCTGCCATCTCCTATTACATTCACTCACTCCCATAGTTTATTTCAGATTTTGACAGTCATGACCTATTCATTATATCACAGAGACCATGGGTTTCTGCTCTTGTGCCTTGTGGCTGGGTTTCCCGAGGTTGTCCATGCTAACCACGATGGTTGTTTACGTATGCAGAGTCATCTTCAACGGGAGCAATTCCCAGTTGCATTTAGTAGTCCCCAAACTAAAGATATAAAGATATATAAAGGGTTTGCAGATATACTGTCAGTACTAATCCCATGAAAAAAATTACTTTTTTAAGCTCCATGGCAGAAATAAATGCAACAACAAGCAAAGAAATATTGATTGGGGTAGATTTCACCAACATGAAATACTGGAGATCACTGAAACTATCTTAGTGTATGTTGATTTCAAAAAGCTCTTCCCTTTCACCTCTGAATCTTTAAGAAAAGGAAAGACTGGCAAAGAAACATCATTTTGTCTTCTTGCTTTCATAAATGCTCAGCTAGGTATGGCTACTCACCCTGATGTGCAAAAAAAATCCTATGTGGGCATCTATGGACAATGTTAATTGGATTCAAAAAAGGGAGTTTAAACAACTGTCTCGTTGTTCAGGTCAGGTCTACTGAGACAGAGAAGATAAGGCAGTGGGGATTGCAATGCACCAAGTGTAGAGAGATTAGGGTGTTGGCCAATGTGAGGAGAGGCTGTAATGATCACACATTGCTTTGAGTTCATTGCATTCCTACAAAAGGCTCTGCCCCCATCACACCTCTCAGCGCACTCTATTAGGGGCAGTGGTTCAGAAATGATGTGGCGAGAGGAGAGCTATTTTCTAAAGAAGTTATCTGAACAGCATTTGGCATCCCCTACCTGTTCACAGAGCGAGTGTGACCTGGCTTAGCCTGAAAAAACACAAGCACCACTGCCATCACCTTGCTACGTCCTGGGGAAGAGTTCCCTGGCAGCAATCCTGTCATTAGAGCAGGGGGGTATCAATGATGCTGCTCACCATGGTCCATCATCCATCTGCGCCAGCCTTGATCCACTGGTTGCAGAGGAACACGTTCCCTTGAAGTGATTGGTTATGGCCTAAAAGTTCACAAAGAGTAGTTCCCAACATTTTCCAGCAGCTCTGATGCAGAAATGAACACGGCAATTGCATCTCTCCACCTGAAGCTGCCATTTGACAGTCTGTCTGAGAGCTCTACACTGGTGTTTGTCAATATTTTTTAATCAAAGACCATGATAAGATATTAATAACTCCCTCCTGGAGTTTTTTATTCTGTCATAGTGCTACAAAAGAGTTTGAAAGCAATGGTAACATTGAAACGTTGCTTTGTTTTTACCTTATTTTATTTGTTTATCATAGAATCACCAGGTTGGAAGAAACCCACTGGATCATCAAGTCCAACCATTCCTATCAAACACTAACCCATGTCCCTCAATGCCTCGTCCTCCCATCCCTTAAACCCCTCCAGGGAAGGTGACTCAACCACCTCCCTGGGCAGCCTCTGCCAGTGCCCAATGACCCTTTCTGTGGGTTCAGGTTTGTGTGGGCTCATCCAAAAATGAAAGGTTTGCAGTCACTTCACAGAGCTTCTTTGGACATCTGTAGCAGCATTCAGAGACCACACTGCACCTGCCCACAAGGTTTCCCATGTCCCCACAGTGTTTACATTCCCATGGCACCACTTTCTCCAGCCCTTTCTGCCTAGCAGGAGAAGAAGAAGTCGTAGCAGGCTGAAAAAACTCTCGCAGTGTGAAAGGGAGAGAATGATGCCTGGCCGGGTTTCATCCGTCTAGCTTTATGTGTCATCAGTTCGGATGCATAAATCTGAACGAGTTGTCTAGACGCCTTTTATAGTTGATGGAGAGAAAGAAGAACTTCCCGGGTGCAATTCAGCCCAGCTGGGAGAGATGAATTGTGCTCTGGAAGGAACCATCTCTCTTTCCCAACCGTAAAGGAAAGTAGCAGTGAAAAAGCAGCTCAGACATAACCGCCTACCTCTCCGCAAGCTGCAGTTAGCTGAGAAAAGCCTCACTCAAAATAACCCACAAACAACTGCTAGCTTCCCTAAACAGCTCCCGTGGTGCAATAGAATAAAACTATTCAGGGGAGAACCGTGTCTCAGCAGCGTGATTTCCACTAATCTCAAATCAGCACAAGCTCCTGACCAAGATTGAGTTGCCTTATCTGGCAAAAGAGCTGCTCCAAACCTTGGCTTTAATGCATCGTGCCAGAATTGGGGACCAGAATTTGGGGCTGCAGTATCCTCGAGGAGCTGCACTCCCCTAGGTTTGGGTTTTGCAGCAAAAGAGAAGTTGGACAGCATAAAAGATGCTCCAAACCCTCACAGGATGGTGTGGGCTGTGCTGCGCCGGGAACATCATCTGACTCCTGGTGATGCAAGGACAGACCACTGAGTTATAAAAGGACTAGAATATTGCTGCAGATTTTCCTGACAAAAGAGGCTCCACCTTTTCTTCCTTCTCAAATACAGGAAAATGTTTCCTCTGCTCCATTGGAGGTTCCACCAGCATGTACACACACACATACTAGATACACAGTCATTCCCCAGGTTTGCTTTTCAGATATGCCTATTGACATTCCCCCTCCCTTCTTCTCTCCATCTCCCGCTCTTCACTTCCCCCACTCCGTGGAGGCACTGGCGTAACTCGATTCTTCAGAACATTCACCGTTTCTGGGAGACCAAGGGCTGCTTTGAAAAATTAAATAAAAAAATAAATTTAAAAAAAAAAACCAAAAAAACAAAAAAAACCAAAGGGAAAGGGAGCAGAGCTAAAAGGAGAGAGAAAAAGAAAAGAATGCATGTCAGCTCCAACCCTGCTGCCATGCCGGCGTGCACACGGGTTGCCTTTTGCTCAGCACACATCAATGCCTCTTATCCTCCGAAGTTATTTCCCCTGGAGTGAACCTATCAAAGATTTTCAGCCTCTCTGGAGAGAGCAGTTCCAGATAACACTGGATTCCCTTGTCAATTTTTGCCTACCAGGCTCTGGCAGCATTTTCTACCTGACACTCTGATCTTGACACACACGTACAGCAGAAGCGTGTGTGTGTGTGTGTGTGTGTGTTTCTGGAGCTGTTTCCTCCTGCTTTGCAAGCAATGCAGCTGACTTAAGACTGCAGAGAGGAAGGGAAAAGCCAGTAACGCTTGGCACCTATATAGTACCCTGCTCATCTGTGATTCCTGTAGTGTCTTGCCCTCCTTGTAATTATAGTAATTAATATAATTACACTAATAATGATGATTATTATTTAGGGTGTGCCAGATCTTCCCTAATACAGCTCCTCTCCTGGAAATCCTGGGCCTATATTTGTAAAATAAGTCACTGTAGGGTTTTCAGACGAGTGAAAATTCAGAAATATTCATCCCTTCTCCTCTATCTGCTGTGACAATGCTGCTAGAAGGACCAGCTACTCCAACAGGTTCCTAGCATGTCTCTGATGATCAGATAGGTCTTTCTGGCCACTTGTAATTATCTGGTTTTGGGTAGAGGGGAGAAATAGCTAAGATCTGATGGTACTGGCATCCCAACTGGGAGGCTTGGTCAGCCTTCATCAGTGAAGGTGCTAAGGCAGTGGCTCATGAGAGGAAAAATTCCATGCAATCCCTAAAGCAGCATCATAAGAAGCTGCGTAATTGCGAGGCTCTACCTAGGGGGCCCAGAGCTCATTAGCCTCAGTAATAAAATAAGCAGTTTATAGACGCCGTAACTCAGGTGGGCAACCTGCAGTGCAGCAAGCCACAAGGCACCACTGCTTGCCTGCAACTTCAGCCCCAACCAAGAGTTTCCTAAAGCTCCAGCACAGCTGATGCCTCCTGTGTAAAGCTGGTCCCCCAGATCATAGAATCATATGTTCCAATTGATTACTTTTTTCTATTTTGTCTTTTCCCTCTAGGCTCTTTTTCCCTGGTTGACCTTGGACCCTGCTCCAATGCAGATTGTGATGATCAGATCAGCACCGACACTGAGCAAAAGGACAGTGGCAAGGAATAACGCTGTTGTGGCACCCAGCTGCCCCCTCCTTTTGTGGGAATGCTATCCCCAGCACACACACAGAAGAGAGAAATCATTGGTGTGTGGTTAAATTTAACCCTCAATTATTTGTGCTGTATGTACGATCTTCCAGCTTTCTGCAGATCATCCAGGTAGAGCCCTAGAAGCAGCATTGCTTCCAGGGGCAATGTGGTGCTCCTCAAAAGTCTTATTGGTGCAGGAGGAGAACCCCTGAATGCAATTTATGGACACTGTTACCACATTAAGATTTAACAATTCTATGTAAGTAAAATAAAGTCCTATGGAAGAAAGGGAGGCCCAGAGCCACCTCAGGACTCCTCGGATGACTGGGTAAACCACTCAGTTTAGGAACTGACCATCAGCATCACATCAGGACTCCACCACCTTGTACCCTTAAGAATCCACACTGGTTTTCCTCCAGGGATGTCTTCTCCAGAAATGAAGAAGTAAGAGAAAGCTGAAGGAGAAGGTCCATGGGGCAATTTTGCCAGGGAGCAAGAGCATGACTGCTATGTCTGTTGAAGTCACCTGGCCATCCAAGCCAGACCTCAGGGTTTGACTATTTTCAGCCAGCGCTGCTGTTCCAGCTGCAGCAAAAGCATCCCCCCAACAATCTTATGAATACAAACATTGACGTCATGCTTCCCACACTCCTGTGGGTGTAAGGGTCACCACTAGGCTTGTCTATAGAGGCTGCTGGTGTGCAAACAACAAGGTGACCACACAGGCAGAAGGGTCACACTAAGTGGTTTTCAAATGCACTCTCCAGCCACTGGGGGACACAGGGACAGCAAGTGATTCCTGAAGACCTGGAGATCCCATGACTAAACCAAGAGCTGAGTTCAAAGCTCAGCAGCACAACTTAGCCCCTCAATAGCAGATTCAACCCCAGAGAGGACAGTTTTAATTGTAAGCTTTACTCAAAGGCTCATCTATGTTACTCCAGCCCTGTAAATACAGGTTGGAGACCTGGGTTTCTTTCTAGCTCACAGTTTCCTAGCTGAGGGTTTCAACATTTGTCAATTCCAGGAAGATCCAATAACATTTTAAAGTCAGGATGTGAAATTGGATTATGTGGGACTCAGCTTTGAGCAGAGAAGAGGTAACTCTCCTTAAAGGCCAGCAGCAATCTTTCCTTTTTCCCTGCCTGGGACCTTCAGTGAACCTTGAATGGTGAAACACACTGTTATTCCACTTCACCTTGCAGCTGGCCTGCTGTAATTGATTATATTTGTCAACTTGCTGTTTGGTTTTTTTCTTCTTAAAATGCCATGAATGGATTCGTGCTGCATGTACGTGTAAACCAGAGTCACTGCCCTGCAACAATAGTTCCCCGTTATTCTCTCTTTTGTGCTCACAATGAGAGAGATGTATCCAAATAGGACAGAAAAATACTGCTTTATAAACCTGAAGTAGGTGTGCAGCATCTAATCCATCCATCCATCATCTCTCTGCTCTAATCTGCCTAAAGTCATTGGGGACAGAGAGGGAAGAAGCAGCTAACAATAACAGTATCATGGTAACCGTGAGAGCGATGCTGGAGTGGATTGTCTGCTCTTAGAGAGTGGGGAGGGGTGTGCAGCCTCACACACAGCTTCCCTGAGCTGTGTCCTAGGTAAGCATTAATCAGATACAAAAGGGCACAAGTCACACAAGAATAACTCTGCTATTATTATTATTTATTTCATGTAATGCTCTAGCTCTTCAGTAATTTCAGAGTTTTAGTCTTTTCCTCCAAAGCCTGAAATAGCTGGAGGCAGCACAGCTAAGAGCATATTCTGCAGCCTCATTTTCAGCTCTGCTCAGGGATGGTGTTTTGTTGTCAGACGGAGGTTGTCGTGCCACCAGACTTGCCATGGGGCCAGGGACGCACCTTGGAGGAGGGAGGTGTGAGGCATCCTTCCCTTCCAGCTCCCCAGACATTCCCCTGGGGCATGACAGCAGCCCTCATCCTGGCAATGCCTAATGTGACAGTACAAAGTGAAATGGGGATGAGATTAAAAGTTGAAATTACCTCTGACAGTTTCAGGCTTGCAAAACCTGCAGTGCCCCCTCCCCTCCTCTGCTGAAACAGGAGCGTGCCCAGGCGGCCAAGAAAGCCAACAGCATCTTGGCTTGGATCAGAAACAGCGTGACCAGCAGGGCCAGGGAGGTTCTTCTCCCTCTGGACCCAGCACTGGTGAGACCGCTCCTTGAATCCTGGGGTCAGTTCTGGGCCCCTCCCCACAAGAAGGATGTTGAGGCTCTGGAGCGAGTCCAGAGAAGAGCAACAAAGCTGGTGAGGGGGCTGGAGAACAGGCCTTATGAGGAACAGCTGAGAGAGCTGGGGGTGTTTAGCCTGGAGAAGAGGAGGCTGAGGGGAGACCTCATTGCTCTCTACAACTACCTGAAAGGAGGTTGTGGAGAGGAGGGAGCTGGGCTCTTCTCCCAAGTGACAGGGGACAGGACGAGAGAGAATGGCCTCAAGCTCTGCCAGGGGAGGTTTTGGCTGGACGTTAGGAAAAAATTTTTCACAGAAAGGGTCATTGGTCCCTGGCAGAGGCTGCCCAGGGAGAGGGTTGATTCACCTTCCCTGGAGGTGTTTAAGGGACAGGTAGACCAGGTGCTGAGGAGCATGGTTTAGTGTTTGATAGGAATGGTTGGACTCGATGATCCAGTGTGCCTCTTCCAACCTGGTGATTCTATGATTCTATAAATCAGCACTCTGTTCTGAGACCCACTCCTGGTGTCTTCATGAGCTGCAACCACAGCCCACCACTCCTACTGCCTCCTTCTGTCCCAGGATGTGTCCAACAGCAGCAGAAGGAAGGGTGTTGGGCTGAGGGGTTCAACTCAGACCTTCTGCAAAAGGTCTGCTACCCCCTGATGTGAACTCCAAAAAAAAATGAACCATCTAGGGGTTTGCTCCCATGGAAATAGAGCATAAAAGGTGCAATTTCATCTCCTTAGAGATGGACTCCTCTAATCCTCTGTGATGTCCAGGTACCCAGAAAGGAACAAAGGGTATCTACAGTAGGAATTAACAAGGCACAGAGTAATTACATAAGAAATAGGGTCTTTAGAAATATTTCCAATAAACAAACAAAACAAAACAAACCCCAGAAAACAAAGCAGGAGCGATTTGGGGCTGCATTCTCTCCTCTCATCTCCCATCTCCATCACGGGATGCAGGCTGCCCTCTTACAAGAGGCTGTGAAGGCAGGAGGAGAGGACAGATAGCAGGGCAAACACACATGCCCACCCAAGAGCTGTGTTGCACTGCTGCTTCTCTCTGTGGCTTCGTAAGAGCTGCAGGGGTGTGACAGCAAAATGCAGCAACTGAAGCTCAAGAGCCACCAGCATCCCGATGCGGTATTGCGAACAGGAGAAGCTGTTACTGCAGAATAGATGCTGAAGCAGCCTTAATCCATTTGGCTAATAGGTGCTCAACACTGCATAAAACTGCGAATTGAAGAAATAAAGACAGCATTTGGCTGAAGTTTGGCAGGAAGCGATTTGTGTTTGCTAATGTACAGCCTACAGTAGCAAAAAAAGAGAATTCCTGGCATATTCAAAAGAGAGAAATCCTAGTACGTTCCTGCCTTTATGTCAATGAGGTATTTTAAGGGATAATTCAGTTTGCATCTGGATGGCAGAGGTGGCTCCCATGCTGCTCTCTCTGCTCTCCTTTCACTATAAGTCTCCCCAGTGAGCACATTTAAGTCTAAAGGCTTGGCTCAGCAGCAGATCATCACACTCGGTGGTTCGTGGATGGGACTGAGCCCAAATCCATTCTCTGTGGTTTGATACCCAGCTCTGCCTCTGCTATTAAACCTAAATAACAGGCAAGTTTAGTGGCAGCAAAAGCTGCCAGACCATTGCAGCTTTATTTAGTCGCATAGCAGGTGCATTTTGGGAAGTGGTTTTTGCAGTTTTCCCTCACACGTGCATGTCCACAGCCTGCCTGTGAGGCTAACCTATTCCTGCAGGATTAGAAGTGTGAAGACTGGTCTTTTGCCCCTCTGCTACCCAGCAGAACATCTCCCACAGGTATTATTTGTGCTGCAATCATGCAGTTCAGAAGCATTCCCTGGTACAGTTAGAGTCTTTCATAGTGGGTTTGAGAATGAATCAGCAGCCTCAGACAGGATTTGAAAGTAGCAGAAGTCCTGGATGGATGGATGGATGGATGGATGGATGGATGGATGGATGGATGGATGGATGGTAGAGATATTACCCAGCATTCTTCATGGCCTAAATCTCAGAATCACCATGACAATGTCCTATCCAGCAGGGCTCCACTGTAGAAGCCTGCAAAAGAGACCTCTATATTTTGAAGGCATTTAGAATTTTTGCTTTCCTTTCAGAAATTTTTCCAGTGGCTTTTTGAACTTTTGTAAATGTCTGCCATGAGAAGGCAGCCAGCAGAACAACTTGCCATCTGAAAGATGTCCTTGTGTTTGTTTTCATCTTGCTTTCCGGAAAGTACTGTCCGCCTGCCACAACTGATGCCTTCTTGTTCTTGTATCTGAAAGGATGGTGAACAAGCTTTGTCTCTTCATCCCTCAGTGGCACTTATGGTTTTATAGATGCCTACTGCATCCACTCTCAGCCATCTCTTCTTTAAGTATTGCAGTCATGTTGCATTACCATGATCTAATTTCTGGCTCCAAGCCACAAACTGACCAATATTTACGGGGAAATAGGAGAGATTAGGTTTTCAATATCCATGGTCCTAACTTGCTATAGCCCACCCTTGCATCTGACAACTTGCTCTGCAGCACTGTAGAATCATAAAATGCTTAGCCTTGGAAGGGAATTTTATAGGTCATCTAGTCCAACCCTCCATGCAGGAGAATGGACATATTTAACTCAATCTGGTAGCTCAAAGCCTCATTCAACCTGGCCTAGAGTGTTTCCAGGGATGGAGCCCCCACTGCCTCCCCAGGCAACCTGTGCCAGTGTTTCAGCACCCTCATTGTAAGAAATCTCTTCCTTATACACAGGCTAAATCTACCCTCCCTCAGTTTAAAACCATTACTCCTTGTCCTTTTACAACAGGTCTTGCTAAAAGGACTGTCCACAGCTTTTCTGTATCCCCCTTTCAGCATTGGAAGGCTGCTATAAGGTCTCCCCACAGCCTTCTTTGCTCCAGGCTGAGCAACCCGAACTCCCTCAGCTTGTTAAACCACTTGAAGCTGGATTCACCTCCTACCTCTAACAATCTAAATCATAGAATCATAGAATAACCAGGTTGGGTGAGACCCACTGGATCATCAAATCCAACCAGCTTCCCCACTTCATGGCATTATTTAGAAGCTCAATCAGTCAATGGCTGCAAAGGGCTGGTAAGATGGATAGCACCATAGAAATACTGTTCTTAGGAAGTACGTCCACGATTTCTTCTTTGAAAAAGCCAGCTACTTGATAAATCTGTGGCTAGAAGGGCCAAGATGTCAAAAGAGATGGACAGTGAATTAGAGAAGGAGAAGAAGAAGAGAAGGAGACAGGAATTATAATTCATCTTCCAGTTGGCATTTGTTTTATTTTTAGCTCCACTTCGGCTTGAATGCTCAAGAACAAGGTAGGAGGAAGGAGTTTTGTTACTGACTTACTAATCTCTCTGGTGAAGGGCAAGAAACCCACCAATGTGCAGCTGGGACCCCCTCTGTCTGCACATTGCTGCTCCTTCATGGTTTTCCTATTTCTAAGGTAAAAAGCAACTGTGGGGAAAAAAATAGCTGAAAAAGACCTTCTCAGATTATTTTTTAATCATCCAGAAGTGGAAAGGAGCATTAACCCTGTTATTGGGTTCTTGTGAGTCAAAAGAAGTCAGGAAAATACAAACTCATCTCCAGCGCATTTTTTGGTTCTGGCCCATGGTCCTTTTTCTTGCTGCAAGCCTGGCCAGCATCACTAACAAGTGCCGAATGTACACAGCACTTAGGGCTTCTTTGAGCATTTTCTGCAGGCAGCTGCGTGCTGTCATCTCTGCTGTTTGCACAGCTGAATGCTCGTAATACCTGAGTCAGGGCTGAGCACAGTGCAAATCCCCCCAGCTATCAGGAAATCCAATTTTATGGACATGGCTAAATTTGTGTGATGTGTTGGTGGATTAATTCATGAAGATCATTGCCTTCTCAGTACTGTAATTCAAGCTCTTTTCTTACAGGGAAGAGAGGCAGGCACATGGATATTTTCACATCATGGGGCCAGTCAACAAGTGTCACAGTGGGATGCAGAAGCAGCATGTAAGATTGTGTTTGGCCGAAGGTCAATGCGACTATTATAGTGCCGCATAGGATTGGGCAAAGGTTTTAAATGAGCAGTCCCGATAGGTTAATTCTGATTTCGCGGGTATTGATAGGTCAAAAGGCTTCCAGTGACTCCGAAGAGTGTATGTCTGTATTGTCCATTCTCAGGGTTTTTTGCTGGATAGATGTAGACTGGCCTAAATCAATAAATCACACCTGCTTTGTGGGTCACGATGGAGAGGAAAAGCTTTTATCTGGGAGGCAGTAATCTGCTTACACTATAATATTGCCCCATGTCCTTCTGCTTTTTGCATTTTTACAGTGTTTTTTTACCTCCATGCCCTAGGAAAGCAGGACCAGCAGTTTGGTGTTCAGGTGGATCTCAAGGCACATCAGGGAGGATGGAGAAACAATGTTTGTTCTTTTTTGTGCATGGAGAGAAAGATGAGGGCAGCAGGGGCATTACACATCTCAGGCTACATGGAATCAGCTGCAGATTTGGAAATAGGTCTAGGAAAAGGATGGTGCATGTATGTGTGTGCACACAGGGGTGGGAAGTAACTTGTCTGCACTGTCTTCTCCAGAGCAAAGATTTCATCCAGCAGCTCAAACCCTCTATAACTTACATGAAACTCTTTCCTATAAATACTGTACAGACCTAACATCCAACAAGCGCCGCTGGTTCCTGTATCTCACCTAATGCCCTCATTCCTGCACCAAGACACCAAGCATCCCAGAGCATCTGCAGGGAATCACTGGAGTTTTCCAAGGCTTGGTGGGACTCTGAGAAACGGCAGATGTGAAAGTCTGAAGAGGATTTGGTTTGATGGAGGCTCATCTTCAAAGAAGAAAGGGAAAAAATATGCATCAGGTGATTGGAAGAAGGACCTTATATCACCCTAAAAGGCACCTTACAGACTGAAATACCAACAGACAAGTGAACTCTTCTTCCTACTCTCAGTTTATGCCCAGTCTTTCCCCACCCATCTCTTTTTCCATTTAAAATTTAATTTCTCTAACCTCTGGAAGCAGCCATGAGTGGTTCAGGAACAACCTTCCACCACCTCGGTTAAAGTCTGTCTCTGTCTCCCTTTCCTCATACACCTGTTTATATCAATTTTAGATGAACAATGAAGGCGCACTGAAAGTGTAGTTTTGGGATAGATTTTCATAAATTGGACCATTAAACCTAACGTATGATATTAGCAAAGCATGTGTTATTAAACAGAGTAGTATTTAGCACATAAAACACACTGAGACTATTAGAAATTGGGTTTGTTTTCTCTTTACAATGCTTCAAATATGTTGGTAAGTGAGGGAGAAGTGCATTGGTGTAAAGATCAGATTTTGCTTCAAGGCTGAAGAGTTAAAGCTCCCTGGACCACTGTAATTTTGACCCCTTCTCCATATCATCATGCTAGGACACAGGGCCTTTCAATGCTTAAGAATATAACACTGAGCTTTGGGAGATTTAACTCTACATTTTCTGGCCCTCGTGAGTTAAAATCATAATTTAATGGTCCATTGGAATAGA
This sequence comes from Phaenicophaeus curvirostris, assembly GCF_032191515.1. Lineage (NCBI taxonomy): Eukaryota > Metazoa > Chordata > Aves > Cuculiformes > Cuculidae > Phaenicophaeus > Phaenicophaeus curvirostris. Next base: position 2,329,079 of record NC_091392.1, on the reverse strand, counting down.
CCTTTTTCTTATTTTTCTTCCCAATGAATTAACTTGGAGAGCTTTTTGAGAGTGAAAAGGGGAATTAAAAATGTGGGGGAACTGGAGAGATTGACTCAATTCTTTCAGGAAAGCCTTTTGGGGGCCACTTTAAGGGATAGTGAACACACCTTAAAACAGCTTTATTCAGGTGAATGATGTCATGAGACCTTTGTACAAATGAGAAACAGATCCAGTGTGTTCATGAAGTTAAACAACTAAGCCCATCAAAGACACCTCTCCTCAAATCCTTCCTTCCTTGTTCTTTTACTGAGGAATTTCTGTGATGTTCTCCTTTGGTCCTAGATCACCCATTTGCCTCATTTCTCCAGTCCATAAAGACCGTAGGGGTTCTTCTGGGAAGCCTCAAGGTCCGGATTTCAAGATCTTTGATATAGCAAACATTTCTATGGACTTTTAGGACATTGGACATATATGCAATTATTTCTAGCATTTATGGCTTTTGTGAAGGATTGTAGGTAGATAACCATAAAGTTTATAACATAATTGTGCTAGACATCTCTCATCCATATGCTGCACATCCACCTTAACAGAGAGAGCCAAGGGGTACATTTGCCTGCTGTTGGATGGTATTGTGAGCAAGGGATATGCCATATGTCACTTATCAAGGTTTCCTTGTGGAATGGCTTGGACTCGATGATCCGATGGGTCTTTTCCAACCTGGTGATTCTGTGATTCTAAGATTCTGGCTTGTTCAGGAGTAAACCAGTACCAATTTACAACATCACAGCTGTTAAAAGCAGAGACATGAGATTGCATAATGGATAATGTGGTTATAAAGATGGAAAAGAGGAGTAACAAGCACTTCTTGGTCACAGGACATAGAGTGCCTTTCTGTTTCTTGCATCTGGGCCCAGGACAGTGATGCTACACCAAGAAAGTTAGTCCAAGGCCAACTTTGGTATTCCCACATGTGTTGAAATAATGTCTCTTGCTTGCAATACAAGTACATTCCAAAATCATAGAATCATAGAATCACCAGGTTGGAAGAGACTCACTGGATCATCGACTCTAACCATTGCCATCAATCACTAAACCATCTTCCTCAGCACCTCGTCCACCCGTCCCTTAAACCCCTCCAGGGAAGGTGAATCAACCACCTCCCTGGGCAGCCTGTTCTAGTACCCAATGACCCTTTCCGTGAAAATTTTTTTCCTAATGTCCAGCCAAAACCTCCCCTAGTGGAGCTTGAGGCCATTCCCTCTTGTCCTGTCCCCTGTCACTTGGGAGAAGAGCCCAGCTCCCTCCTCTCCACAACCTCCTTTCAGGGAGTTGTAGAGAGCAAAATGTACAACATACTTAGCAGGGAAAACAAATGAGCAAATAGCTGGAGACAACAAGGTGACAAGCATGTAGAAGGCACTGAGAAAAAATTGCATGGATTATTTAGGAGCGCATCTGGGTGCACACAATAAACCAGCAAGGAGATGTGACCATAACCTGACTCTATGACTTTTGTTGTTGTTGTTATTAAATGTTGAGTACTGATTCACTGACTAGATCTAGAAGGAAGCTAAAACATTTGTCTGGCACTTTTAGAGCCTTAGGGGAAGGAAGGTCTGTGCAGATTTATATTTTTTTATTGCTGTAGTCTTATGACTCACTAATGAGAACAATTTCTCACGTCTTCTGCGTATAGAGGACACCGACATCGTAGCCCTTCAAACACAGGGCTGGATATGAGTATATTTGTGTCTGTGTACACCCAGAGCAACTGATGGAACAACCAGAATATGAATCAGACCCACAGTTTCAGGTCTGTAAACCCACCTACCAGGCACATTTCCCCATTTGTCATCCAGGCTGTTTGCACTAGACTTAATCATACTCAAACATAACGAAGCTCTGAAAAGCTTGAGCTCTTAGTTCCAGTTTTTCAGGTTAGCTACAGAGTTTTAGCATCTTTCTCTTCTGTCCCTGAGTTACAACTGGTATTAGGACTTAAAGGTAAGACACATCGTTTTGATGGGGCTTTGCTACTTGAAGAAGAGTGTTAGTTTGGGATCTGATGGGCACTGCCCACCAGTTCTGCCCTGCTCAGTTTTCCAAAAATAATCAGTGGTTTGAGTTTTGTGTCAGGGGAAGGATTCAGATGAGGTTATCATGTGAGCTAAGTATTTTAGAGACAGCAGGAATTCCCCTTTTTCCATGGTGCACAAGCTGATAGCTGTATGAAGGAAAAAAAATCATGCATTTCCTATTGATTTGATGTTTTGGGAAAAAAGCATAAGCTGTTTTCTTGCTACTCAGTCTTGAGATGCAGGGAAAAGGTAAGGTAAGGTGTTGTGCTGCCGAAGGAGAAGCATCTTCTTATTTCACTGTAACTTTTCAATACCTGCACAGTACCTGTCAGCTTCGGTATTTCTATAGCTCCTTCACAAGATAGGTTGCAACTATACTCGACACAAAAAAGACATAGTTTTGTTGGAGTGAGTCCAGAGGAGGCCACGAAGATGATCTGCATCTTTCATATGAGTACCCGCTGAGAGAGTTGGGGTTGTTCAGCCTGGAGAAGAGAAGGCTCTGGGGAACCTTATAGCAGCCTCTCAGTACTTAAAGGGGGCTACAGGAAAGCTGGGGAGGGGCTCTTTATCAAGGCTTGCATGGATAGGATAAGGTGGAATGGTTTTAAGCTGAAAGAGGGGAGAGTAATAAGAGATATTAGGAAGACATTTTTTACTGTGAAGGTGGTGAGGCACTGGCTCAGGTTGTCAAGAGCAGCTGTGGATGCCCCCATCCCTCCCTGGATGTGTCCAAGGCCAGGTTGGATGGGGTGTTGAGCAACCCGACCTAGTGTAAATTGTCCGTGCCCACAGCACAGGGCGTGGAACTGGATGGGCTTTAAGGTCCCTTCCAACCAAAACCATTCTATGATTCCATCCTCAGTATGTAACTGGGGAAACCACATCCGAAGTGGGTGTTTTGGTGCACTGCAAGTCTTCTCTATGACTAATTTAATTGATTTTTTTTTTATTTTATTTTACACTGTTGATTCACATCTCACAGTACTTTGCTGTTCCTGACTCCCTGTCCTCAGCTGATGAGAACTGGGGTTGTGCATCTGTCTTTCACTGCTGTTGCATGAAGTGAGTCTTCTGTGCTGCATACAGATGAGACTTGGCTCTCACTTGCACGGCAGCCAGAAGGAAATCCACAGGAATCGTAGCTCCCCAGGTGTAAAAGTATGAAAAAAAAAAATAACAGACTCGCAGTTCGCAGAGGACTGGTGGAAGGTGGTAGTGTGGCTCTGCCAGCTTTTGTGATTTTACTGCCAGCCTCACAACGTCTAGTGGTGTCTTGAACCAGTGAACGGCTTGTATGTTAAAAAGCAAACGCCGTGCCAATTTCACTAAGGAGCAAAGCTAGAACACGTGAGCCCTCAAGGGTGTGAAACCAGAGGGCTGTAGAAGAACCCCAGGTATCAGTGCTTTTCAAATCCTGAAGTATTTTCTTTTAGCATTTAGGTTTAGCAGTGGTAAGATTAGTGACTGAATTGTACCTATATTCTCCAAAGTTTCTTGCCGTAATATCTGATCCCTGAAGATTATCCCTACATCTTCTTCAAACTCTTTCTATTTAAACATTCTCTTTACAAAGTCAGCTTTCAGCCCTGCATTTGAGAAAAATATTAAGCTATTTTGCCAAAGAGACACAAATCAGAAAGGGTGATTTCTGCAGCATGTGCCTCAGACCTCCCCAGCTTCTATTTATGCTGCCTTTGAGCATAAGGATAGTTTGCTTTTATCTGTCCAATGGATTTCTTTTGCTGTGATCATTTCTCCCCTGGGAAAGGTGTCTGTGGCTCTTTCCACCACCACAGAAAAACAAAAGACCCCTTTTCTTTTTGTCAAGGAGCCAATGTTGAGAATTTGCTGCTCTCTCACTTGGGGGTAGTGACTGACCTGGAAAGAACATCTCAACTGAGTATTAGTTTCCCCAAATGAAATATCACTTACCCTCTTCTTTGCAGTACCAGTAATACAAATGGTCTCCAACCACTGTAATTGCTTCGCGGTAGATTGAAAAAAGAAGGAGCAGCTTTGCTGATTTGTGGTTTAGAAGAATGTACAATATCTGTGTCTCCAACTGATATTAAAGATGACAGATTGAAATCCAAACCGCAAAGATGTGCACTGCAGAAGATAAATTGCCTTCCAACTTTGAGAAGAGTTGGATCATGGCTCAAAGTGCAACGGAAAAGGCATACAATGAAAGCCAGAATACCAATGTGTAGTCTCCATAATTAGCGTAAGCATCCATCCTACATCTGTAGAGTGCTTTCTATTTCCATATGGATGTAAGTGAATTAGTGTGCTGGGGGCTGATAGCTCCATTAGATAGCCTGCTTGCCTTTAATGGTTTGTTAAAAGGAGGGTGACAAGAAGATAAATAGAGATAATACTGCAGGCTTCTTGCAGTAGAACCATTATCATTAACAGCATTAATTAGCCTATAATACACTGTACAGAAACACCAGATACAACCAGTCTAAAGGGAAGTAACCTGACAATTGTCAGTAACGTGATAGCTTAGCATTAGCATATACTGATCACTGAATATCTTTATCTTCCTAACCTGGCCTTTCAAAAAGGGAAGAATTCCCAAGGCTGCCTTGCAGGCAGCATCTCTAGCCAAGTCATTAAAAAGATACATGACTATGGAAGTGGGAGCCACAAGGTCGGTAGCAGACTCCAGAACCTTTTGCCATCAAGTCAGCCCATGCAGGACCAGTCCAGTTTTACCCTTTGGAGAATATTTGCACTTAAGGGCGCTTTAAGGTGGACTGAATTGCATCTAAATCTGACAGCTTTTCCCAGCAGAGAAGCTCAGAGAACTCTGGTAAAGATAAAAGCAGGGTATAACCCTGAGTTTGCCTATAGAAATTAAAATATAGAGAGATATAGATAGAATTGGAGAATAGTCCCAGACTGGGTGTTTCAGCCTGAAGTCAATCTTACCATCCTGCAGTCAGGATGTGCAGAGAGGATAAGTAACCCTAAGAGGGAATGAAGTATTTTGCAGTTACCCCTTGCAAGCGGCTACCCCAAAATCCCAAAGCTCCTACTAAGAAGAGAAATTAACAGCAGCATCAGTATTTTTTTAAGGCAATAATCTTTCTCCGCAAGGAGAAAGTATCCAAGATTGTATCCAAGCCACAGAATCACAGAAATAAAGTTAAGTCCCCTGGACCAAAGCTGAATCGGGGACATATAGATCATGCTCAACAGAAGATTACCCAAATAATTTGTGAAAAAAAAAACCCCTTATCAAGGAAATTTACAGCCTCCTTTGTTAAGCACTTTCAGTGTTCTGTTGTGAACATGACTTCTAGTCTCCCCTAGCATGCAAACTAAATCTTATTTGCTGAAAATTAAGCTAATTTCTGCTTTTTTTTTTTTCTCCCAGTGGACTAGACGAAACATTCTCATAACTTTTTAAAGTATCTTTAGTCTCTTGGAAGACTATGATTCTGCTTTCACTTGGCTTCTTTTTTTCTTGGCTAAAGAGATGCAATTCCTTCAGCCTATTTTGCTGATTACAAAAGTAATCAAACTACCAGACAGGATTCCCTTGCTCTGAGCGCAAACCCTTTCTCAGCAAGGCGCTCTGAGACTTTCTTTCATCAAGCTTTTCTGCATGCTGCTTCTTCAGCTTGTGTGATGCGTTTGCCTTTGTGATGCTTTTCCCCACCAGCATAACTGCACTGAAAGGAATATTGAGTTTTAATCTAACTGCTCTAGGTGTCTCAACAGCCTGAGGCACGTGGGCTGTGGGAATCCTTCTTGCTTTCTGGGTAGGTCCTCAGAGGTTAGGCTGATATGTAAGCTGGTTTATATTGTCTGACACTGAAGGTTATCACAGGACACTGAATCAGCCATGGCTTTGAGACAACCTTCACAGGGAGCTCCCAGAAAAAGACTGAAAGGATTTGATAATAAACTCAGAAACCCTTATTTTCATTTGAATAAAAACTCCGTTTGGTTTCTCAAATAGAGGATGGAAAGAAAGCAACATCTCCATGGGATGTTTCAGCCCAGATGCTAATCTTAGGCTACAATGAAACCTTCCTTTTCTGGAGGGAGACCTAAGGTTTGCTCAGCCTGGACACCCAAACTTTAGCTGGTCTGAATTTGATGAGATGAGTTACATGTCTGTGCTGTATTTTTCTTTTCTTTTCTCACAGACATAAGGAAAGGATGATTTATTTATTTATTTATTTGGTGATAGAGGCAAAGTTTATGCTCCTGATTCCTTGGGTTGCAGCACTTTTATATCTAAGAGTATTTATTTGGCTCCTTAAGTACACGTTTTGACCAAAGAAATTCTTTCTAGTCTCTTCTTGAATTTATTCTTTATGTGCTCTCAGGCAGACTCCAAGCTCAGCCACTCTGCCTGTCCATGTACCCCTCAAACTCCTGGACATTACAGAATCACAGAATCACTAGGTTGGAAAAGACCCACAGGATCATCGAGTCCAAACATTCCTATCAATCACTAAACCATGCCCCTCAGCGCCTCGTCACCCATCTTTTAAACACCTCCAGGAAAGGTAACTCAACCACTTCCCTGGGCAGCCTGTTTGAGTGCCTAATGACCCTTTCCATGAAAAACTTTTTCCTGATGTCAAGCCTGAACCTCCCCTAGTGGAACTTGAGGCCATTCCTTCTTGTCCTGTCTGTCACTTGGAAGAAGAGGCCAACTCCCTCCTCTCCACAACCTCCTTACAGGTAGTCGTAAAGAGCAACCTCCCTGGACCGGCTGGTCACGCCACTTCTGATACAAGCCAAGATGTACTCCCACCGAGCACTGAAAGCAGCCTGGAGTCCATCCCATTTACGCCACGGAGGTATTTCTAGCTGACCAAATCCACCCTGATTACCTTGAGATTCAAGGGACAGAACGAGGCACTCAGAGCATAAAGTTCATCTGCCCAAGCTTGGATGTCATCTCTTAGGGTGAAATGAATGGCTCTCAGTGGAGCATGGATAAGCTCAGTGTGATGGTGAGATGAATCTCTCCTCGGACCTCATCTCTTGCAGTGGTCAGTTGTTGACATCTGTGAATGGTTTATACCAGCATTTTGCTGGTCATCTAGTAGCTGCTTTAGTGAATTGCAAAAATAAATGCTGCCCATTCTGCTTGGGCTGGGGCTTGGGAAGGAAGGGGAGTAGAGGAATGAAATCTTCCTTGGGGGATGAAAAATATGGAAAATTAAATAGAGCAGACAGAAGAGAGACTGACAGCTGGAGCCTGCTGGATCTATTGATATTGACTGCAACTTTGGTTAAGGTGGCAGTTATCAGCTACAGCATCATCCTACCTAAAAGTGGAAAGGAAATATCAATACTGAAATGTTAAAAGCACAAAAAAAGGCAGAGGAGAGACAGAATGTGAAATAATGGGACTGCAATGATTAAGACAGACAAACAGATAGTGAGGTTGCTGCAATGACTCTCAGCAGTGCTGGGTACATTTCAATGCGAGAAAACATGAAAGGAGATGAATTTGCTCTTGTGCTGCCTACAGATTTTGGTAGACTGTAAAACTGATTTCCTTGGTTCCTCTGCTTAGAGGAAACACCCAAGTCAGGAGGCTTATTTTCCTTTGCTTGCAGAAGATACCTGGTTATATTACCTACATCTCCAGTTTTGGAGCAAAGGGGTGGATCCACACATCTCTACATGTATTACAAGGTCTGAAATGGCTTGAGGCGACTGGTTTATCAAGAAAAGAATGAGTTTCGTTCTTGTTGCTTTGAACTTGCTTGTGTATTTCCCGCTGCTTGAGGTGAAAAATCTGCCCTGAAACAGTACACACACATCAGCATGCGTATGCATGTGTGAGCAGGGGTCAGATGGGCACGCAGCATTGTTGTAGATAAAAAGAAAGCGGCTGTCTTTTTGCATTGTGCTCGGAACCAGGGCTTATTTCCCTGGAGGTCCACATGTCCCCTTTTATTTATGATCTCTAATGGCACCGTCCCAAATGATGGACGCTCCACAGATGGGCCTTGTTCCCCGAAGGGGACTGTCCCAGTAGTGCAGTTTTTGGCAGCACCAGCCACCTCTTCCTCGATATTTACTGCCCAGCAGATGTGCTGTTGTCTGTAGACACCCTAGAGGAGCAACTTGCTATTGGATGAGGGTTATTTTTCTTAATCTCTTGAAGAATTATTGATTTGCACAAAGCATGAGGATGCTTTTGAAGCACAAGGCAAAGTTATATTTTATGCAAAGTGTTTCCTTGAAATGAAAAGTTTCGAGATTACAGCTTTTCAGGGCTTTCCTGTGGTCAAGATCATCATCCCAGCTCCTTGGATTTCCTCTCCTACACCAATGGGAGCTCTTAGTTTGAGCATCTTGATACAGGGGTATTTCTTAAAATCTCTTTTCCTGCTGCAAAGCCCACTTAGGAAACTCTGCCTCCTGCTCCTTATTCCCACAGGTAAAGTGGGCCAGGAGGGCTGCTTGTGGAACCACGTTGAAAATCGTGTCACTGAAACATCTGGGCTAAAGAGAACCTTCTGGAAGTTGTGGGTGATTTTTGGAAGTGGGGTTGGGTTTCCAAGCGCTATTTTCAACTGAGGTTATTTAGCAGTTTTTCAAAATCATCCCTGCTCAAAAAAATTGAGCTTGTTATGGAGCAATATCTGCCCTTCCCTCCTAAGATGGAGGCAGCTGCTCACCCTTATTCTTTTACTTCCAAATCAGCTCCTGCAGTCCCAGTGAGGGTATAAAGATTAATGGTGGCAGCAAGAAAAGGGGATCTGCCCTGACGATGCAATATCTCCCTCCAAAATCTGTGAGCAATGCCTGTGATGTTGTTGACGAGGCCAGACGAGCCTTCAGGAAAACATCCCTTCCATCCCCATCCTGCTGAGAAAGCACCCATGTCTCCCTAAGCACCCCAAGAGAGCCTCGACTTTGGTCTGTCTCATATTGCTCTTTTCAGATGAATGGGAGGGAGAAATGGGGGAAATCATGTTTATAGTGTTGGACAGAAGCAAGGACCACCAAGCAGGTATATATGCAAGAGCAGCCACATCCATCTGAGACTTCTGCTGCATCACCAAGAAGCATCAGGGTGACAGAGTACAGCCACAGTGATCTCCCTCCTTCCTCCTGCAGGCCAAGCTCTGATTTTTTTTCCTGCCCTGTTTCTAAGACTATTTCAGGTCCTGAAGCAAATCCTTCCTGCATTCTCCACCTCTTCTTCTTTCATTTTTCACTGTGCTGGGAGAGAAATATGAAAGCTGGGTTTCCTCTGCAGGGCAGAGGGGATCAGTGATTGCAATTATAGTGCTCAAACTAATGATGTGCAAAGATCCTCAATAACAGCAGTCCCTGTCCATAGGATGGGGATATCCTGTGTTATCCTAGCTCTGGGTAGCTTGCAAAAGAGAGAAAATCCGTTTTAACAGGGGAGTATTTCTTCAGCTAGTATAAAGCAGCATAACTTGATGCTTTTCTAAAGGCCAGGATGGATGACTGTAGCCCCAGGATGATTTCCCACAAAGCTTCACAGAATCTGAATGAAATAAGCACAATTCATTGCAAATCCTTAGCAAAACAAGCACACAGCTTGGTGCTTGAATTTCCCCACCATCACTGCTATTTTTATGTACAGCCAGCCAGTGCCATATTTATTTTCTCAGCATCATCCCCTGCTTGTTTTACACGAGCAGGACTTGACATACAGGGAGTTGGGCAAATAACTTGGCCAGTGATTCAAAAAATCAGCATGAGAATTAAGAATCACAGCCTGTTACAGTGCTAATAAACACATCAGTCCTCTGGCTGCATGGAAAACTGCAGGCGTGGGATTTAAGGGGTGGTGGTGAACAGGGGGCAGGGAGAAAGATGTAAAAAAAGGAGCTGAGAACAGTGTCTGTTCAATGAACGTGTTTGAGTGGGAATCAGTTAGAGGCTCGTCTATGGCAACTGCATCACACATTCACATTCATCTTTCTTGAAAACATTTTGTGTTTCCTTTACTCACTACCAAGCCAACTAATTCCTCCAGGAAAACAGGGTGAACTCACACAGAGCAGTTGTAAACAGCAATGAGCACAGCAATATCACCCTTGTAGGTGCATGGTGGCCAAGTCCAGAGAGGTTCAGCAGACATGGAGAAAACTTCTTGGCATCTAGAAGCCTCTCACCACCATCCCCTGGAAATGCAAGGACCAACCCACTGAATATGCAGTGCAAGGTCCTCCCGCACAGTGCATGGTGTGTCAGAGATGCTGCTCAGATGGTGACGGATGCTGAGACATGCTCAGCTTCAGTGAACAATGCTGTCGATGCTGGCAGCCGTTTTCCTTCTCACATCTGACTCCAAACTTCCCCGAGCTCGGCTGCTCTGAGGTGGCCTTGGAGGAGCTGAGAGCAGAAAGTGAGCTATGCAAGGGATCTTTGCTCACACTGTCGAAGGTATTGATCTGGCTTATGGAGACTGCAGGTGTCAGAGCATAGACCTGAACCTTAGCATCCCACACTAGGATGGGGGAAAAGGTCCTCATATGTCCTAGGAGGAGTCCCGAGCCATGCTTTTGCAGATAGCCCACTGTGACATGCCAAGGAAGAGGGCAGCTTCAGCTGTCACCTTTCACAGCAGGGCTCGCAGACCTCAGGGAGAGAAGTGCTGGAGCTCAGCTGGCCGAGCCTTGGCTTAGTTACAGCATCATTGATGACCCTGTGGCCTTTGTGAAAAAGTGTGCTCAGCCCTCAGGCTGGGAAGGTTGGACACCTCTAGCTGATTTATCCAGAGGTACTGACACAAACAAGCAAGGTCCCAGCCCAGGGAAGTTTGTGGAAGATGGATAATGTGGCAGAGATATTAATGGGCCATAAGGGAAGGCGGCAGAACATGTGAGGAAGCTACTGGTACCTGCCACTTGCCCTTCAGGTATAATTGCCTCTCGTCTGGCTGATGGAGGGAGTTGATCCTGGCATTTCCTACACTGGAAGCACAAATCTCTGGGGTCCGCATGAAACAGCAAGAACATTGATGCGCTCCTGACCCATCCCTTCTGCTAATGGCAAGGTTTGAACCTCGAGTCTCCAGCCAGACATTCACAATTAAGAACATGCACGCACAAGAGCATCTCCATATTAACCCATTGTCATTGTCTGCCCTTGGACAAACCAAAAAGCAAGTGACTGTTTCCCCACACAGCATCTGCCTCCTCAATAGCTGAGCAGTTTAAAGTCACCGTTGGCACAGCCCTTATTTGTTGCTGTGCTTCACTCTGTAGATGCAAAGAATAGGTTTCCTACCCACCAGCCATGTCCAAAGTGATCACCTGATGCTCCCTCAAGATAAATAACCACAAATAAGTGAGTCTCCTCTTAAAATACACAGTAGTTAGATGGTAAACAGATTAGTCAGCCTGACCTCTGGAAAAGCTTGTCCTTCTCAAATGACTACAGAGGGAAAAAGTCTGATTAACTGTGATAAAACATCTGTACCATTTTGCTGTGAGACCCTAAAAGGAGATATTGGAGTCATGTCTCATGAAAGAGTCCTAAGTTGTTTCAAGACTTCAGAAAATCCCAGTCTAGATAAACTGTAGAACAGAAGTCGCAAGATATTGATATGATGATATATGATACGATACGATACGATACGATACGATACGATACAATATTGCCCCATCTCTGGAGGTGTTCAAGACCAGGTTGGATGAGGCTTCAAGCAACCCGATCTAGTCGAAGGTGTCGTGGCCCACAACCCATGGGTTTGAGCTGGATCTTTAAGTCCCCTTCTGACCCAAGTTATTCTATGATTTTAATTTTTTCCCTCGTTTTCAAAGGAAAAGCAGGAGGAAAATGCAAAGAATGACTAGGAGCATCTCAAAAGAGTTTTCACAGAGCAAGAATGGTCTCTTGTATTATGGGCTTATCGATTTAACTGGGCAGCATTCTTGCCCTTTGTCTGGGTTCCTCCAGCATTAATCCAAAGTCAAAGAGCAGCCATCAGACAATATGGTTTCATGGTATTTTGTGACCACTCCTTTTTATATCACATTGTCTCTGCTCCACCCTCTCTTGGGGTGCTGAAACCTCTGGGCAAGGACTGCCAATTGCACGTGCATCCATCACCCATCCAGACTACCATGGATTTGGTGTTATCCCATATATTTGCAGGATTGAAACCTTGCTGCTTACCTCAGGAATCCATGCACAAGAAGGCTTTGAATGCACCCCTCCTCATTTATTGCTGGCATTGTGATTTGTCTTCCCTGAGACACAATATTGTGTGATTTTGATGTTCAGATGAACAATGGCAATGAAGAAGATGAGAAGAAAAAGGTTCACTTAATTTTCTCTGTTAAGATGATACATTTTGTACTCCTGCCCCCCTCCTCCTCCTTACTCTGAGTTTTCACTGATTCAAGGATCTGTTACCAGGTGCTTGTTGGAAACAGCTCATCTCCGTTTACTGTCTCTGCAGGAGATATTATTGCCTCTCACAGCTTAAATTCATGATTTTTGTTCTGTTTGTTTGTTTTTTCCTACCTTCAACCCTCCTTCTTGCCTCCATTTCCTACCTGGACACTGCCTAGGTATTCAAACTACTTTTGAGACAAACCTTATTGTTTATGCTTTGTGTGCAAGGATATTAAGCACGTCTGCAAGACAAAGGGTCATGTTCAGACAGCCTATTCTAGGTGCCTTTGGTATCACAGTGATGGAGCATCATCAGCCAAGGGCTCTTAAGGGACTCACCTCCATTGTAATACATGATGTCAAGAGAAGAAAAAGATGCGACCTCAAATTTAACCACCTGCAATTTAAATCACTAGTCTGAATATGAGACCTGAGTTGTCCCCCAGTTGTAATTGCTTTTAATAATACCAAGATGGTCTTTAGCAGAGAGTAAACAGCCAGTTGCCCTGGATACTTCAGCAAAGGAAGGACATGCATTTGTTAGAGCAAGCCCAGAGGAGTGCCATGAAGATGATCCAAGGGCTGGAGCACCTTCCCTGTAAGGACAGGCTGACAGAGTCAGGGTTGTTCAGTTTAGAGAAGAGAAGGCTCTGTGGAGACCTTAAAGCAGCCTTCCAATATTTAAAAGGGGCTCAAGAAAAGCTAGGGAGGGGGTCTTTGTCAGGGAGTGCAGGGGTAGGATGGGGGGGAATGGTTTTAAGATAAAGGCACATGCACAGTTTGCCCAAAGAAGTCATGGAAGCCCCATCCCTGGAGGTGTTCAAAGCCAGGCTGAATGAAGCTGTGAGCAACCTTATTCAGTGGAAGTTGACCTTGCCAATGGCAGGAGTGTTGGAACTGCATGGTCTTTAAGGTCCCTTCCAACACAAGCCATTCTATGATTCCATGATTTTATACTAGACAAAGACCTGACAGTGACTTCATACATAACCTTTGTCTCCATGGGTCCCAACATGCCTTTGCTGGCTTTCCACACATGTGAGATGGAAGTAGGATTTCTCGCCCCACTCTGCCAGCTATGAAAGAGCAAGACCACAGCAGCCTTTCCTGTGGAAATGTAGAGCTTCCCAGGTACTGTTGAGACCTCACTGTGTAGAAGTGACCGGCGCGGGAACCGGGAGGAGGCTCATACCTGTTCTTGCACCAGCATAAGGAAACTATTGCCAAGAGATCAAGCTGGGAGATCAAATCAATGGCTGTGAGGCTTATTTTGAAACATCTGTTTTGCTATAGCTCCCGATTACCAGCTCAATCATTGGCAATATAAAAGCAATATACTTTTTTTATTCCTATTTTTTTTTCTCTTTCCCCCATCCATGCAGCTAGGAAGCACTCCTCCTTTGGCTTTGCAGGTTTTCTAGGGTCAGTTCTAGAGACTGGATTCATGACCAAGTCCAATAGGATGGGCAGCAGTCCGCTCTCCGACTCCTCCAGCACTCAGCTGTCTCTGTGCCAGAAGCAGCTCACTTCAGTTTCAGTAGGGATAGTGTGAACCAGAGCCAGTCTCAGGCTGCTGGGGAGGAGGGAACTGAGGAAAAGGTGAGCAGCCTCAGCTGCTGGTGTTTGCCAGCATCTCTGCACCTCTGCTTTTGGTTAGCTACTGTTATCCTTATCTAAAGAGACTTTCTGCAGTGGTAGATGGATGGAGGAGGTGCAACTGACCCAGCTCATTGTGGGATGGCAAGGGCAGAGAGCGAAGAGGTCTTACGGCTACGGTAGAGCCAAGCAGACTGAAATTGGAAAGCTCAGCAGAGAAACTGCTTGTAGAAAATGGGCTGTCATTGTCTCCACTGACCCTTTCCCTCTACCGAGCCAATATTGCAGTTCTCATTTCCAGGAAGCAAGCTGGAAATGTTTCCTTTTCTGTCTGCAGATGCCAAAGGTGCCTGAGCTGAGAAAGTAGCTTTCAGGGCAGCTTATCATGAAATGCACCACGATAAACATTCACAGGAATGGAATGGTGCTTTTTGGAGCACAGTTCACACTTCTGCCTCCCTCCACTGCACCACACAGCAACCTGTCAGGAGTGGGACGGTCACAGCCTTTGCTTGTCAGACTGTTGGATTTCTCTCTCTCTCTCCCTGTTTCTGTGCCTTTGGTGCAATGCAGTATTTTCTGCTCTAGCTGCTTTGCTCACTGGAGCCCTGCAAGTGCTGGAGAAAATGAGGGGGTTGCTTTGCAAAGCCTCCCTGCATAGAGCTACCATTCCCATCTTTGGTGGGTCCATACTTAGCCCAGTGATCGAGCAGAAGCATGACAAAGATCTTTTATGCCTCAGTTCTGCTGCTTGCTCCTAGCAAAGTGCAGATCGTGAGAGGACCAGCAAAGTTATACAGTGGGAGAGACCAGTTTCTGGGAAGTTTGTGTTCAGATCACCAGCCTGCAATTCAGAAAGCATCTTAAGATGTTTCTCCTTGTGTCAGCTGATGTGGAGAGGGATTAGAAAAGACATCAGTAGTGCATGGCTTGTCACGTGTAAGACAGAGGAAAAACAGCTGGATAAACTCATTTTTTTCCTGCCGGTGATCAAGTCCCACGAGCACTGCCTCACGGCTAGAACCTCGGTGGTGGACTGGCCACGTTCACACTGCAGAGCACCAGACCCATGCCTTGCCCATGGCTCTAAAACATAATAATTATGCTTGGTGGATCTTGTTTCTCCAAAATGTCTGAAAATAGAAAAGCTATCCCCCCAAAAATGTTCAGGCTTTGTCTCAAAGGCACAAGGATATTTGCACACAAATGTGAAATGGTAGGTGAGCTAATAGACAGGCAGTATGAGCAGCATCAGGACCAAGGTATAGGAGGTATCCAGGGAGCTAAGTGGAACATGTAGATGCATCCCTTTGGCTTTCTAGGCAGAGGCTGCGAACCCAGAAGTCTTATTAACCTTTGGAAAACAAAAAAAAAACAACCACACCTTGGATTGCTATTGCAACGCTGCTGGCAGAAATCCAGCTGCTCTGTGCTTGGTATGCATGTAGGAATCAGGGAAATGCATAAAGTGTGCTGTGGATTCCTGTCTTTTTGAAGGAAATTGCCTCCATCCCTTGCATTGCAACCCAGCAAGTTAGTGAAGGGTTTAGAGGGGAAGGCGTATGAGGAATGGCTAAAGTCACTTGGCTTGTTCAGCCGCAAGAAGAGAAGACTTGAAAGGAGTTCTCATCATAGTCTACAGCTTCCACACAGGGGAAGAAGGAGGAGCAGGAACTCATCTCTTCTCTCTGGTGACCAATGACAGAACGTGAGGGAATGGCAGGAAGATATGCCAGGGCAGGGTTAGGTTGGATATTAGGAAAAGGTTCTTCAGTCAGAGGGTGGTGGAGCACTGGAACAGCTCCCCAGGGAAGGAGTCACAGTGCCATTTGGAAAACATCCTCAGCCACATGGTGTGAATGTTGGGGTTGTCCTATGCAGGAACAGGAGTTGGACTTGATGATCCTTGTGGGTCCCTTCCAACTCAGGATATTCTATAATTCTATAACTCTGTGCTCACATCTTCCATCTAAACCTAAAGAGCTTTGTCCCAGAATAGCAGTGCCCTGCCTCTGCTCTGCTCCTCATCCAAATGCACAGAAAGCAGCTTTACACCTCACACAAAACTCAGACATGCTCAGCAATGCATTTAATGGGCTGTGCAAGCCCCAGAGCAACAAACAGTGGGTTGTCGCCAGCTTTGCATGCTCCATGGAAGTGTCCTCGACCACCCTTCCTCTGCAGAGTGAAGGAAGGTAAGGACTAGGGCAGGCAACACAGAGCTCCTGTTTCACTCCTGTCCACTCCGACTAGAAGCAGGCAGCGTTTCTCCTTCCCCAGCAGCCATGGAGCTTGTTTGAAGCAATTTGGAGACAATTGAATGAAAAGGAATAAATGAGTGGATATTGCAGCTTATGGATGGCTGAGTCAAACCCACAGGCAGTGATTAGAGACCCACAGTCCCTTTTATGCCCACAGTAAGAAAATTACTGACATTTCTTCCATTTTAGATCCAAATAGGAGGCAAAGTTGTAGTGGGCTGGATTGTCAGTTATGTCACCTTTTGATACTCATCTAGAGAAAATACAGAACAGATTTTTTATTCTAATTTAAATAAAGCATCAGTTGATCCAAAGCAAATTTTTCTAGCTTCAATTCTCTCCTTCTAGCTGAGATGTAAAGAGATGAATGTGGGGAAAGATTACACAAATGTAAATTCCCCACTCTCTCTCCCACCTTCATTTGCCCGACAAATAGTTTTCAACAGGGCTGTTTGCCCAGCTTGCCCCTTGTCAACACTATCTATGGTAGCTTCATCCACACCTGTTTGTAATATCAGCCTGCCTGAACAAATGCAGTACCGAAGTGTGGAGGAGACGAATATATCATAAAAGACCTTATCTGAACTTTAGTTTCATCACTGCCTCTGCTACTGATCTTCTGAGTAATCTCAGGTAAGCCACCAGAATTTTTTTTCCCCAAAACACAGGCCTGTTTGTTTCACCACTATTAACCATGTTAAAATCTGCAGGTAACTGGACTGGGAAGGGCAGGAAAACACACCTGATAGAATCATAGAATCATAAGGTTGGAAAAGACCTCTAAGATCATCAAGTCCTAATGTCAGATCAACACCACGGTGCTTACTAAACCATATCTCAAAGTGCCACATCTACATGCATTTTGAGTGCCTCCAGGGATGGGGACTCCACCACTCCCCTGGGCAGCCTCTTCCAGAGCTTCACCAATCATTCAGTAAAGAGGTTTTTTCCTAATATCCAGCCTAAACCTCCCCTGGCACAACTTAAGTCCATTTCCTCTCGCTCAATCACGTGTTACTTGGGAGAAGAGACCAGCACGCACCTCACTACCACCTCCTTTCACATAGTTGTAAATAGTGATATGTTCTCCCCTCAGCCTCCACTTCTCCCGACTAAACAATCCCGGTTCCCTCAACCTCTTCTCATAAGACTTGTTCTCCAGACCTTGAAGCTGGTTTTCTGCACAGAAAGACACTCCAGTTCTGCACCTTTAGGGTTGGTACCAAAAGGTCTCTCAACCCTCATCACCCCTGTCATGTGGCCAGTGCAGCGAAACCCTCTCACTGGGACTAGAGTGAGATGCTGGTGAAAGAACGAGAGAAATCTTGTGTTCACACAAACATGAAGCTGATTTGCAGCCAAGGTGCACGCCAGACAGTATATGTATCCCCAACTTGGAAGAATGTAGAATCTAAACAGAAAAAATAGGAAAAAAAGACGGAGAATTATCCCAAATCACCAGAAATATCAGCGATTGGGAAAGGTTTGGGATGCCCTCGCTTACTTACACAGTGGCCTTGTCTCTACACCTCAAAGGAAGCACTTAGGTATTCAAATTCTTGAACTACCTTCTCTGATCAGTGTTTCTTTCAAGATTTTGGATTGTTTATTTATTAATAGGGAAAAGATATGGTAAGATTTGAAATGTACTTGCCAACCTAGGTCTCTTACAATCATGTTTTCCAGTCTCCTGGGACAATGGCTACCACAGTATCTGAATCTGAATATGCTGCATCAAGTCTCTTCCTTTGAACACTGACAGAAACTTGACATTTTTCAGGATTTTCAGAGAAATTACAAACAATAGCAGCAAAGAAAAACAGCAAAGAGACCCAGAAAGCCACACACACACAAAGCATAGAGCACCATCTCCTGAAGCCATATAAAGTTTTCAGTGGATAGGAGGAGAAAAATAACGCAAGCAACTCTTGGATGATGAGTCTTCTTGCTGCTGATGGTAACTCTCATTCTGATTCCCATCTCAACCGGCTTTTGATTTCAACTGGGGCCTCGAATTGTTATTATTATGCATGGAAAGCAACAACATCATCACGGAGTAGAAGTATTGCATGAGACAGCAGACAGCAGCAAGACCAACCACAGAGTATAAACAGGGGGATAGGGAGGAGAATGTTTTTTCTATTAAAAGACCTAGAAAAGGAAACAACAGTACGACAGAACTTCAAAACTGATGGATGCTCAAGTCACTCGTGCTAAGCCTGAATAGGAGGAGAGAGAAGGATGATGTCTGGACTGCTGGAATAGACATAGATGGGAGAAAAGACAGTAGGAATTGATGCGGAATGGAGTAAGTCCCTGAAGATACCCAGGTACAGAAATATAATAACACTGCAGTGAAGTTACTTCATTTCTGCTGCTACATGAGCATGTAGAGCATGACAGAAGCTGGAAAACTATGAATGGCAAGAGAGACTTTGGTTAAAACACTTGCTAGCAGCTCAGAAAGTATAGATTTCAATCGCAGCTCCACTCTAGGTTTTTTTAACCTGACCACTTGCTTACGGCTAGATTTGCCAGAGAGATCAGCACCTCAGCTAGCAGCAAAACAATTGTATTTGTTTATCCATCATTCCTGTACAACACGTTGAGGTTTTGTTGAAAAAATAGACACTTGGAAATAGTGTATTTCTTAGTTTTTTAGGAGAACAGACATACATTTTTGTTTTGTACTAAATCATTTTCTATTAAAAACATGCACTTCAGAGAACCTGCTCTTTTTTCTTCTTTTTCTTGGGGTCTTGGGGTTTTTTTGTTTTTTTTTGTTTTTACTTTTTTTTTTTTTAATAGCAACAGCAACTGAAATAAGCAAGCAAAGCTGAGAATCTCATGGAAAAAGCTATACGACTTCTGACTAAGTGCCCAAGAGAGGAGAGCACAGTTCCCAAAGTACCCAATGTGCAGGAACCCTCATCTATATCAATAAAACTACAGCCATCAGAAACCGTTTCTGGCATTATGTAGGGACTCAATCAAAACTCTCTGGAGTGTTTGCACTTGATCCTCCTCTTGGGATGTAAGACGCCGTGGTCCATTTTTGTGTGGCCAAGGTAGCAGCTTCATCACGCATAATGGAAGCTCTTTACAAAGCAACCCAAATCTTACGCTATGGACCAGAGAAGATGAATACTGTCACAGTGTTGCTGCAAACACAAGTCCTGCCAACTGCAGAACATCGGGAGCCACTTTCCCAATTCCTCCCTCCTCACAAACAGTTTGGAGCTCAGCCACGGTCCTGGAAGAGGGCCCAGATATTTATGTTCCTGGACCTTGGCTCATGGCAACCAGTGTTTGGTTTTGAAAACAACTGCTGATTAAACAGAAATCCCCTGCCGAACAAACAAAAAGAATATTTTCTTCCCCATTTTTGTCCATACAGTTAAGTGCCTGGGCTGGAACAGAACTAGACAAATCTCCCCTCGGAAAATTCCAGCAGCTGATGCACTTATTTGGCTCACACCTGCAATGATGCTCCCAGGGATTCAGAGCCTGCAGAAACAGGGAGATAGCAATGGAAAAGGCTTTTCTCAAGCAGTTAAACTAAAACTCAGTAAAATTGATAGGTAAAAGCCCAAGAAACATTCAGAGTTCTCCTCCAAGTCCTGTAGTGGTTGATTTCTGTCGCTTTGCTTGCAAAGCAGCCTTCACTGGTGACAACCTCTGCAGTCCACAAATAACCATCTTACACAGCCCTTCAAAGTATTCTTGGTTTCCCCAAGTTACAGCAATAACATGACATCTTTGAACCACACCAACAAGCTGCCATTCACACATTGAAGTAGCTGAGATTTGACCCCCAGGAGACCACAAGCATTCTTTCCTTGCCCAGCACAACACTTTGTTGTCCCCATCTAGAGTCTATGCATTCACACAGGTTTTAATTTGTATTACAAGTGACCTTAATGCTTTCAGCTTTGATGCAGACACTATAGTGCATGGTGCTGTACATGCCCAAAACGTTTATGAAGTATATAAAGTAAGCAGATAACACCTGGAAATGCAATAACATACAGTTTTGAAGATAGGGTATAGCTGGTGGCAGGCAGTTCTTGTCCCTGAGCTCATCTACAAGGCACTTTTTAAAGGGTTTCCACATTTGTTAAGTTATATGTCATAAGGATGGTGTGTTACTTGTGTGTGTTAATGTCATGAGAGTGCTAAGGCACTGGAATAGGTTCCCCAGGGAAGTTGTGTATTCTCCACCCCTGGAGATGTTCAAGACCAGGTTGGATGGGGCTTTGAGCAACCTGATCCAGTGGAAGGTGTCCCTGCCCATGGCAGGCGGGTTGGAACTGTGTGATCTTTCAAGTCCCTTCCAACCCAAACCGTTCTATGATTCTACGATAACCACATCTTTACTGTATCATTCAAAAGTCATCTTCAAGTGGGAACCAATAGCTGGCAAAAACTCATTTCCCAAACCAGCTTCCAACTCTGTAGTATCCTCTTTGTGCCTGCAGAGCATCAGGCCACATGGACCTGTTTCTCCAACCATCCACTCTTGTGTTTAACTATGGATTAAATTTATGTTTCCCCATTTCCTAGGAAAAGTGTTGACTTAAGAGTACATCATAGTGTCTGGGAAGAGACTCACTAGATTTTCCAAAGATACTTTGCAAAGGAAGGAAGATTTTCAGGACAGCTCAGCAGCCTGGGTACTGAACTGGTCTGAAATTCTGGGAATTCTGAAGGGTCAGGCACTTGTGAAAATCTGAATTATTTGCAAGTCTTGGAGACCGTAGCTTAGTCAAAGTGTTACAGGGACCTATGGAATAGCAGCCCTTGTGCTGCCATCTTCTGAATCCTATATATATCTTTGCAGCCTGTTGTTCTGTTAGATTCCACATGTTCCTTTTTCAGTGGTGCATTTAGGAATAATTGAAAATCATGAATTTTTTCTCAAACCAATCATATTTTTTTCCCAACTACACTATTTTACCAATAGTAATTTTAACAACAAATCTCACCATCTCAGTGCCCAAAATCTGAAGTGTTTGGATGGGAGTATCACTCACTTGCTTTTAGCCCCATTCTCCCAGAGTATGAGACCCCCTGTCTGGAATGCATCTTTAACAATATACCACTAACCATTTTCAAGGAGACTGTGATGATAGAGGAAGATGCAGACTAACAAGATAGTCTAGAGAAAATGGAGCCAATCTTCCTAGGCATTACAAGCAGGTACATTGGAACTAATGTTTCTCATTCTCAGTCATTCTCTCTGCAAATTAATATTTTCACGTATATCCTCCAAAAAACATCTGAGAAGGTAGAGATTGAACCTTCTTCGTCTGGCTGTAACTACAGTGGTACTCCATTTTAAAACAAATGAACTTTTTCCTACTGTCTTTCCCTCTTTCTTTAAAAATAATTCTTATGAAGGAAACTTGGAGTCCTGTCTTTGAATGACAGGAGAGATACTGGATTATTTCAGCAATGCAATTTCTCCTTTTTGCTCTGTCATTTCTGCTCATCTTTGCTCAAGCAGTTGAAAAGAGATCCTATCTGACTTGGACATGAGACCATCTGACCTGGACAGCACTCCCTGTCATGTAACCCATACAACAGCTGTCGAATAGTAATATCATTCAGTTGGCCACTGACCTAGTCTGGATTGGCTTGTGAGACAGCGACCTGGAGGTGAAAGCCTTTGGTATTCCCTTACTAATCATGGTCAAGCCAAAGGAACTTGTAGGACATACAGGAAAAACATTAGTGGATATCAAAGCACATTTACAAGTACTTTGAGTCCTGAATATCAAGGAGCCTCTAAGTCTATTGAGAATAGATCTGAAGATAATATACTTGGATGGAACAAAGTAAAGGAAAATAAGAGCTTTATTCTGACGTATTTCTCGGAAGGCACCATGGAGCACTCTGCCAAAAGGGTAGGAAAATACCCTGGTCACTTAGAATTGTTTAGAAAATGGGTTGCCCTCTGCAAGTATGGAAAAAATCTTATACTGGCCATGAGATGATCTAGTAGGTCTTTCTGTTTCTCATTTCAAGCCCTTGGTCTCTTGGGCCACCTGTTTCCTTTGGTACAAATGTTTTAATTCCTGGTCTGAGGTGGACTTGCCTCCCTAATGTGCAGAACGATGATGCTTTTATTAGTTTTCATTCTTACCACATGGTCTTTGTCTTTCATTACAGAGCAGACGTTTACTATGGTTACCGAGAAAGAAGTGAGCAAACTAGTAGCTTCATCTGCAGTCTACTGTACGTGATGCTGGTAGACCCATCATACCTTTCACGGGACTTTGATGCTTCATGCTGTTTGGATGCAGGAGATGGGAAACTATACACCTACCCATACCTTTACACAGTGCATGTCTGATTCCATTCTGGTTCCATATAACATTGCAGGACCAACTTGAAACAGAGGGGAAGGTGATAAGCCCCAAAGTGGTCTTCATCCTCCACAGCTCCTCGTATCATCTGTCATAATAACATCAAATAACCTGGCTGCAGTGGGTCTATACAAAGATATCTCCTTTGTTGAAGCCCACTATCCAATGATGGGGAGTTGCAGATACCTAGAAAGAATGTGTACAGAAACAGATAATTATAAAACAATGCATTCTCTAACTTATTGATTCAAGACCCATTCTTTTCTCCATGATGGCTGCACCTCTTCAACAGGATGACATACATCATGGTTAGGTAGCTTCAAGTTAAGCATATGTTCAAACATCTTCTAACTCTGATTCGCATTAGCGTAGAAAATCTGGAGGAGATTGATGGCATTGGTTTAATAAAATTAAGTGTCCTTGGAAGAAGTGAAAATTATTCAAACTGAATGAGTAGGAGCCATTTTTAGAAAGCTCCATGGTCTATAGACACTGCTTTTAGACTAAAGTAACTCAAGATATTCAGGAGGTATTCTAGAGAAAAGCTGTCCTCAGATATTTGCTCCATATGTCTGATGACTCTGAGGTCATAGGAGAATCTTCCCTCTCCTCAGTTTCCCTTGGATGGAAACAGGAGTGCTTTGCTGTATTTGATTCAAGAACTGGAAAGTTCAAAAGTAGCATTAAAGTCAGATATCAAAGCCAGGGGAGGGGGGAGAGGAGGATGACAAGGGATGCTCGAATAAAAGCAGATTGATGATGGGATTTAGGACAAGTCTCCCTTTATTCAAAATCCATACACCCAGCCCCAGTGAATCAGCAGTGGGAAGAGCTTGATCTCCAAGGGTTAACAAGAAATGGGAAATATTTCATTGAGATGGGTCTTGAACCCGTAATTTTCTTTCCCCAAAAACACAGGAAATTTCAGACTACGTTTCTCTTAAACTGGGATGCAACTAGAAGCTGTGCCCATGCACACATCTCGGTGGTAGAGAACAGTCTCCTGCTGTTTTACCTTTGAAGTTTCCTCCATTTGATTGAGACCCAGTGATTGTTGCAGGGTCACCTTTCTCCTTGCACTGTCCACCCAACTGCTTCACCATGTAAATGATCCAAAACCAGGCACAAGCTACCCCCACACCCACACACTTGACTTCGAGGACAAAGAAAAGCAGCTGCCTCAACGTGCAAGCCCGTGGTGTCGCCCCTAGTCAGATAACTATTGAACTGCCACGCCAGCATTTTTTACAGCAGTTTAAAACACTATCAAGGCGGCATCAAACTGCCTTTTACATCCAAATCCAAATGGTTATGGAATGGAGCCCAGAGTGAAATGCTAAATTGGATCCTAGCAAATCAGCATCAGATCACACGGGCTAAGCTGTAATGAATGGCTCCTAATGATGGAGTTCATCATTATAAAGTAATGACAAAAGATACATAACCATTGAGGTCTCCAACAGTGCAACCAGCCACCACCCATCACCTACCCCCTCCGCTCTGTTTGTTGCCTGCTGGTTATTTGTTATTAAGGTGACGCTCTTTTCTGGGGAGTGTTTTTCTCCCTTTATCTGGCAAAGGGTTTCAGGGCTCATTCAGGATAAATTATTCAGTCTAAAAGGAGATGCAATAAATCTTAAATGGCAAACAATAGATGATTCTCCTTTTAGATGCACAGAGCCTACAAAACTAATCTCCTGCTAAGCAATAGTGTGTCTCACCACAGCTGCTGGTGGCAAAATTTACAAGGGTAGCATTTGCTTCCCTATGTGCATCTATATTTACATTGCCATAGGGTCCTTCCCACTGCAACACAAGGCAAGGCATCTTTGCATGTGTGAACTGGTCAACGTGGGAGAGAGGGAGGCAGAGAAATGGCTCGCCAGCTCTCAGTTTGGAAAAGACTCAGTGATGCAAACTTTTAGCTATTGCACTTGTTAAATAATGACACTTGCAAGTGGGAGGAAGGATAGAGCATCTTGGATAAGTGAATTAGGATTAGCAGGCACGTGTATTGTTTTGCTGAGATTTAAACCTCTCATACAGCTGAAATTGCACTGCTCCACTTTGAAAGCATGGTCTTGGCAGGAAGGCTACACAGTTTAAAGCAATTTTACCCACTGTGAGACCAGCAAATCCATCTGGAAGCAGGTGGAGCCTCAGACCCACCTATGGCACTCAGATCTCTGCCCCATCATCCAAACTGTCTCTTCTTTTATCCTCCACCAGCACTCAAAGCACAGACTAAGTTTGTAGCATCTGGAGGCTGGTGCTGCTAGTTAGGGAAGAGAACCAGCTCAAAACACAGAAAATTCTCACTATGGATTTAGTGCCAGAAACCAGCTTGAAATAACACTGTGGCTAGCACAAGCTTCGGCCACTGAATGGAAATAGCTGTCAGTGGATCCTCAGCAAGCCATATTTCCCCTGGCTGAGGACTTGGCCTTCTGTGTTTAAATCTTTCATCACATTGCACACCCACTCCTTCCTGCCTTCTGCCAGGCGCGCCGTGCCCTGGGCCAAGTCTGGTGCCGGCTGCTTCTCCCTACACCAGCCTTCCCAGTCCAGATATGCCCAAGTGCTTCTGCACCCTCCAACTGCTCTTCTCAACCCAGAAAGGAGCCAAGTTGGGAGCTCTGCTGTCACTTCCCCTACCCCCACATCAGCTGTAGCAGGAGTGAGCAACTGCTTTGGCTTCTCTTTACCTTTCAGGGCCATCTGGACAAACTCAGATCTTGTGCCGAGGGAAATGGAGGAGGGCCAACAACACCTCTATAACGTCACCTGGGAAGCAAGTTATAGCCTGGAAGCAGGAGGTTTATGTTCGTTCATGAAATACTCAGGGCTTCCTTGCACTCCTTTACAGCTGCAAAGTCCTCTGGGAACAGCATGGACTCCTAATGGATGCTGCATTAGCTAATCCAGTGATTCAATTACTTCTAAATACTCTCTGGTGGCAGGGGCTAGTCTTCCTGCTCACTTACTGGAAACAATTTCTCTTCCAAAGGGAGGCGGCGGGGGGAAGAGCTTCCATTATAAGAAGCATCCCCCTCTCTTTTCTTCACCTTGCCTTTCCATACGTAGTGCTTAACCTCCAAGGGCACAGAAGGAGGCACACATACCTGAGATCTACCATCTATCTCCCCAGCAGGCCACATATGAATGCATTTTGACCTCACGATTATGAGAGATGTATGAAGAAGGCAGGTCATACCATTAATGCTGTGGAGAACAAGTCTTATGAAGAGCTGCTGAGGGAACTGGGATTTTTAGTCTGGGGACAAGAAGGCTGGGGGGAGACCTTATTGCTCCCTACAACTACCTGAAAGAAGGTTGTAGCAATGTGGGAGTTGGTCTCTTCTCCCAAGTAGCAAGTGACAGGATGAGAAGAAATGGCCTCAAGTTGTGCCAGAGGTTTATATTGAATATTAGAAAATATTCCTTCACTGAAAGGGTTCTCAGGCACTGGAACAGGCTGTGCAGGGAAGTGGTTGAATCACCATCCTTGGAGGTATTTAAAAGAACTGTAGATGTGGCTCTTAGGGACACGGTTTAGTAGTGGACTTGGCAGCGTTAGGTTTGTGGTTGTACTTAACAGTTTTTTTTCCAGCCTAAAAAGTTCTATGATTCTACTGTCACTAAAGAAGAGGGAAAAAGTATGGGCACCAGTTTGGACAGACTCCTGTCCAAGCAATTACTGTATATCCTATTGCCCAAATTCATCCTGCATCCTTAAAAGGACATTTCTTCATTTTCTACCCTGACCTCTCCCTCTGTGGATGAATATATTTTGGTGGTGTATTTCAGACAGTCATTGTCTTAGACATATGCATCGGTATGACCCGTATGTCATACAGCAAATCCACGCTCTTTTAGTTAGTGCTTTCTGTGTGGACAGAGCTTCATAAGCCTACAGACAGAATTAGTCTTAGTTCTTGAAAGCGTAGATGAGATGAAAGACAAATTCAGCACGCTCAGAGGAATAAGAAGCTTATGCCAGGTAAGAGCAAACTGGAGTCTCTAATGAAGGAGGGCAGTAACCATTTTCATCTGGTGGATATGCACTTACAAAATACTGCTGCCCTCTGGAAAGTAATCAGCCAGACCGTGGGAGGGTCTGCTGTTCGTCTCAAGTGGGTTTTACATAATAATACACTTATTTCTTAGAAACAGACAGAAATATGAGGAGAGATTTGCACAGAATGGGAGTGCCGGTTACAATTCCTTTTGATTTGTCAGGGATGAGCAGTCAAAGAAGATCCACTTTTGGCTTTACTTTTACATTTGGATTGTTATGTTCACTTTTGACCTGGGAAGTGTTCATGTATATACAAAAGACATTGTCTGCCAAGCTTTAAAAGGAAAAGATAAACTCTTGTAAGTTTCTACTGAAAACTTCATATGGCCTGAAACCACAAGACAGACACTCATACATTGGTTCATAGCCTTGAAAAGCAGAAGAAATCTGAGATATATATGTATAATACATATATATGCAGTATGTAGATGTATATATACAAATACAGAATCACTAGGTTGGAAAAGACCCACTGGATCATCGAGTCCAACCATTCCTATCAATCAC
The DNA here is from genome assembly GCF_032191515.1 of Phaenicophaeus curvirostris. Classification (NCBI taxonomy): domain Eukaryota; kingdom Metazoa; phylum Chordata; class Aves; order Cuculiformes; family Cuculidae; genus Phaenicophaeus; species Phaenicophaeus curvirostris. The sequence continues at coordinate 2,301,838 of NC_091392.1, read as the reverse complement.
TAAACCATGCCCTGCAGCACCTCATCCACCCATCTCTTAAATACTTCCAGGGATGGTGACTCAACCACCTCCCTGGGCAGCCTGTTCTAGTGCCCAATGACCCTTTCCATAGAATATTTTTTCCTGATGTCATGTCTGAACCTGCCTTGGTGGCACTTAAGGCCATTCCCCCTTGCCCTGTCGCCTGTCACTTGGGAGAAGAGGCCAGCTCTCCTGATTTTTTCTATGCACAATCTCACTTCCTCCCTGTAGTCCACCCAAGATGCCTGTCCCTTCTTCCAAAGCTCATAGACATTCTTCTTCTTTTTGACGTCCCTCAAGATCTCCCTGCTCAACCAAGCTGGTTTTTTTCCACGATGGCTCCTTTTCCAGAACATGGGGATGGCTTTCTCCTGAGCTGCTAGGATTTCCTTTTTGAAGAGCTCCCAGCCCTCGTGGGCTCCATACCCTTAAGGACTGTTTCCCATGGGACTTTGTCAACCAGCCTTCTGAGCAGTCCAGAGTCTGCCCTCTGGAATTTTAATATGACTGTTCTGCTAATCCCCCTCCTCACCTCACCTAGAAATGAAAATTCTACCATCTCATGATCGCTTTGTCCCAGGCGTCCTCCAACCTTCACACCCCCCACAAGGCCTTCTCTGTTGACAAACAGCAGGTCCAGGAGAGCTCCTTCCTTGTCAGCTCACTCACCAGTTGTGTGAGGAAGTTGTCTTCCACGCACTCCAGGAACCTCCTAGACTGCTTCCTTTCTGCCATATTGTACTTCCAGAAGACATCCGGAAGACTGAGGTCTCCCACAAGGACAAGAGCTAGTGAGCTTGAGACTTCTCCGAGTTGTTTATAGAAGAGTTCATCAGCTTCTTCTTCTTGGCTGGGTGGTCTATAGCAGACTCCCATGACAATATCTGCCTTCTTGTGGGCTCCTCTGATACATATGAAGTATCTTCAAATTAGTAAATCCCTATTGGGGAGAAGAATCAGCGTTTGCAACATGATGTTGCAGAGAAAGGAGTCAAGTGATGTGGAACTGCATTAATTACAATTTCACTCTGTGCTTGTCCCAGGCTTGGGCTCTCAGGGAGGTATTGCTATTTGCGAGTGGTTTAACATCCTGCTGCTTCTGCTTCTGAGTTCCCAGCTTGGAGGGGGCAGGAGAAGTGCTATTTGTGAGCAGTTTTGGCTCACTGCTGCAGTAAAAAGGGACAGCAATAAGCATTTTCTTGAGTGACTTTCCCAGGAGCAAAGTATGATCAGGCAATTCAAATCATAGAATCATAGAATCATTAGGTTGGAAAAGACCTTAGAGATCACCAACTCCAACCATACCTGTCTACTACTAAATCATGTCCCCAAACATATCATCTACTCGCCTTTTAAACACCTCCAGGGATGGTGACTTAACCACCTCCCTGGGCAGCCTGTTCCAATGCTTGACAACCCTTTCTATGAAGAAATTTTTCCCAATGTCCAATCTAAACTTCCTCTGACGTAGATTGATGCCATTCCCTCTTGTCCTATCACCTATCACCTGGGAGAAGACACCAACACTCACCTCTCTGCAACCTACTTTTAGGTAGTTTTAAACAGTAATAAGGTCTCCCCTCAGCTTCCTCTTCTCCAGGCTAAACAACTGGTTAATCTTCCCATTCAGAGAGCACAGGACTGAAATGCAAGTCTTTACCCTTCAGCACTGATCCAGTACTTCCAAAACCTCAAGCTTATATACTAGACTCAATTTTAGAGAGAATTAAGGATGTCTTTTGTGTGAGGACAATACTCACACTCATTGTGGAGAAAAGTTCATGCCAAAGAATATCTCCATCCGTTTGTTTGGATAGAGCTATCCTGCTTTGCAGGAAAACAGAGTCTGGTTATGTGGATGCGAGCTGTGCTGAGACACCTGGTCTCATGATCACTTGACTTGATCGAGTTTACTGAGATATATCCCTTACAGATGTAATAATACATTTTCTTTGCATTGTAGGAGAACTAGTTTGGAGTGAGAAACGTAGGAATCAGGAGGGATTGTGATATGAAACAACTTGGAAGGTGAAACAAGCAAAATACGGAATAACTTTGTTCCTATAGTCTGGGAGGTGCAGAGGTCCTACCACTCGTTGCCGTCATAAGTCTGAAGACAAACCCCCTGCTGTAGAGACCACTCAGCCACTAGGACATGCAACCATGTGATGGACATGCCAGTATTTAAGCTGCCTCCCCAGGTGTGGGGGATTAATTTAGGGCTATATCATGGTGTTTTGGTTCAAGAGAGGGGTGACTCTGGCTTTCTGCTACCCAGGACGGTCAGACCTTCATCTCCTGATGTTAATGCAGAGAGGTGGGCAAACTGTCTGAGCAACCCTCTGCGACACGATGCTTACCTCCCTTCTTCAACTATACATGTATGTTGTGGTCCTACACTACACATGACCTGAGCTGCCAATCACTACAGGAAAGCCTGTTGCGTATTGCAGTTTGTACCCAAGTCCTTCTTGGAAATCATAATGTAGATATGACCTTCTTCTGAGGAAACAGTGGACAAACAAAATTTACTGTCCCACTCTACAGCCATAAAGTACTTCTCAATCCTCCAGAACAACCCTCAGGCATTTAGGAAGATAAATAGCCGTAGAGTATGAGAGGAGGACCAAGGGCACTTCCTAGCACTACTTATTCACCCTGTGGGTGGCAATGATAGAGTTAATACAGTTCCCATCTACATGTGGAACAGGCAGCTTGCCAGAGGCTTGAAGTCTGGTAAATAAGCAGACACATCTTGGCTCACTGGGAACAGATTGTTAACTCAGTTCAGCTCAGGGTGAGACACACCACCGAGCGGCTGTGACACACCACCGAGCGGCTGTCGTTAGCAGAGAGGATTCAGTGGTTATGACTGCATGTCACTGCTGCAGCCAGAGCTGCATGGGACTGGAGACCAGATAAGAAATGGGTTTGGCTTTCAACCAAGCTTTGCAGTCCTTGCTCCACCAGCATTCCCTTTCCCCATCTCAGTGTAACCTGCTGTTCAGTGAGCGCTTCATGTTCCTCACCTGGCAACAACCTATGAGCATGCAAGGCTGATGCACCTATAGTTATGTCTCAAGAGTCCGCTGAATCAGTTCTGAGTCCTTCCCTTTGTGCTGATCCCAATGCAAGGACCTCCAGGTTTGTTAGTATTTCTAAATTACCTGAGATCCTGCAGAGCCCTGGTGGCAAATGGGGCACTAGAACAGGCTGCCCAGGGAGGTGGTTGAGTCACCTTCACTGGAGGTGCTTAAGGGATGGGTGGACGAGGTGCTGAGGGACATGATTTAGTATTTGATAGGAATGGTTGGACTCGATGATCTGGTGGGCCTCTTCCAACCTGGTGATTCTATGATTCTATGATTCTAAGAAGACTACAAGCATCAGTATCCTGGCTAACACACCATGGCAGAGACAACAGACTGGATGCCACAGCTCAAGCTTAAAAGTAGTTTAGCTGGAGACTTATGGGAAGATGGCAGAGAACTGAAATCTCATAAGGTTCTAGGTGGGGACAAGGTGGGCACATGGACCATCGCCTCTCCAGGCAGTCACTTCACCAAAAATGCAATGGTTGCTACTGGTTGTGCAATCGTACATACCCAAAGTGTGTCTCCCCAAGACAATGGACAAAGTCCATGAAGGAACTGGCTTCTGAAGGTACAGAATCCTTTCCAGGGCCAAATCATCAACTGGGCTTCATCTAGTGGAGCCGCCTCATCAAATCCCCTTCTAAAACCTCCCAAGCCATAAAATACAGGTATCAAGAAACCTGTGCATCCCAAGGACAAATTCTGGAATGTGATCCATTTAGAGAAAAAAAAAAAACAAACCAGCAAATCCACAGTTCATTCTGTGCTGTTCCCTTGAGCTGGAGCTCAGACACAGAATTATGGACCTATTATCTGGGTTAAAGGAAAAATCCATCAGAAGTCATTGGTGTAGGGCACACAAAGCACATTGGAGCAGTTTCAGCTCAGTCCAGCAGAAGCCAGTGGGGAATCCATCTGCTCCAGTCAGCTTGTCGCAATGCCACGCTTGCATTTTATTTGTGCACCCCAAGTGCAATTATGAGAATCTACATGGGAACTTTCTTTCTGTCCCGTTTGCCCTCAGCATGCAGCAAATTCAAAGTCACAATTCCAACATCACAGGGCATTAGAACAGAATTGGTTTCAGTGTCAAGAAATCAGCTGGAAAGTTTGCAGAGCTGAGAAAGGCAGGCAGGCTCATTTTTCTCCGTTGATAAAAAGCCTGAAGAGCATTTTTATTAAATTCATTGAGGGAAACCCTAGGACCGGGAGCAGGAGGGGACAAGGGTTTTCTTATGGAGAAAAATCCTCTCTTAAACCACACAGAAATCTTAGAGAGAGGCTCAGCAGAGGCATAGTGAATTATGAAAAATTATCAACAACTTCTAAAAATGAAATGACCACAGCACTGTAACAAACCAGCTCTGAAAAAATACGCTCTAAAACCCCATTAGGAGATGCAATCCAAACCATGTAACCACATGACTTTCTCAGAGCCCATATAGCAATCAGCAAACAAGCCTTCCAATAGCTCAAACTGCAGAGCTTTGAGGGTAGAAAGGTTGGGAATTTAATCTCTGCCAAGCTGTGAGCAGCTATGGTGCATGGCAGAGAAACAACTGCAGTGAAGGCTTTCTAGGGCAAGATCTGTCTCATATCACACTGGCTACTTGGTTGGTGCTAAAATAACATAATGAGAAACTGCAAGACAGGGACAAATCCTTTCTGCAAGCAGACTGTTGCTGCTTGCCTGCTAAACCCAAACCAGATCCCACTAGACTTATATTCAGCACCAGCCACCAAGTAGCTGCTTGCAAAAAACATCTCTGTGATGTGGACAGCTTTGAAGATGTGTCCTGTACCTTGCTCTGAACCCATCACAGTCCATATCCCTCAGTTTCTAATCCAGCCTTCCTCTGCCCCTTGGTCTCTGTCCCTGTTCAGGGATTCAAAAAATCATGAAATCACAGAATCACTTTTAGATTGGAAGAGACCTTTAAGATCATTGAGTCCAACCATAAACCTGACGCTGCCAAGTTCATTACTAAACAGTGTCCCTACGGGCCACATCTATGCTTCTTTTAAATATCCCCAGGGATGGTGACTCCACCACTTCCCTTGGCAGCCTCTTCCAGTGCTTGACAACCCTTTTGGAGAAGTATTATTCCATAATACCCTATTTAAACTTCCTCTGGCACAACTAGAGACCATTTCTTTATGTCTTATCACTCTTTAATTGGGAGAGCATCATCCACCTCACTACAACCTCCTTTCAGGTAGTTGTAGAGAGCTATAACGTGGTCCCTCAGCCACCTTTTCTCCAGGCTAAACAACCCCAGTTCCCTCAGCCAGTTTTCATGAACTTGTTCTCCAGACCCTTCACCAGCCTCGTTGCCCTTCTCGGGACACAATTCCAGCACCTCAATGTCTTTCTTGGAGTGAGGGTCCCAAAATTGAACATGATATCTAAGCTGCAGCCTCACCACTACCAATTCAACTGTGCCTGCTGCTCTCTCACTTTCCATAATGTGGTGCCTAATGTTCATTTCTGCCCCTTCCATGTTCCTTGTTTTCCATACATGCTACCAAAGAAAATAAATGCAAGTTGGCCAAGTGACTTACCCATAGGGAGTCCCTGTGAAGGAAGCCTTCACCCCTGTGAAGGATTTCTGTGGCAGACACTCAGTGGACTTGATTAGACAGAAATGTTCTCTCCTTCTCAGTCCAGCCTTGACCCTCCCTCTCAGTTTAGGTGGAGAAAGCATCTAAAGAGAGAAATTTGTCTCCGCTTAAAGTGCTTCCTCCTCCACACTACAAAGTATTGTTCCCACCCTCGAATGGTCTGTGCAAAGTGGGAACACACACCACATCAACCTTTCCCTGGGAAGCAGACACCCAAGGAACAAGTTATACCATTTTCTGCAAGTGAACTTTAAAGAGGAGGAAGCCTTTGTTTCTTAGAGCCTTTTAGGTGCTGATCAATAATGAAGCTTCAAACCTCCACAAATACGCCTTTCCCTGCAGTAAAACCAAACCTTGATGCTCCTTTGCTCCTTCTGATGATGGGCAGCCTTTCTTCCAGCCCTGCTTCACCAACCCCCCCGGAGGGTCTGCCCATCAGAGGAGGACCCAGGGTCTGCACATTCAGTATTCAAGCCAGCAAACAGCTTCCACATCTACAGAGCCAATTAGTAAGAAGGGACAGCTGCCATGGGAGTAGTGACTGATATGACTTCCCAGGGCAGGCAAGCAGAGAGGGTGACATCTTAGTGACACGGGGCAAACTGTCTCACTCCCAGCTACGTGTCCATCTCATTCATAATGCAGCTGGGCTGTTTGCTGCTTTTCCCTGTTGCTTTCGATACCGGATGAACAGGAAAATCACTGATCATTAGCAACAGCAGACAGAAGGCTCCCAAGGGCAAACTTTATATTGTATTCATAAAATCAACTTTCCTTTCAGGCAGCCTGTCTCCCTGTGGCAGGTCTGCTCCTCAGAGCATCTTCAAAAATGCAGTTTTTATTTCAGTAGTGCAAAAAATCACAGTCTTCTAATGTAGGCACAAGATTAAGTAGATCATCTTTGCTCTTTAAAGCTTAGAATTCAAATAGTCAAGACAATGTGTAAAAGGAACAAGAGACACAGGGAGGTGAACTAACTTTCCAAAAACACATTGGAAATTAGCTCCAGGACTCAGAACACCACTGTGGCCTCCAGCCAGAGGCAGGATCGCTATAGCACAGAAGGATTGTCCCTTTAGCAATAAATTTAAATACTCCAAGTGCTGGAGTGTCTATCATTTTTTCTTAGAGACTGTTGTGATCATCAGGAACTGATATCTCTGATATTTAACCTGAGGTACTGTTCTCTCCTAGACATAATCCACTTTACTGCACAACACAGTTCTCTCTCCTTCTCTCTTCCAAGATCTGTATTCTCTTAGGACATGCTCCTACTTGTCATTCCCTAGACAAAATGCACATCTGCTCCTTGAGCCTCTTGCTGTTCTTTCCTGAACAAACTATGGTTTGTGAAAGTCATCCAGGTTAATACCAAGCCAGGTTACTAATACTGGAACTGCAGTCTTTTGGAGGTAGTTGCACAAGAGAAAATGACTTTTATTTGAAGATCATAGCAGGGAATAGTGCTTTCTACCCAGATTATGTGCCACCACTCTCCTGGTTACTGACCAGCAATGCAGACACCTTGCAGATGCATGACAAGACAGCACCAGCATGTCACACATTTAGCTCAAGACTCAGCAAAGTTAGGTCAGTTTAAAGCAGGGGACTGGCCTGTCAGCTTCTCCTCATCAAATACAGTGCCAAATCAGCAGTGTCTCTCTTTGGGATATAGACGATCACTCAGTCTGGATTTATAGGGATTAAAACAATATCTCTGACCTCGTTTGGGACCCATAAACAGAAACGATAACACCTAGCACGAGTCCAACACCATAAACAATTGTGATCTCAGCTATTCATCATTGCTAGGTAAAAGTACATGGTTGAAATAATCCTCCACAGCTGCAGCATCCTGTGAGCAGAAGACCCTTCGGCCAGCAAGGGAAGAGGCTTTTGTGCAGCATTGTCCATCTATATAGACAGAAACTAAGGCAGGCATGACATTTTTTTCCTTTTCATTTTTTTGGTATCTGGTCTTGTAGAAAAGTGGTTTGTAGTCATAGACATTCTGCAGAGCTGGAAAATAAAATCTCACAAAGATCTTGATACGGGCTGGTAGCATGTAATGGTTTTTATTAATGATTGAGGCATGGGAGATCATTGAATTTGCTGGAGATAATGAAATAAGGGCAGTGGTTAAGACACGGAAGGACGTAACCGCTTTGCAGGCTGATCATAATAGTGGAGGTGAATAGGCACAGAGTAGAATATGAAATTTAATGTGGCTAAGTGTGAAGTGATGCACGGGGGTAAGAGCAGTCTCTGAGCTAAGTGCATTTTAAATGACACTGAATTAGTAACACAAAGGAATGAGATCTGGACTTGACGGACAGAATCACCATTTACCGTCATTGTACGGTGATGTAATATAATGTCTCAGGGTCAGACCTTCCCAAGAGGTCAGCAGGGGAAGCAGGTGAGGGCAACAATGGGCTCAGCTAACAACCCTTAAGACAGTTAGAAGGAGACTCATTTTCTCCAGCTTCTCCTGATTCCAAGCATCATTCTCAGCTGCTACTTAAAGCTGTCAGGCCGCTCCTGCTGCTTACACCCTGTTTTCTGATCTTTATTACTTTGCCAAAGTTTAATTGGCCCAGCTGATGCTTCCCAAGCTGGGTGTCTGCTGCAGGCTGGTTAGTTAGCTATTTGTGTTATTATTTGCCAGAGGAGGTGGAAGCAGGGAGGAGGGGAGGAAACTCAGGTTTCAATAAGAAATAAGCGCAACTCATTCCAAGTCAAAACACATCAAACAAACCATTAAAAAAATTCTTGTTGAATCTTTTGTGTAAGAAGAAAAGAAGGAAAGAGCAATGCTGTCTTTTCCTTGCTTTGGATTAGGGATTTGACATGAGAAAAAGAGAGATGATGTCATTCTGATGTCTGGGGAAAGCCTTTTCCTACTCCCTGGTGGTTGTGTATTGGGTAAGTTAAAAACCTCCAAAAAAATCAGCTTTCCAGGTACTCAGGAAGTGCTTCTTAATACATAGTGACTACATCCTCCGAGCCCTTTAATTGCACTAACCGTGCTCCTTCCCATCAAGGAAAGCAACTGGGTAAACCAAGGACAGTTGAAGACTTGCTATCCCATCACAGCAAGAGCAACTTGGGATTTGTCTTGCAGCAGTCCCATCTTATTTAGGACAAGAACTTGGAGCAAGGAAATTTTTCTCCATAAACTTATTAGGGCCCATTTTGTCTTCCCAGGAAATGTCTGAAGAAAAAGAGAAGAGAAGAGAAGAGAAGAGAAGAGAAGAGAAGAGAAGAGAAGAGAAGAGAAGAGAAGAGAAGAGAAGAGAAGAGAAGAGAAGAGAAGAGAAGAGAAGAGAAGAGAAGAGAAGAGAAGAGAAGAGAAGAGAAGAGAAGAGAAGAGAAGAGAAGAGAAGAGAAGAGAAGAGAAGAGAAGAGAAGAGAAGAGAAGAGAAGAGAAGAGAAGAGAAGAGAAGAGAAGAGTTCATTTAGATGGACCCTACAATGATCACTTAGTCCAACTGCCTGACCACTTCAGGGTTGACCAAAAACTAAAGGGTGTTTTTAAGGGCATTGTCCAAATATCTCTAAAACACTAACAGGCTTGGGGCATCAACCAAGCTTCTTCCAGTGTTTGACCACCCTCTCAGTAATAAATGTTGCCTTGGTTGAGAGGAGCTGAGGTGATGATGCAGCAGACATTTGCTGCACTAGACACCATCCCAAGACATCATTTTGGGACTCTACTAATAAGCCTAGGCCAAAACTTCACCAAGAATCATGCTTAGAACTTGGACGACCACATGTTGGTGCTGTCAGCCCAAGCCCTGGCCCGTGTTCCCCTGCCAGCACAAGAGGCAGCCTTCTGCTCACATTCGCTGCTGTCAGCAGACATAAATGGGACTTTTCTACTCCTCACATGCTGATCACCACAGAGCACGCTGTCATTCCATTAGGGTTGCCACAATCATAGGAGGTCTGCAGGCTGAATCTGAGAGATGAATCCTTGTGACAAGGAAGAAACTCATGGAAATGTAACTTTTTCCCTTAGAAGCAGGAGAAAAGACAAGAGGGAGTTATTTACAACCCTGAGAGAAAAGAATATTGGATTTTTAAAATCAAAGCTAGGAAATGCCAAAATTGCCAGTGTGCATACTTTAGTTCAACCCCTTTCATATATACTCGTTATATTATAATCTTAATTACACGGTTGCATGGGTTTTGTCTCCAGAACTTGGCTCACAGGATACAATGTGCTTATTGAGTCAGGCACCAGGTTTCGCCCTGTTATTCAATGGATAACCACATCCCTTATTTTTCTGCACAGCATATGAGCCTTGCTCAAAAGGCAGCATTATAAATTTCGAATTCTTTTCTCTGCTGATCCTTCATGCCACAAGTTTCACTACTATGAATGAATTTACTTTCAAAACACCCTCCTGAGATGAAACTGTAGTATGATCCTCACAGTAAATGCCACGAGCTGAGACACAGAGATAAAAAACATATATCCATTATGACTGTTTGATTTGAGCTTGCCATGACCCAGTTTTTTCCAAAAGGTTAGCCTTTTTTAGAGCTTTCTTTGTCATATCTCTTAAGGTGCCATTCATTTCAGTTGCAATTTTAACTATTCAACATTTTTACAAAGTAGGCTGCTTGATTTCAATGAATGGTCAACACAGATTTTAGCCTAAATTACTTTCTGTATGCGCGTGATGAAGGGTAGAATGGTAAAGTCAGAGCTGCAACAAAACAAAAATTCTCTTTTGAATGAGGAGAAATGAATAATCAAGATTTCATTGTTAAAATGTTTTCATGAATCTGAGACCTTCTGCAATGGACCAGGGGGCAAAAAGAAGGAGAGTCGTGGTTAGGTTGTATTTCTGGAACAAGCTTAAGCCAAACTTTAATCCCTGCTCTGAATCAAGCAGAATCAAACTCTCCATAAACTCTTCCAAGTTATAGAAAAAGATAAATAAATGAAATATTCCTTAGGTAAGAGGTATTGGGATTATCACACACCTTTGAGCTTCTGGGTTTCCTATCTTCAAATTTAGCTGTCACTTAAAACCCTATGCTAATCATCAAAAGTTTTCCTGCCAATCATGCTTTTCCATTCAGAAAATCAACTTGTGACAAAGTTTTGAACTGGCTCTACATTTTCCTGCCTGCAACTCTGTACCAGCTTTTCTCCCTTTCAGTATCTCACCCTCTTCATTGCTTCCACCTGATGCCATTGGCCTCTGTTGCAAACTCCATCCTTCATACCTCCTCCGCAGCAAAGGAGGTAGAGCCTGTTTAAGAAAATACCGATGAGATTTGCTTCCCTTAAGAAGCTGCAGATCTGGTAAACCCTGAAGTTTTAGGCAAAAATGTGACACTCAACAGGAAACAGCACAGAATCACAGAACAACAGGGGTGGGAAAGGACTTCTGGAGGTCTCTGACCATCTCCCCACTCAAAGAAAGGCCAACTCCAAAGTTCGACGCAGCTTTGAATTTAGGTGAGGTTTGTCTGTTATAAGGACAAGCTGAGAGTATTGGGGTTGTTCAGTGTAGAGAAGAGAAGGCTCTGGGGAGACCTTGGAGCAGCCTTTCAGTACCCAAAGGGGCTACAGGAAAGCTGGGGAGGGACCTTTTACAAGGGCACGGAGTGATAGGATGAGGGGAGATGGCTGTAAATTGGAGGGGGGAAGACTTGGATTAGACATTAGGAAGAAATACTTCACACTGAGTGTGGTGAGGCACTGGAACAGGTTGCCAGGCAAGTTCTGGCTGCTCCATCCCTGAAGGTGTTCCAGGTCAGGTTGGATGGGACCTTGAGCAATATGGTCTAGTAGGAGGTGCCCCTACCCATGGCAGAGGGGTTTGAACTGAATGATCTTAAGGTCCCATCTAACTCAAACCATTCTCTGATTCTCAAGGTCATCTCCCTGAGCTATGGCTTTAACAGAGAAGTAATCCATGGATTTCCCTGGATAGGCTCACCTGCCATGGTGAACCAGGGGCTCTGCTGCCTCTTGGGAGGTTCCTGACTCCATGTTCTATTGCAACAGGGCAATAAATTGCCTGGTCTGCACCTCGTCTGTAAGGAATGCACGTCTCCATCCATTGTCGTATTTAAAAAATCATAGAGGTTTATGAACTGTTAACAAACCTGCTTTACTTTGCAGGTGAGATAACTGCAAACCACATTTCCTGCACTCTCTGAAGAACTTTTCAGACCCTGTCTAAACCACAGTTGTTTAATTGCATTCATTAGTATGTTCAGTGTAATGAAATGCCAGAGAAACAAGTACCGAGCATGTAACCAGCCAGATGTATGAGAAAGGTGATTTTCCAGGCCATGGGAGCATCTCATGAGAGGCAGCCTAGATGATAGCCTCCTGTCCTCTACCGTTGTGCAATTAGAGCCCTTCTCCTAATGCACGTACCCACGTGGGCACCGGCAGCCAACATCCTGCCCTTTCCCAACTTTCAAGAGTTTGCCTTTATAGCTTTAATGTCCTTTTAATGTAGAATTTTTGATGTAATTATTTATTTACATGACCGTACAGTCTAGGGGGGCTCACTTACAAGATTTGCGTGAGGAGACTGTGATTGCTCAGGCTTTGCAGAAGATGATTAAAGCAGCATGACTAAACTGTTTAAAGTGATCCGTCCTAAAAAAGGGCAGTGCATAAAGTGCCTTCTTCCTTCACGCTGCAGCTGCTGCCTTTTTTCAGAGACAGATTTGTGAACTGCACCAACAAAAGGAAGTTCTTTCTTCTCCTTCTCATCGCCCTGGCATTAATCAAATACAGCATGCACTGGATTTCACTCCTTCCAGTTGCCCACTCCAATTTTTGACTTGTTTCCAGGCAGCTACACCTTCACCAGCCTCTTGACAGCAGCGAGGTGGGAGATGAGTCCCCAAAGGCATAATTTGAAGACAGTATATTTTACAGAGCTGTCAAGAAGTTTTTCATTTGGACTGCTGAGCTTTTATTACTAGTGACGTGTTGTAAGACAGAGAGGACCCAACTTGCATCTCGAATTTCAGGATGAGTTTGCAAGACTGATATGAAAAAAAACAAAACCAAAACAAAAAGAGAACCTTCTCTGCAGCACAGAGCTTATCTAAGCTGCTACTTGCCAAGTGAGATAAACGTGGGCCCCCGCAATCTGATTGTCACACCCATTTCACAGTCTTGATACAATCTTTAATCCGCAGGCCACTATGAAATTAAACTGGCTGATCTGTTCTGATAGAGGCAAGGGCTGAAGAGATGAAGGATGAAAAGGAAGGGTGTAAAAGGGGAAGATGAAGGAATTTCTTTTCATCACTAGGTTAATACAAAGTCAGCCTGAATATTCATTGTGGGTGGCAAAGTGGAAGAAATGGTGGAGATAAAAATCCACAGCAACAGAAAGTGTTAATCTGGAGGGAGAAGAGTCTGATTGCAAATATTTTCCCTAAAGATTTCTAGTATTTGTTCGCATACACATGCTGGACATTACTTGCTTTTAGCATGCAGATGGAATTTGCTACCTGCTTCAAAAGGAAGAAGCAGAGATGGTATTTAAAACTATTTACTGGGATTTGAGAGCATTCTCCAACTGGACAAAGCGTATAAGATTTACCTCTGAATTGCAAAATGACTCCCCAAGAGCAATAGCTGCTTCCCACCACCTGCCTACAAACACAGGCTCTCAAACTCTATGAAAACTATGTAGTCCTGTAGGAAAAAAACATCAAGCACTGTCACATAACCTTATCCAGGAGAAGGTGCCCAGATAGAGGAGAAAAGGATGAAGATGTATCTGAACACGTACCATAAAGCTTAAGATTTGCAGCACTCACAGGAGGCATCTCATGAAAGGGTCACCTTTCCAGAATGCAAGATCCACCTCACCACAGTTCCTAGGGCAAAACTCCCCAAAACGGCTGCATATTTACCCCTAAAAGTAGTTTTTCTCAAATGGAGAATGAAAGGAAGGAAATCTAATTCATGTAGACAAGGTTTGATTTTTCTGGAGGTGACGAACTCCACCAGTTTCAGTGAACTTAGTCAGTTTTGCACTGATGTCAGTGAGATCAGAGGTTGGTCTCAATGGCACAGAGCTGGCAAAGTAGTTCTCAAATTGTCCCTAAAACCATGGGCATCTGGTTCGCTTCTGGTTCTGTCTAACTTCCACCTCAGTAGCGCCAGCTCTGCACAAATAGGAACAGCAGGGGACTGACGGAGAGGTGCGTTGGGCTGGAAAGGCTTTCATGAAGGGAGATGGGCTTTTGTCATCTTTCCTTTGAAGAGACACTGCAGCTGTCAGGTATTCAAGCTTGGCTTGTGTCGGCTTTTACAAATGGAGGGATGTGACGAGTTATAAACGCAGGGAGCTTTTAATCTCTGAGCAAACTACAAATCGAAGGTGAACCTCATTAACTTGGACACTTTGTGTGTTAAAAAAGAGAAGCATTTCACCTAATGAGAAGCTCTTAATAGGTGTTGGGTTTTTTTGCTAAATTATCATATTAACCAGCAGATAATTAACAAGCATTTTCTTAATGTGGTGCTCTACTGATAAAAATCTCATTGTCTATAAATCATCAAGCCACTACAAAATAAAAATGGCTTTTTAATCATGCTGGGCATTATGGGCAAAAAGTACAGGACGATTTTAATTGTTGGGGAACTAGAAGAAAAAGACGAGAATCTCTAATCTGTTGGGGGCATGCATGGGATGTCTTAAGGTAAATCAAGCACTTAGGTCTGTTTTTTAAAACACTTTAGAGTACTTAAGGGCACTGATGTGTCATTATTGAAATGGCTTCCTTGGAGGTATAATGTGGCAGAAGCTGAAGAGCGAATGTCACATCCAAGTGATACTTCAGAGGAGATGGAGTGGACGGGTCCTCTAAGGAAAAAAAAAGGAAATAAATCCTTCAAAGGGAAGTGAGGCAAGGTTAAAGCTTAAAGTTGCCTTTTGAATGGAATCTTTAATAATAAACCTGATCGTCTTCTATGACAAAGTCACTCGGCTGCTGGATGAGGGGAAGGCTGTGGATGTATCTTCCTGGACTTCAGTAAAGCCTTTGACACAGTTTCTCACAGCGTTCTGCTTCGAAAACTGTCACCTCTGGCCTGGACAGGCGCACACTCTCCTGGGTGGAAAACTGGTTGGATGGCCGGGCCCAGAGAGTGGTGGGAAATGGTGTGAAATCCAGCTGGAGGCCAGTGACAAGTGGGGTTCCCCAGGGCTCCGTGCTGGGTCCAGCCCTGTTCAATGTCTTCATCAATGACCTGGATGAAGGCATCGAGTGCACCCTGAGCAAGTTTGCAGACGACACTAAGCTGGGTGGAAGTGTCGATCTGCTGGAGGGTCGGGAGGCTCCAAAGGGATCTGAACAGGCTGGACCGCTGGGCTGAGACCAACGGGATGAGGTTTAACAAGGCCAAATGCCGGGTCCTGCACTTGGAGCACAACAACCCTGTGCAGTGCTACAGACTGGGAGAAGTCTGTCTAGAAAGCTGCCTGGAGGAGAGGGACCGGGGGTGTTGGTTGACAGCGACTGAACATGAGCCAGCAGTGGCCCAGGTGGCCAAGAAGGCCAATGACACCTTGGCTTGTATCAGAAACGGCGTGACCAGCAGGTCCAGGGAGGTTCTTCTCCCACTGTACTCGGCACTGGTGAGACCGCTCCTCAAATCCTGTGTTCAGTTCTGGGCCCCTCCCCACAAGAAGGATGTTGAGGCTCTGGAGCGAGTCCAGAGAAGAGCAACCAAGCTGGTGAGGGGGCTGGAGAACAAGTCTTATGAGGAGTGGCTGAGAGAGCTGGGGTTGTTTAGCCTGGAGAAGAGGAGGCTGAGGGGAGACCTCATTGCTCTCTATGACTACCTGAAAGGAGGTTGTGGAGAGGAGGGAGCTGGGCTCTTCTCCCAAGTGACAGGGGACAGGACAAGAGGGAATGGCCTAAAGCTCCACCAGGGGAGATTCAGGCTTGACATCAAGAAAAACTTTTTCACAGAAAGGGTCATTGGGCAGTGGAATAGGCTGCATAGGGAGATGGCTGACTCACATTCCCTGGAGGTGTTTAAAAGATGGGTAGATGAGGTGCTGAGGGACATGGTTTAGTGATTGATGATCCAGCAGGTCCTTTCGAACCTAGTGATTGTGTGATTCTATGATTCTATGATTTTGGTTTCTACTAATTTCCACTCCATGTAGCCATCCAAATAGTACCTAAGATTTTGCCACGTGAATCGTAGCCCCCATCTCTGCAGCCCTTCCTCCAAGTGATGTAGGAAAACTGGCTAAATCAGAAGTTGACCTGCAGTTTCCCAAGTCTCTCTTGTTCCTCCCAGACCAAAAGGCTATTTAGCAGGACAATATCTACATGCCAGCATGAACTTCTACCTACATGACCCAGAGTGGACAGAGGTAGCTCCGAGCTCCTGATACCCGATGCCCTCCACTCTGCTGGGATGTTTGATGGAGTACGTGGAAAACCTTCCTTCCCAAGGATAACTGACTTGTGACTTATTTCCACCCAAGTGCATCCTCCTAGCTCTTCACTACCATTTCCACTGTGCTTCCTCATTGGTACAAATCCCTAGATCAGTACATTTCTTACAGACACTGCTGGTGCCAACCTGGAGCTGATCAACATCTTGCTCTTTCTGCAGAACATGGACTTGTTGGCAGCAATTTCTGTGATGTCCTAGTTGCTTCTCAGTTGTACGTCTTGAACTGCCGAGTTAATCTCAGCCTGTTCTCATAGTTTTACTAGTTCACAGCTCTGCCTTTCTTATCATCTTTGCCCACAATGCCTGCAGGGGAATTTGGAAGGGAGGATTTTGCAGAGAGGTGGCAGAGGGTGAGCTGAATGGAGTGCAAGGCTCCTCTCAGAGCTCCCTGCCCATGTTTCCTTGACATCCACAGGCTATGCTGGCTTAGAGTAACGTGGCAGTAGTTTCCCTCTTGCTGCTGGGGCTGTGGGCCCTGCACTATCTAGCCCAGGTCAGAGAAAGTTCTGCACTGATACAAAAGTCAGACCAGAGAGTGAAGGAAAAAAATGCAAGTACTAGCTCAGAAGCAAAGAGATGAGGAGAAAAGTAAAACAGAAAGAAAAACTTCAAGTTTGAAGTGTTCTGGAGGTCTGGGTATAGGATACGAATCCTTCATTTCAAGCTGATAAACCATAGCTATCCGGAAGAACCCAGCTACCTGCATGAATACTCATGAGACTGTGGGCATGGAAACAGACCTCAGGTCTTTTTTGCTACCGTGGAAAGTCACTGTCTGCTTGAACGAAAGGAGACTCCCTTCTGATGGGCCATAGTGTCAAAACTATGATGCATTCATTGCTTAGCAGCCCTCAGCCTATCTGACAAACATGCTTGAACCCATGCCTCTGAGGACCCTAGAAAATTCATTTAGACATACCAGCATCCATCACCTGACCATGTCCTTAAGATACATAATCCACCCTAAAGTGATCAGAAAGGAGCATGATGAATATCCTGATGTTCCATCTACTTTCCTTCCTTCTGCATTTGATGCATGGAGAAGAGAGGCAGAGTCCTAATGCATCAAAGCCCCAAAAGCCTCTCATAGTTCAGTGTAGCCACATCCTAAAAGGGAAACACTGGAAGACTTCCAGGCAGAGAGGAGCCTGCATGGAGACTAGTGAAGCATAGTTTGGCTCCTCCAGCCTGGAGATGTAAGAAGTGAAAGGCCAGTTTCACTGCAGGAGCTGGAGCAGCCGAGGGAGCTGAGATTGTACAGTTTGGAGAAGATAAGGCTCAGGGGAGACATTATTGCTCTACAACTACCTGAAAGGAGGTTGTAATGAGGTGGGTGTTGGTCTCTTCTCAAAAGTAACAAGTGATAGTACAAGAGGAAATGGCATCAAGTTGTGACAGAGGAGCTTTAGATTGGATGTTAGGAAAAATTTCTTCACCAAAAGGGTTGTCAAGCATTGGACCAGGCTGCCCAGGAAAGCAGTTGAGTCACAATCCCTGGAGGGATTTTAAAGAAGCCTAGAGGCAGCATTCTGGGACATGGTTTAGCGGTGGCCTCAGCAGTGTTAGGTTTACATGGTCTTAAAGGTCTTTCCCGGTCTAAATGACTCTATGATTTTATGACTTTTGCATGAGGAGGTTGGTAGGGGATGCACTTTTCTGGCTTGCCTTGTGCTCCAGCTCTGGTACCTCCATGCCGGGGACTAGCACTGAGTGGGTACCGCTCTGCCTCTTCCTAGCTCCCATGGAGAAGAGAGATGGCATGGGCTGAGAATGGATGAGAATGAGAAATAAGAGAAGAAGGAGGAAAACAGAGCGCTCAGCATGATCATGTCTGTTGGGAGGACATCAAGCCCTAAGCACAGGCTATTTGTAAACCTGCCTGGTATTTGCTTCTATATCCAGCAACACAAGGACTTGTTAGAAGTAACTAAAGACTAAAGACCACCAGCAGCATTCATTCAGAACTTGAACAGTGGAAATTTCTTCATTAATGCTCCCTCTCTGCCAGCTCCTCTCCTTTTCTTCTTTACCTCTAGGTTACAGCCAGCATCTCGCCTGGAATTACCTCAGGCTGCTGCTGAACCAGCTCTGACCTCTGAGCTGCAAATAAGTTTGGGGCACAGCGGCTGGCAGCGGAGTCCGTGCTGATCAGTGTAAGCCAAACATTCTGCCCTATTTCTCTCTCAAGCCACCAATGTGATGGGGTGGGGAGGGAGAGCTTGTTCAGGGTTTTTATAGCAAATTTACTCCATGATTTATGGGAAGGGAAAAAACCTTTGGAATTTAAAGCTGCTATTAGCTTCTTTCAGCGTGCATGTGCCTGCACATATATAATATATATATAATATAAACCCTTATAAAAAATAAAACATAATAAAGAGGGGAAGGGGAGTGGTATTTGCAAGCCTTGCAGGCATAAAGTGATGGAAATGTGCAACATGCTTTATAATTACCATAGCAATTCCAGTGCATTTGGCCACAGAAGTTCTGAATTGAATTGCTTAGCATCCCTCTCTGTCTCCCTGTGACTCCTCCTTCAATCACAAAGCTCAGAAGCACCATTTGAAGTTTCAAAAGGAACATTTTTGTGAATGAGATAATCGGTACTGAGTAATCAGCCACGTGCCCCTCCATGTAATCCATACAACTCCAACAGAGGGAACAAACCCACGTCCAGCTAATCCCCTTGGGTCATGCCTTGAAGCGTGTCTCATGAGCCTTATGGCAGGAGTGGAGGTGGGAAGGATTATGCTGTCAAAAACAGACCTATGCCTGTGCTCTTACATCAACCGAGACCTTGTTATGTGTAATTCTAGGTAATAAGCTCCAGGAGCGAGGCCATGCAGCAGCGAATCATTTGGTACCCCTGGGCCCCTGTACTGATGGTATAGGTGTGACCCTATTGACCAGCAATGCAGAAACCAGGTGGGAAATTACCTCTACCCTGTGCACCAGAGCCCCGTGTCCTGCAGATGGGACAACATGGGTGGTATACCTCACCCACAGCGCTGCCGTCTCCTCCATCACCTGAGAAAAGTCCTTACATGCCGCTTTAAATGCTGGCTAGGAGGTGAAATCACTTTTTAGCTCCTAAATGGTGCCAGTCTGCTACACCGAGAGTTGCAGGACCAGGGGGAAAGCGAAGATGGGATGGCTGAAGCTGTAGCCTCAGAATATCTAAAGGGAGGGAAAGGAGCTGGAGAGGAGTCTGGGTTGCTCATGCATTTCACATACAGAGTCACTGGATCAAACAAATAGCAAAACCTGGGAGAAAACTCGGAAGATGTTAAATCCCCTGCTTCCTTATTACTATGGAAGAAGCGTATACCGTGTGGGGAAAGGTGAGCAGGAGCATGTGTGCGCGTGTGTGTGAATGTGCATGCATGTATACCTCTGGATGGCAAAGAGCACGTTTCTGACCCAGTGGCTCACCCCGCATCATCTGTAGGAGTAAGTTTGATGATAAAAACAGACTCCGAGCTTGCTTGGCTAAAAAATACACCCGTGCGTGGTGAACAGCCATCTTTGGGATCTAAACTTTCTTTGCTGCTCACAGATCACACCCTAACTAAAAAGGCAAAAAGCTTTGTTTCACATTCCCCAAAACTTACCCTAGAAAAGAGAAGCTGCTCCTATTACGCCGCAGCCCAATCGAATGTCTTTGGAGAGCCCTGCTCCCTCCAGATGGAGGAATCTCTCTGTGACTGATGTGTTCGCATCCATACACACTTATTCCTGCTCTGTGATTCTCCAAAGGGAGTCATCACTCTCTTCAAAATGCTCTCCTGTAGTCAGTAGTGATAGGCAATGTAATAATACCTTTTATTGGGTCAATACATCAGCTAGAAAACAGAAGTTATTTCTTTCTTCAGGTGATGGCTAAAGAGTGACCTGTGTGAGTGTGCAGGCCAGTATATTATAGCTGTTAGGCTGGCGCGATAGGCAGGACGGTATATTTACCTCTCTTCATTTGTCTCTCGGTGCTTTATTGCATTTCCTGTTTTGTGAGTAGCCTTAATAAAACATCTTTCTGAAGGGCTCTCTGCTACGTAGTAAATATCCTCCCTCATCCGCCAACTTAGATAAGGATCAATCAATCAGAGGAAGCCCCTTGGGATGCCAGGGTGCATCATTCAAGGTTAGGGACCAGACAGGCAAGTGACAGCAGAAGGATTGCAATGTTTCTGCTAGGAATTAACCCCCTCATTGCTTGCCAAAGAAATAATACAAAAAAAAAAAAAAGAGGATGGTCAAGCCTTCCAAAGATGACAAAGGTTTCATCTCTCATTCTCAGCAGGGTTTCTTTAAACAGCCTGGAGAAAAACAGGCGTCCCTGAAATCAGCCATCTGGGTGGCTTGATATAAAAAGCTGTAACATGACGGAATGCCTTGGGCTCTCCTGTCACTAGACATCAAGATCTAAGCATGGACTGAGGGATACCACATCTGCGAGGACTTGGGAAGCTTCCTGTTGCGAGATGGGTCAGGACCAGGATGCAATAATCTCTGTGGATAAGGCTTGATGGTGGCTTGTTTGCTTTGTGCTGCTTGGGAATGACACGAGACATTTTTTTCTAGCTGGCAAGCCAAAGGGTGGCACCAGCTTGGTGGGTGCAGGAGTTGCCTGGTATGAATCCAGCCTGGCCCTGCTCAGTGCCAGACCAGGTGACAAGGCATCTCCCCCACGATGGAAAGAGTTTTGTTAGTGATAAAGCATTGACAACAAGATATTATTGCTGCCTGTGCTTCCCAGCTTTGCAAGCACCTCTCATATTAACTCTTCAATGCCTTCCAGAAAGCAAAGAGAGGAATCTAAAAGATCAATTTATTGCTCCATTATTGACACATTAAAATGTCAGTATTTGCCTGCAGTGGCTTGCAGTGCCAGATGGGAATGTGGAATCTTTCATGTAAGGAAGTCGCTACCATAAGTAATGATGACCTTTTAATTGGTCCATTATAAGGTCGGAGCTTGGCCACCACATTGGGAGAGTTCAGTAAGCAGTTAATCCATTTAGCAGAGTCCGGATCTTTGGAGAGGATGTAAGTGATGTGATTGTTGTATGAGCTGCATTTGAGAGTCATTAAAGGGTTGCTTTTTGCAGGAAGAGTCACATTTTAACAGCATTAGCTCCCGGCTCCACCAGGCAAGCCCTTGTGAATTATCCTTCACTGAAGCTGCAGCTATAGATTTCATCTTATAGTTTCCTATATATAATAAATGACAGATCTCAGACATTTGAGAAGAGGGCTTCTAATGGCAACAGGCATGCAGAAGCAGACAATTCATCCAGACTCGGGAGTGAATTAAATCCAAGTGCTCTGTAGACGGCTCCTCTCCAGCTGGATGGAGGACAAGAGGCTGCAGACTGCGTAGTGTATTTGCAGGCTGCATTTCATAATATTGCTTCTTGCACACTGACCAATGACAGGCACGGTCAGCAAAAGTACATCCAGCACATCCCTCCACCTGTAGCTGTTGTGGACAGTACAGCGGGTTCTTTGGTCAACTGGTCCATTCTCCTCCACCTCTGCATCTGTGAACAAGCTGAGCTGCTTCTCTGCTGGTGTCAAGCTTGAAAAAAGGCTCATATTAAGGGGGGACGTGTCATCATTTGGTTACAGAAACCCCTAACCGGAGAGTACCTGCCAAATTCTCTCCTGCAGCGTCGAGTTCATAGCCTCATACAGGGTGAGACAATGACCAGTTTAGAAGGACGTGGGATTAGGCTGAGGAAAGAGATGAGGCTGCAGGAATTAAAGGAAGGCAAGGTCCCTCTTCTCCCGACTTCCACGGTGGCGTGGTTATAAAAGGAGGAATAAGAAAAGTCATTAATTAATACTTATGTGTTTTAAGGACCTTCAGAGGTTAAAAACTAGCTAAGACTATGCAGGCAACAAATGCTAAAGTGTGAGAGCATGACTCAGAGCTCCAGATCCCTTTCTGTAAAGCAAGTAAAGGGCTTCAAATGCAGAGGGGCTCAGAAAACCACACTGCTTCAGGCAGTCCCTCAGCACAGGCCTTTAAATCTGGCCTCCAAGGACCCCCACAAAGCCCTTTAAGGAGGTAGCACACCAAGATGGTGAAAAAATTGTGTGAGGGCAGCAAAAATTGCTTCACCAGAGTACAAGTTAACTAAAGAGATGCTGCAGAGAGAGAACTTGAGTTGAACCACAAAGCCAGTGGAGCTGGTTCTGCTTCCTTCTCCTGTCTGCCCTCCCTACATTTCCTTCTGGTGGGTCTACACTGGACTGCTGCCCTCTTCATCTTCCAAAAATGATTATACTAAATATAGGGGACCCTCTAGATCTTACTGGATCAGAAGGACAATTCTACACATCTCCTCAAAGACAATGACTTCTAGTCACCGAGGTAGGATGGGGGAAGTTAATAGTGTTGGAGCTGATGGCAACAAGGACAATTAGACCACAGGATTCCTCCGTGTGGTTGTAACCCGACTAAGCCCTGCAAGCCCTCTCCCAAAAATGATGGGACTCGTGGTGCATAGATTTACAGGGATGAAAGCTCAGGTTGTGGAGCATTCACATGGTCAGCAGAAGGTCTACATTGCTCAGGCAGTGCCAAGTTACACTGAGAGATGGGGTTGGAAGGAAGACTTTGGTTGGTCATCGATTCTCCTGGTGACCATGTCAGTAGAATATGTTGTCCTGTCAACGGAGCCACAACTTGCACTTCATTCGTGCGTGCTCTGATCCTTCTAAGTTTCATTTTCCCAAAGTAGCTAATCATTGTGCGGCCACAACCTTCCACTCTGGACCTCATCTATATGGTGAAAACAACTTTTATGTTCAGCGGCAGCCCAGATTAGTGCCTTGTAAATAGAAGCATCTTTGTGCCCAAGCACTGACCTTTGACTTGACTTCTGATCTCAGTGGATTTGATGTGTTTGAGTATTTGTCTTGCCGCTTGCTGGGAGGAAGAATAGGAGAGGGAAGGCAGCACGCGACTGGGAGGGTCGAGCAGAATGCAGCTCTATTCTTGGTTCCATTGCAGACTTCCTCCCCGACCCTTGGCAAAATTACTTGGTCTTTCTATTTCCAGGCTGTGTGGGGTCGTACCCTGATGAATATCCGCTGGAAGCACTGGTAGCAGTAGAAGGATCAAAGGGTGGAGGATGCAATTTGGCTGGAGCCTGTATTGATGCACTTGAGCCTAAAATACAGTTATGGACTTTCTAGCATCTCAGATGGCCAGAGTCTTGGAGCAAACATAAGGAACTTTACTGCCGTACCATCTTCATCATCACACCACAACTCTCCAGAGCACAGCCTCCCCCTCCTCCTCAGAGGTTAAATCTTGATTCCACATCCACACATTCCTTCTCATTTCCTGGGACATCAGTCTTACTGATGACCCTCCATCTATTGCTCCTGCACACCCCAGTCATGCCACCATTTCTGGCATCTCCTGTCCACCTGCCACCCTCCAGCTTCCTCCTTTCCTTCCCTGCCCCTTTTCTCATCTGGGATTAGGACGCAAATTCAGTCCATTTCTAAAGAGATATCTTGTCCATAACGTCTCCAACTCCTACCCTCTTCAAGTCTCAGATACTCAAGAGATTGGGGTTCCTCCACTTGTCCCAGTCCCTGCAGGAACCCTCTTTTACTGGGAGTCAAAGTATTACTTTATCATTACAGTCAATATTTCTGTACTCTTAATTGTGGCTTCCAGAACAGATACAAGCTAAATAAACCACTAAGATTGGTGA
Organism: Phaenicophaeus curvirostris; assembly: GCF_032191515.1. Classification (NCBI taxonomy): domain Eukaryota; kingdom Metazoa; phylum Chordata; class Aves; order Cuculiformes; family Cuculidae; genus Phaenicophaeus; species Phaenicophaeus curvirostris. Next base: position 2,277,893 of record NC_091392.1, on the reverse strand, counting down.
GAAGGGAGGGATTCATTGCCTTTAATGGAAAATGCTGGCATGACGGTGTGATGGGAAATGCAGGGTTGGTTCGTACTGGAGCAGGGCTGGACTGGAATAGTTCTAGTCCTTAGAGAAGCTGACAATGCTGAACTCTCATGAATGACAAAATGTGATCCCATCCTGGGCTGGATTTGTGACAATGAGCATCAGGAAATACAATGGTGTGAAACCTCCACCCAAAAGGTCTGTGTGGATCCTCAAGCAACACATAAATAATATCAACTCAGATACCAGCTCCGAACCCACTACCTAAAGAGATTTACTAGTTCCACTCTGTGCAAAGTTTCTCACCTTCACAGAGGTGGAGGTTGCTTTTTCAACACATAATCAAAGAACAGAGTTTGCAATTATCTCGTAAATGCCTGCAGCCTCATTTAAATAGCAAGAAAATCAAGCTAAATTTCTCCCAGGCAAAGAAGGACACTCCTCTGATGTCATCGGGGATTCACAAGTAATTCCTGGGGGCTCCACCACTGTAGCTTTCCAGAATGATGGCTGGAGGCCTTTACATGAGAACAGAGACAACAAACCCCTTAAATGCATTAGAATAAGAAAGGGTGAAAACGTATATCAGGACAGGATTGCTAAGTACTACGAAGGAAGGGAAGAAGGACTGAAGAATGTAGGGAACTCTTCTGGCATCTCTACTACAATTTGTACAAAGCAGAGCCACAGTTACTAGTTCTGCTCTCAGTACACCTTAGATATCCAAAAGAAACACTAGGAAGCCCATCACAAACTCAAGCGATATAGCTGTCACCATGAACAAGCTCAGACATACTAAATGCATTGTTAGGAAACAAATTTGAAACTGAAAACAAGGAAGGAAAAACAATCCCTCTCAAATCAAAAATAAAGAGAAAAGATCATAGAATCATAGAATGATTTGGGTTGGAAGAGACCTTAAAGATCATCAAGTCCCACCCTACCTTCCATGGCCAGGGACAACTTCTACTGGATCAGTTTGCTCAAAGCTTCATCCAGCCTGGCCTCGAACATCTCCAGGGATGAGGCATTGATGATTTTTCTGAGCAATCCAGCAGTTCTCAAGTCTCAGACTGCTAAACCCAACCTAAAGAGACAGCCTCCAGTTCATAAACATCACAGACAAGCTTTGCTGATAGTTCGGGTGTAACACCCAAAATCTTACTGTGAACAAAAATGGATCATGCCCAATTTAGGAAAATACTCATGTATTACTAGTGAATGGGTGATGCTCTCCATGACAGTGTCCTTCTGGGTCCTAGGGTAAAATTCACCAGTCATCTCCAGCGGAAAGGTAGGGTTGTCACGGTGAGTCCTCACCATCCTAGGAGGTCCTGCAGGGAGGGAAGGAGTATTCATCCAAATCCTAATGTAGAAGACTGTAAAAAGATATTAACTTGCATTATGCATGTAAAAGACATCACTTTTACCACATCCAGGCTTCAGTCAAACAACCACAGACAACCAGCGGGTCCTGTCATTCTGTTCTAGAACTAGAAAGACCCTCTTGGGCTTTGCCAGTAGGGCAGGAAGACCCTATGTTGCCATTTACCATGGTTATTGCCTTGCTGCCTTCAAAAGACTAGGGCTTTTCAGCTGTTTCATCATCAGCTCCGTAGCTACTTTCCATTGAGATCATCACCTACAACCATATTTCAGATCATTTATTGGCAGAAAGAACAAGAGAAGACAAAGCTGATCACGCTCCCAGCCTTGGTGAATGTGTTCTCCCCCAGGATGACTGTAAGCAATGGTCTGACTTCTCTTTCAAGCCCACAAAGGTCAATGCCCAAATTATTAGAGCTCATTTAAGGTCCAGATACAAGATTAATTTGACTGACAAAGGACTAATTGGTTTCAGGACTAATTAAGTACATATACTTGGCTTTGCTTAATCAGTGAAATTTCCAATGGCATTAAAATGTCTAAGAATACAAATCCCCAGAGATTTAAAGCAAATAGTTAAAATCAACTTAGATCCAATTATCATGTAAATCACTAATGACCTGGGTAAATTGGAAGCTCTTTGGCTCAGCCTCTAGGGAAGAATAAACCTGATAAAAATGAACATACTACCTGGATTAATACATAGGCTCAGGGGACTTTGTTGCAAATATTCCAATAGGACTTTTTCAGTGATATTGTTATTCATTGCAAAATGCCAGTAATTCAAAAGAAACAGTTTGCACAGGAAGGTTTTGATGAAATTTTCAGCAGGAGCTTTCATATCTTTGTGTTCAGCATCCAAAGTTGTTTTCACTCAAGCCAATTGTCCATTGCTGGGCACATTCCTGCTGAATATTTCGTCTGGAGGGCAAATAGTTATTCCCTGCTCTGTCTTCCTATATTCTGCTTTTTATCTTGCTCATGGTCGCAGTTTGATATTCCATTTATAAAAAGATAAACAATAAATGGAGGTAATTAAGACTTTGGTTTTACTCTAATGAGAAAGAACTTGTAAATGTTTGCTACATGCACTGAGATAATCAGATCTAGTTTTCTAAATTGATTAATTAAATGAAATTCCTGTTGGACAAAGAACACCTTGTATCTTTCTTGAGCAACTTCAGTTGTCAGTTAAACTAATGGAGTTTTGATTTTCAAATCAGAGGAAAGAGCACAAGAGCATGGTGGTGACCACCTAGGCTATCCCTTCTTGACCTGTTTATTTTGTCAGCCCACAATTCCAGGCTTCTTCTCCATTCATAGGAATCTCAGGCTTGGAAGAAGTTGTACATAAACAAAGAAGAAGAGAAAAAAAAAGATTCAATATGTGAATAATATATGAAATACAGTTTTTATGTATCCAGTGATTACAAATCCTAGTGTTTACACCTGGCAAATTGTGATATGCATAGGAAAGAGCTGCCGATAAATGAGCATTCAAAGCCTTCATCTCCTGACTCCAGAGTTTAGCCAGGAAATGCTCCAAGTCAGAATCCTTCTCTTTCAAGATCGCTCACTTTACTGTGTGATTTCCTAATGACCCACCAAAGAGTTAATCTGAGTGTAATAAGGCACGAATGGGATAAAGAATTTATAGTAAATACCTCAACCACAGTGGAATACAATGATTAAGGAAACGTCCTTGGATCTTTGTCTGTGTCCTACAGAACAACTGAAAAGAACCAAAAGAACAACATGAAGGTGCATCAACTACCTTAAAAATCAATGTGAAGTTAAAGCTGTGGTCCCCCCACCCCAAGCGATGCTTACAAAAGCGGCCTCCAGAGAGTTGTGTTTGTACATATGTTTTGGCAGCGCACTTTTATCCCAGTCTGCTGCAAAGCAAAGCAGAATCCTGGAGTTCTGCAGCAGGCTGGATTTTGTTGCATCCTTCAAACAGAAGCAAGAGGCACATTAAAGTGAGCGGCCAACTGGAGTGCTTTGGATTGCAAGGGGGGGTCTGCTGTGTCAGAAAACCCTCCCCAAAGGCACATCGGCATGATCAGGGGAGCTGGTTTTTAAAGGAAGCTGCACATTCAAGCCACACAGGGTAACTTCTGGTTGACCAAAGAACCCTCAGGAGACCCAAATGAAAGGCATGAAAGAAAGCAGTACCCTCCTCCCTACCTCCCTCCTTCATCTTTGCCCTTCCTACTACTCCTTTGTGCTATTTTGCTTTGATATGTGCCCAGGAAACCTCCATGCACTTAAAAAACTTGGGTACCCAAGCAAGTAATAAATATCTTTGTAATTTCCTGGGGTAGAGCACTTCAGTACTTGAGATGCGTGCTGCTACCTCTCATTTGTTTGTTTTTATAGCAAGAAATAGGATTAATAAATAGACAAAGTAAAAAACAAAGAAAATCCACATTCCTCCTTGCTCATCTTCAGGAATCTCCCAAAAATCTAAAATATGGACTAAGTCACAGCAGCTTTCTGTCCTTCCTTTTCTCCCATCTCATTAGGAGGATCATTACAGGTCAGAGTACAGTCCTTGCAAGGATAAAATGTCTCACAAAAATTTAAGCCTGTGGCTAAATGAAACTCTGAGCCACTTGCTCAAACCCTTGTGGCTGAAAACACCCAGCAGCACTGAAGTTTTGTAGATAAAGGAATGCAGCAAGTGTGGAAGTTGACTTAGAGATGCATAGGAGAGAAGGACAAGATGCTGAGCTCCGGCCTCCACACTGTTTTTGGTTTTTTTCCCATCCTACCTGAGTCAAGGAAACCCAGGAAAAATTTAAGCATGTCAGTTCCCTGCAAAAGCAGCTTTTTGCAAGGTAAAAACAAGACCTGGCATGAGCAGAGGCAGAGCCATGAGAGATGATTGCAGCCACCATCACAGTGTTGTGAAAGCAATTTATAATGCAGCGTATTGATGTGATAATGGGAAATATTGCATCAGGAGAGCTCATTCACCCATCGCTGAAAGGAACCTGCTTGCTCCAAGCCCACACAGAGGAAGAGAGAATTGTCCTCAGGGCCAGGAGGAGACGCATTGGTTGGAGCAGGGCTCGAATGATAAAAGTTCAAGAGTTAACATAGAAGAACATCCTTCCATCTCTTGAATCTGCTTCCAGAATAAGAGATCACCTCTGATCCCACAGCTGCCTATCAGAATCCCGGACAAACTGATGAGGATGGACCCAATCAGGTCCTCACCAAGGGCTCAATGGATGTGCATCAACACCAAGGCAAGTTAGAGAGCTTAGCACCAAACCCTTCGTCTTCAGCAATCTCCCAGACAAGGCTGGGGCTGATGATACTTCAAAAAGCTAAGAAAAAGAATCAACCAGGGCTGCAACAAGTGGCCTGAAAGGACAATTTCCTCCTAGCCCTGTGATTAGATGAGATCCTGATGTGTGAGCATTGATTACCCAGATGATCTACATGTTTACAAGAGTCACTTTCTACTTTCTTTTTTCTGTGCCATCACTGTGTTACATTACAAAAGTATCCAATCTCATTTTATATTCATTTATGGCTATTAGCTCGCTGCCCAATGCTGCATACAGGCACCATGTGCTGAGCTTACCCCCTGAGATATTCACCACACTAGGCTGCCCAGGACAATTTAAAGCCAGGCTAAACCACTCCACGTCCACTTGGTTCAGCCCTGGGTCTGAATTGTAAAGCTAAATACATCTTTGCAACCGCCAAGTCAGCTACGTGCAGGCAGAGAGGGCTATGAGAGTTTTACACTTCAGGGTGGAAAATCACATCCTTCCTCACGTGACATGTCACATTTGGCCTGGAAAATTTGCTTTCCTCTGGGGAATCAAGTATTCATCTGTAGACAGTTCATAAGATAAAAATAGGTCAGATCTTGTTTCCTCCCAGGATTCTGGTATTTCTTATTCTCTTGTGCTGGAAAAACCCTCCATTGTATCCCAGGAAGATGAACCTGTGATTTCCCTGCATGTACTGCAGGAGCATCCACCTGCAAACATGCCTATGGCTGCCAACTTGCCCAGGCTGCCTGTCCACAAAGCTGTTTCTTGGGATGTAGAGGCTGGAATTTGCTCTGCCAGCTTCTGCCAATGGCATCTTGGCTTGGATCAGAAATGGTGTGACCAGCAGATCCAGGGAGGTTCTTCTCCCTCTGTACTCGGCACTGGTGAGACCGCTCCTCGAATCCTGTGTTCAGTTCTGGGCCCCTCACCACAAGAAGGATGTTGAGGCTCTGGAAAGAGTCCAGAGAAGAGCAACAAAGCTGGTGAGAAGGCTGGAGAACAAGTCTGAGGGACCTGGGGTTGTTTAGCCTGGAGACGAGGAGGCTGAGGGGAGACCTCATTGCTCTCTACAACTACCTGAAAGGAGGTTGTGGAGAGGAGGGAGCTGGGCTCTTCTCCCAAGGGACAGGGGACAGGACGAGAGGGAATGGCCTCAAGCTCCGCCAGGGGAGGGTCAGGCTGAATGTCAGGAAAAAATTTTTCCCAGAAAGGGTCATTGGTCCCTGGCAGAGGCTGCCCAGGGATGGGGTTGAGTCACCTTCCCTGGAGGGGTTTAAGGGACAGGTGGACGAGGCACTGAGGGGCATGGTTTAGTGTTTGATAGGAATGGTTGGACTCGATGATCCGATGGGTCTTTTCCAACCTGGTGATTCTATGATTCTATGATTCTTCAATCCATCCAGCAAAACCCAGAATTTCCAGGTGAGCATCCATGGCCAGGGCAGCTCAGTACTCACACACTCACTGAGCCATCCCTACCTCCTCCTTGAAGCATAAATGTTGGCAAATAAGGATGCAACTGTTGCTAAGCTACATGGGACCGGTGCAACAGCAAATGCAGGGCTATGCGAGCTCAAGTTTCTAATCCGTAGGGTGAGGAAAGGGGGTTGCCTGTGAGCTGGGGAGCCTTGGGGTGCTCTGCTTACAGCACGGCTGAGGTTGCAAACATCAGCTGCTGCATCATGTTGCTGGGGCTTAAAAGCCAGAGTTACCCTGGGGATGGGTGGCGTGAGAAAGCAGGCAAGGATGCTTGAAGATGTGGGTTTTTAGACAACGAGGGCTTAGCCCCTTGCTGTAAAAACAAAATCAAATGCCATTATGCCGTTATGTGACCCCCCAGCCTCTCTAAGGCTTCAACTTATATCCTTTGAAATTAAAAAAAAACAAAAACAAAAACAAACAAAAAACCCCCCAAAACTCAACAAAAACAAACAACTAAAGAAAAAGAAAGAAAGAATTTAGAATCACAGAATGTCCTGAGTTGGAAGGGACCCACAAGGATCATCAAGTCCAACTCCTGGCCATGCATAGGACAACCCCAACATTCACACCATGTGGCTGAGGGTGTTTTCCAAATGATTCTTAAATACTGTCAGGCTCGGAGCCGTGATTGTTTCCCTGGGTGCTGTTCCAGTGCTCCACCACTCTCTGGGAGAAGAACCTTTTCCCATTATCCAACCTAACCCTCACCAGCACATCTCCCTGCCATTCCCTCAGATCCTATCTTTGGTCACCAGAGAGAAGAGATCAGTGTCTGCTCCTCCTCCTGCCCTTGTGAGGAAGCAGTAGACTGCAATAAGTTCTCCCCTCAGTCTCCACAGTCACCGACAAAGTGACTTTAGCTGTTCCTCATACGTCTTCCCCTCTAAAAAATTCCCCTCTAAACACCTTTAATCTGGAAGACCCCTCAACCTTCAAAGTAAAAAAAAAGTGAAAAACATAATGTTTAAAAACAAGAAATAACACAAACAATCCAAAGTCCCCACAAACAACAAAACTCCAAGCAAAGCAAATAAAAAAACGGCACACCTCGAACAGAGGCAACATCCAATACAGCCAAACTGGGCTCCTTCACCTCCTATCCTGACATCTCCCCAAAGAAGGTGGCTCAGTGCCCACCAACCCAGGTGCTTTGTCTCCAAATTTCTTGCAGTGGGGGCTTTTTCTTGACTTTTCCCACCACTGCTTCTTAATGAATATAGCTTCATTTCTACTCATAATAAATCTCCCTAGATGGCAGGAGGGAATGCGGCAGCTCAGAATTATCATTATAATAGCAGGATTGATTCTCCCTCCAGTAACTCAGGTCTGAGAGCCTCGGACTTCAGCTCACAAATCTGACCTTTTGTTTAGCACAAGCTGGTAATGGCCTGGCCACAATGGACACGTGCCCCCCACCCCAAGCTCAAATCATCCATCCTGTAGACATCTTCCAGGCATTAGCAGAACATAAAACAAGGCAGACAGCCCAAAATGTTGCCATCTGCAGCCTGAGAAGGTCCCCCGTTTCCCCAGTGCCCCATTTAACTGGTTTTCCTGGAAATTGGTGGGTTTCATAGAATCATAGAATCACCAGGTTGGAAAAGACCCATCGGATCATAGAGTCCAACCATGTTACATAAAGCCACACCATCTCTGGTGGATGCTTTCAAGACCAGAGCTTGGACTGGCTTGTGACAGAGGAAGAGACGTCACAGAATCACAGAATTGTTTAGGTTGGAAAAGTCCTTTAAGATCATTGAATCCAACCATAAACCCAACACTAGGAACTCCATCACTAAACCATGTCTCTAAGGGCCACATCTATGCTTCTTTTAAATATCTCGAGGGATGATAACTCCACCGCTTGCCTTGACAGCCTCTTCCAGTGCTTGACAACACTTCTAGGGAAGTAATATTTCCTAATATTCAATCTAAACCTCCCCTGGCACAACTTGAGGCCATTTCCTTTCCTCCTATCACTTGTTACTATGAAGGAGACCAAAACCTACCTCACTGCAACCTTCGTTCAGGAAGTTGTAAACAGCAATATTGTCCCTCCTCAGCCTCCTTTACTTCAGACTAAATAACCCCAGCTCTGCCTGCCACTTCTCTTAAGATTTGTGCTCCACACCCTTCACCACCCTTGTTGCCTCTCTTTGGACATGCTCCAGCTGCTCATCTTGTATTAGCCTAACTTGGGAAGGAATATCTTAGGGTCTCCAAACAGGTTATTTCTCACTGGAGATCCTTTTCATGTAACAGGGTTTTACAGCAAGTGTTTTCTGTCTCCAGAGCAACACTGCTACATTAGCACTGATCTCACAGAGCCTCGGTGCGTCTCTGCAGGGGAAGGAGAACAAGCTTCCCTGGATAACTGAGCTCCTGGAACTTCTGCCACGGCCACCAACACTGGGAGCAGTTAGCACCTTTGTACAAATCACACTTGGCTGGATCCAGAGTGAATTGCACCAGCAAGAGGTCTGCAGGGTTTTGTACGTAGATGAGAGATGGTATTTGAATAGCACTTACTATGCTTGAGGAGGTCTGGTGGTGGAGAGATTTCTAACTACACGCATTCACATACTCCAGTGTGGCTGCAGTGAGTTTTGCTTCTAAATACAACTTTTTAGGACAGCATCGCAGGACCAAGGTGGAGTCAAGTCTCATGCTCTTGTCAGACTGCACTGGGAGCAGCCACGGGTAATTTAGAACTGTCCAGGGGACCTTGTCCCATGGCTTTCCCATACCAGGAACTTCTCTCATTGCTGATACAGCAAATGCTGGGAGATGTTGGGAAATGTGTCGGGCTGAATATGAAGGCTGGTTTATATGCAATGGATGCAGAAAGCTACAGCATCCTTAGCTCACCTACAGACATCAGTGGGTACGGATCTCCTAAGCTGAGGAGAGTCTGCAGAAGTTGTGGGACACATGATGGGCACTGACAACACCTTTAGTTTCTGGAGCAATAAGGTATTTTGTTAGACTGAGATACCTGCATAAACCCAAAAGCTGTTGAGACATTAAAGAAAAAAGAGCATCCTATGAGAACCAAGTGCTCCAGGTTCTCCCTGTCCAGATTCCCTGTGAAGAGAGAAAAATCCAAAACCAGTCTCATGGAAGAAAACTGCTGTATTCATCACAGATCAGGTACCAAAAAAGAAGCTGAGAATAGGCCTGTTTTCCCAAATAAGTTCCCATCCCAGTAACTGGTGCTTCCAGGATGTTATTAGAGGTACTTTTAGCACAAACACCAGCGATCACCTTGATTTTCTTCTGTGTTTAATAGAAACAGGGGAAATCAAGGATTATAAAGTGCAGCCACATGGCAGAATTTAGGAGGGGAGAGCTAAATCTCTCCACATTGGGGATGTAAAGGTCTTGTCTGAACACAGATGCATCACACCATCCACACACCCAAAGGAACTCACCCACCTCCTTCCATGAGACACAAGCCCTCCTGGAGCCCCAGACGATGGGCTGTGCTCAGCAGCCAGTGTGGTGAGCACAGAGTTTGTTCTAATGTCGTGGTTTTATTCCTAGTTTGTAAGCCTGCAGTGAAGTGTTCCCAGCAGCAGATTTAGACCCACCGCCGTCTGGCAGAAGCCCGGCCACAAGCCCACGGAGGAGCAGCCAAGTCGAAATGAAGACAAAGCACTTGGCAGATTTGATGGACGACAGGCAGAGCTGCCTTCAGTGTGAGCTGCTCATACGATATACAAACGAAGACACAAATCAATGCAAAGTGTTTGAACTCCCGAAAGAAAGAAAAAATCAACACATCTATCACACTCAGACACACGCCTGTTTGAGTCCAAACGCTGGCAGTGCTTTAGATCTATGGCAGCAGCTGGATTAATATAAACTGGGACATCCGTGTAACAGGACACGAGGTCCCTCTCCCTTCCCCAAGAGGCAAATACTTCCAAGCTGCTTTCAGCATCATCACTGGGACACACAAAGTCTCCTGATGCATCTTAAAGGAAAAGTTCAAGCTCCACTTTCAGGAAGGGACATGGAAGGGGTAAATATTACCCCATGGCTGAGCTTGCAGGAGAAAGACTAAATCCAGGCTAGACTTTTGAAGCAGACAGCTGAACATTTCATAGAATCATAGAATCACTAGGTTGGACGAAACCCATTGGATCATCGAGTCCAACCATTCCTACCAAACACCAAACCATGCCCCCTAGCGCCTCGTCCACCTGTGCCTTAAACACCTCCAGGGAAGGGGACTCAACCCCCTCCCTGTGCAGCCTGTTCCAGTGCCCAATGACCCTTCCCATGAAAAATTTTTTCCTAATGTCCAGCCTAAACCTCCCCTGGTGGAGCTTGAGACCATTCCCTCTCGTCCTGTCCCCTGTCACTTGGGAGAAGAGGCCAGCATCCTCCTCTCCACAACCTCCTTTCAGGTATTTGTAGAGAGCAATGAGGTCTCCCCTCAGCCTCCTCTTCTCCAGACTTCTCCTTTGATAAGGAAAAAGTGGAAACAATGCCACAGGGAAGAAAAAACAGCAAAAGATGCACCAATTTCTGCCTGGCACAAGCTCTGCTGTCGTCTGCTGGGTGGGGTCTCATCCCAGTGCATTCCTTGAGATCCAGTTCTGGCAAAGCTGGCCACACTGGAGAAAGCAATGGGAAATTTCTGGGGCTGTGATCAGTCCGGTGCTCCCAGCCTCCATATATTCTCTTGTAGATGGGGATAGAGAGAGGGTAACAAGCCTGGCCACAGGCAACCTTATACCATTGCTTTCTTTTTAAGTCTGATGGGATACAGAAGAGATTCTCCAGGACCTTCTGTCTATCTCTCCGTGTCACTGCTTTATTAAGGAGACAGATACACTGAAGCGCATGCATTACTGCTAGAGTGACAGTCTTAAGTTTATTAAGCTCTGTTTAAGACTGATTCTTTTTCATTCTGTTCAGTGATTTGCATCATTTGAGGGGGGGTTGGGCATCATAAAAATCAGCTGAATTTGACAGAGGTTGGTTATTCAGTTTTACCTGATACTGGGATTCTGCGATATCAAAGAAGGCAGCTGTCTTCTCCCCAGCCTACCTATCTCAAACAAGAGGGTGGTTCACAGCCTGCTAGTTCATCCAGGCTCAGCTATCTTCTTCTTACTGCAAATTCACAGATAATCCATCCTAGGAAACAACACTTGCACAAGTTTATTAAGCTTATTAAGACCATATCTATCAGATAGCTGTAAGCATTTTGAAGTGCCTAAGTACAGGGGAAAATTTTAAAACAAATAGATTTAAGGAAGAAGTACTTAACCCTGCAAAACCTCTCCCTATGTGCTGATGCACGAGTCCTATAGTGACATTTTCCCATCCTGCAGGAGGCATTTAACCTCTCAAAGAGTACTTGGTTTAGGCTGTCTGCAGACCCCAGTTGGTACTTCTGTCTTTGTCTGGAATAATGCACGTTTGGATTTGGGTGCTGCTGGAGAGAAAGGCTCCAGCTCCCAGTTCAGCTGCTCTGAATTTTGGCCAGAAACACTAATGCAGAGATCCACTGAAATCAGTAAGAAACAGGCTCCCAAGTATCCCCAGGGCTCACAAAAGGAGACCAGGAGGGCCTCAGGGTTAAACTCAGATTTAAAACCACAAACTCATTTCTAATCCCGCAGCCCTTTCAGATCATTCCCCCAGCTCATGAGGCACAGAGGGGCTGAAGCAGGAGCTCCTCACACGTCTGCAAGACCCAGTGAAAGGACATAACCTGGAGCTAGCCCCATGATCACTCTCATGTTCCCCATGATGACCGGTAGACACATTATGGGGAGCACTGGATTCCTGCTGCATCTGTCTGCAGTTTGTGCACATCACAGCTGTTTGAAGGCATAACTCAGCACGTACCACCAGGTTTTTCTTCCAAGCTCTCCCTGTCCTTCTCCTCTGCTGCTCAATGAGGAACCCGTCACTGTTTCACCTTGAAGTTCAAGCAACTGCAAGGTCCTGGACTGGAAGCAATCAAGTGGCATCAAAGACAGCATCAGCCGTTCCTTTTAGAAGGATGGCAGGTGTCAGGAAGCTGTAAATAGAAACAGGAGGATGGGCTGTCTCTCCTTCACTCATCTATTTATCCATGCAGGGTGGTCCGAGACCTATCGATTAATACTCAGCACTTCTACAACAGGGTACAGGTGCTGTGCAAACATTAACTAACTAACCCCCTCTCCAGGCTGTGAGGAAGGGGAGAGTCATCACCTCCACAGTGCAGGTCAGTAATAGAGGTTGGGGATGTTCAGAGCACTGGGGGAGAGGAGGAGGCAAGCCAGCTTGGGATCAAGGCAGTCGGATTTTTCCTACTGATGCTTGTTTGGGACCACAGAGCATTTGCACTCATTTCCCTTCCCCTGCCAACAGAAGGGATAAACCACACCCTTTTCCTAAAAATGGGGAAGGATAGAAGCCGAGTCACCATTAGGGGCTGCAGCTCTTCTTCTGAACTTCTTCTCCAAGACCACAGAGATCTATGTCCTGCTGGGAGGCCATCCATCTGTGCTGAGACCAATTCCAGCAATTCCCTTCCCTTTTATGTCCAAGACCTGGGGAATTAGTGCAGGACTTTTTAACTAATGCTGATATGAAAACAGAAGGTGTGGAAGATGAACTTATCAAGGATACTAGCAGGACTGTAAACTCTTGGACACAGGGAATGTGTTTTATGCCAGTCCATGTGGTGCTAACCACAAAGGCGTGACCAGAGATGCTTCAATGATGGCAAATAATTTCCCTTTAATGGACAAAAATCAGACTTTGTTCAGTGGCCAAACATCTGTCAGGGAAGGGTGAAGCAGAGTTCATCCAGCTCCAGGTTGGGAAAGGATGTGACATCCCTTCTGGACGCAGAGGCTTCATCTAAAAAGCCTAAAATCTTTTCTGAGACAGCTCCTGAATGAAACTCCTTCACCAGCCTTTCAGGCCAAGAAGTCTCTACATCCAACCTGGACTGACAGTGCTTCTTCCTCTGCAGAAAATGCACCCGTGCCCCAAGCACTGCAGATTAATGCCCAGCAGCTCTGGATGCAAAGAAAAGGCTATTTTGTTATTTTACCAGACTGTTTGAAATTGCAGGAAGCATTGAACTATGTAAAGTGGTGCTTTGATTCCATGTCATTACCACATAAACATGTGTCCAAAGTGGTATTGGTCCCCACCATGCTTAGGCTCATCTGCTGATATTCCCTTTCCACCAACACGGAGCCGATTAGGAAGGAGATGAGAAACATTGCACACCAGCTACCAGGCTCTGCCACCTCAAAACTCTCCCTGAGCACCCCATGCTGCTCACCCCATCTCAAAAGCTGAGTTCTGATCCCCTGACAGCTACAACCCCCAACTTCCCTTGCTCCACACCTTCATTGTAGGAGACCCCAATATCACATTGTATGTCTATCTTTAAGACTTAAATCCTTTTCATCCCTCCAGAATACTTAGGAAACAACTGGAATAAATGTTTGCCTTTTTAATAAGAGCACACACGAAGATTCACCGCTGGGGAGAGCCCAGTGGCTGTGAACAGATGTGTCCTTCGGTCAATCCAAACCCTATTGTCATTCACCACCGCGACCCACGGCTGCCCTGACAGGAGCAGACATACAAAGCTACATCTATTACAGCAAACTAGACAAGGTCAGGGCACGGGATCAAACTCTAGCACACAATTACGCATACTTTTAAGCTACTGGAGGGCTATCTGTCACAGTCAGACCACGATGAGCAGCTTCCCAGACACTAGCAGTCTACATAGGCCAAAAGACCCTTACCAGAACATAGATCATGTTTGGCCACCCTATTTTGGAGAACAAGAAAATTTAAGCATGAGGACACAACTATGCCATGCTGTGTCTCAGGACCGGTGAATGACCTCTGTCCCATGTTACTTGTGACAATGACAAAGCCAAAGAGCCCTGGGCTCTTCTGCAGCCTCTCCTTTGAAAATGCCACCTCGCTGTAGAGTTCACTTCCCACCAGGACATCACCAAGGGTAGAAGTCATCCAACTGTATTTATAACAGAGAGGGAGGAAAGGAGCGCTGAAGGATGAATATCTGCATGGAAAGTGGACACTCAGACTCATCATGAGCTCTAGAAGCTGACAGGAGTGTAGCCCCTTGAGTGCCATCCGTCTGCTGTCACCAGACATCAGCTGGTAGCTGCAAAGCTCCTGGCAGAGAGCAAAGCCTTGTTCACCTTCAGGACAGTTTTGGAGGAGCGATAACAAAGCCCACACAATTGTCCCCCTACATACCAAAATTCAGTACCTGATGCAGGTTTTTTTTTCTTTTTTACAGACAATTTACAGCCTCTCTGCAGTGTTGGGAAGAAAGAGGAGATCTCTTCATGGACTGGAGTAGCAGAAGGCATTTTTGCTGCGATGGCTCACATGGGATGTGGACACACAGGGTCTGCAGAACCCGAAGAGTACAAAGGGAAGAGCTTAGCGTGACGCTATGTCTGTGGCTGGCTAACAGATTTCATATCACCAAACATCCTACTGGACCAAAGGGTCTGGATGATCCAACATTCAACCTCATATCTGCCTCTGGCAGTCACCTCATTGCATCTTTGTGAGCTGTGGAGAGAAGAGAGATGGAGAGAAAGCAAGAGACTCCATGTGGATGCTGTCCATGACTGTGGCACGGAGGAGACAGTGAGTAAAGAGGGATGTGTCCATTAAGCAGGCATGAGAGCAGCCTAAGGAGCAAGCTGGCAAGTGGAAAGGAAAGCATCAAGCAGGCAAGCAAGGGATTTTGGTATAATGCTTTCCAGGGAAGCAAGATGAGAGGGGGGCATGGGACATCTATGCAAGCAGAGCTGTCTGGCAGCCCAGAGTGGATAGGGCAGATGTGATGACAGGGTGTATCTGTGGGGAGGACAGGGGGATAGCCTGGCTCTTGCATCTCCTCCTGGCACCCAAGCCAACCGGACTGGAGAAAAGTGTGCGCTGAGAGATTTTTCAAAGTGCTGCCTTGTCGTCATGGAAACCCCTTCCCCAGCATCCCAGCTGGCTGGGGATGGCTCTGCACATTTGGACTGGCCATACCTTTCCCAGGAGAGGACCAGCCCAGCAGCAGAGAAGGAGTGGCCCAGGTCCTCAGGGCTCTGCAAATGGGATGAGATCAGGCTCTGCACATCTCAGCCTAGGAACCGTGAGCCTATCCCTGTGTTAGATCTGGCATTAAGTTGGAAGCCTGGGCAGCCTCTGAAGAGCCTGCAAGTGCATCCTGGGAAGTAGGAGGTGGAAAGGTGTCAGCCAGGAATGCTGCAAACTGATAAAAGGTCAGAAGAAAATTCCCTTTGCTCATTCACTATGGGGTTACTCATCATGGGGTATCTGCTCCTGGAGACAGAGGACCAGGAGCCCTGCTGCTCAAATTAGCTAGAGCAGGGATGAAGGCAAGGCAAGCAGTACAGCTGAAATATCCAGATCAAATATCCTGCTTAGCACTGCATAATGCACACCCATATCTGCTGTCCCCGTGCATCTGCCTATCACAATGCAGGTCTCTTCTATCGATGCCACGCTTGAGCCAACACTGACCTGGGAAGAGAAAAGACCCAAATTTCAAAGGTCATTCAGAGGGAGCAGTGAAAATGATCAGGGGAGGTTTAGATTTGATATTAGAAAAAATTAGAAAGGGTGGTGAAGCATGGAAGAGGCTGGCCAGGGAATTAGTGGAGTCTCCATCCCTGGAGGTGTTCCAAAAACCCATGATTCTAAATCCCATTCTTCTGTCTCCCAGGAAGGTGGTGAAGGAAGGATGGACCTGGAATCCAGACTCCATGTTCACAGTTTCTCTCCCCTCCGCCAGCTCAAGCAGCAGATGCAAGTTCTTGCAGAATCAAATCTGCAGGGAAATGATTTTTGGTGCATCCCCTTTGTCTTTTGGAGATGCTGAAGAAATGCTTGAAGGGGGTAAAATCCACCTTAAACCATACATTTAGTTTACTATTGATACTCAGGAGTCCTCAAGGGAAACTGAGCTTACACTTGAGTAGGATTCACATTTTGTAGGTGTTCAGCAGTCTTTTCAACATGTTTCAGGGTTTTTGTGTTTGTTTTGTTCTGCACGGTATTTATTGTGTGTTTGCTGCTTTGTTTTACCATACTGCAAGAAATATGTAAACAGCAAATGATCAAAGCAATATATCTTTTATATTTAAAAGCAGGCAAGCCAGATGGAGTTAATTAATGAAGATGTTTAGCAAGACTACAGTTTAGCTCATATGCAAACAGGTTGTTCCCAGAAGCATCAATCTAATCCAATAAACAGGCTTGTGGGGGTGTAAGAAACGCTGATTTGTTCCTTCCTTTCCATTACAAAGAGCTGAGTGAAACTTTTGCAGTTGCTATTTAATCCTGGTGAGAGGGTTTGAATTAACAGCACCAAAAGGTAACTCTGCCTGCACTGGGAACATCCTCATCTGCCTGTCTTGAACCTGTTGCTTAAGGCAAAAGAGTAGTCGAGTATCCAAAAGCAAATTCAATGCTCAGCCTCTTCCCTGAGACTGCCAACAAGGGAGCTAATTATGGCCAATAGTAACGACATCGACATCACTGCATACCAGGCTGCATACAGCCAAGAATCCTGCTCTTTATCAGATGATAATTCAGGATGTTATGTCAGATTTTATTTTTATTCTACAAGATATTACCAGGCATAAACCGTTATAGTGCCCCAAGCGACAACCCGTTCAATCACTCTGCACTGTGATCCACCCTATAACTCAGATTTACAGGCCAGCTTTTGCCACAGATTATCAATCAATTATCTGGCTCAGGTTGCAGTAGTTTGTGATGCCAAGCCCTGCTCAGCTGGCAAGAAAAGAGGAGCTGGCAGCCTCCTCCAGAACAGCACGGATGTATGCAGACCCCTACACGGGTGTTTGCAATTCCCAGGAGCCTCAGTGATGGGATCCCATCCCTATCAGCATCTACCAGCAGACAGAAGAGTGAGACGTCCAAACTGTCTGGAGAAGAAGGAGCAAATGGCTTTAAATTGGACAGTGGAAGATACAGATTAAACATTAAGAAGAAATTCTTCACGCTGAGGGTGGTGAGGCAATGGAGCAGGTTACCCAGGGAAATTGTGGCTGCCCCATCCCTGGAGGTGTTCGAGGCCAGGTTGGATGGGGCTCTGAGCAACCTGAATCAGTGGGAGGTGTCCCTGCTCATGGCAGGGGGGTTGGAACTGGATGATCTTTAAGGTCCCTTCCAACCCAAACCATTGTATGATTCTATAAAGCAGAGCAATGAGATGGCTCCATTTGCATTTCAGTCATCAGATGCATAACAGGACATTGGGGCCAAAAAAGTGATTCAAGTCTTAATAAACGAGCAAACTTGTCATTTCTGCAGTTAAAAGAAAAAGAGGAGAGTAGCTCCAGCTTTCTCCAGGGCAAATCCTGGTGCCCAAGCATCTCTGCCAGGCTGTGCCTGTCCCAGCAGCTGTGGATCTGAGGTGGTTCTCATGGGGAAGCTGTGGATTTGATCCCTGGAATGCTCACAGAGGTGGCTGCATCTCCAATTGCTACATGTGGCAGCAGGAGAAGGGATCAGGACCTCACAGCTCCTGTTAGACAGGAGCCCCAGGCTAGTTCTTGAGGCAATATGACCTTTCAGCTTGCCTGGCTTTTGCCTTAGCTTCTTTCCCTTGTCACACTGAACATGAAGATTTTTAAGGTTTGCCTGTTGCATGGAGTGGAGAGATGGGATTTGGATTTAGCAAAGCCTGGATGAATAAATGCAGGTAGCATTACACACAGCAGAGTCTGGAAAACTCTCTGAACTGAGTGTCTTCTCCTAACCTCAGGAGATACAGAGCATCCATGCACCGTGGTGGAACACCAAGCTAAATTGCTGGTTACAGTGCTCAATAATCCCTTCCTGGCCATCGTGAGAGGACTTCCTTTGGAAAATTTTGCAAAATACATACAAATCCATTAAATTCCCCCTTTCTTCCACCTCTTTTTTCACTGAAAAGCAAGAGTGAGATGAAGATGAGAGAGGCCATTGTCCAGACACTGATCATTCCTGCTCCATCATCCCACAGTTCAAAACTTTCCTGCTTTGAGACAGATCGAACTGGACTCTTGTGTAGCTGCTAACATTGCAGAAGGCTCAGAGGACCTCTGTATCCAGGAGAAACCCTGTTATTTAGTATTTATCCTTGCCACAGCTATTATAAACCTCTTTGTTTTGAGGGAAGATTGCTCTGTAACACCAAGGTGCCATCAGCTGTCAGCTACTGTGGTCACACCAGGCTTTTGAGAGATGGTGGAAACAGAGAGAAAAGTCAAGGAAAAGAAAAGATCAGGGTAACTTCATTTTATTGTTGTACCACCCTCTGTTATCACCTCTAGCTGGGATCCCTTGAGTTAACGCTGCTTCTTCCTCCAACTCCCCCTCCATCCCATCAAACACACACTTTGAATACTCCTCTTCCAGCCAGCAAGCCATTTATCGCCACATCTCTCCAGACACTGAGGTCAGAAAAAAACAGGTTAAGGATGCACAGAAACAGATTTCAGACTTTGTTTGCACAAGAACAAATAAATATGCCTTTTCCTTTAGTGAGGACTTGATTTGTTTCTCTCCATGGGATGGAAAATGGCAAAAAAGGAACAGGTAGAGTTTGAGGAGAGATGAGTACATATGTGAAGCAGTGTAGTGGTAGCTTCCTGGAGCTATAGCAAGCTTTGAAACCAAATTGATCAATAATAGCTTTTAAAAATTATCATCAAGAAATGAAAGGCTTGGCATTGAACATCCACTTAGGTACCAGTAACTACAGCAAATCAACATGAAACCAAAGTCGGTCCCAAATGCAAGCTTGTCTCTGAGACTCTGGTGCCTGAAATTGCCTTTATGATGTAAATTTGTATTAGGTACCAGCAGTCTTTTGTGTTTCCTTCTTTAGCATTTCACTCTCAGTTGGCTTCTTTCCGAGTCTATTTTAAAGGGAGATTTCCTAGACGTGGGGACAAAGTTACTGTCAGTCCCATTTCTATTTACACTCGCCAAGGTTGCTGATGGTCATCTGAAACTACAGACCAGGTCTATTTAACAGAGATCACAGAATCACAGAATAACCAGGTTGGAAGAGACCCACCAGATCATCGAGTCCAACCATTCCTATCAACTCAGGGTTTGGGTTGGAAATCTCTTTGCTCGGGTTTCCTCAGCTGGGGACCATGTTGCCCATTGTGAAGTTCTCGCATGACCCAGACAGGGTCTGACAGGATTTTTGGTTCCTAAACAACCATTTTTTATGGCCTTGATGAAACAACACACCCTTCAGAAAGGCGTCATGGAGACAGAGAAAGCACAAGAACTCCAGCTCCAGTTTTCCAGCCTTGCTCCATCTTCATTTTCCTTTTTTAGCAGGGTTTATAGCAGTAGGACAAGGGGTAATGGCTTTAAACTGAAAGAGGAGAGGTTTAGACTAGATATTAGAAAGACATTTTCTATGCTCAGGGTGGTGAAACACTGGAACAGGTTGCCCAGAGAGGTGATAGATGTCCCACCCCTGGAAACACTCAAGGTCAGGTTGGATGGGGCTCTGAGCAACCTGATCAAGTTGAAGATGTTCTTGTTCTGGGCCCCTCACCACAAGAAGGATGTTGAGGCTCTGGAACGAGTCCAGAGAAGAGCAATGAAGTTGGTGAAGGGGCTGGAGACCAGGCCTTATGAGGAACGGCTGAGAGAGCTGGGGTTGTTTAGCCTGGGGAAGAGGAGGCTGAGGGGAGACCTCATTGCTCTCTACAACTACCTGAAAGGAGGTTGTGGAGAGGAGGGTGCTGGCCTCTTTTCCCAGGTGACAGGGGACAGGATGAGAGGGAATGGCCTCAAGCTCCACCAGGGGGGGTTCAGCCTGAACATTAGGAAAATATTTTTCACAGAAAGGGTCATTGGGCACTGGCAGAGGCTGCCCAGGGAGGGCGTTGAGTCACCTTCCCTGGAGGTGTTTAAGGGACGGGTGGATGAGGTGCTAAGGGTCAAGGTTTAGTGATTGATAGGAATGGTTGGACTCGATGATCTGGTGGGTCTTTTCCATCCTGGTGATTCTGTGATTCTATGATAAGCCTCACTTCCCCGACATCTCCAAATAGCTCCCTGCAAAGGGCAGGTGGAGGAAACCACCAAAAACAGCCACCAAGGAAAGAGAGATTTGAAACAGGCCTATGCACAGCACAGGATTAGCCAGACATCACATCCAGACCTTAATTTCTCCTGGACCTACAAAAGTGCCCACAGAAATCATCACAGGGCTGTGCCCTGACTTGGCACGGGGAGCTCAGGCACTTTGCTTTCCAGCCCACGGCCACCAGCCGTGCACCATAAACCTAGTGAAGTTTTCCAGCAGTAAAATGCTGTCTATAAAGACTTTGCCTTTTGCTAAACCTCTTCTCCTCCACCTGGCACTGCCCTGTCTATTAAACCCACACGTACACGAGGGCAAAAACCAGCCCCACTGAGTAACACAAGAGCTGCAGACCTGTAACCAAATACATTCCTTATGTCAGGACAATAAAAAGCTTTGTTTAAATTTCATTACCAGGTGGAAAAACATTACGCTGTCCATGCAGAGGGTTATGGATTGAGATGCCTGGGTTGTACTCTGGCTTCTTGTGCTGCTGCTGTGGAAGCAGAAACAGTAAGATGCTCATTAACTGCATAAGGAGTTGGTCTGATCCCCATCTGCAAAGGTAATGAGGCATTGAATGCTCATTGATTTCAGTGGCACAAAGAAACCCAAAGCATTTCTGAGGAACTGGGCTTGGCTGTGTCAGGATCTCTGTTCCTGTAAAAAAGGAATGACTGTGCTGCCTCTGGGCTTTAGGGTCTAGGAAGCTTAGCTCCAGGACAGAAAATGATCTGCACTCTGATAAACCACAGCAGGAGAAGCCAATTCCCACTCTTGCCTACAGCAAAGTCAGGGAAGGGCTCTTTATCAGGGAGTACAGGTAAATGGTTTTAAGCTGAAAGAGGGGAGACTGAGATGAGATTTTAGGAAGAAATGTTTTCCTATGAGGATGATGAGGCACTAGCATAAATTTCCCAGAGGAGTCATCCATGGCCCATCCAAGACCAGGTGGAATGTAGCTTTGAGCAACCTGATCCAGTGGCAGAAGAGCTGGAACCCAAACCATTCCATGATTCTATGAATTTCAAGGCCATTTTGGTCCTTGTTGCAGAATCACAAACCTTCTACAGGGACTGGGGATATTTTAGCATCCCAGGGTGGACACCAGGGAGCTGGACTGTGGATCCCCACATGACTGCATTCCTACCACTCTTCCTAGGATGAGAACATAAAAAAGAATTGTGATTGTTCCTTTTCCCTCCACCAGTCCCTCCGCAAAGAGAAAGGCATGAAATGAAAGCAAGTTAGAGAGAAATTCATGGCAATATTTCATGCTGCCCCTAGTCCATTCTTTCCTACTGAGTATTCCCAGCCTGAATATTGAGTAACCAAAGCTTCAAAACACACATGGAGGTGATGGATTGCTGCTGAATGCAGGCTGAAGTTTTAAGCCAACAATTACTTTTCTCTGAAGACTTTCTCCCCACCAAAAACTAGGAAACAAAACACCGTTGAATTGTTTTTATGAACAATGCTGTCTTCTGCACGGTAACTGGAGGCTTTAAAGGATGCTGGGTTATGAATAGCTCTCATTACTGGGGGAAAAATGCCCAGTGCCATGTCGTTATTTTGTGCCTACCATATGTACGGGGGGATTAATCACCACTTTTAAGGAGGATCAGAGGTGAAATGATTAACCTTTGAGCAGAAACCTGATTTAAAAGTGAAGGAGTCCACTTAGAGCCTACCTTGAAGCCCAGAGCCTGCTCCTTCTCCATCCTCTCTCATGGCAAGGAGGAAATGAGCCTCCCCAGAGACAGCAGAGATGAACCATGGCAAAATAACTCTCTTTGTAATCCCATAAATCAAGTGGTGAGTACATTCTGTCTGAGGGAAGGAGTTGCTTAAGAACCGGTAGCAGAGTCAAGGCCTGAAATTCAGGAGTAGAGCATGGAGGGGCTGAAGATACTTGCAGGGGCAGAATATCATAGAATCATAGAATAACCAGGTTGGAAAAGACCCACCGGATCACTGAGTCCAACTGTTCCTATCAAACACCAAACCATGTCCCTCAGCACCTCGTCCACCTGTCCCTTAAACCCCTCCAGGGAAGGTGACTCAACCACCTCCCTGGGCAGCCTCGGACAGTGCCCAATGACCCTTTCTGTGAAAAATTTTTTCCTAATGTCCAGCCTAAACCTCCCCTGGCGGAGCTTGAGGCCATTCCCTCTCGTCCTGTCCCCTGTCACTTGGGAGAAGAGCCCAGCTCCCTCCTCTCCACAACCTCCTTTCAGGGAGCTGTAGAGAGCAATGAGGTCTCCCCTCAGGGAAGAGGGAGAAAGAGGTTGCTCCTGGAGAAGAGGAGGCTGAGGGGAGACCTCATTGCTCTCTCCAACTCCCTGAGAGGAGGTTGTAGAGAGGAGGGTGCTGGGCTCTTCTCCCAAGTGGCGGGGGACAGGACGAGAGGGAATGGCCTCAAGCTCCACCAGGGGAGGTTCAGGCTGAACGTTAGGAAAAGATTTTTCACAGAAAGGGTGATTGGTCCCTGTCCGAGGCTGCCCACGGAGGGGGTTGAGTCCCCTTCCCTGGAGGGGTTTAAGGGACGGGTGGACGAGGCGCTGAGGGACATGGGTTAGTGATTGATGGGGATGGTT
This sequence comes from Phaenicophaeus curvirostris, assembly GCF_032191515.1. NCBI lineage: Eukaryota > Metazoa > Chordata > Aves > Cuculiformes > Cuculidae > Phaenicophaeus > Phaenicophaeus curvirostris. The sequence continues at coordinate 2,254,950 of NC_091392.1, read as the reverse complement.
GGACTCGATGATCCGGTGGGTCTCTTCCATCCTGGTGATTCTATGATTCTACGATAAAGGCTGACCCCAGGTAGCAGGGGGTCCAACACAGCAGAAAGCACTGCCTCTCCAAGGAACCTTGAGTCACTGAGGTTTAATACACATGGATTTGTTATGCTATTTGGTTTCTTGGTAACAGCAGACCAAGCTGCAGCAGCAGCAATCTGCTTCATTCTAAACCCCTAAAAGTACCACAACGTCAGATTAAAAGGCTTCCATTTAAAGCAAAAAAAAAACAACCCCAAACCCAACAAGGCGAGACTTGATACTGATTCATAATGATGCTGTTTTACAGGCTCCCTGATGGGTGCATTCTCCATTCAAGGAAAATGCACAGTACACTGAGTGAATGATTTTGCCAGACTCTGCACTACAAAGGCAGCGCGCTCAGGTCGATAGGCAGATCCCAGAACACGCGCCGCTTACGGTAACATTAGCAGCAGCCACACATCACCCATTCTGAGAGCTTGAAGTGGATTCACAACCACCTCTTGTTTTACTGGAGGCTATTTAATATTCTCTTGCTTTTCACACCGTGCCTCTCCTCCACGACTTTCCCCCAAACCTGCAAAAACAAATAACACAGGTCCATGTTTGCTGTGCCGCTCCCTCATTGCTCCTCTGAGATGGCAAATTGGGACCAAGGAACAGGAGTGGGGAGATTTCACTCCACCTGGAGTATTGTGTCCAGTTCTGGAACCCCCAACATAAGGAGATGGAATTGTTGAAAGGGGCTGTGATGATCAGAGGGCTGGAGCACCTCTGGTCTGAGGACAAAACAGGCTGAGAGAGTTGGGTTTGTTCAGCCTGGAGAAGGGAAGGCTCCAGGGAGACCCTAGATTGGCTTTCCAGTGCCCAAAGGGGCTACAGGAAAGCTGGGGAGGGAGTTTTTACAAGGGTCTGGAGTGACAGGATGAGGGAGAATGGCCTTAAATAGAAGGAGGGAAGATTTAGATGAGACATAAGGAAGAAATTCTTCACACTGAGGGTGATGAGGCACAGGAACAGGTTGCCCAGGGAAGTTGTGGCTGCCCCATCCCTGGAGGTGTTTGAGTCCAGGTTGAATGAAGCCTTGAGGAGCCTGATCCAGTGGGAGGTGTCCCTGCCCCTGGCAGGGGGATGGAACTGGATGATCTTTAAGGTCCCTTCCAACACAAACCATTCTATGATTCTATCATTTCCTTCCTGTTTGGTGTTAAAGAAAGAAGGGTACTGCCTACCAAGCTGGTGTCTTATCATCTACCTGCTCACATGTCCCATCCTCAGCATTTCTCCAGCACTTCACACTAGTCCTACTAACAGCAACAAGATCAGCTTCTAAGGAGTAAAACCACTAACACATAAATACTCTGCTCGTTCTTCCTTTTCTGTGCTGCTGGAGCTGTATTATGATCCTGCTTACAGACTTCTCACTGCAAACCTAATCTCAGGCAATACCAGTGATTTTCACTTGTCCACCTGATTCCAGGAGCAAGTAATTTTAAGTAAAACTAAAGAGATCATGAGAACATTCCCTATAAATAAGCACTCACTTGCTATCAGCTCCTTTACACCTGCAAATACGTCCCTTATAAAACATCAGGCTCTGCTATTTAAGGGCAGCTATAGTGTAATATAGATTTCTTGTTTGCTTGTTTTTAAGAGTCACATTAGAAGACATTCAAGCAGACTTTGACCTTTTCAAAACAGCCCAAGTGTTAATAACATTAAAACTGAAAAGGGAATAAAATCTCTTACTACCTGACATAAGATATAGGGAGGAGATCCAGTAAATTCTCAAAGACACTCTAGCAAAAAATTTTCCTGTTCATTAATGGGTTGTCAGTATCTCATCTCTTGCCCCTCCTATACTTCTTCTGCTAAACCCTCTGCAGAACTAAGCCCCTAAGAACTAAGCTCAATCAAACAAACCTCTGAACGACTTTGGAAGGAGATCATAGAACCACAGAATTGTTTGGGTCAGAAGGGACCTTAATGATCATCCAGTTCCAACCCCCCTGCCATGGGCAGGGGCACCTCACACTGGATCAGGTTGCTCCAAGCCCCATCCAGCCTGGCCTTGAACACCTCCAGGGAAAGGGCAGCCACAGCTTCCCTGGGAAACCTGTTCCAGTGCCTCATCACCCTCACAAGGAAGAATTTCCTTCTAATATTCCATCTAAATCTCCCCTCTTTCAGTTTACAGCCATTCCCCCTCTCCTATCCCTGCACTCCCTGATCCAGAGCCCCTCCCCAGCTTGCCTGCAGCCCCCTTTAAGTACTGAAAGGTCGCTGTAAGATCTCGGAGCCTTCTCTTCCCCAAGCTGAACAACCCCAACTCTCATCCTGTCCGTGTACAGGAGGTGCCCCAGCCCTCAGATATTCTTTTTGACCCTTCTCCTTGTGACCTAGTTTAAAGAACATGAGAATTTCTTGATTTATGGAATAGTGGACTCCAACATTTGCTAAGTCACTTTAATCCCTCCTACTTCTATATAAGCAACATATGCACATGAAGAAGAACACGCTTAGCTTGCGGTTTACTTGGGAATTTGATCTGCTTCTTGCAGCTCCAGTGCTGCCATCTCCCAAATGAGCCCTGGGAGTTTGATCTATGCAGTGACCCTCACTTTGGGATAACAGCTGCTCTGCCCCCATCCATCTGTGGGACTGGAAAGGAAGGAGGGATGGTTTTCCTGTCGAGGCTGGTCAGCAAATAACTGTGGTTTCATATGACAGCTGAAGAGAAAATACCTCTGCTTGCCGACGTGCACGCCAAGCTGCTAGAAATGCTTGTTTAACAAGCAAAGCAGCCCATGACTGAAGGGATGGGCAGCATCCAGTACAAGGAGCAGTGGAACAACCCACATCTCTCAAGAGCAGCAATGCCACGGGGACAGTGAAACAGTTACCAAAAAGGTGTCACAGAATCATAGAATCATAAAATCACCAGGTTGGAAGAGACCCACCGGATCATCCAGTCCAACCACTCGAACTCGAATACTATGTTCAGTTCTGGGCCCCTCACCACAAGAAGGATGTTGAGGCTCTGGAGCGAGTCCAGAGAAGAGCAACAAAGCTGGTGAAGGGGCTGGAGAACAGGCCTTATGAGGAGCGGCTGAGAGAGCTGGGGGTGTTTAGCCTGGAGAAGAGGAGGCTGAAGGGAGACCTCATTGCTCTCTACAACTCCCTGAAAGGAGGTTGTGGAGAGGAGGGAGCTGTCCTCTTCTCCCAAGTGACAGGGGACAGGACAAGAGGGAATGGCCTCAAGCTCCACCAGGGGTGGTTTAGGCTGGACATTAGGAAAAAATTTTTCACAGAAAGGGTCATTGGTCCCTGGCAGAGGCTGCCCAGGGAGGTGGTTGATTCACCTTCCCTGGAGGTGTTTAAGGTGCTAAGGAGAATGGTTTAGTGTTTGACAGGAATGGTTGGACTCGATGATCCGGTGGGTCTCTTCCAACCTGGTTATTCTCTGATTCATTCCTTCCAAATAATAAACAATGTCCCTCAGCACCTCGTCCACCCATCCCTTAAACACCTCCAGGGAAGGTGACTCAACCCCCTCCCTGGGCAGCCTCTGCCAGGGACCAATGACCCTTTCTGGGAAAAATCCTTTCCTAATGTCCAGCCTGAGCCTCCCCTGGTGGAGCTTGAGGCCATTCCCTTTCATCCTGTCCCCTGTCCCTTGGGAGAAGAGCCCAGCTCCCTCCTCTCCACAACCTCCTTTCAGGTAGTTGGAGAGAGCAATGAGGTCTCCCCTCAGCCTCCTCTTCTCCAGGCTAAACAACCCCAGCTCTCTCAGCTGCTCCTCATAAGGCCTCCATCCCCCTCACCAGCTCTTAACAGTATGTAAAATCCTTGTGACAAATACATCACTGCTGAGCTCTCTGCTGCCTTAGATCCTCTCCCGATGGCACAAGATGTCATTGGAAGGTGGCTCAAAAGCTTTCAGGCACAAGCCCTCTGACAAGCAGACCTTCTAGGGTTGTTTTTCCTCCAAACCACTCCAATCTTAGCAATATACCAGATGCTGCTTCCTGTACAGGAGGGAGAAGAGTTAACCTGGCAGGTGTTGCAGCAGCACTGCAATTCAAGGTACTCCCTCCACCACAATGGCTGAGTGTTCTCTTCCCAGCAGTCACTGGCTTGAGAGAAAATCAAACTAATTACCTTAGTAATTAAAAAACTAATTACCTCTCTAATTACTGAGCAGTGTCTTTGTTCACATTCTTGCAGTGCAGCCCTGGATCAGCGCCCCATGGTCTCTGGGAACCTGCCTGGTTCTTTCACAACGACTTGAAGACCCGGGTCCTCTTCACACCATCTTCAGGATATCTCCCTCTTCCTCAGGGATGCTGATCAAGCTCCTTGATTGCTGAACACAAGTTTGCATTGCAGCAACTTTTTGGCTGCCAGGCAGACTATGGAAGGGCACGGTACCTTTGCTGCACATACGTTTCTTTGGTGAGAATATCTTCAGCGTAGCGTTGTGGGATCACCACCACGCTGATGATGAAACCAGAGATGAGACTGCTCTAGGCCCTATTCAGTATTGCTCCCTCTGAAGAGAGCAGCAGCTGAAAGCAAAAAGGAAGGTGACTTGAGATGACAGACATTACTTTCCAACACAGAGTTGAAAACGGCCAGCACGTTCATCCAGCAAAATCCAATATGAACATCACCATCCACTTACTTCCTCTCCCCAAGCTTACTCCTTTTTCATTTTCCAGGCCTTTAAGTGAATCTTACCTTAGTTCTGTCAGCCACTCTCCTGAACTTCAGTGTGACAACAGGTACTTAGCCGTGACGACAGCTCTTTAAGGGAGAAGGATCATTTTAAAAACATGAACACAAACAGTTTTGCTTATGCTGATCATGACCTGTGGATGATTTTGTATGTAGAAATGCTACAGCATGAGCAGACAGGCAGTAGGATGGATGCCCACCTTGCACACCCCCTCTCTTTCTCTCTTCTTCCAGGTCTTGTGGCTTCAGCCAACTTCCAAAATCCAGTGTCAGCTCAGCAGAAACCTTAAAAAATCATGAGCTGACCAGCTCACAAAATTCACTTCCACAGCCATTTGCCAGCAGGTGAGAAGACACCCAAATCTAACTCCTCATCTGATTTGAAGTGGCAACACCCACCTCTTGATCAAATAGGATTTACTATGGGCAGGTGAGCTGCATTGTGTTGTCAACTGGCACGGGACAAATCCCTGATGATTTCTGGGTCCTGTAAATGAGATTCAGCACAGTGGGCAAATGACTCAGCCTTGGCTTTCCCTGTCCCTGTAATGTGGGGAGTAAGGCTGCCTCTCTCTGTCCCAGCGACAGCTCCTGTGATGAATGGCTAGTTTTGGTGAGGGATCTCTAGGTGCTCACAGTATAGAAAGATGCATACAAAGAAAACGCTAGAAATAATCAGTTCGCCTTGCTCAAACTTGTTCAGCATTCGCAGCTGGAGGGAAGACCTTGAAACAGTTTGCAGAGAAGAATTTTGTCTAGAATTTTTGTTATTTTGGAAAGAAACAGGACAGAAATGAGAAAGTCTCCCCCTCCTATCACTTCTTCAGCTTTAGAGATTACATATGACTCCAGATGGAGTCCACCTGAGCTCCATTCCCTCTTTAGAGTCTCTCAAAAAGGGCACAAGATCTGAAAGAAAGCAAAGCCGTGGTCGTCTGAGATGTAAAATTTATCCCAACCCACAGCCATTTCCATATTAAAGCTAATTCCAAATATCTGCTTAAAAACGTAATGCAGGAATATCCGAACAGGAAACCCAACAGTGCAAGGTTACGTGATCTGTCTCAGACACAGACAACTCCTCAGGAAAGGGGGTCTAGTATATGAAAGAGTCAGATGCTGTTAAATTACATGAGAGTCAGGTAGCAGTGATTATTTTGACACACCACTGAAAGGCTCGTGATTTGTTCCACAGACACAGAGCAAAGAACAATGAAAAGCTTTGATTTAGCTGTTACAATACGGCTTTGCCCTTTAAAACCCTAGGTAGAATTGCCCTCTTACAGCTGATCAGAGCCTGTCACTGATCAACAACCACATCTGAAATGATTCTCTACCATAGGTAAAGTTTGTCATGCTAATGGTTGGACGACTTTATGATTCTATGCCTTTATCTATCATCCCTAGAGAACACCATCCCTGGAGGTGTTCACGGCCAGGTTGGATGAGGCTTTGAGCATCCTGATCCAGTGGGAGGTGTCCCTGCCCAGGGCAGAGGGGATGGAACTGAATGGGCTTCAAGGTCCTTTCTGACCCGAACCATTCTATGAAGCCACCTGATATCAGGATACATTAAGCTGAGTTCAAATTCTCAGTTTGGCCGTGAGCCATCATAGAAAGATCTGGTTCTTGCTGAGAAGGAGGGAGACCTTCCCACAGGTTTTCTATTCTGAAAAAAAGAAAGAAATGGGAAAGCTAAAATTTATTTTCAGTCTTGAAATGCAGCTACAAGGTGTGCCTTGGCTGGAAGAAAATTGTCTAGAACCTACTAGACACAGCACTTTTTCTCCTTCCCTCCAGTACCAAGAACAGCAAGTTGCAGACACACACTCCTCTTGCTTGTGTTTCTTCAGATCCTATGAACCTTGGTTTTTTAACTATTTCTTTATTAGTTCAGTTTGGAAACAAAAGATGGAAAGTGTTTCTATTTAGGCATACTTAGTGCTTTCTTGAGCAGAAACATCCAACATCATCTCTCAACTCTGTTTTCAGAAGAAGCATGTCCTGCTTATCTCTGTTATCTTATCTTCCCTGCAAGAGGGAAGAGAGGAAGGAAAGAGGTCAGACTGACAAAAGGACTAGGATGCAGTTACATTAGAGGGGTGGCAAAGGCAGAATAGGTGGTAAACTGAAGCTCATTTGTGAAAAATTCAGAATTACTACTCTACTTTAAAGGCTAAAGTTGTCCACAATGTGGACAGTTTTAAAGTTTACCCCCTGTTTGTCGCCATCAGCATCCCCAGAGGTCCAGCAACACATCATAGAGATGCTACTACCAATGATCCAGAAGATGTTTAAAGAACACAGCATCTCAAATGAAGCCTGAAACACAGTTGGAACTAAGCAAGCAAGAGTGACTTTCATTGCTCAAGGCTGTCAGGACGGGAAACCAATAAACATTTGGCAATAACAGAGACCTTCTTTCCCAACATAGCTCTTCGCCTGATTTTACAGAATCATCTGGCCTTAAAAACATCTGCTTTTCCTCTGTGCTGCATTTTGCTGCCAATTCTAAGTCTGGCAAGGAGGGATCTGCCAACTTCTTGGCTCTCTGTTACAAAAGAGAACATTATAAAGGAGAATTTGTGAGTTAGCTGATTTGTAAACACTACAGCAAGTCACCATGTAAACATGTCGCTTATGTCCTATTATTTCTCTCAAGCAGTTTACCTGGTACCTGATGATGAACTCAAGGATCTTCCTCTACTACTGACATCACAGTTGCTTCACACATTAAAAAGCCTACTTGCTTTTTGTAGCATTAAAAATACCCTTTCTTAATTAAACAGCACTCACAAAGCAACTCGATAATCAGAATAGGAGAGTTACTGGCAATATTTTGAATATAAATGAGATCTGCAGGTGCACTCACAGTTGTACAGTAGGATGCAGTTCAAATGCAGCCAATTATAGAAACAGGTAAATAAATAGCAAAAGGCTCTGGATACATTGCTCATTTGACACTGTTACTATTACAACTGTGTAAAAAACTTCCCCAAGATTGCTTGGTAAGATGAATGCAGCAGTTGTTATCTGAACAAAACCAAATGAAACTGGGTGCTTGCATAAAGATGATTTGGAGTTTTGGGCACTGTATGACCCTTCATTCACAAGTACCTTCCCAGAAAGGAAACTCTGGTGGTGCATGAATCAGAGCACGCTATCACATGGGATCCTTTTAGGTTGCAGTGATGGAAAACAGCTATATCTAAATACCATTCCTGAAACCAAGGTTGGTTATGAATAAAAGTCTATTCTTTAAAGTTTCAGCAATAACATCTGCTGGAAAAACATGATTGACATGGCAGAGGGAACACCATCCGCCTCAGAGAAGTGGAAAGAGAGACAGACTGAAATATCAATCTGGTGCATAAAATACATTTATTGTTGGTAAAGAGCGAGGCATATTCGTCAGGACTTGATAGGAGTGAGGAGCACAACAGAATCATCTCACGTAAATAGAGACCATGTTACATCTTAAGTGTTGGATCGTTACCATCATTCCAGCAGAAAGCCTAGGGAGAGACTTCATTACGTTACATAATTTGGGAAATAAGTTAAAGCACAATTTAAGTCATTATACATAACAAGGAAAACTCTAATACGAGCAGCAAACACAGGCTGTACAGTGAGGAGCAGCTGCTGACCAGCTCCCTGTACCACCACATCCCGGCACACCAAGTGTTACATACCGCTGCCTTCGACAGTGAGAAGTTTTGGAGGAGATTCTACAATGAAATAGCAGCATTTGAAGGATATTTCCCCTTTCTAAGGTCAGTAAAAGGTTCTTTTCTTTTCCTTCCTTCAATCACCTCTAAGTGGATTTTACTAAGACCGAACAGTATCTTCGGATGTGTGATTTCTGATGTAATAAGATACAGGTCTTGGCTTTTCAAATGGTCACACTGATTGAGCCGTGATGGCTGCTGCTCTTGAAATGGCTCTTCCAGTTCTTCTCTTTATTGGTCTGCCCTGTAAATGGGCTGTCATGTCATTCTTGGGGAAAAACGCTCTTCTGCTGAAATTAAAGTTGATGGTCTTGTGACTGATTTGGACATTGTCTTTACCCTCCTCTTCCAAGCATGCTCTGCTAAGAAAACAGTGGGGAGGAGGGGAAGAGAGAAAGAAAAACACATATTTCAATAACTGAGTTATTCCAGAGAAGTTTGTCTACAATTCCTTAAGAATGGCCTTTTTTTTTAAAAAAATAAAATGTAGAAAGAGAAACATTGTCAACACACACATCATCACAGAGACAAGACGCGGAGGCAGAATGAAGCTACTTGAGGACTCAGCAAGCCAGCCACCCAGAGGCTTGAAGACTTGCAGGATTTATTCCATTTCATCCATCCGAATGCTATCATGGCTGTAGCCATGCTATGGCTATTAAAAAATTAAAACACCTGACCTTGCAATCAGATAAATCCCATTCCCAGCAATTACATAGTTGAGAAAATACATCCGAAAGTCATACAAGACTAAGTATCTTCCCTACCTACCTCTTCGCTCTGTTCTGAGTCATAAACAAAACCTCAACAGTCTGAACATGTTGCACTGACCTAAAAATAAAGACCTGTCAAGTAGTCCAAGAGTTATTCCTCCTGCCATATCAGAGAGCTCCGTCATCAAGGTCTTGACTTTTCAGAGAGATCTTGGTCTCCACCATGAACATGTAGACTTGCAAGGACAGTGTGTAGGGCTCTACTAAGAACTTACTACAGCCATGATTGAGAAATAAAGGGTCTGCAGAAACAAGTATACGTATGGATATGGTGTTAGTCTCTTCTCCCAGGTAACTAGGATGAGAGGAAATGGCCTGAAGTTGCGCCAGGGGAGGTTTAGGTTGGGTATTATAAAAAATTTCTTTACTGAGAGGGTGGTGAAGCACTGGAACAGGCTGCCCAGGGAAATGATCATGTCACCATCCCTGGAGGGGTTCAAAGAATGTGTAGACATTGACAATTCAGTAGGTATGGTGGCGTTAGGCGGATGGTTGTACTTGATGACCTTAGAGGTCTTTTCCAACCTTACTGATTCTATGATTCTATGGATACTACTTGTCTAGATCAGTAAGGAGAATAGAAAAGTGGGATCTAATAGGACACCGACAGGCTAGGCATTTAAAGCAGGCTGGAGGCCATCTATGTTCACTGAAGAACTACAGTGTTGATCCAAGTTCTTACCTTCAAAATACAGAAAATGGGAAGACAGTAACTATGAGTATCCTTGTAAGAAATGGTACAAAGGGATTTGATAATTCTTAGGCCTTACATCAGGAGCAAGCCCTGAAAATTTTACAGGAGATCTACAAACCACTGATTCACGTATTTGAGCAGTAGTACCTGGACGGGAAGGGCATTGTGTCTTGTGAGTCTAAAGTCATTGTCAGAGTCACAGAAGTTAGGGCTTAGGAAAGTTAAAATTAAAGGAAATGAAAAACCTGTTGTCATGTATGTCTTCAACCAGATTCTTACAGAATTTCTAAAAATAAACTGGTGAACCATTCAACAAGATCACAGAATCACTAGGTGATCAAACAGTGTTTCATAGAATAACAGAATCATTGAATGGGTTGATTTGGAAGGGACTTTAAAGATCATCCAGTTCCACCATGGGCAGGGACGCATTGCAATGGATCAGGTTGCTCAAAGCCCCATCTGGCCTGGAACAACGCCAGGGAGGAGGCATCCATGACTTCTCCTGTATCGGTGCCTCATCACCCTCGCAGGAAAACATTTCTTCCTAAGATCTCACCTAAATCTCCCCTCTTTCAGGGTTTCCGCAAGAATTGAAGTGTACCAAGGAGAAGGACAGTGTGCACATGAAAAGATGGTAAGTGTCCTTGTCATCACAAATATTCTCCAGACACTCACTGACAAAATAAAGGAGTCAGGTTTATGCTCCCTGTGTGCTATTACAAACAAAAATAAGGGAAACTTCCATTAGTTAATGAAATCTCCGATCTCAGTTTGACAGCAACCCCAGAGAGATCTCTGTAAAACTGATGAAGGCTACTTTACCTGGAACACTCTTTTTTTGCTGTGGCATTACAGAAACTTGCTTGAAGCCATCGCTGGGCTGAATATTAACTTTATGTAAATTTAACACTGCATATGTTAACGCAGGAAATTCCCAAAAGATCTGAGAAAAATTGTGTTACTTTTATTTAGCATCCTATGGAAAGGAATTTCAGATTTTTGTTCACTGCATGCATATTTCTGCTCACAAAAATTCACCTTGAGACAAATGGGAGCGTCCCAGGGCTTCCTTCAGTTTTGTCTACATGCTTGGAGTTTTTTACTGCTCTTTACTGACTTTTAACTGTTCATTTACTGAAAAGAGAAGGTTGAGGGGATTTCTCATTGCCCTCTGCAACTACCTGAAAGGAAGCTATAGCGAGGTGGGTGTTGTTCTCTTTTCCTAAGTAACAAGTGATAGGACAAAAGGAAAAGGCCGCAAGTTGGACCAGGGAAGGTTTAAACTGGATATTAGGTAAAGATTCTTTACTGAAAGAGTGGTGAAGCATTGGAACCAGCTCTCCAGGGAAGTGTTGGAGTCTTCATGACTGGAGGTGTTAAAAAATGTGTAGTCATGGCACTTAGGGACATGGTTTAGTTGGCAAGGTGATACTGGACTGATGGTTAGACTTGATGATCTTAGAGGCCTTTTCCAACCTTAATGATTCTATGATTCTATACCAACAGGTTTTCCTATAATTGAACAGCTTCAACTACAGGAAACTATATCAAGGTGTCTTGCCTGAAGACAGAGGTCCTGAGCACCTGACACACAGGATAGAATAGAATCAGAGAATCATAGAATCATCAGGTTGGAAAAGACCCACCGGATCATCGAGTCCAACCATTCCTATCAATCACTAATAGGAACAGCATCCTTTGAAAAAGGGGGTCCTGGAGTCCTGATTCTATGACTTCTTCCACTTCACCTAAGAAATTAATGTATTTAAAATATTTTCCTTGTGCTTTTTTTTCATGACACCAATGAAGGGAACCTGGTCTGATTCTTCTGTAACAACCTTCCTTCAATCAAGGTGGTGGTAAACAGTGGCCATAAAAATCAATGCCTTTTTACTGTGTTTCAGCACAGCGTTGCCAGCTACACTAATTTTACATAATTTTCTATTAGATTGGATGATCTATCTAGTAAAAATACTGGTGGATTTGGCTGAAATAATGGTTTTATTCTGACTAGGATGCATGATAAATGGCCCCTCCATCCTACAAATTACAATAATGGTTACAGCAAGGCTGAAGAGGCTGCAGGATAACGTTTTGCAGCCTGGCTGTCAGACACCAGCAGCTGTCGGTATCTTTCTTTGAAGCACTTGCAAATCTAACCGACCCGCAGAGACTTACATCCCTGTGAAATACAATGGTCTAATAGGAAGCTGTTGCACAGATTTCATTAAGCTATAGAGGAGGTGTGTTTCCGTATAGGAATTAGGACTCCCTGTAGCCAAGGGGGGGCAAAAAAAGGAAAGAAAAAAAAAGGGGGGTACTTTAACAGCCACCTTGTCCGTATCAGCAGACGGCAGAGCAGGACAAGTGATAAAAATGCCACTGGATGGTCCTTATTAGTGCAGTGGCTGCTGTGGTTGGAGCTACTCTTGGGAGCACAAAAAGCACAGACAATCCTAATATCTTCTCCTTAATGGCTCCATTAAGTAGGTTTTTCTCTCCATTACTATTATAATAAAATGCAAATATTAATAATAGAGTTTAATCTATCTCGCTAGCTTCTCATGACTTTGGGAAAAGATTTGAAGGGAAGATACAACAATGTGTCAAACTCCTCTGAATTAACAGCTTCTCTGGGCCTTTCTAACAAGGGGAGAAAAGGACAGATAAAGACATGAGATTACAGACAGGATGAGAAATAAGGACCATACAGAAGAGAGAGTGAGATAATTATAAGCAAGATAGGAAAGAAAGAGGAGTCAATAAATTCAATTTATGAAAAGCACAGAGTGTGCTCAGCCTGAGCACAAGTGCCCAGACTCACCGCCAGGAAATCGGATTAGTTAACTTATTTGGTTTTCAATATCTCGGTCTATTCCCTCTAGCAAATTTCCTTCTTTGTTTGTTTCTTGTAGCCGGTGTCAGGTAACTTTTTCATTTCTGAAGCTGCTATTTATTCCACTCCTCCGTCTTCCAACCAAGCACACACAGAAGGTAATTTTGCAAGATTTTATAACAGCATCTAGCAATTATTTCAAAGTAACTGTTTGTCTGGACTTCTGGGCAATCAGAGAGTAAAAATAATTACAATTACAGCTGCAACACATGGACGACGAGCTGCATAGGACTGACGTTCATTACAAAAAACAACTGCTCCTGCTTGCAAATATTTCCATCATAAAAGGCTTCTCTTTTTCTGTTATCATACGAGAGAAACCTCTCTGAATTCTCATCTTGAAGCATGTGTGAAAGAGAATAAGAAGCATTTAGGAAACACTTTTAACTACTTGACAGGCTTGGTTGAAGATCTTCAACAACAGCAAAAAAAAAAAAAAAGGTGTTTAAAAGGGTTTAAAAATGTAATGATCGTATTTATGCAATCTCCTTTTCCTGCACCTTCTGAACATGAATTAATTCATCCTTACCATAGCCTTCTGAGGAAATTCCTATCAGATACAAACTTCTTAAACATTTATAAGAAATTTATCTAAACTTCATAATTACTTTAAAAATATTATGAAATTATATATATAATATATCTCCCTTCCAATCTAAACCATTCTAGGATTCTGTGATTCTATAAATAGAGTAAATTAGTGTTCCTGATGATGCCAGCTATGGTGAAAATCTAGTCCACCACATAACCCCCTAGTATTTATTATTCACTGGCCTTTTTTCTAAATGTCTCAACCCCACCCATTGTCCAGTAACTTCAAACTGGATGTCGGCATACAAATATCAAACTAGAAATACTATGGACACCAATTATGGCTTGTCATAGTAAGAATTAAATAAAAGAATTGCAGGTCGCTCAGAGAAGTTGTGGAGGTGGTTCAAGACCAGGCTGGATGAGGCTCTGAGCAACCTGATCCAGGAGAAGGTGTCCCTGCCCATGGCAGGGGGGATGGAACTGGATGATCTTTAAGGTCCCTTCCACCCCAAATCTTTCTATAACTCCATAAAAGTGAGCATTAACAATAATAGGACTGCACAAATGCATTGAGTGTTGCAGACTGAGGAACACCTTTAGCACTGCCACACAACTACTGGCTCCTACCATGTTTTACAGAGCTCTAGACCATGAGCAGTGTTAACTCCAGTGAGATCTTCAGTAATACCAGGACAAGACTGCACCAGTGCAGCAGCAAAAAGGTCACGGTGAAGGATTGCAGTCAAAGTCTTACTACTGTTCTGTGCAGGCAGAATTAACTCAAGTGAAAATTATCATTATCAAACACCAGACGTGCTTGCTAGGTCCCTGCTAACACATTAGAGCACATCTTTTCGCATATTCAAACAGTAGCTTAGTGATTTTAGCAGAAATAAAGATCAACAGACTTATTTAAGGACTTCTAGCACACACTGCGCATACAGCCCATAAGCACATTTGCAACTGGCTTCTGTAAGAACAGAATCAAGGTCAACGTGTACATCTCTGTATTTGAAAGATGTAAGCTGGTGAATAAGAATCATATTTAGGAATTTAAGCTTCTTTTAACTGAAAGATGGATTTATCGCTATTATTTTCCCGTATGCTGCTCTAATAAAGCATTAAAGTTTATAATCCAAAGTAACAAACCATAGCCTAGCAAACTGGATGAGAAGAGGGCAAGATGAGGCACACAGTGGTGTTAGATTTTCAAAGCACACAACATAAAAGAAATCAAGACATCCAAGCGGTGAGCAATCTAGTTGAATGCATCCATTCACTTCTTACTGGAAGCGGTTTTATTCACGACACGTTGTACCACGTCGTTTAATTGCCCCACTAAGACTGTGGACACCACAAAACATCTGGCAACACCAATAGCTGCTGCACTAAACTATCCCAAGGGAAGAGATGGAAACCCTAGCATCTAAATAAACAAAAAGTGGACTTCACAGAACTTGTGAAGTCCAATAGTCTTCCTCTCTTCTTCATTCCATCATTGAGAGCAGCCCTGTGGTATGGAGAGCAGCCCTGAGGAGAAGGACTTGGGGGAGCTGACTGATAAGAAGCTCGACATGAGCTGGGAATGTGTGTTTTCACCCCAGAAGACCAACCATGTACTGGGCTGCATCAGAAGAAGCGTGGCCAGCAGGGTGAGGGAGGTGATTCTGCCCCTCTATTCCTCTCTTGTGAGACCTCATCGGGAGTATTGTGTCCAGTTCTAGAATCCTCATAAGAAGGAGATGGAGCTGTTGGAACAGGCACAGAGGAGGGCTACAAAAATGATCAGAGGGCTGGAGCACCTCCCATACAAGGACAGGTTGGGAGGGGGGTTGGAACCGGATGATCTTTAAGGTCCCTTCCAACCCAAACTATTTTATGATTCTGTGATTAATTCAGTGACAATGTTCCTAGCTCACCTGTTTGGCAGTATTGACACAACGCAGGTACTGGTTAGCCAGGGCAGAGCAGCTGAGGGTCTCCTGAGCGTGTTGCCGATAACATTGTAGAATTTTATCCTGCAGATCAGCGCAGATTGGATGAGACTCATATCTCCTGCAGAAACAGAAAAGAACATTTTGGTTTCCTACTCAAAAAGATTTCAGGAAAGATGCAACTCGTTTTTTATTTTGTTTTTCTTTTAAAGAAGTAAACTAAATGATAGAAGTGAATGATAACACTTAGAAGTAATAAATAAAGGCTGTTTCTAGAGCTATTTTTACTACAATGTGTGTAAGATCGGACACATCAACGTGAGCTGCAGAGGTTTGGCTACTAGGTCCATGAGTGTCCTCCTGGTTCAGCAGTCAGGTTCCAGCTGGCAGAGAAAATCAACATATGAACGCACATCTTTAAGTGGAGATCCCAGCATTAACGACATGTATCTGATTTCATTCACAATAGAAAAACAGTCACAGAACCACGGGAAATCTTCATCTCTGTGTAGCCCTCTGAACATATCATCTTGCTACTTATTAAATATTGCTCCTGCATAAAAGTGAAATCACCCGTTGGGCTGACCTCGAGAATATAAAAACCCTGCTACCATCAGCAAATTACACAACCTACTTCTGCTGATCTGATGATAGCCTCTATTTCTGGTGCATCCTTCTTCCCATCACCTCAACTCTAATCCTGATGCCAGATGTGCAAGTTATTTAGGAATTTTGTCTGTTTCTTTACTGTACGGATTCATTTATTTTGCCATCTTTTTGGCTGATGCAATATACTTTTTGCCTTCATTGGAAGCCAAAGGAATGGAAGATTCTTTACTGTGTCCTGTAAAATCCAGCCTCTTCTGGACAAAAATGTTGTCACTTGCATTGATCTATAAAATGTTATCCACAATGATAGTGCCACAGAATTAAAATCAGGATACAATACTTTCCTGTTACATGAGTAAGAGGGTTGGTGGCATTTTTTAGAGATGAAATGCCCATTGAAATCTTAAGCTAACACAAATACTTCTAAATACATCAACTTTATAAAGTACTCATTTCTATAAAAGAGCGAATCAAATCACAGTTAAACCCCTTTCAAACCAAAAATAAAATATTTCAGTGGTAGAAAAAAAACATATGGACATTTAGAAAACCACTTATAGTTGATAAACCTTGAAAAGAACCATTTGCTTAATGCACCTTCCCTTTTACCCTACCAGTAAAGCCCGGCATTGGCTGCTGTAACATCCATTCCAGCCCATATTATTTTTAGTTCAATAAGGTAAAAAAAAAAAAAAAGACTCATAGGGCACAGTACCCTCAAATGAATAACCTGTTTCTCCTTATTTTGCTGATTGGCCAAGGCTGATCTCTATTTTACTACGGTATGAAAGTGAAACACTAAGCACAATGTGCTTCCTTAGGGGAACTGACTTCTTGGATATCACTTAAGATGTAGTACCAGAAAAAAGAACATCAGGTCGCCTTGATTTTACAGTATATACCTATATAAAACATCTCTCTTATTCTTTTCATTCATTACTGCACATCTGTGAAATGCCCCAAACAGCATGTAAATGCAGTCCCAGGTTCTTACGCACTTTATGATCTGGTAGTTCAAACTTCTGTAGACTCTTACAGATGAGGATTTTCCCTTAATCCCCCCTCTGCTGATATCAGCAAGCGCTTCAAAAGCATGTTAGGCATCAAAATGTACGACCATAAACTGCTGCACATCGACTGATTACGGAAAGGTCTGTATAGGGACGGAGTACGAAAGGAAGCACCACGTTCACTCTTTGTACACCTAAGACTCACAGTGGTGATGATTTACACCCAGCTAAACCAGAGCGCGTTTTAAATGCCTGAAACCCTGGTCTGGATTGATAAACCAGTACAATAGAAAGTGAGTTAACAAAACATACAAAAAGTAAACCTAGCTGTGCCTTTATTCACAAAAGATTTTAAAGCGATTTCATAGAGTGCGTCTTACACAAAGGTGAAGAGCGAAGGAAATGGGTTGCTGCACACTTGCTACATAAATACTGTCAACGTATTTAAAGCCATTTCAATGGCTATACTTTAACCCACATTAAGGAGCTTTTTTGATCGCTTATTTTCCCTGAGCCGTGCCATTAATGACCATTTGAAGTCCAAGTATTATTCTTTATTTGAATGCTTCAATGGACTCTACGTTGCCATCCATATCAGAGCCCTGTAAAAGACATTGTCTCCCCCCCCGCTTACTTGTTTTCATACTACGACATCTCAAAACATGCTCTCAGCCCCACTGCCTGTCCTTCCAGGCACTGCAGCGCTGATGCAGGTCAATGCGAACAGGGCCACTTCCTTCAAGTCAACCAAGTCCATTTTCTTGGATTAATCTGTTGAAGGAGAGCACCATCTCCGTATTGATCTGTTGTGCTTGTTACGCTATCCTAATGCACTATTTGCACTTTTGGGAAAACACTAAATGAGATTACTGTCTAACATTAGATGGCCATAAACCACGCGCTGCAGCATCTCTCGTTCAAGAGAGAAGGTTGCAATGTCCATTATGGTAACTCCACTGAAGGGTTTGCGATTGATTTCTGTTTGGTGATAGATGACAGGACTCTCAGGTGGATGGTCAGAAACAGCCAACAGCAAGGAAACTCCTCAAAAAGGAAATGAAATATCACCATAAAAGAGAATGTCTCTCATGTTCCTATAAGTAAGGATAATTTTAAAGAAGCATTTCGGGGTCTGTGGGACCTGACCAAAGAAAAACCTTTTGAGAAAAGACAGATAGTGCAAAAGCTGTAGTAAAACCACATAGGCTTAAAATACCTGAATGGATAAAGCATAGAATCACAGAACGGTTTGGGTTGGAAGGGACCTCAAAGCTCATCCAGTTCTAAACCCTCTGCTATGGGTCAACCTTCTCATCAGTCTGCACCTACAAGTCCTTCTCTGCAGGGCTGCTCTCAGTCATGTCATCCCCCACTATTTTTATTTATTTTATAATCACTTAGCAATTTCACAATTAAACTGAAGGAAAAATGCACAACCTAGTAGAGAACCTGAACTGCCAGGGAACCCTGACAGATCTCTATCTCCATTCAGTGCCACTCAATAACTACAGAATCAACACACATGAAATCTAAAATGACTTTCTTAGTAAAAGTCAATATGAGCAGCAGTCTGATCTGCACTGTGCGCCACACGGCACGCTAGTAACGGCGTGTTTTTATTAAGTTTACAATTACTTGATCTACTTTTGCTTTCCCAGCTGCTCCTCAAGCACCTCACACGCCAGCAGAATATTTGTGTGCTGGAATAAACCTCCAAGGGAGCCGCGCACCCACCTTTTCCATCAAGCTGATGCATGGCAATCTCATAAAGGTAATAGGATGAAGACACAAAAGAAAATGAGAGAGAGTTTTAAAAAGAAATATTCCATGCTAAAGCACGAAGAGAAAATTTAATGAAGGTAACTTTGTACTCATCTCTCAAAGAGCATAGCTTATTGTACTCCTGGGGGCGTCGAGAAAGGAGCCCCTTCATGGCATTCAAACAAAATGTCTACTAAAGAGGAAATTTGAAATCACCACGGTAAGCTTTGCAAGTTTTGTGATAAAACTGACATTCTGACTGAAGGAATCTGAATCGCTGATGAGTTTCCAACTGTGCAGCTATCTGGCATAATCCCACCAGATCAAGACTTCAGGCAATTGTCATGAAATCCAGGGAAAAAAACAGCAACAAAAAAACCAGCGTGCAATACAAAAAATAGTGCCATTAGGTGGCCAGAAGTATCCAGGGCTTAATTTCATTCCTCATTAAAATACTGACACCTATCAAAAGCATCTGTTTTCGTTTGTGTAACCCTTGGCACCTAAGGCTAGCTTTGTACTACTACATAAAAGAGATGAGAGACGATCCTCTGAGTGCGAGGCCAAGCAGCACAATACAGCGCAAGCTGCATCTTGCCTTCCCCTTCCAACAAGCAGCTCAGCACATCCACATCCAAACCGCAAACTCGGACAGTCCTCAGCAAGGGTCGTTCCCCGAGTCATGCCTGGTGTTTGCCCAAGGAAGTGTTAGCTCCAAAACAAAACCCTGTAAATCAACGTGCTACCAATGAGACTAAATGCACCAGCATGGGAGAGCACAGGAGAAGATACCATTTATCTGTTTTATCTACTCCTACTGATGTAAGGATGCTGATGCTGTGGGTGCTGTTGGATGAGCAGCTCCACATGAGCTGGCAATGTGTGCTTGCAGCCCAGAAAACCAACCATGTCCTGGGCTGCATTCAAAGCAGTGTGACCAGAAGGACAATGGAACAAATTCTCCCCCTCTACTCTGCTCTCGTGAGACCTCACTTGGGGTCTTGCACTCAGTTCTGGAGTTGTCAGCAAAGGAGGGACATGGATCTGTTACAGTGAGTCCAGAGGAGGACCACAAAGATGATCCAAGGGTTGGAGCCCCTCCCGTATGAGGATGGGTTGGGAGAGTTGGGCTTGTTCAGCCTGGAGAAAAGAAGGGTCTGTGCAGACCTTACAGCAGCCTTCCAGTACTGAAAGGGGAGCTACAGGAAAGCTGGGGAGGGGGTGTTTATTAGGGAGCACAAGGATAGGATGCGGGGGAACAGTTTAAGCTAAAAGAGAGAAGATTTAGATGAGATATTAGGAAGAAATCTTTTCCTGTGAGTGTAGTGAGGCACAGGTTGGCCAGAAAAGTCATGGCTAGGGCATTGAGCAACCTGATGCGGTGGAAGCTGGCCATGCCAATGAGAGAGCGATTGGAACTTGATGATCTTTAAGGTCTCTTCCAAACCAAACCATCCTGTGATTCTATGAGATCCAATGCTCCCTCGCGTGACAGCACTGGAGATGATGCCCTGATCCATTTTATTTACTCCTGCTGATGTCGTAGAGGAGCCGTGTGGTGACCAGACCCCAACCACACTAAGCAGCAACAAACTGATGGTGAAACAAGAAAACTGAAGCAATCTGTACTCTGCAATAGGCAACCTGCACTAAGAACAGTAAGAGTCTAACTATTTTCAAGAGCTTGATGAGCAACTGAGAGGAATTTTAGAGGGATATGAGGGAAGTTAATCAATTAATGTTGTCCAGTGTAGCAGAAATTTCTTTTGGATGATAGAACTGTAGAATTATAGAATCACTTGGTTGGAAAAGATCTGTGATATAATAAAGCCCAACGGTACATGTCTGCTACTGAACAATATCTGTGAGCCCTTCACCTACTCATCTTCTAAGCCCCTCCAGGGACGGCAACTCCACCACCCTGGGCAGCCTCTGCCAGTGCCTGAGAACCCTTTCTGTGAAGAAATTTTTCCTAATGTCTAATCTGAATTTGAGGCCATTTCCTCTCATCCTATCACTTGCCAGTTGGGAGAAAGAGGCCAACACCCACCTCACTACAACCTCCTTTCAGGAAATTGTAGACAGTGATAAGGTCTCCCCTCAGTCTCCTCTTCTCCAGGCTAAACAACCCCAGGTCCCTCAACCACCCCTCATAACACTTGTTCTCCAGCCCCTTTCCCAGCTTCGTTGCCCTTCTCTGGACACGCTCCAGCCCCTCAATGTCCTTCTTGTAGTGAGGGGCCCAAAACTGAACCCAGGATTTGAGGTGCGGCCTCATCAATGCTGAGCACAGGGGCACAATCTCTCCCTTGCTCCTGCTGGCCACACTGTTTCTGACACAAGCCTTCTTGGCCACCTGGGCCACTGTTGGCTCATTGTTGAGAAACAGTGAAACTTGGTGCTTATTTGAAAAGTGGATGAGTGAGGGATGGAAGACGGCATCACGAGCGGTTCAGAGAGAAAATAAATAGGGAACTGGAAACAGTAGGGAAGCTGAAATGGGACACTGTGGGCTTCAAAAGTGAAGATATGTGACTTGCATGGGATAACGTTGATGGGGAAGCCAGTGGCAGGATGAAAGTTGATGTGAATCAGGGGTAGAAAACTACCTCTCTGCAGCACTGCATTCATCAGGATAACTTCTAAAATTCTCACGGCTATGGGGCTATCAAAAATATTTGCAGTAACTGGTAGCCTGAGTTGTGATGGATTTAGCTGAGAAGATGGACAAGAGAGATACTCTGCCTTAACTCAGCAAGAGCAAAATGTAAGCCTAGCTGAGAAGACCTAGAGAGGTCAGCTCAACGATGAAGCATAAGCGACAAGTTTGAAACAGCAGCAAAACAGAGATGCTTTCGATCATGACACAAAAAGCTGGCAGTGACGGGTTTATTAAGATTACCTCATCCAAAAAGAGCCCCTTGCAACAGCATCTCTGCTGAGTGAATTTGCAGGACCTCTTTATAGGATAGAAAACAGTTGCAAAACAGATAACAGGGGTAAAAAATACAAGAGGGCAGATGGTAATGAAGGTCTTTACTGCTGCACCATTATTTTTAGTTTTTAAATTAATTTACGCTTTATATTAGATTATTTTTAAAAACTGTCTTCGCACATTAAGTAGGTGATGACTTGAAAGCGCCTTATAAAACATGTAAAGCACAAACCAAATGGTTATGTTCTTCTAAAAATCATTTGGAAGTAATAGCACAGATCTGATTTCTGAATATCTACAACTGATGTTGTGAAGCAGTCCATACTGAAACCGTGCCCACACAGAGCCCTCAAAATTACCGTGTGGGAAGTGCTGCCAGCAAAAGATCAAGTACTGTAGCGTTGATTCTTGCTTTTATTTACACTTGACTACATAGTGTGACTTTTCCAAGAGGCGTAAAAGAAGGAATTTGCCTAAAAAATCTGTGACAAAAGGGTGGAAGAGAACAACAGTGGTTTCTGCTCTACAGTTGAGAATGTTAAATGTGTGTAGTAATATTAAACAAACGACTTATGCAGAATTCAGAATACAGCCTACTCTGCCTGCTGCTATATGTGTCTTTTGTGCTACCAGTGATCAGCTCATATTCATATTCATAGAAAGATAGAATGGTTTGGGTTGGAAGCGATCTTAAAGCCTATCTAGTTCCAAGCCCCCTGCCATGGGCAGAGACACCTCCCACTGAATTAGGCTGCTCAAAGCCTCAGCCAGCCTGGCCTTGAACACCTCCAGGGATGGGACAGCCACAACTTTCCTGGGCAACCTGTGCCGGAGCCTCACCACCCTCACAGCAAAACATTTCTTCCTAAGATCTCATCTCAATCTCCCCTCTTTCACCTTAAAACCATTCCCCCTCATCCTGCACTCCCTGAGAAACCCTTTCCCTTTTTTTCTTGTAGCTCCCCTTTAAGTACCACAAAGCTGCTATAAGGTCCCCACAGTGCCTCCTTTTCTCTAGGCTGTACAAGCCCAACTCTCTCAGCCTGTCCTCATACGGGAGGTGCTCCAGCCCTCTGATCATCTTCACGGCCTCCTCTGGACTCGTGATGCTGTAATTCTATGAAATTACTTATTGCATACAGGGAGGAAAGACCATCACATTAAAAGAGAGAACTGACGATCTCAAATCTGGCAAAGCATATAAGTATGAGCAGAACTTCAAGAAGTGAGTAATTCCACATTTGCATGTGCAAAATTATGCACATTCTTAAACCCCTTGTTGGGCTGGGACTTAGAACAGGAAGAAATTAGGATGAGGATCAGCAAAAATTTCCTGGTTGTGAATCCTAATCAAAGCGATGGTTGCCAAGGTGAAGTCTTCAGAGTCTTAGGACATTACATTAGGACTAGATCTCTTCAGCCTCAAGAAAGACAATTGCAAGTGAATGTGACATGGAACCATGAAATCATCAATGAATCAAATCATCAATGAATCAAATCATCAATGGCAGACAGAAGAGAGGCAGCCCGTGAGGTTTTCTAGCAGTAGATTTGCAACAAAAGAATAATTCAGGTCTTTTCCAAATAATACCTAGTGAAAAGCTGGTACTTGCTGCTAGAGGATATTGGGGCTATCATAAGCACATTTTGGTTTAAAAGATAAGTTATACAGAAACGTAAGAGGAGTCCCTGTAGAGATTATACGCAGAAATACAATGTTTGGCTCGGGAAAGCCCTGCTGCTTGAAGGTAAAGCACTACCTGTTTGAAGCTGAAACGGCATCACCGCATACTTCCCCTATTTTTACAGCGTTCCTTAAATATCCATTTCTAGTCCTTGCCCGACAAATCTGGAGTACCTCTGATCTGACCTGCAGTGACTGCTTATACTCCAAATAGCTTGAGGAGCAAATCTTCAAAGGAATAGAAGACTCCCATCAACCCTGACAGGCAAAATTAGATGGAACAGTTTTATTCAAATTGATATTCATTGACTTTTATTATCCCAAATCACCGTTCATTTATAAAATTCCCCTCCCTGAGAAAAAGAACAAAAACTCCCTTAAAATACAAACCACACCAACATATTATTATACAAAGGTACCTTACACACAGCTGGTCCTTGCAGCTGCAAAGGGAATCACATGCTGGAATTATCCAAATTCAGGATACAGGGGTTTTTCCTTAGCTTAGGGAACAGTTTCTATTGAATACAGAGATATTAAAATAAACAATGATACGGATGATAATGATACAAATTTTAGGCTTCTAACAGGGGTAGGCATGCCTTTAAAGTGTAGAAAAGATAGCTACTACAGTCTTTAATCAGAAGAAACTCTGGAAGGAGTATTTTTATCTACATGGAATATTTTATAGGAATGTGATTTATCAATGTGTTTTATATTTAATACAAAATCTTCTTGGTCTTGACCGATCAAAACCATTCCTTTCTTTGGCAAGTTAAAAGAAGAACAATCATCTCCAGCTCTGGAGCCCTCAGCAAAGGAAAGACATGGACCTGTTGGAGCAGGTCAGAGAAGGGCCACTAAAATAATCGAAGGCCTGGAACATGTCCCCTATGAAGAGAGACTGAGAGAGTTGGGGTTGTTCATCTTGGAGAAGAGAAGACTCAGAGGAGACCTTATTGCGGCCTTTCAATATATAAGGGGGGCTTCTAAGAAAGATGGAGAAAAACTTTTCAGCAGGATCTGTAGCAACAGGACAAGGCGTAATGGCTTTAAACTAGAAGAGGACAAGTTTAGACTAGATAATAGAAAAACATTTTTATCACTGAGAGTGGTGAAGCACTGGAACAGGTGGCCCAGAGATGTGGTCGATGCCCCTTCCCTAGAAACATTCAAGATCAGGTTGGATGGGGCTCTGAGCGACCTGCTCTGGTTGAAGATGCCCCTGCTCACTACAGGGGAGTTGGACTAGATAACCTTCATGGTCCCTTTCAATACAAACCATTCTATGGTTCTGCAGTCTCAGACACACATAACCACTCAGCAGAACAAAAAACAAACTAATCCCATCACAACAATCCAACCTGCTCAGTCTGAATTGAGCAAACCCCCCCATTTTTATGCATACTTGACCAGCATCTCAACGCTTGCATTTCAACTCCCATAATGTAAATGCAGACCACAAATTATTTTTAGAGTTTGCATGTGGCATCACTTGAGCTCCTTCTCATTACTCCATCCAAGAAATTATTTAATGAAGACTGGGGAGATCCCTTCACTCAGCTGTTTGAGCAGAAAAGTCAGCAAACACCAACAAGTTGTGCCATTTCTTTCCACTATGAATTTTGGGGGGCTTTCTGGCACTATAGCTGTTCAAGAAGCAAGGGAATTGCCATACTCTTCCCATCTACCTAGAGCTCAAGATAAGACATACCCAGTCTTTGGGAAATCTAACTGATCTTTGGCTAACATTTCTCATAATGACTTGATGCCAGTGGTTTCAAAATTGCTGTTCCAGGACTACTTGGATATATTAAACAGCATTATATACTACGTAAAAATATGATAGACTACTACTATTTAAAAGAAAAAATAATTTTGCAACAGTTTGAAACCTACTTCTATATGAAAGTGGCAAAAATATTGAATTTTATCCATTTCTATTGATATTTCTATTGATATTCTGTTAATCCTGGAATGCTTTAGGTTGGAAGGAACCTTAAAGATCATCCAGTTCCAATCCATCTGCAATAGGTAGGGACACCTCCCACTAGATAAATATCTACGGCATAAACCAACACATGCCAGCGTATCATGTTGTAGATTTATTACCACCACTTATTTCCCAAGAGCTACACTAACTCACTTCAGGCTTTGTAAACTCATGAGTAACACAATCATCCAAAAATTGTGTAATAAAATCTTCACAGCACCTTGCACTACTACACTAAAAAAAACAGCTTTCCCTTTATATAGGTGCTATATAATGTGTTCTGATAAGGAGACCATTTCTTATCTACAGCAAAGGTCAACCACTGCACTCAATGCGAAGCATCACAAGACATTGACTTGTGGCACGTTATTATCCAAATATTACTCTCCAGAGCGATATATGTTTAACTATTTTCTTCAGTCATAAGAGGTCCAAAAGCCTGTTACTGACCACAAAAATACAAGCTATCATGAGTAGAAGTAGTGTACAGAAAAAGCAATCAACAGTTAAACACCTCAAGCATCACTGCTCCTGTAGGCAATGATTACTTGAGGGAACTGAAGGTTGCAATCTTAAGAGATAGTAGAATAAATGCCAATTTTTCATTTGGGCATGAAGTTATTAAACAAAAAAAGGTTTGGATTCACTCTGATAAGCTGCAAAGGCTACGTGCACTTCCCCAGGTCCGGCACAAGGCTGTGGCGAGCTACCCTTTTCATAAAATGTAATCAGCTGGGCTGCAACAACAATAACGTGTTAGCAAACTCATACAAAGAGTAATAATCACCCTGCAAACACGCTGATAATAAGTGGGTACTGGACCTTGGTATAATATATCTTCCTTTTAATGTGCTGGTACAATGTGTTACAGAAATATTAAAACATAATGCCCTGATCATCCCTCGTAGCATCCTACTAAGGAAAATGCATCTCTCGCCATGAACGAATCATAAATCAGGTCACCTGGAGGCTCCTGGACAGGATTGAGAGGTGGACCTGTGCGAACCTCATGAAGTTCAACAAGGCCAAGTGCAAGGTGCTGCACCTGGATGGGGGCAATTCCAAGCTCAAATAGAGGCTGGATGGACAATGCACTGAAAGAAGCCCTGAAGCGAAGGACCTGGGGCTGCTGGTGGATGAGAAGTGCGACATTTGCTGGCAATGTGCACCCGCAGACCTGAACACCAACCATATCACGGGCTGCATCAAAAGAAGTGTGACCAGCAGTTGGAGAGAGAGGATTCTTTCCCTCTACTCCACTCTCTTGAGACCCCAGCTGGAATTCTGCATTCAGTTCTGGAGTCCACAGCACAGGAAGGAGATGGATCCGTTACACCAAATCCATAAGAGGCCCTGAAGATGATCTGGGCGCTGGAGCATCTCCCATACGAGAACAGGCTTAGAGAGTTGAAGACTCAGAAGACTGCAGGGAGAACTTATAGCAGCCTTCTAGTACATGAAAGGAACCTACAGGAAAGCTGGAGAGGAGCTCTTTATCAGGGAGTGCAGGGACAGGATGACAGGGAATGATTTCAAGCTGAAAGAGGGGAGATTTAGATGACATATTAGGAAGAAATGTTTTCCTGGGAGGGTGGGGAGGCAGTGGCACAGGTTAGCCAGAGAAGTTGTGGCTGCCCCATCCCTGGAGGTGTTCATGACCAGGACAGATGAGGCTTTGAGCAACCTGATCCAGTGGGAGGTGTCCCTGCCCATGGCAGGGGGTTGGAACTGGATGATCTTTAAGGTCACTTCCAACCTAAACCACTCTATGATTCCATGCATGACCTGCTGTGTGCTGGAAGCATTAATTAGGCAGTGGATTATTTAATGGAACTTCAGTCTGACCCAAGAAAGTGGTTTTGATGCCTTGTGTTTTATCACCCCGATTTCTAAGTGTCTGATTTTCTTTGCCCAGGTCTTCAGACAAGTTTGGTAGAGGAATGGATTTTAAAGTATCTGAAGTTTGACAAACTTTAGATCAGCCACTACGATTGTTCCCAGTTAGGTCACGCACCTTGATTTCAACTGGTTCTTACTGAAGTTTTACTGCTAATTGCTGCTAACTGAAGAATTCCACTCGCTCCTGCAGCAGCACATCTTGTTACAAAGGATGATACTAAGCTAAAAGAAAGAAAATAGTTCTTCTTGCCAGCTACGGATGAAAACTGGTGATCTTTGTCATCATACTGGATTTTTTTTTGCTTTGTTTTTAAGGGGTCTAAGCAAAACACAGTCTGAAATAACACTTACAGGAGAATGGTAACAACTTAACGCAAAATACCTCAGTGATGGAAATTGTATCGGAAACAGCAATTTTTTTTTGCAAAGACCTTTCCTCCTCCTCCTAGCATCACTCCTGCAAGTAGGTAAAATCTAAATGACCTCTTTCATTTCATGGCACAAACAAAAAAGGTCTCTTCTGGGGGTACTGCCTACACAGAACAGCAGGATCTTATCATCCTCATCCCACGTGGTGGGAAAGGTGAGTCCACTTTAAAGCTAAATCGGCAGCGAGTGCAAGCACCCTGCGAAAGGTACAGAGAGCTGAGAGAGACAATAATGAACATAATTATAGTTGGTTATTGTTTGGTCTACTTTCAGCCCTATTTTATAATGCTACTGCCAGCAGAGCTATTTCATGTGATGTCTTTTTCATGCAGCAACCTTTTCATAAATCAAAGCAAAAGCAATACCAGGCAGTTTCTCCTGCAGCCTGTTTGACAATAAAAGTTAACACTGAACCCTGGCTGTTATCAATCTTCATAAATGTGTCCATGATATAGCAAGCCTGTTCCATATTACACTGAGTTTGTTACTAATGCATGCACAGGAGCAAGCCAGTGGCTTAATGGATCTCCTAAATGCCTTGAAACTGGGACCTATGTTAAGTGGAAAGGAAAGTTTTAAAGAAATAACTGCTTTTCTCATTTCTTTCAATATACGATAAAATGATTACACGTTACAGCAGGTCTCGCTTGGGAAATGTCTGTTGTACTACAATAGGAATTTTCACACACAAAACAGAGACCTCAGGTAAATGGACATCGTGTCCAAGAAAATACAGCAAGAAGTGGATAGGACAGGTGGGAATGGTTTGAAACTAAAAGAGGGGAGATTCAGACTAGATCAAAGGAAGATATTTTTTATACTGAGGGTGGTGAAAAACTGGACAGGGGCAAATTTAGACTAGACATAAGGAAGAATTTCTTAACTATGAGGGTGGTGAGGCACTGGTACAGGTTGCCAAGAGAGGTGGTGGATGTCCCATCCCTGGAAACATTCAAAGCCAGGTTGGATGGGGCACTGAGCAATCCAATCGAGTTAAAGATATTCCTGCTTATTGCAGAGAGCATGGACTAGAGGGCTTTTAAAGGTCTCTTCCAACCCAAAGCATTCTATGATGATTCTAAGTGAAAACTATCTGGACTTCAGTAGTTGCTTTTAGCAGAGATCTAAGTTACTACAACTTTTATGTTCAAGCATTGAACACTAAGTCTGACTGTATTAACAAATATTTCAGTAGCAAACACACCTTCTTAAGGAGAAGGGCGAATGTTTGATCTTTATTAATTTGGATACTACCTGAAAACAATTAAGTATGCACTGCATATCCAGATCAAGAGGATGATGGTGGAGCTCGACCTTCACACATCTGTAGTGCAGGAATCCAAAAAGCAACAACAACTCTATCTGCCTAAACAGGAGGTTTGGCAGGTACTGAGAACTTTGAAGCCAACTTCTGCTCCACCCAGTGGCATGTTCAGCAACCAGAGAGTAGTACAAGCCTCCAAGTTTAAAGCAAAGAGAATTAGGAACAGAGCCATTACAAACTGGATCAATGGGCCAAGATCAATAGTATGAGGTTTAACAAGGCCAAGTACTGGGTCCTGCACTTCAGTCAAAACAACCCCATGCAACACCACAAGCTTGCAGAAGAGCGTCTGGAAAGCTGCCCAGCAGGAAAGGACCTGAGGCTGTTGGTCAACAGCTGCTGAACATGAGCCAGCGGTGGCCCAGGTGGCCAAGACCAACATCATCCTGGCTCGGATCAGCCATGGTGTGGCCAGCAGGAGATCATCCCCCTATACTTGGCGCTGGTAAAGCTGCATCTCAAATCTATGTTCAGTTTTGGGCACCTAAGTCTAAGAAAGACACTGAGGTGCTGGAGCTCACCCAAAGAAGGGCAACAGAGCTGGGGAACGGTCTGGAGCACAGGGGTTATGAGGAGTGGTTGAGGGACCTGGGAACTTT
The DNA here is from genome assembly GCF_032191515.1 of Phaenicophaeus curvirostris. Classification (NCBI taxonomy): domain Eukaryota; kingdom Metazoa; phylum Chordata; class Aves; order Cuculiformes; family Cuculidae; genus Phaenicophaeus; species Phaenicophaeus curvirostris. Next base: position 2,225,381 of record NC_091392.1, on the reverse strand, counting down.
CAGTCTGGAGAAAAGGAGGCTGATGGGAAACCTCATCAATCTCTGCACCTCCCTGAAAGGAGATTGTAGTAAGGTATGTGTTGGTCTCTTCTAAGTAAAAAGTGACAGGACAAGAGGGAATGGCCTCAAGTTGCACCAGGGGAGGATTAGATTGGATATTAGGAAAAATTGCCTTACTTAGAGAGTAGTGAAGCATTGGAAGAGGCATTGGAACCTGGAAGGGTTCAAAAAATGTGTAGACATGGCATTTGGGGACATAGTTTAGTAGGCACAGTGGTGTTGGGGTGATGGTTGGATGGGGTGATCTTAGAGGTCTTTTCAAACCAAAGTGATTCTACGATTCTGTGATTCTAAATCAGCTTCATCCTTAATCAATTCTCCTGAAAACCCACCAAAACCTCTTTTATAGACTATCAAGAAGAATATCTGCATTTCTTCACCTAAAGAAGCCAAAATATTTAGTAAAAAAAAAGCCAAGGAACTGGATTTAACACTGAATTTATCTCTAAATAACTTGGTTTTAAAATCTACACTGACTGTGTTGACTGCACCTTTTTATTCAGGGGCTTCTAACAATTTTTTTGCCAAAGTACTGTGTCTATTGAAGGCAAAAGGAGAATATATATGACAGAAAATATACATGATGGAAGAAAAGGGACTGCATTTCATCAGCCCATGCAAGAACAAGATTTCACTAACAGTAAAGCAATGCAGACAGAGAGGCAGTCTATTACGCACGGATCTATAAAGCCTGTCTCACAAAACCTTTCGATCCCGATCTTCTTCTGCTTCCAGTAATGCATACGGCACAGCGTAGCATTTGCTGCAGAATATTATCCATCTTAACACAGCCTTGACAGGGGAGTCCATCTTTATAAAGTTTATAGCCACAGACACGGCACTTGAGTGGTCTCCTTAAAGATACAGATATTAGTTTTATCTATTGTGTTCAGTTCCTTTCCCCAGGCTTAAACATGTATTTTAAATGTTTCAGACCTATACTTTGATTTTATACTGCAGGCAGATGAATGGAATGGCAGAGGACAGGGAGAGAGAGTGCATCTTTATGGTTCTTCTTTTAAACACTGGCAAGTTTTCCAATTTCAGTTATAGATCCTCTATAGAGGCACACAGCACTTGCATTGACAAAACCCACTAACACTTAACTGCTCCATAAACCACAACAGGGAGAAATTTCTCCTATTGAACAGCTTTGTGCATTATGGTCTTTTAGGGTTAGAAGGTGGCGTGATTTTCATGCTACTAAGTATGCAACATAGAACATAAATATCAGGGCACGTTTACACAAGGCAAAATGTTCTACAATGCCAAACCAAACAAGAAGTATTTAGGAAATCCCCTTTGCAAAACCAGGAGGAAATGAGTTTTGATTTGCTTAAGAATGCAGATCATATTCAAGCAAATCTGAAAAGGCATTTAAGAGATAATGTAAAGCCTTTAAAAAATTGGTTAGGACATTTCATGGCCAATATATGCATTTTCTCCTACAGACATCAGGACTCACGCTTTAAAAATGCAGTGACAAGCATTGAAAGAATCAAGAAGTAGGTTCAGAATAGAATTCAGTATTTTGCATTGAGAAGTACTGAGAATAACGGGACCAGTTTCAAAGAAAACACAGACTCTTCAACGATAGGATGAGAGGGAATGGAAGGAAGATGTGCCAAGGCGGTTTAGGTTGGGTATTAGGAAAAGGTTCTTCACCCAGAGGAAAGTGGAGCACTGGAACAACTCCCTAGGGAAGCAGCCACAGTGCTAAGCCTGACAATATTCCTGAAGCACTTGGATAACATCCTCAGCCACATAGTGTGAATGTTGGGGTTGTCCTCTGCAGGAACAGGAGCTGGGCTTGATCCAGGAGACGATCCTTTTGGGTCCCTTCCAACTCAGGACATGCTATGATTCTGTGAAAAAATCCTCCTTTACAGGACATGCATTAAATAACGGAATAGTATTTTAAGGCAAAGAAACAAAACTTGAATTTCCTGCTAGAGAGACAGACTATCCTGTGCGACCCGAGTACATGGCACTCAGGCAAACTCTTAGCTCCACGGCTAACACGGCACTGTCATGGTTGGACTCAACGATCCGATGGGTCTTCTCCAACCTGGTGATTCTATGATTCTATGATTCTATGAAAGGGAAGGAGCTCATTCTTCCAAGCCATGAGATGTACAGCCCCGTTACAATTAGGATTTTGCAGTCTATGGATTGGAGCTTTGGTCTCCTACTTTGGTCTCTGAGCAAAGCACGTGCGCAGTCACATCAGCTGCTCTGTGAGCAGCTGGCACAGCTACTTTCTGATCAGTTCATTGACTTACACAGTTGTGTTTTGAGAGATGCCCATTGGGAAAAATCGGTATAATTTTCAGACTAAAATGAGAAAAATTTTCCTTTTAAGATTTGTATCTTTTGCAAAATAATTTCAAAATGGTCAGTTAAGGAAGACAACTCTTTGTTCCCTTCCAGTACTTAAAGGGGGCCTACAGAAAAGCTGAGGAGGGGCTCTTGATCATGGAGCACAGGGACAGGATGAGGGGGAATGGGTTTAAGCCGTACGCGGGGAGATTTAGATGAGATATTAGGAAGACATTTTTTCCTGTGAGGGTAGTGAGACAATGGCACAGGCTGCCCAGAGAAGTTGTGGCTGCCCCATCCCTGGAGGTGTTCAAGGCCAGACTGGACGAGGCTCTGAGCAACCTGATCCACTGGGAGGTGTCCCTGCCCATGGCAGAGAGTTGGAACTGGATGGTCTTTGAGATCTCTTCCCATCCAAATCGTCCCATGATTCTATGATTCTACTACCTAAAATTCAGTTATCAAAATGTCAACTGTTCTCTGTTTAGTAGAGAATAACTGCTAACAAAATAACTTAACGGGTAGGCGGAAGAAGTAATGTTCATGAGAATAGGACTCATGCTGCTCCGCTGTTCAAAGCTACATGAAAATGTATATTGTGGTGCCTTGGCCAACTCGGAGAGAACAGAACTGCTTAAGAAACAACATTATGTTTTTAAAAAACAAAATTATCTTATGCTGGAAGTCCTACTGACAGGATCAACAGAGAAAGCCAAAATATCATTGCTTGATGGTAGTTAGGATAGAAAACAAATGCTCCTGGACTATTCTAACCTCTTACCTACAAATGAGACCCAAACCCAATCAGGTCACTTGAGAAAAAAAAAGGCTCTCTTAGGAAGAACAGACATTAAAATTTGTGTTAAAATATGACAGTAACTGACCTTTTAATTCTAGACTCAAATTCAGTACATATTACCCACTGACCTCAGCCAAATCCACTAACCTTAAGGAATAACCACACGCTGTTATGTCACATCTATAGAGGTTCTATCGTTATATTTATTACAGTACTACCTGGATGGACTAATTAAAGCTAAATTTACATTAGGCGGGCAATTTGTCAGGTATTCTAATACATGAAAAAGCATAAATCCTACACAGACCTATACAGGTTTCTTCAGGGTCCAGCATCCATGTGGTATAACTGTTGCCAACTTCCTGCTGCACAATTTTGCTTTATTCAACAAACAAAAATAAAAGTTAATAAAGTGCAGCCTGGCAGAATTTCATTTATTTCATTCCTGGAGATGTTTAGGCCAGGATGGATGAGCCTTTGAGCAACCTGATCCAGTGGGAGGTGTCCAATGGCAGGGGGGTTGGAACTGGATGGGCTTTAAGGTCCCTTCCAACCCAAACCATTCTATGATTCTATGATTTATCTGTTTGCACCTGCAAGCAGCACAGAATGACAGCAAAAGAATGAACTTCTTCCTCTATTGAAACAGAGGAGTGACACCCTTTTCACGGAAAGGGTCATTGGGCACTGGCAGAGGCTGCCCAGGGAGAGGGTTGAGTCACCTTCCCTGGAGGGGTTTAAGGGATGAGTGGACGAGGTGCTGAGGGACATGGGTTAGTGATTGATGGGAATGGTTAGACTCGATGATCCGGTGGGTCTTTTCCAACCTAGTGATTCTATGATTCTATGAACATGATAATCCCACTCCACCACCCAGGTACCACCCTCCCACATGTCAAGAACTGCAACAGCCCCTTCTCCAGATGTTGCCAGCTGCAGCTCTGCACTCTGCATCTCCAATATCTGCAACATGCTGAGACACAAACATGTGAAGACCAGCATAAAATAAATGCAATCCAGTTCCAGTACCACCACCAGTACTTCTGCTGTTCTGATGTTTTCAGAATGAGACCTTTAGTTTACGGTGGTAAATGAAAAAGCAACAGGTTGCTTGGGTGAGTGCCAGAAGACACAGAGAAACCTGTGGAACGCTCCAGACATGATGGACATGTTATGAAACCCTGACCGCTAACCAAGGTCCAAATCTAATGGAGACTGATCTCAATTCGGACTGCCCTAAGCAAACAGGAAGATAAAAAGCAACAGTGGAAGATAAATTGCAATTAAAAGTGCAGCTCTGCTCAGAGAAGGAGCTATTAGAGCATACCTGTTCTCCGCATGGCTAATGTCTCGCCAACTTTTGACAGCAGAAAAAATAGAGTATTTTTTATACCACTTAGCCTTTCAGAGCTACAGAGTAAGGTAAGGGTTAGTTCAGGTGCAAGGTTGTGGCCTGATGCCACAATTTTCAAGTCCGATAATATTTTTTACTAACAACATTTAAAGAGAAAGTTTTATTTTGAACTAATTTTATATGAACCAGGAAGCAACAAGACAGCTTAACAACTTTATAAGATGTGGAATCATAGAATAGTTTGGGTTGGAAGGAACCTTAAGGACCATCTAGTTCCAACCCACCTGCCATGGGCAGGGACATCACTCTAGATCAGGGTGCGCAAGGCCCCATCCAACCTGTCCTTGGACACCTCCAGGGATGGGACATCCACAATTTTCTTGATGGCCTGTTCCAGTGCATCACCACTCTCATAGTCAAGAAATTCTTCCTTACGTCTAGTCTAAATCCACCGCTCTTCAGTTTATCCCCATTCCCCGTCGTCCAGTCACTACAAGCCTTTGTAAACAGTACCTCTCCAGATTTCTGGTAGCCCCTTCAGGTACTGGAAGGTCGCTATAAGGTCTTCTCGGAGCCTTCTCTTCTCCAGGATGAACAACCCCAACTCTCTCAGCCTGTCCTCATATGGGAGGTGCTCCAGCCCTCTGATCATCCTTGCAGCTTCCTTTGGACCCATTCCAACTGTTCCATATCCTTATGTTAAGCATTCCAGAACTGGACACAATACTCCAGATGAGGTCTCAGAAGAGAGGAATAGAGGGGCACAATCACCTCCCTTGACTTCTTCATATTTTTACAAACCTGATTTTCTGAGTGGGACAGCGCTTTGCAACAAAGCTTATAATTTGGTAGTATTTCCCAAAATGTTTAATGTCTTCTTTGGTTTTATGACTGTGATTTCACTTAGATGGAGTCTAAGCAGAATGAGTCTGGTTTATTTTTTTCCCTGATTTAGCCCAACACTATTGGAAGGGAGGGGAAAAAAAAAAAAAAGAGAAGGACTGGTTAATTAAAAGTAGCAGCAAATGAGCTGTAATGGAGGTGTTGTGAATGTAAATCAGTGATGCTCGATGCAGCAACAGCAGCATCTGTGCATGCAGCTTCCGAAGTAATGAGATCGTGCTGATGTGCTGGCATCCTGCTTCCATCACTTCATCTTGTTCAAGAGCTCTGATGGGAAAACAAAGGTCGGTGGCACTGACCTCCCTTCCCGCAGCTTGCACACACACAAATATTAGCGACTGATCAAGGATTGCTGTCTTTCCACCCCATGATTTCAGAACGGATGGTTACATAGTTGGGGGCCTTAACTAAACAGACAGCACAAGGTTCTGCAACATGAAGTGTCATGTTCTAACACGTAAAGGTAATTGGTGATTCATTCTTCACCCAGTAACCAGAAACAGGTGGATGCTGCTTAAAATATATATACTATCAACTCTGCAAAACGTGCTTCCTTCCAGAAAGAGAGATTTGCTGTTGTGTGCTCCAAAGTAGGGGCTGTGAGATTTGTACTCTTTGAGCCTACAGATGGCTTGGACTCATAAAAAAAAAACTCCTTAAAAACAGTATTTGTAAATCTCAGCAACAGTAGATTACAAAATACAGAACAAATTAATAATAAAAAAGAAGAGACTGTGGGTTTTGACCTTCCTTGATTTAATACTGTAATTGGGAAATAATTTACTCGTGTTTATACAAAATCCCAACAAAGGCTGCTTAACGCATTAAAACAAGAGGCTTTAGTCCTTGAAAGGGAGCACGAAGCCAGATGTACCGCTGCAGAGCGTTACATGCCAACTGTGCTGCGAAGAGTCAGTCCTCGTTGGTCATGAGCGGCTCAGGAAACTGCAGCCAGCAGCAAGAACTGCCCTTAATGAGCGCATCCATCAATTTTCAGGGGACTTGGTTGATTACCAGCACACAAACCCAGGGAACACGCCAATTTAACTGCCGGTCACTGATGCATGAAGGAAGAGTTTCACTCACTTGCTCTCATAAGGATGTCTATAAAATTACTTAACGTGTCTATGTAAGCAAATACAGAAAAGTTGTGGTGTTCAGAGCCTGCAGGAATGGGGCAAAGGGTAACGGTTTTAAACTAAAAGAGGAGAGGTTTAGACTAGATATTATGAAGATTTTTTTTGCATCGAAGGCAGCGAAACACTGGAGTGGGTTGCCCAGAGAGATGGTAGATGCTCATCCCTGGAAACATTCAAAGTCACTCTGGATGGGGTTCTGAACAACCTGATCGAGTTGAAGACGTCCCTGTTCACCCCAGAGGGGTTGGACTGGATGAACTTCGTGGTCTCTTCCAATCCAAACCATTCTATGACAAGCCTCACCGCCCCAGATCTCCAACAGCTCCCTGCAAAGGTCAGGGGGAGGAGACTCTGACCAAAGCCACCAAAGAAAGAGAGATTTGAAACAGGCCTCACACGGTACAGGATTAGCCAGACATCAGATCCAGACCTTAATTTCTCCTAGACAGAAGTGCCCATAGAAGTGGTTGTGGGGCTGAGCCCTGACATGGCATAGAGAGCTCAGTGAAGTTTTCCAGAAGCACAATGCTGTCTACGAAGTCATCTCCCAACCCAAACCATTCTATGATTCTGGAAAATGAGCATGTTTTCCTCTTCAAACACATCAAACAGACTCACCTGAAGAGGAAAGGTACGTTCAGAAAAAAAGGCATGCTTGCCCATAGGGTTATCCGACTACAATTTTAACTTCATTCTACTACAACTACCCTAACTTCCAGGAAATACTTTATTACTTCAAGTACTAATTCATATAAAACAAATTCCAAGTCAAACAACCTGATCTCATGGGATGTGTCCCTATCCGTGGCAGGAGGGTTGGAACTCAATGATCTTTAAGGTCCCTTCCAATCCAAACCATTCTATGATTCTATGACTTTTTGCTTTAATAAAGCATACTAAAGCTTTATTAATTTTAAGATTGCTTTCTCCATTCCAGACTGTAAAGTATCTAACTGTGTAAAAAACTGGTGACAGCCTGAGGGGAGCTCTAATGAATGTACCCATGATTTCTAGAAAGGAAACAAAAGAGAAAAAAGGATTATGGCAAACATGGAAAGAATTGGCTTGGCCCTCTTAATTAACGTCCTATCTAATAGAATTAGATATTGAAGCCATTGAATAATGTATTCTAAAAGGTAATATAACTCCCAAAAAAATATTCAGTGCTTCAAACCCATCTCCTGACCAAATAAGCACAGTTAAGAGTTCACATTTCAGCTCATACCTTTCAATGAAAACACACATCCCCTTGCAAACAGACTCAGTATTCTGGGCTTAATAGAAAAACACACAGACATTACACAAGAATCCCCTGCTCCCACTTCATTCAGAATGAATCTGCATCTAGCTGAAAAGCACACAATTAATATTTCATCCAGCTCTGTTGAGTACTCTTATTCCTAATGGACTGTATTGATCAAAGGAAGAAAGCTAAACATCTCTGTTGCTGTCGGGAAAACTAAAGTTGTCATTTATGAAGTGATCACCATTTCATAGGTAAATGCAACGAATAAAGGGTTCATAGAATTCAGATATTCTAAAGCTGTTCAAAGGATGTCCTCTTATATATGCTTATAGGCTGGAGAGCAACTGAGACAGGGTAACCTCTGACCATCAAAGTCCCTTTCAAGCCAAGCTGGTGAAGCATTAGGCAACTCTATCTGAAAGGCAGAAATGCAGAGAATCAAAGAATGGTTTGGATTTGAAGGAACCTTGAAGATCATCCAGTTCCAATCCCCTGCCATGCACAGGGACACCTCCCACTGGATCAGGTTGCTCAAAGCCTCATCCAACTTGGCCTTGAACACCTCCAGGGATGGGGCATCTACAACTTCTCTGGGCAACCTGCGCCAGTGCCTCATCACCCTCACAAGAAAGCATTTCATCCAAATATCCAGTCTAAATCTACTCTCCCTTAGTTTAAAACTATTAATCCTTGTCTTGTAACAACAGGTCTGGCTAAAAAGTACATCCTTATCTTTCCTGTAGCCTCCTTGAAGTACTAGAAGGCTGCCACAACGTCTCCTCACAGCCTTCTCTTCTCCAGGCTGAACAACCCCAATTCTCTCAGCTTGTCCTCGCACGGGAGGTGCTCCAGCCCTCAGATCATTTTCCTGATCCTCCTTTAGGAGGTACAAGAGAAATAACAGAGATGGAAAATATTAGTAGTCTCTCCATTAATTTATCTTCCTACCCGAAGCAGCTCTACGTATTCTGGATCCAGACTAGTTCAAAACTAAAGAGGGGTCACAATATCAAATCCATTCCATGAAACACCACTTATACTTCACTAGTTAAGTGTAATGCCATTAGGTATCAGACAACAGCACTGCTTATGTCACCGCAGGCAACTCCCACTGCTTTGCCACCCTCTGCACCTTGTCAGCACAACTATTTGTGCAGCTACGGAGCCCCAGGTAACAAAAAGGGAATAAGGTGGAAGAGCAGAAGGAAAGAGAAATCTTCGTGTACCTCTGATGTAGAGATGTGTTTTAAGCTGAGTTGATGGTATTTAACACTGTGCACTCCTAGCATAATTTACAAACATACCAGAGTGTAGACTCATTGGAACTGTTAGAATGGGTCCAGAGGAGGCTACAAAGATGATCAGAGGGCTGGAGCACCTCCCGTACGGACAGGCTGAGAGAGTTGGGGTTGTTCAGCTGGAGAAGGCTCCAAGGAGACCTTATAGACCTTATAGACCTTCCAGTACCTGAAGAAGGCTTCAAGAAAGCTAGGGAGGGATTGTTTACAAAGGCTTGTAGTGATAGGACGGGGGGCAATGGGCATAAACTGGAGAGGGGCAGATTTAGACTGGACATAAGGAAGATTTGCTTCACTATGAAAGTGGTGAGACACTTGCCACAGGTTGCCCAGCGAGATGATTCTATGTTGTGGCTAACTCAGCACCATTGTTCCCGGTGGTAATGTCAAAAAAGAATTCAAGAATACCACAAGCAAGAAAAGGCTCTGAGGAGACTTTAGAGCAGCTTTCCAGTACTTCAAGGGGGTTACAAGAAAGTTGAGGGGCTCTTTATCAGGGAGTGCAGAGATAGGATGAGGGGGAATGGTTTTAAGCTGAAAGAGGGGAGATTGAGATGTGATATTGGGAAGAAATGTTTTCCTGTGAAGTTGATGAGGCACTAGGCACAGGTTGCCCATGGAAGGTGTGGCTGCCCCATCCCTGCAGCTGTTCAAGGGCAGGTTGGATGAAACTCTGAGGAACCAGATCCAGTGGGAGGTGTCCCTGTCCATGTCAGGGAGTTGGAACTGGATGATCTTTCAACCCTTCCTACCCAAACCATTCTGTGATTCTACCACCAGGGCAAACAATACTGAAACAACTGTTTCATGACAAAGCACTATATATTTGTAAGAGAAAAGATTAATTCAGGGTATTTCTATTTAGAACTCATCATCTTTGGCTGAGCAAAGCGAATTCAGCTAGGAGGGGGCAAAGCCTGCAGGCTCTGTCCAAGGATTTCTAAATAGCTTTCTATTTTCTGTTACTGGAAAAATACTATGTAGTATTTCATAAATAATTTATAGCCTCTGCTTTTAGCTTTGGTTTTGAAAAGCAACTAATGCTAATTAAGGTAGCAAAAGGAACTGCTAGGAAACTGAAAGTTTCTCACCCAGCAGATCTGCACAAGCAGAAACAAAGAAAAACCATTTGCCTGGGTAAATCCAACATGCATTTCTATGTTACAGTAGTATGTGAGTACAACATGAGAGTGACTGAAGAGATTTGCATTCAGGAACTATCAATATCCCTAATTGACAGACAGTGCAGAAGAGTCCCTTAAAAGCCACCATATGTGCCCAACATCAGAAGGGCAACAAGAACAGTAAAATAAACCCACATTTCCCTGGTCTCAGTTCAAAGTTATCATTAAAAAAGCTTATTTTCTCCCTCTACTGCAATTTTTTCAATGTCCAGAAAATTGGCATCACTGCTCGGTGAGACAATTCTATGCAAAGATTGCAGTGTCACTGTTATTCACTTAACGTGGCTTCATTACGAATGTTCTCAGCTTCACTTCCCAGTTAAAAATGGATAATAGCTAAAACACAACTTAAAGGAAATACTCTTTATGCTTTTATGTATTTACAAAGAAGCATCAAACATTTTCAGTAAACATTAATAACAAGCTTCATGATACAGAAGTCATCAATTAAAGGAAGACACAATATTGATGTTCTATCATCTATTTCCATTTGCTCTATCCTGAATCAACCCCCCTGCTGACCGTATTTTCAAGGCTGTAATAGCCCGTTGCCTGGCTGTCACTGAGTTCTAACTTCCACCAGTGATAGGAGCAATGAAAATAATCAAGGATCATGTGAAACACATTGATTTGGTTTGTAAACCTGTTGCTAAAAAGCCTGAAATATGTGAAGACAATACTGTGTGAAGCAGCCTGAGCAAATCCCAACCCTTTCTATGTTTAATCAAATGAGCTCCTCCAGCTCCTGAGAGGTGTTCCTCCTGATGGCAAGGTTAATAATCAAAAGTCTCATAGTAAGGGAATAAAGCAATCCTATCTGTAATTCAGGATAAACACCCACACTTCCAGATAGAATCACAGAACAGTTTACGTTGGAAAAGTTTTTTAAGATGATCCAAGTCCAACCATGAACCTGCCACTGCTAATTCCATCACTAAACCATGTCCCTAAGCACCACAACCACAAAGCTTTTAAATCTTAAGAGAGATGGTGACTTCATCATTTCCCTGAGAAGCTTCTTCCAACGCTTGACAGTCCTTTTGGTAAAGAAATGTGTCCTAATAACCACTCTAAACCTCTCCTGGTACAACTTGAAGCCATTTCCTCTCATCCTATCACTTGTTACTTGGGAGAAGAGGCCAACATTCACCTCTACAACCTCCTTTCAGGGAGGTGCAGAGAGTAATCCCTCAGGCTCCTCCAGATTAAACAGCTCCAGTTCCCTCAGACGCTCCCATAAACCCTGTGCTCCAGACCTTTCCCCAGCTCCACTGCCCTTCTCTGGATGGACTCCAGCCTCTCAATCTTTCTTGTAGTGAGCAGACCAAAACTGAACATAGGATTTGAGGTGCAGTATCACCAATGCCGAGTACAGGAGCATGATCCCTTTCCTACTCCTTCTGGCCACACCATTTTTGATCCAAGCCAGGATGCCGTTGACCTTCTCAGCCACCTGGGCACACAGATGATGCAAAGAATCCTCCATAATAATAGAGCTTAATAATTTCATCCATAAGTCTATCAACGTACAAACACAAATAAACCCTGTGCCCTGATGCAGAATATCCAGAATTTGGTCAAGACACAGGATTTTAGAAGTGATGCACTGAGATACCAGGGAAAGCCTCACCCCTTAGAATCACAGAATGGTTTGGATTGGAAGGGACCATGAAGGTCATCTAGTCCAACTCTGCAGTGAGCAGGGCAATCTTCAACTGGATCAGGTTGCTCAGAGCACCATCCAACCTGACCTCGAATGTTTCTAGGGATGGGGCTTTGAGTTGCACAAGCACCACCAAAAGGAACATCCAATGCCCACAAAGGACCTGGATTTTCCATCTTTTGCCAAGAAACTAGCAGCAAGAAGCAGCTCCAAGTTGTCTAAGAGAGAGCAGTGGAGTGGGAGAGGAATGGCAAACTGTTTCAAAAAGCAATAGTGCACAGAATCACAGAATCACAGAATCATAGAATGGGTCACGTTGGAAGGAACATTTACAGGTCATCTAGTCGAATCCACTGCAATAAGCAGGGACATCTTCAACTGGATCGGGTTGTTCATAGCCCCATCCAAACAGACCTTGAATGTTTCCAGGGATGGGGCACCTACCACCACTCCAGGCAACCTGTGCTAGTGTTTCACCGCACCCACATTAAAATTTTTTTTCCTTGTATCTAGTCTGAGTCTATCCTCTTTTAGTTTAAAACAACTAGGAAGTCTGTTTTCTACTACAAAGAATCAAAACCCACAGACGACAAAGTAAAAACATTTATTTTAGGCAGAATCTGCCCTACCCGCTTACTCTATTCTTAAATGAATAATCAAGATGTTACTTGGCTCTAGACACCACAGGGGAATAAAATGTCACCACCACAGCTGCCAAACTTCCCGCTACCAGCCCTTCAAATTAAGGAAAAAAACCCACAATACAAATGTACAATTTGATTAGTTAAAGTTCAGATCTTTGCCCAAAGCCTGGCTCTTCCTGTAATAGGGCATTCTTTTCTTCTTGTGTAAACTTCTCATTATAACAGAGACATCTTCATAATATAATAATTCTGGTTATAATGCAACTCCGGGTAACATAACTCCGACATTAGAAAAGGCAGCGTGCTCTAGTAATGTTCTTTTAATGTAATTTGTGTACTGCAGGAACTGACTGAACCTGGTCATTTAGGATTTGATCAATGGGAATTAGTGCCTTAAAGAGATGAACCATTTGATAATTCAGAATTTGATCAATGCGAATCAAGACCTCATGGAGATGAAACATTTATCATGAACGTTTGGAATATCGGTCTAATCCAGGAAGCGCCAGAGAAGGTAGTAAGCAGGCATCAATAAGGACTGCAGACAAAGCACAGAAGGCCTGCTGGTTCTCTGGTACGACTCTATGTGGGTTATTTGTCTTTTTCCCTTTTAATGGTGGAAATTATGCCTAAAAATTGATGAAGCCACAGCTGGTGTAATCTCAGGAGCTAAATGGAGGAAGGAAAAGGAAAATTCAGGAAACATTTAAGTAATTAATACTGGATACAAGGAAGAAATCCTTACAATAGGAGTGGTGAAACTCTGGAACACATTGCCCAGGGGGACAGCGGAGGCCCCATCCCTGTAAACATTCAAGGTCAGGATCGATGGGACTCTGAGCAACCTGATCAAGTTAAAGATGTTCCTGCTCCTGCAGGGTCGTTGGACTAGATGACGCTCCATCCCAAAGCATTCTCTGACTCTCTGATTCTAAGTATCCACTTCTCTTTGCCCTTGAAAGAGATGGAGCTTAAAAAAGTTGAAGAAATGCAAGTTATCTCAATAAGCCTTAGTGACTCATTCTAGGCATGTTTAAAATAAAGTGAGACTATTTTGTAACACCACAATTAGATCTATTAATCTCGCACTTAGGACCTGAAATCACACTGACATGTAGCACATCGCTTTATGCATTAACAAAATTTAGCAGTTCAACCTTATTTAATTCTTCTTTTACAGCCAATTAAACATGCTCTTTAAACACCATTGCTTGAAACTCTGTCCTCAATCCTCATATGCAATTAAACTGAACATGAGAAGTGCCTGGTGACACCAAAAGAGCATCATCTTTAGGTTTCACTAAATCATTCATAATTTAGCCATCAAGTTACACACAAAAGACAGTAATAAAATAGCATCTGATGAGTTTAAACCTTCAATAAAAAGGCATGACATTTAAAATGATTTTATATAAAGAAAACTTTCAGTTTTTAAAAATAATATTGATATTTCTTGCACTTTATCAAACCTACCACAGCTTAAGTGTGTAGTTCGGATATCTTTTTTCCCTTTATAAGGTTTTCTTTTTTGTTTTTTAAGGCAATGGACCAAAACTCCAAATAATTTTTCAAAAAATTTGGCTTAAAGTGCAAAGGAAGCACAGAAAATTCACGGAAAATAAATACTCTTTGGTTTATGCAGATAGACCGAAACATCCTTCAAAACAATCCCTCCTGCTCAGGGACCTGGTTTAGCAGTGGATAGGTATGGTTGGACTCGACGATCTCAAAGGTCTTTTCCAACAAAACAATAAAATGGCTTTCTTAAAATTCTTACATATTGCTTGATGCTAAAGATTGGGTCTTGCTACATAAACCAGCTCCGTCTGTGCAAAAAGGAACCCAAACCCATTTGATTTACTTAGGAAATTATTTATAAATTATTTATATATTGGGCAGGGAGGAAACCAAACCCAAAACCATTTCCCACCTCTGACCACAAAAACCATCTAGAGCTATAAACAAATAAAAGATTGGTTTAGAAAAATGAAAGTGACATTATGTAAGAATTAAATTTCAAAATGTGAAAATATCCCAGTGTAATACCAGAAGGAGAGACTTGATTCCCTTGATGGGAATCGCATCACAGGTGAAAAAAATGACAATGAGTAACAACATACCAGGCTTCCCATCCATAATGGGAAACTCCAAATCACACTGAAGTCAGAACAAGAGACAATGGTCATCCTGATCCTCTTATTTAAGGGACAGATGAATTCAGTGCTCAATATAATAATAGAATCATAGAATGGTTTGGGTCAGAAGGGACCTTAAGGTCCATCCAGTTCCAACCTCCTGCCATGAGCAGGGACACATTCCACTGGATCAGGTTGCTCAAAGCCCTATCCAACCTAGCCTTGAACACCTCCAGGGATGGGGCATCCATGACTTCTCAAGGCAACTTCTGCCACTGCCTCATAGTACAACACTTCTTTCTAATATCTCATCTAAATGTCCCCTCTTTCAGCTTAAAACTGTTACCTTTCATACTATCCCTGCACTCCTGGACCATTAATCAGTACAAAAATTTTATATACTCCATCTCTGGAGGTGTTCAAGGCCAGGCTGCATGAGGCTTTGAGCAACCTGATCCAGTGGGACGTGTCCAGGGGGGATGGAACTGGATCATCTTTAACGTCCCTTCCAACACAAACCATTCAATGATTCTATGATACACTGGAGACTATTAAACAATTCACGATATTAAGTGATAAAATTATTTTTACCTTACAGTTAAGAACTTTATTTATATCATCATCAGTTCAAAAAAGCCTTTTCTTGCTCATAAAAAACAAAACAAAACTCAAACCAAAAGAAAATCCCTCCACAGACCAAAAAACCATCACAGAATAATTCATTTTATACAGCATTTCTCAGTTACTGCTGACACAAAAAGGTTGTAAAAAGTTCTCTCTGTATCCTTACTAAAATGATAAATGGAACCTTCTGCCTAATGGATGAACCGGCAGCGAGGGAAGAGTCCAAGGCTAAGGGTCAGAGTCACTTTGATCCATCAATTACTGTATCTTCATTTAACCATCCTCAGGACTAATGAAAATTATTTAATTTGACCTTCCCTGGTAAGGGCAAAATGAAGTTGCTAATTTAAATTCTTTCACATCAGCAAAGCACAGGACGAATACTATTGTAATGCAAAGTTGGAACTACATTTTTGGTGCTCCATTAAGACAAAAAAAATGTTAAGGAATATATGTTTAGAATATTTTACGCATCTTATCAAATCAAAATTAACTAGTACATTACTAACTGTGCATCCAGTTTCTATCTAGCTTATGGTTACCATGCACTGACTTACAGCTCATTTCAATAACCAGCACAGACCAACCGGATCTATGACAGAGGGAAGGGGAATTATTGTGAATTTTAATGTGGATAAGAACTCACCTGGCTGCCAGGCTCAAAAACAACAGTAAAAAAGACTTACTTGAACCGAGCTGACACTTCATCAGCAGCTTTTTGGTATTGCTCTGTGGTAACTTTGTAGAACTGGGCACTCTGGAAAGTAGAAAAAAACAAAGAAAAAAATAGATTTTGTATAAAATCATTTATATGCATGCCAATATCTAGTAAATAACATTAATTTGGACATTTTATCCATTTAAGTTGCTCCAACGTCTTGAAATCTAACTCTCAAATCAACTACTCTACAAAGTTTCAGAGATTACTTTTTTGAGGTGCCTTTTTAAAAATAAGTGTGTCCTCTTGATTCCAGAAGGTTGTGCAAAGGAGCTGGCTCTTCGGGAGGAAACTAAAGAGAGAGACCGAGTAAAAATCACATATTTAGCACTAGGTGCTGCTGGAGCCTTTGAAGCTTCTCCATTAAAAAATATGACAAAAAAACTCCAAATTACTGAATCCTTACTTCCTTGCACATCCTTATT
The DNA here is from genome assembly GCF_032191515.1 of Phaenicophaeus curvirostris. Lineage (NCBI taxonomy): Eukaryota > Metazoa > Chordata > Aves > Cuculiformes > Cuculidae > Phaenicophaeus > Phaenicophaeus curvirostris. The sequence goes on along the minus strand of NC_091392.1, from coordinate 2,208,870 downwards.
TGTTATTTACACCTATATCCCCATACAGTTTGCAAGTGCTACTCAAGCCAAACTACAAAGTTGCGCAATTAAATTAAGTATGGCTTAACTTTCTTTTTTGCTCCTTGCCTTGATAATGCCTCTCACAGGGAGTTATTTTAATATTCCAAACTTCCAGGTCTCTTCAATCAGTTGCTAATTTTAATTTACAAAATCAGGCAGCTTCAGATTGTATTTTCATCTCCTCTAAACCGAGGAATGCTTTTCACTCAGTTCCACCAAATCATTAATTTCCAAAATGCAAGCAAAACAAGATTGAATCATCAAGCAATAAAACTTTTCTATACTTATAAAAGGCCAAGTTTCTCAGTGGGATGTAGGATATTCAAAGACAAATCACTATAATGTTGTGATGCTTCATGTCTAGATAATATATACTTCGTATTTTTAAAGAGGTTTTTATAGCCTTAGCACAGTTGGACCTGAGATGTAATAATGATAGCACCTGGCTTCACAGTTGGAGGAATAAAGAAAAGTTAAAGCAGTTTGAAAGTTCTCTAAAACCATTTTTCTCTGAGTGGTGGGGCAAACAGGTCATGGAGATGTACAAAGCTTTTGCTGGTACTTGGAAGAACTCTTCCATAGCTCTGCAGGTCTTGAGTTGCCCGGCATTGCAGGGAGTCATGTTAACATGGCAACAAAACTCTACAAATCACACACTGCAGGATTACATAAAAACCAGTTTGAATATTTATTTTAACAATCTACCTATTAATATCATGGTTTAAGGTTATTCATGCCACAAAACTGATTCAAACATTTAGCATATATCAATGGCACAATGCAGTCTATAGAAAGCATCATTCAAATTTTATTTTGGGTAAAGTAAGCAGGTTTTTAATTAAAGATACTCATAGAATCATAGGTTGGAAGAGACCCACTGGATCATCAAGTCCAACCATTTCTATAAAACACTAACCCATGTCCCTCAGCACCTCATCCACCCATCCCTTAAACCCCTCCAGGGAAGGGGACTCAACCACCTCCCTGGGAAGCCTCTGCCAGCATCCAATGACCCTTTCCAGGAAAAATTTTTTCCTAATGCCCAGCCTAAACCTCCCCTGGCGGAGCTTGAGGCCATTCCGTCTCGTCCTGTCCCCTGTCACTTGGGAGAAGAGGCCAGCTCCCTCCTCTCCACAACCTCCTCTCAGGTAGTTGTAGAGAGCAATGAGGTCTCCCCTCAGCCTCCTCTTGTGCAGGCTAAACAACCCCATATTGATGTATGAAAAAGCAATATGCCTAAATCATTGTTAGGTAAAAAGAAAATTACCATCCCCCAAACTCATAGCTAGGGAGATCACCCTTTCGTACAAGTCAAAGATCACAGAATCATAGAATTGTTAAGGTTGGAAAAGACCTCCAAGGTCATCCAGTCCAACCATCAGCCCAACACCACTGTGCCTGCTAAACCATGTCCAAAAGTGCCATGTTTACACACCTTTTCAACACCTTCAGGGACGGAAACTCCACCACTGCCCTGGGCAGTACCTTCCAATCCTTCACTACTCTTTCAGTAGAGCAATTTTACCTAATATCCAATCTAAACCTCCCCTGGCACAAGTTGAGGCCATTTCCTCTTGTCCTGCTGCTTGTTACTTGGGAGAAGAGACCAGACAGTTGTAGACAGCAATAAGTACTTCCCTCAGCCACGTTTTCTCCAGGCCAAATAATCCCATTTCCCACAGATGCTCCTCATAAGAATTGTTCTCCAGACCCTTCCCCAGCTACACTGCCGTTTTTCAGACATGCTCCAGCAGCTCAATGTCTTTCTTGTAGTGAGGGTCCCAAAACAGAACACAGCATTTGAGGTTAGTAAACATGTCCTGAGCAACATTTATCTGTGCCAAATCACGTTATGATGAATGCAGGCAAGACAGCCCACGACGGCAAAAACACCAGATTGGAACTCCAAAAGAGGCAGCGCTATCTACAAAAGCAAAAGGAAAACTATTTTCCATTTGTGTTCGAGGATTCCATCTTCTGAGGTTATTCCTTGTGAATTATAGTCTTGAAAAGTACGGATATCACTGAAAAGAATACCAACTCCAAACACAGGGAAAATTGTATTGCAAGTCTAATATTTTATCACAAATTATAACAAATTGCGTAACAGCCACCGTAGTCAAAGGTCACGCACAGATCACAAAGAGCACAGTGGTCGACTGCGCTCCGGCTTCTGAGATTCGGACCTAATAATTCATTTGTACTGGAATCAAGGGTTCCACACATGTGACTTAGGTTCATTTATTTTTTCATAAATCATCATTGGTGTGTAAGAAAATGAAAATGAAATTCTCCCCACACCAGTGACCCCTTTGCATTTAGCAATCCCAGCTGCCCAATGACAGTCACATCCAGGTTCCTTGGACGGAGAGCCAATCAATAGGCATGTGATCAGGCAGCAGAGAGACTACGGTGTGAGTGCGGACAGGTCACCCTTTGAGATGATGAATAGCTCTCTATCATCCTGCAGTCCCCTACGATGCTAACATTTACTATAATCTTATTTGGGCTGCGATTTATCTTTCTTTTGCCTGATCAATAAAGATGAACACAACAGTTGTAAGGATCGATTGCAATTTTTTATCATTTTCGAGCATGAAGGAGTGTTTCTGACACAAAAACAATATTCTGAGTGTACTTGTTCTACTTTTTAATTGCAGTTCAAGTGATCAACTGCGCTGCTACATATGCCAAGAAATTTTAATCCTACAATAGACTCAAGCTATCAAGAAATCATTTGTTATCTTAGATAAAGTATGTTGTTTCTTGGATCAGCTCTTCCTTTGAAACTCATTCAGGTCCTCTTTTAGAGATATACTGTTTACAATCCAGAGATGAAGCTTCATTTCAAAGTGCTCCCTAATCCTTAAGATAAAAGTGCAGTGGTCATTTCTCTAGATACAGAAAAAAATGGTGCTATAAGATAGGACTGTTAACATAAAGATTTTCCTCAATCGCCAGATAAATATATATATAGAATCACAGCATCATAGAATGGTTGGGGTTGGAAGGAACTATGGGCAGGGACACCTCCCACTGGATCAGGCTAGCCAAAGCCTCATCCAACCTGGCCTTAAACCCCTCCTTAAACCCACTCACAACTTCTCCAGGCAACCACTGTATATTAAGTTACTTACTTAAGTGTTTATGGCCCAAAGATAACACATAGGATGACCAAATAAAGGGAATAGTAGTAATATTTTCTATACTTTGTATCCTTCCTTGAAAAGAAAGAACTGGATTTGTCATTTTGGGGGAAAAAGTGCTTTTTTAAGAGCTACTTTCAAAAAAGGGAAAAGAGAGAAGCATAGGATGGCATTGTGGAAGAGAAGCTAAAGAAGAGATGACATAAATTTTAATTTTAAATCCATCCAGTTTCACCTGATGAATATACAGAGCCAGAGCAAGTCTAACTAATGATATAATTCAGATAGAGAAAAATGAGATCTGATCGGGGCAAAAGTACTTTCGTCCTGTTTGCCCCTGAAATAATCTTCCAGAAAAAAAAAAGTGGGAGCAGAAGCTTCTTCAAGAACGTATTGCGTAGGAATCGGAGAAGAATTATTTTGCGAGACATATCTGCTTTCAAAGGTCTGTGTAAGAAAATAAATTCCTACAGAACCCCAGGTCAGCTGTTTTGTCTGCATGTGGGACCTCAAAGCACAAGTGCGCGTTTTAGTCTCTGCTGAAAATCTTCAGATTTTCAGCCAGGTAAAGTTCTGAAAGATCTTGTGTCATCCAAGCTGATAAAAGGTTATGAAAAGAACCAGGAGAACTTGAGAGCCCTCATTTAATTTCACTAAAGATACATCACATATACCCACTATTTTATTACAAATGTGCTGAAACTGTTTTTACTGCAGACATACCATGACTTCTTCTTGGCATTGAAATTTTTCTTTTAAGCCCCTTGGCTCTTAAAGCCTTGAACAGATTCAATATGAGAGTAACATTCATGCAACCTATTTAAGTTTTTGAGTTTTTTAAATTTAATTTAATAGTTATGCAGTTAAGAGTTTATTTGACAAAGAAAAAGACGTGTGACTGCCATACAAAAGAGAGAAACCTGGCCTTTGCTTCGTGTTAGTGCTGTGAAAGACAAAAATGAGCACAGCTTGACTTCAGAGCAGCGCAGCACCTGCTCCACCCACCAAAGGAACGAAGAGCTTGGGCTGTTTGGCACCTTTGAGAATCAGGGGAGAATTTTTTAATTTAAAGACTTCTTTTGCCTTGTCATCCTCCCCCACGGAAGGACTCAAAGCATCGGCAGGCAAAGATTATCATGTCCCCTGAATGGCAAATTGGAAAGTTTTCTTTGCCTCTTTTTAATCCCTTTCTGCTGAAGTTAAGCTTTCTTTTATCCCTTAATTTAACTTCTGGCCATTTCATCTCAGTATCTTTTACGAACTCATTTGCGGATAATATGAAGCATTTTGGTTTATTCACTCTGTTGACACGCAGCCTGCGATCTATACAGCCTTAAAAGAGATTTACAAAACCAGAAAGAAGGAATGGCTCTTAAGCCTGTAGAGTCGCTTCACAGGTTTGAATCCAGCCTCAAGACTTCTGCAGTCCACATTCAGTACTAGTCCTACAAGAAGTAGGTGGGATTGAGAGCACACTCAGCAAGTTGGCCAATGACACCAAGCTGTGTGGTGCAGTTGACACACTGGAGGACAAGGATGCCACCCAAACGGACCTGGTCAGATTTGAGAGCCTCTGTGAATCAACTGAAGCTCAACAAGGGCAGTGCAAGGTCCTATACCTGGGTTGGGACGCTCCGAAGCACAATTACAGACTGGATGGAGAATGCATTGGGAGTAGCCCTGAAGAGAAGGACTTGGGGGTGTTGGTGGATGGTTAGGAGGTTATTCTGCCCCTATACTCGGCACTGGTGAGACTGCTCCTTGAATCCTGTGTTCAGTTCTGGGCCCCTCCCCACAAGAAGGATGTTGAGACTTTGGAACGTGTCCAGACAAGAGCGATGAAGCTGGTGAAGGGGCTAGTGAACAAGTCTTACTAGGAGCTGCTGAGGGACCAGGGGTTGTTTAGCCTTGAGAAGAGGACACTGAGGGGAGACCTTATTGTTCTGCACAACGACCTGAAAGGAGGTTGTAGAGAGGAGGGAGCTGGCCTCTTCTCCCAAGTGAAAGGTGATAGGTCAAGCGGCAATGGCCTCAAGCTGCACCAGAGGAGGTTCAGACTGGATATCAGGAAAAAATTTTTCATAAAAAAGGTCATCAGGCACCGGCAGAGGCTGCCCAGGGATGTGGTTGAGTCCCAATCCCCGGAGGTATTTAAACAGCTAGATGAGGTGCTCAGGGACATGGTTTAGTGGCAGATAGGAATAGACAGATAGGACTTGATGATCCAAAAGGTCTTTTCCAACCTGGTGATTCTACAATTTTATGATTCTATGAGCCGGCAATGTGCACTTGCAGCTCAGAGAGCCAACCATATCCTGGACTGCATTGAAGAAATTGTGACCAACAGGACAAGGGAGCTGATTCTGCTGTTCTGTGCTGCTCTCGTGAGACCCCACCTGGAATCCTGTGTTCAGTTCTGGAGCCCTCAGTGAAGGATCTCTTTAAGTGAGTCCAGAGGAGGCCACAAAGATGATCTGAGGGCTGAAGCACCTCCTATACAACGACAGGCTGAGAGAGTTGGGGTTATTTAGCCTAGAGAACTAAAGGTTGCAAGAAGACCTTACAGGAGCCTTCCAGTCCTTAAAGGGGGCTACAGGAAAGCTGGGGAGGGGCTCTTTATCAGGTAGTGCAGGGATAGGACAAGGAGGAACAGTTTTAGGCAGAAAGAGGGGAGATTTAGATTAGACAGTAGGCTGAAATGTTTTTTCCTTGGAGGGTGGTGAGGCCCTGCCACAGGTTGCCCAGAGAAGTGAGGATGCCCCATCCCTGGAGGTGTTCGAGGCCAGGTTGGATGGAGCTTTGAGCAACCTGACTCAGTTGGAAATGTCCCTGCCCACAGCAGTAGAAGTGGAAGTGGATGATCTTTAAAGTCCCTTCCAACCCCAACTATGATCCGAAGTCCAGCACAGCCACCCCTGGCCCAAAAGTCCTGGTACAGCAGTTATGCAAAGGAAATGGATACAGGAGGGTGTTTTGGGTTCCAAGGGGCATCATGAGAGGTGTGTGATCACGCCCCACTGTTAAGCACACTATAAAGCAGACCATATGGTTTATAAGCATAAGATTAACTCTTAGAAGAAAAGACTTAAAACGCCCAGTCATTCTTGATCTGTGAAGCTGTCACCAAAAGCAACAAGTGAGCAAGAAGAGGAGGAATTAGGGAAGGTGAAATAACAAAAGGAGAATAAGATTACCTCCTGCAGTCTGCATACATCCCAGTTCCAAATTATATGAAATTACAGCTTTATAAATATACGACCATTTCTATGGCATCTTTATTGGAATTAAAAACCTCTATTTGTCTCTGAATTGATTTTAATAAGCTATGGAAAACCAAGCGTATAACATCACGCAGTTTCCCAAGCAATACTGCATCTCTTTTCTACCTCAAATGGAATTAAAATGATACATGAATGAAGTAATTTCTTCTGAAATGTCATCAAATCAGGCCTTTGCTCGACTTTTTAGATAAGTTATTTTTTATACCAGTTATGACTTTTCTCATCTGATCCAGCTGCGCCACTCAGCCAACTGTTGCATTTTTCAGCTCCAGAGATGAAACAAAGGATGTTCAACTCTGCATTCAGGGAACCTACGTACAGCTCTGACTTGTGCTCTTCTTGAGATTTTTACGTGCTGTTCTGAACTCCCTTTTGAATGAGGGGACTGATTGACCTTGGCTTTGTTTTGCCTTCATCAGAGGACAAGAACTCACTGGATGGACCAGAAAATTCTCGGTACCTGTCACAGGGCTGAAAATAAGGTGGCATTCAGCTTTTATGAAAATCTATTTCATGAATCTATGGCTTAGTAGACATGCTGGTGTTGGGATGATGTTTGGACTGAATGATCTTAGAGGTCTTTTCCAATCTTAATAATTCTTTGATTCTATGATTCTATTCAAATGGAGCATCTTGCCAAAAAGAATGGCTGCTGCCCAGAGCAAATCAGTTTTCCAGGCCCAAATGCAGCACAAAGGTAACCACCAGAGAAGCACCAACAGACCATTTAATGAGAGACCTCGACCACATAATGTGGATGTTCGGGGCTACTCAGAAATAGCCACAGAGACAAGACACACAGACAGATCTGGGGACACGTTTCATAGCACAGGAGGATTTTTTTTATGTGCAAGAAGGGGAAGAGTACCTACAAGGCAGGGAGAGAGAGGTGAACTGAAAGAGAAAAAAAAAAGCTAAGGTAGCGATATGAGATCTTGGACAAGGCCTGCAGAGGACACCAGGTGGCAAGTTAAGGCTAAGACTGATTTTCAGGGTTTTGGCAGAGTTTGCCTAGAGCTAAGTATTTCCTTTGTTGGCTGAAATACAAGTGCAATTCCCTCTCATAGAATCATAGAATGCTTTGGGTTAGAAGGGACCTTAAAGCCCATCTAATTCCAACCCCACTGCCATAGGCAGGGACACCTCCCGCTGGATCAGGTTGCGCAGAGCCTCATCCAACCTGCCCTTGAACACCTCCAGGGATGGGGCAGCCATGACATCTCCGGGCAATCTGTGCCAGAACCTCACCACCCTCGCAGAAAAACACTTCTTCCTAGTATCTCATCTAAATCTCCCCTCTTTCAGCTTAAAATTGTTACCCCTCATCCTACCACTACATGCCCTTGTAAAAAATCCCTTTCCAGCTTTCTTGTAAACTTCCTTTAAGTACTGGAAGGCTGTTATTAGGTCTCCCTGGAGCCTTCTCTTCTCTAGGGTGAACAAACTCTACTCTCTCAGCCTGATGGGAGGTGCTCCAGCTTTCTGATAATTTTTGCAGCCTCCTCTGGACTCACTCCAACAGTTCCATGTCTTTGTTGTGCTGAGGGCTCCAGAGCTAGACACGGGACTCGAGGTGAGGTCTCACCACAGTGAGCAGAGTGGCAGAATCTCTCTCAACATGCTGGCCAGACTTCTTCTGTTGCAGCCCAGGATACAGTTGGCTTTCTGGGCTGCAATCGTTGCTGGCTGATGTTGAGCTTCTCATTCACCAGGTGTCCTATACTCACAAGTCTTTAGAAAACCTCTACAGATATCTCCCTCTCGTATCCTGGAAGAAATTTGCTCTGCACCAGAGTACTCCTGTAACTGAAGAGATATCTGAACTATTGGAGACTGTAGGCAAGACTTCAGATATCCAGGCCACCACATACCTGTTTCTGCAGAAGATGAAAAGGCAATCGGGTACCCAGAATAATGCTGAAGATGCTAGAGAAAGAAACAGTACAATGACCTACTCAAACAAAGGAGGAGAAACAGATGCTGCATCCTAGCAAATGTTCTGCTGCGAGATAATTCACTTCCCAACATCGTTTGCTTGATTTCATGACATGTATGTTTGTCAAAGAGTGTAGATTCAGTGTGCAGCAAGTGGGGCATAGTACTTACCATAGAATCAGAGAATTATAAACTTAACTTGGTTACCAGCAGAAAATGGGGAAAACAACATCTTCTCTGACCTTTTCTTTTGAATTTCCAGTTCTATTTTTCAGGCACCACTAATAACTTTTAACTGCAACTATTAATGTCTCTAAAGTCTCTCCCAAGATAAGGTTCCCTTCACTTTTCTGCCCTAGTAGAACATTGATCTCTAATTTGCTAACGCTCAGAGATGCCAAAGAAAATTAAATCCTTTGTGAAAAGGACAAATCTATTCAAACTTCTTACAGCTACTCAGCCAATAATCTAATCTGCATGTAATTGCAGTGCAGTCTTTAATACAAACGTTCTCAATCTTAGAGATGCATGTGTAAATGCACAACTAGATTTACATCTCCTACTGATGACAAGATGCCTCATCTAAGTGATTCCTCTTTATGACTTTCCTTCTCTGTCTCATCCCTTTTACTGTTATACATTATAAATTACATTCTCCCTAAGGTACCAATAGGTATTATTTCTCCATGTCCTAAGCAGACTTTTAGACTTCCCCCCCTCTGAAGGGCATATGAATATGTCAAGTTGCCAAGTACCATCTTTGAGGCATATAAGAATGGGTCCTTCTGCTGCCGGGGGCAATGCCCAAGAAATATAAGTTGAGGAACAGTTTTTAGGAAAAAATTTTTCACAGAAAGGGTCATTGGGCACTGGCAGAGGCTGCCCAGGGAGGTGGTTGAGTCACCTTCCCTGGAGGTGTTTAAAGGACAGGTGGACAAGGTGCTATGGGGCATGGTTTAGTGTTTGATAGGAATGGTTGGACTCGATGATCCGGTGGGTATCTTCCAACCTGGTTATTCTATGATTCTATGATTCTATTAATCCTTTGTCCCAGGGCACAGGGAGGAAGATTTAGACTAGACATAAGGAAGAAATTCTTCACAATGAGGATGGTGATGCACTAGAACAGGTTGCCCACAGAAGCTGTGGATGCCTGATCCATGGATGCGTTCAAGGCCAAGTTGGATGGGACCTTGAGCAGCCTGGTCCAGTAGGATGTGTCCCTGCCCATGGCAAGGGGTTGGAAGTGGATGATCTTTAAGGTGCCTTCCAACCCAAAACATTCTATGATTCTATGATCCAACAACCACTTCTGCATAGCAAAAGCTGCCCCACAGGGAACTACACCAGCTCACAAGCAGACCAGGATCAGCATGAGCCTTGGGTGCCTGTCCATGGGTTGCAAGGATACCCCAATATTTTATTTCAATGTATATGGTCGTGTCTATCTGGCTAGTAAGAAATCTTAGATTTCTGCTACAGCAGCGCAAAGTCAACTTATCTGAAGTCTTCTATGCCATTCAGGCATAGTTGCAGCTCATCTGCTGTATGGATAACTTTTACAAAGCCCAGTGTTAGAGACTCAAGGGAAGACAGTTTGCAGAGCTCCGAGTTCAAGGTAGGTCTTCTATGGACTATAGCAGCCGTAATTTTAAGATCATGTCGTACATCCTCTGCAGTCAGAGGAATGATCTGGGAAAATCACTTTAAACACCTCCTCTTTCAAACTCATTTTGGTCAGCTTTCAGAGGCAGAGAGATATCCCATTACAGTGGCTGAAAGAATAAGATGAAATCACTTCTCTGAATTACAGCTGGAAATTTGGCCCGGTTATCAGGCTCTGCTTGGAGGCCAGATACACGGAGAGCTCCTGACAGGTCCATCCTGTAGCAGTCTCTGTTTAATATCCTTATCAATGACCCAGAGATGGAGTGCGTGGTCACGAAGTTTGAAGGTGAAATCAAATTAGCAGAACATGGCCTCTGAAGAGAGACTGAGGGAACATCACTTGTTCAGCTGGGAGGAGAGGAAGATCTAATAGCAGCCTGAAAAGCCCTAAGAGAAGGCTGTCAAGTCAAAGACAGGCTCTTTACTAATGTGCAATGGGAGAACAAAAGACAATGGTTGTAAACGGAGGTGTTCGAGGCCACGTTTGATGAGGCTTTGAGCAATGTGATCCAGTGGAAGGTGTCCCTGCCTGCAGCACAGAGGGTGGAACTGGATGGTCTTTAAGGTCCGTTCCGACTCAAACCATTCTACGATTCTATAAAATCAATCAACAGAAGTGACAAATATATGTTAGGAAAAATATTTCCCTCCAAGGATAATAAGGAGATGGACAGGAATCTGAAGAGGCTGTGATATCTCCAGACATGGAGGGTGTCAAAGATCTGACTGGACAAAACACTGAACAATCTCATCTGTCCTCAGTGTTGATCCTGCTCTGAGTAGGAGGTTGAACCTCCCAAGGCTCTTTACAGTCCAAATATGTCTATGAATATGTATGCTTACACTCCGTGATAAATCTGATATCAGAATGAAAATCTGTTTTGGCTGCTAGATGCATGATCTGCTCTGCAGCTGTATGTGAAACTCATCTTGTGGCAGAAGCCCAACATAAAGAATCACACATTAGCTCCATCTTCTTTCAAATAAATGGAAAGTAGCTGGAGTTAGCGATGTTTATTAGATCTACCACTGTCATTGCTCAGTGAGATTGGCTGCCTAAGGGCATAATGAGTGAGAGATTACCATTTTTTGAAAAGCACAATGCTGCCACAAAAATAATACTTATGTGCCAACCCTCAAGAGATCAAGAATAAAGTTCTTGAAAGAAGTTCTAAAATATTCCATCTCTCTCAAGCCAACTGCTCCGGCAACAGTGTCACCTCAGGCTCCTTCCTGGCCCTAAATCACAGGTTTAAAAGGTTTTGTCTTTGTTTTTCTGAACTGATACCAGGTTGTGGTAACTTGCTCAAGTAACTGTCTCAGTCAATGCTGATAATCCACTGAGACTGAAGAACAAGTTTGACCCAAACGTCTAAAACCCTCATAACGTGGAATTAAAAGCTGCAGCATCCAAGTAGGATGAGCTTATTACTCAGGACCACTTTCATATTTGCACCCTTAGCAAGTTTGCGGACGACACTAAGCTGGGTGGAAGTGTCGATCTGCTGGAGGGTCGGGAGGCTCTGCAAAGGGATCTGAACAGGCTGGACCGCTGGGCTGAGTCCAATGGCATGAGGTTTAACAAGGCCAAATGCCGGGTCCTGCACTTGGGGCACAACAACCCTATGCAGTGCTACAGACTGGGAGAAGTCTGTCTAGAAAGCTGCCTGGAGGAGAGGGACCTGGGGGTGTTGGTTGACAGCCGACTGAACATGAGCCAGCAGTGTGCCCAGGTGGCCAAGAAGGCCAATGGCATCTTGGCTTGGATCAGAAACGGCGTGACCAGCAGGTCCAGGGAGGTTATCCTCCCTCTGTACTCGGCACTGGTGAGACCGCTCCTTGAATACTGTGTTCAGTTCTGGGCCCCTCACCACAAGAAGGATGTTGAGGCTCTGGAGAGAGTCCAGAGAAGAGCAACAAAGCTGGTGAGGGGGCTGGAGAACAGGCCTTATGAGGAGCGGCTGAGAGAGCTGGGGTTGTTTAGCCTGGAGAAGAGGAGGCTGAGGGGTGACCTCATTGCTCTCTACAACTACCTGAAAGGAGGTTGTAGAGAGGAGGGTGCTGGCCTCTTCTCCCAAGTGACAGGGGACAGGACATGAGGGAATGGCCTCAAGTTCCGCCAGGGGAGGTTTAGGCTAGACGTTAGGAAAAAAATTTTCACAGAAAGGGTCATTGGGCACTGGAACAGGCTGCCCAGGGAGGTGGTTGAGTCACCTTCCCTGGAGGTGTTTAAGGCACGGGTGGACGAGGTGCTGAGGGACATGGTTTAGTGTTTGGTAGGAACGGTTGGACTCGGTGATCCGGTGGGTCTCTTCCAACCTGGTTATTCTGTGATTCTGTGATTCTGTGATTTAGTGATACCAACAAACTTTTTTGTTTGTCTTTCAATACTGCTGGCACGAACATTCTAATGTTGGTATGTGGTTGTTCGTATCTCTGTCAGGTGAAAAGATTTTGATGATGTCGGGATCATCAAGTCAGAGAAACGGAAAGCTTTGGGTCAGAAGGGACCTTAAGGTCCACTCAGTTACAACACCCCTGCCATGGGCAGGGACACTTCCCACTGCATCAGGGGGCTCAAAGCCTCATCCAGTCTGGCCTTGAACACCTCCAGAGACGGGGCATCTATGACTCCTCTGGGCAACCTGGGCCAACACCTTCCTGCCCTCACAGGAAAACATTTCTTCCTAATATGTCATCTAAATCTCCCCTCTTTCAGCTTAAACCCATTCTGCATCATCCTACCCCTGAACTCCCGGATAAAGAGCCCCTCCCCTGTAAGTACTGGAAGCTGCTCTAAGGTCTCTCCGCAGCCTTCTCTTCTCCAGGCTGAACAACCTCAACTCTCTCAGTCTGTCGTTGTATGGGAGATGCTCCAGCCCTTGGATCATCTTCGTGGCCTCCTCTGGACCCACTCTAACACATCCATGTCCTTCCTGTGCTGAGGACTCCAAAACTGAACACAGTAATCCAGGTGAGGTCTCACAAGACCAGAGTAGAGAATCACCTCCCATGACCTGCTGGCCCATCCTTTTGCTTTGCAAAGTTCACAATCCATGACAAACCAGCCAAAAGATATCAAGAGAGCAAGTCTTTCAATCTTAATCTAAGCAAAACTAAAAAAAACTATGTAGCAATAATTATTTTTGGTGATTATGAAGTGACTAAAATTCTTTAAGGATGGTCTTTTGTAGCTGCTTTGAATACTAAGTGAGAGCAGTGAGGAAATACCAGGACTGGTATGAGAAGAATGCTGAGGATATAAAAAAATTGCTCAGTGAAAAACGCTGTAAGTATTTGTTTGGAGGACTGATAAGTACCTGAATCCAAGAAATCTGTGTTTTACACTCAGTCTGGGTTGAGAACTATGCTCATATTTAGTGAAGCAAGAAACAAACTGAGCTCCAAACACGTTTAAATCAAACTAATGTGAGAATTTTTCAATGCTTTTACAACTGTGTATCCCAGTGGACCCATTCTCTTCACAAACAGCCTTCTGAATGAAATGCAGCCAAAACTAAGGCAGGTGGCCTTCTCTCACTCAAAAACCCGCTAAAAAAAATCCAGGATCAGTGCAAAAACCCGATTAAGTGTCTCAGCCTGCCACAGCGTAATCATTAGCACCAAATACATTGCTTTGGAAGTCAAACACGTTGTTCTATTGCTCACAAGTAATAAGGCAATGTGCCATGAACTTCCTACAGCTGGATGATATGCTAGGGCAAACGATAGAAATGCAGCCTTATAAAGATATTCATGTTTTATTACTATGTTTTGTGACCTCTAAGGATGATTCCCCTCTTTACCGGGCTCCTTTTTTTCCAGCATTCTTTGCAGGTTCTACTAATTCCTGCTATCCATTTCAATTCTCCCTCCTGCAGTGCTCAGAGCATCTCTCCGTCCAGAGCTGTTATTCTGCCTTTCAACCACCCTGCAGGCATTCAGTCCGTCTGTCCTGCGTATGTATATTCCCCCACTGGTGTCTTTAGTTTCCCTTTCCACTTAAAATGATCATTTGTGTTATATACCTGCATTTCTCCAACCGTCCACAGCCTTTCGCAGACATCTCTTCCTCGTTAGTCTGAACAGATTTTTAGTTGTTTCTTGAGAACGCAGCCTGTGTTACAGATTGTGCCCCACATCGCACCCACTTATTTATGCAAATGTTGGGAGCTCAGATTTGGCAGTGTAGGTCACTGTTGTTAGAATCATAGAATCACCAGGTTGGAAAAGACCCACCAGATCGAGTCCAACCATTCCTATCAGTCACTAAACCATGCCCCTCAGCACCTCGTCCACCCGTCCCTTAAACACCTCCAGGGAAGGTGACTCAACCACCTCCCTGGGCAGCCTCTGCCAGCATCCAATGACCCTTTCTGTGAAAAATTTTTTCCTAATGTCCAGCCTAAACCTCCCCTGGTGGAGCTTGAGGCCATTCCCTCTCGTCCTGTCCCCTGTCACTTGGGAGAAGAGCCCAGCTCCCTCCTCTCTACAACCTCCTTTCAGGTAGTTGTAGAGAGCAATGAGGTCTCCCCTCAGCCTCCTCTTCTCCAGGCTAAACAACCCCAGCTCTCTCAGCTGCTCCTCACTCTTGTTATTACAAAGCAGGTCTAATCACCCTACCCACACTGGCAGTGCTCCACAGCATTTATCTCTAAGGATGGGAGTCATTTCACTCAACCTCAGCTACTATAGATTGGTACTTAAACTACGCTTCCTCAAAAATCATCAGCAAAATAGACAGGACGGTTTGATCAACTTTCAGTGGCATCTATCACCAGCAGCTACAGTGTGAACCCAGATATTTAATGCAGACTAGATGTTTCCACTTTAAGCTAAGCTAGAGAAAATGCCTCAGTGTCACAGAAACTCATCACAGATCATCTACAACGACACCATAATTGAGACCAACTTTGTGGAAAATCATAGATTGATTTGGGTAGGAAGGGACCTCAAAGCCCACCCAGTTCCAACACTCTGCCATGGGCAGCAACACCCCCCACTGGATCAGGTTGCTCAAAGCCTCATCCAGCCTGGCCTTGAACATCTCCAGGGATGGGGCAGCCACCACTTCTCTGGGCAACCTGGGCCAGTGCTTCAGCACCCTCACTGGAAAACATTTCTTCCTAACATTTAACCTAAATCTCTCCTCCTTCAGATTAAAACCACCCCCCCTCATGCTTTTTCTGCACTCCTTAATAAAGAGCCCCTCCCCAGCTTTCCTATAGGCCCTTTTTAAGTAAGGGAATGCTGCTATAAAGTCTCCTCGGAGCCTGAACAAGCCCAACTCTCAGCCTGTCCTCATACAGGATGTGCTCCACCCCTCTGATCATCTTTACGGGCTCTTCTGGACCCGTTCTAACAGATTCATGTCCTTCCTTGCTGACGATTCCAGAACTGGACACAGGACTCCAGGTGGGGTCTCACGAGAGCAGAGCAGAGGGGCAGAATCCCCTTCCTTGACCTGCTCATCCCACTTCTTTGGATGCAGCCCAGGCTATGATTCACTTTCTGGGCTGCAAGCCTATATTGATAAATACTTTGTTATACACTTGTACAACGCCAATTTAACAGCAAAACTATACATAAAAACTGAGGGAAGACTCCACAGAGCAGTTCTTTTCAAAATACCAGAAACCTAACCACAATTATTTATAATTCTTCTTTCCCTACAGCAACATGTCTAGTAAGATAAATTATATCTCTATATTGATTAACACAGTTGCCTGATAAATACATGGGAGTACTTTCAAGTTTTGATTTTTGAATTTTATTCTAAATAACATGTTACATCTATAAAATGTGGGGGAGCATTCAGAATGTACTTGATACAGTCAATATTTTTTCTCCTCTTTTTCCCTACACAGTACCAAAACTACTCAACAAAAGCTCCCATGTCTCTGGATTTGGTCAGCTATCTTAAACATCTATGGGAAAAACACCCATTTTGCTATTATAAAACCTGGAAATACCTTGTAGGATCTACATCACTGAAGGTTACTGAATACTAAGTAGCTCTTTGCAGTGTTGCATGTATTGCTGTTTTATGTATTGATTTTCCAGATGTAACAAGTGGTAAGGTAAATTTGGTGAATTAGCAAGCTTAATTTCATAGTGCCAGCTCTTAGAATAATATAGGAGGCACATTCTGAGGCCACATAATCCTAGTCTCTGGCTCAGATCAGGTCCAAAAAGATCATGATGCTCACTACCTTGTCCAGTTGAGTTGTGAACAACCCCAAGGATGATTCCTCATTTGTACTAAATGTGTGTCTCAAGGATTTCTCCCAAGTAATAAGTGATCGGATGAGAGGGAAAGGTCTCAAGCTGCACCCAGGGGATGTTTGCGTAGGATATTAGGAAAGATTTCTTTATGGAAAGAGTGATGAAGCATTGGAAGGAGCTGCCCAGGGAAGTGGTGGAGTCCCCATCCCTGGAGGTGTTCAAAAAACCAAGTAGGCATGGCACTTTGGGACATGATTTAGTAGGCACGGTGGTGTTGGACTGATGATTGGACTTGATGATCTCAGACGTATTTTCCAACTTTAATCATAGAATCACCAGGTTGGAAAAGACCCACTGGATCATCCAGTCCAACCATATGATCCTATGACTCTATGAACACATCACCAGGAAATGTATTTATGGTACCTGCAAACTGATGCTTTCTATTTACTTGTCTCCATTTTTACAGTATTTCTTAAAGTCCAAACAAGAAGAGAAGTGAAATATTGCCAGTAAACTCAAAACCACATGAAAATATATTGATGTGTCTGAAAACTTGCTTTAAATACATCAACTAGTCAAATAAAAAGACACCAGATAGCACTTCAAATATTGTCCATAAATCTTTGCTCTGTTTACCACTGGTAAAAATCCCACTTCAAAAATATTCTACACCTAGAATCTTGGAATGGTTTGGGTTGGAAGGAACCTTAAAGATCATCCAGTTCCAACCTCCCTGCCATGGGCAGGGACACCTCCCACTGGAGCAGGTTGCTCAAAGCCTCATCCAATCTGGCCCTGAACACCTCAAGAACACATAGTATGGTGCAAACACACATCGCTTTTTACTCTTGGTTTTCCAAACACACATACCTTTTTAATCTTGCTTTTCAAGTAAAAAAGCATAGGTCTTGTAAGGATTTTTCTGGGTTTTATGAAGTTCTTTCACTTTTACAAGTATCTGAAAACATCTCTTGTCAGTTCATGGCAACAATTCAAAGCAAAAAATCACTGAAGTTTTCTGAATTCATAAGGGTCATTTTCTGCTTTTGAAAAAGCATTTTTAAAACACCTCTACACATTTTCTAACAAAAGAAAGTCCAGCCTCCACTCTTATCCGATAATTCATCTCACCTATAGACAGTAATATTTTGTTTTGCTCAGTTGAAAGCCTACAGAAATACTACTGCCTGCTTAGCCGCAAGATGTTCCCAAGTCTTCAGCATTCTGCACATTATTTAAAGCATGTAATTAAAGAAATCTTCAAATAATTCAGTGACAGTAGCAGCAGCAAATTCTTAAGAAGGAAGGAAGCTCATGAAAGCTGTTTGAAATGTGTCAGGAATACAGTATGGTTTGTATTAATTTCAAGGGGCGTATTATGCTGGCAAGGCATTATTTAGTAATGTTATGTAAAAAAAAAATAGTTTGCCTATTCATTGGTATTAAGGGGGACAACAGAGCAAAGATATCTGGCTGCACATGAGCCAGCAGTATGTTCAGGTGGCCAAGTAGGCAAACAGCATCCTGGTTTGGATTAGAAATGGTGTGGCCAGCAGGACCAGGGAAGACATCATCCCTCTGTACTTGGCACTGGTGAGGCCACACTTTGAATGGTGGGTTCAGTCTTGGGCCCCTTAGCGCAAGAAGAACATCGAGTTTGATGTCTTTTCCAACCTTACAGGTCTTTTCCAACCTTAATGACTCTATGATTCTCTGAGTTCCTGGACCATGTCCAGAGAAGGGCAACAAAGCTGGTAAAACAAGCCTCATGAGGATCAGCTGACAGAAATGGGATTGTTTAGACTACAGAAGAGGAGGATGAGGGGAGACCTTATCATCATCTACAACTACCTGAAAGGAGGTCGTAGTGAGGTGGATGCTGGTCTCTTCTCTAAGTAACAAATGATAGGACAAGTGGAAATGGCCTCAAGTTGTGTCAGGGGAAGTTCAGACTAGATATTTCTAAAAATTCCTTTACTCAAAGAGTAGTGAAGCATTAGAAGAGGCTGCCTAGGGAAGTGGTGGAGTCCTCGTCCCTGGATGCGCTGAAGAAACACATAGAAGTGGCACTTTGGCATGTGGCTTAGTAGGCACGGTGATGTTACACTGATGGACTGTGTATTAGAGGTCTTTTTCAATCTTAATGATTCTATATCAACAGTTTTTTCCTATAATGATCAGCTTCAACTACAAGAAATTATACTTCAACTACAAGAAACTATATTGAGGTGTTTTGGGTAAGGACAGAGCTCTTGAGCACCTGCCACACATGGTATGAACAGCACCCCCTGAAAAAGGGGCTCCTGGAGCCTTGATTTAAGCCTGTAGCATCTTCCTTATTCCAAAACACCTTTCCTTTTCTCCTCTACTGAACAATATAGAGCTACTGAAAAAGATCACTTTGGCATGTTGTGTTCATTTCCAGCATTACCTGCTGAATACAAAGCTTGAGTAACTGAAACCCAGTGGGAGGTTGGGATAAGAAGAAAGAGTGAAAATCTCTGTATTACCATTGTAATCACAAAAGCCATACATACATCCAGCACCTAAGTCTACTGTAAATCCCACAAAGTAGGGTTTGCTGGAAAATAATGCATGAGATAGCATTCACTACAATCTGGAAGTCTTTAATACCTACTTTTGTAGCTTGCTTTATGCTGTTTCAATGCACTAAACGGCGTTACACATGCAGCACTATAACTACCTGATAAGAAAAATAGGAATTTGCTATCTTCAAAAATAAGAGCTGTTAAAAATGCAACTATGATGCAGATTTTGCAAGACAAGTTAAGCAAGAAATGAGTAAATAGTAACCCAAAATCATGCCTTCACATTTGTAGACATTCAGTCGAATAAAACAGTTAATACAAAAGATTGCGTATTTTAACTTCCTTACTTCTTTAGACACTGAAGTGTGAGATATCTTCTCTGCTATTTCATAGAATCATAAAATTATTTGGGTTGGAAGGGACTTTACAGACCATCCAGTTCCAACCCCACTGCTATGGGCAAGAACACCTTCCATTGGATCAGCTTGCTCAAAGCTTCATCTAACCTGGACTAACAACTTCCCTGGGCAACCTGTGCCAGTGTCTCATCACCCTCACAGTAACAAATTTCTACCTATTTAGCAGCAAACTAACTCTCCGTATGATACTTTGATGATTACATTGTTCTTCCCTCACTTGGAGAAACTAATGCATCAAAAAAATGTTGATTTTTCTAAGATATGAAACAGAAACAGGATTATCAAACAGACTCTCTGTTCAAACTTGTTAGTCAAAGGCAAAACTGCTATTTATTCAAAAAATAGAGTCACTTTATCTAACATGGGTCAAAATGCAAGTATTTAAACCTGTAGAAAGCCGTAATTATATCACGTTAACCACTGCCAAGCACTCCTATGCTTCTTCTTATAGGCTAGTGAGGATAGACCTCATTGCTCTCTATAACTACCTGAAAGGAGGTTGTAGAGAGGAGGGAGCTGGCCTCTTCTCCAAAGTGACGGGGGACAGGACAAGAGGGAATGGCCTCAAGCTCCACCAGGGGAGATTTAGGCTGGACATTAGGAAAAAATTCTTCACAGAAAGGGTCATTGGGCACTGGAACAGCCTACCAAGGAGGGGGTTGAGTCACCTTCCCTGGAGGTGTTTAAGGCACGGGTGGACGAGGTGCTAAGGGGCATGGTTTAGTGTTTGATAGGAATGGTTGGACTCGATGATCCGGTGGGTCTCTTCCAACCTGGTTATTCTATGATTCTATGATTCTATGATTCTATGATTAATGTGGCCAGCAGGTTGAGGGAGGTTATTCTGCCCCTCTATTCCTCTCTTGTGGGACCTCATCTGGAGTATAATGTCCAGTTCTGGAATCCTCAACATAAGAAGGGTATGGAGCTGTTGGAACGGGTCCAGAGGAGGCTACAAAGATGATCAGAGGGCTGGAGAATCTCCCGTATGAGGACAGGCTGAGAGAGTTGCGGTTGTTCAGCCTGGAGAACAGAAGGCTCCGAGAAGACTTTATAGTGACCTTCCAGTACCTGAAGGGGCTACAAGAAAGCTGGAGTGGGACTGTTCACAAAGGACTGCAGTGATAGGACAAGGGACAATGGGGATAAACTGAAGAGGGGTGGATTTAGACTAGACATAAGGAAGAATTTCTTCACTATGGGAGTGGGGAGGCACTGGAACAGGTTGTCAAGGAAATTGTGGCTGCCCCATCCCTGGAGGTGTCCAAGGCCAGACTGGATGGGGCCTTGGGCAACCTGATCTAGAGGGATGTCCCTGCCCATGGCAGGGGGGTTGGAACTAGATGATCTTTAAGGTCCCTTCCAACCCAAACTATTCCATGATTAACACGGCAGCAAGCTTGGCATGAACAGACATCTGAGCTGGCACGCAGCAACCATTATCTGCCATGCTTTTAAAAATACATATGGTATCAAATACCAAAAAATATCCTGCGTTATTGTCGCAGTCAATTGGGAACAAGGAAACTCTTCTTTGGAGTTTGTGTTTAATAAACATATAGACGAGCAAGCAATACATTTTGCGGCAGGAATGATCTCTAACTGGATTGTAGTGGTACCAGATATGGAAACCACTAAAATGTTATTAAGGGAAAGGCATTTTAAAAGTTATAATTCTTCTCTGAGAATCAGACATATGTTTGAACTCCTCTGCTATGGTTCATTTGAATTTGCTTCCTAATTACTGCAGCTCTGTTTTTGTGTTTTAGTGTGCATAAATACATATTCCGACACGATTATGGCCCACTGCAATGCAAACAGTTAAACTCCCTGACACGGGGGAAAAATAAGATTTCAAAAGTGCCAGGAGAGTATCTCCTTATTTCAAACACATGATTATCTTTCCATATTTCAAAAGGAAAGGCCTTTTTGAGGCAGAAAAATATGCATGTGAATAGAAACATATTGAAAAGTCTCAGCTTTCAGGTATAATGCTTTTCAGTTAGGAAGGCATAAGATGGGGGAACTTTCAATTCTCTCTGACTTGCTTAAAGGGAGCAGAACATGCCACAAGCCTGGTATTATCATTTTTGTCCCCTCTTCCAGCTACTTATGGTTTACTATCACTTTTGCTACGCTGCTTCAATATCCCAATTAAAAATTACAAGAGCAACAACGAGCCCCTCCACAGCAGAACTGGACCCATTTCATAGCGAGCAGTTTATATCACAGAACCCATAAAAGTCCTGAAAAACAGTTAAAATGGAATACAAGAAGACAAAAACCTTCACTTTGGAAATGTTAGTGTAAAAATGACACATTATTATTCCAGGAAAGATCTCAAATACAGAAACTGAATGCCATCCATTTCCTTTTAAAGGAAGGGGGAGTCAGGGATTTTAAAGGAATACGTGTAATGCCGAAGACAAACTGTTCTTGCTCTCGTCAAAGCAAAAACCTGGCTGAAAAGACATTATCACTAAGCTTGTCACCGAGTTCATTATTCTGATCTTCTCCTCTTCTATTGTCCCGAGTTTTCTTTCTTCAACACTCCTGATCATCTAGAATTTATTATCATGGAATCACAGAAGAGTTTGGGTTGGAAAGGATCTTAAAGATCACCTAGTTCCAACCCCCCTGCCATGGGCAGGGACACCTCCCACTAGATCAGGCTGCCCAAAGCCTCATCCAACATGGCCTTGAACACCTCCAGGGATGGGGCAGCTACAACTTCCCTGGGCAACCTGTTCCAGTGCGTCACCACTCATACTGAAGAAATTCCTCCTTACGTCTAGTCTAATTCGAGTTCCTTCTGCTACCTTTAAAACTAATGTTTATATTTCTGGGGAGTTTCACTGAACACAGGAAAATAAAAAGGTCTGGATTTCTGTATTCAATTCTCAACACAGAACGCATTTTCACTCCTCCTGCAGCAAAGCCTGGCCAAAGCTGAGATCTGGGCCACAATCAGTCTTGAGGGACTCTTCATCAGGGATTGCAGGGACAGGACGAGGGGCAACAGTTTTAAGCTGAAAGAGAGGAGATTTAGATGAGATCTTAGGAAGAATTTTTTCCCTGTGAGGGTGGTGAGGTGCTGGCACAGATTCTCCAGAGAAGTCCCCTCTCTGGAGTTGTTCAAGTTCAGGCTGGATGAGGCTTAGAGCAGCCTGATGCAGTGGGAGGTTTTCCTGCCATGCTCTTTAAGGTCCCATCCAACCCAAACCATTCCACAATTTTGTGATTCTGTAACTAGTACATCTGCCTTATCTCCTCTGTTTGCAGCGAGCTATGTATGTGGATGCATCCTAAGATGCTGGTTTAGCTCTATGGCTGGACTCTCCCTGATATTAAGAATACCATCACCAGGCACAACAGCTGCTGGGGAGGACTTGGTGTCTGGCACAATAAAATGAGATGAGGAAGACGTTATGTGTCTAGCAGGAGGAGGACACAATACAGAACATTGAAGGGAGTTGGGGAAGGGTCTGGTCCACAAGTCTTACACTGAGCAGCTGAGGGAACTGGGGTTGTTTAGTCTGGAGAAGAGGAGGCTGAGGGGAGATCTCATCGCTCTCCACAGCTCCGTGAAACGAGGTTATAATGAGGTGTCAGTCTTCTCCCAAGTAAGGAGTGATAGGACGAGAGGAAACAGACTCAAGTTGTGCCAGGGTAGGTTTAGATTGGATATTAGGATGAATTTCTTTACCAAAAGGATTGTAAAGCATTGGAAGAGGCTGCTCAGAGAAGTGGCAGAGTCACCATCCCTGGAGGTGTTTAAAAGACTTGTGGATATGGTGCTTAGGGACATGGTTCAGTGGTGGAGTTGGCAGCGTTAGGCTTACAGTTGGACGCCATGATCTTAAAGGCCTTTTCCAGCCTAAATCATCCTGTGATTTCCTCAAGAATGGTGTGACCCATGTCCTTTACACAAGACTCTCTCAAAACCCAGCATCCTCTGTGTTTACCCTATGGAAACAGAAATGAGGATTAAATCCACTGTCCCTTTTCCACACACACACACACACACACAGAGGGTGAACCATCAAAACTCCACATGATAAAGGCTGCGTCTGAATCACAGCTTATTGTCCAGTGACCCTAAAACAGTCTCACAAACACCATCAGCACCTTTTTCCAGCGCTACAGCAGCTCCTCTGAGCCGAGCAGAGCCCTCTCTCCCACCAAAGGCCAAGTTATTAAGAAATTGTTTGTCGACTTAGATTGGATTGATCATTTATTTCCCAAATTCCTCTTCCCATCATTTACTCATTATACGCCTCCTCCTGATAGAAGAGGACATTTATTAGCTTCTGCATTTATTGTGCTGGCAAATAGAAACATTCTGCAGCATTTCCCAGGGATTCTCTCATTTATCTATTGGTTACGGGACTGAAGTATTTTTAGGGGCAGAAAATATTAAAATATCACTCAGACTGACAGCAGTGAAAATGAAGCCAGTCTGTGCTCTGGAAGGCTGTTTCAGCCTTTAGGTTTACAAGACTATTTACCAAAAAAGCGTGGCAACATTTCACATAAACATTATTGCTTTATAATGAGAAAAATTGCTAACTACTGTTTAGGATGAAAAGGGAATGTTTTAAAGAAAAAGGGCACTCAGAGAGTGCTTTAATGCACACAATGCCATCAATACTTGTTTAAATGGAAGGTGCACTTAAATTAGACACTTCTGGGTTTTAAATGCAATTGCACGGATGACAGAGAACAGAACAAACGTAAACTCAGGGACAGGTATGTATTCCATGGAGTTCAAGTCGACAACAATTTAAACATGAGCCAGCAGTGCGACCTGGTAGCCAGGAGGGCCAACCAGGTCCTGGGATGTCAATGCTGATCAAAGGAGCTTGTCCTGCTCTGCTCCTCATCAACATGGCCCCACCTCAAGTACCGGCTGCAGTTTTGGGCACCACAGGATAAAAAGGATGTAAAGTTACTGGAGAGCGGCCAGAGAAGGCTCTCAAAGGTGGTGAAGGCTTTAGAGGGGAAGTCATATTAGGAGCAGCTAAAGTCACTTGGTCTGTTCAGCCTGGAGAAGTTGAGACTGAGGGGAGATCTCATCGCAGTCTACAGCTTCGTCACAAGGGGAGCTCACAAGAGGAGGGGGAGCAGGCGCTGATGTGTTCTCTCTAGCAACCAATGGTATGAACCGAGGGAATGGGAGGAAGATCCAGCAGAGGAGGGTTAGGTTGGATACTAGGAAAACGTTCTTCATCCAGGGGGTGGTGGAGCACTGGAAAAGCTCCCCAGGGAAGTAGTCACAATGCCAAGCCTGACAATATTCAAGAAGCATCAGCCAACCCTCAGACACACTGCGTGAATGTTGAGGTTGTCCAACGCAGGGCCAGGAGTTGGATTTGACGATCCTTGTGGGTCCTTTCCTGCTCAGGACATACTAGGATTCCATGATTCCACACAGCACTTCAGGACACAGTTTAGTAGACACAGTAGTGTTGGGCTGAGGGTTGGACTGGATGATATTAAGAGTTTTCTTCTAACCTTAATGATTCGATGATTCTAATTCAAGTATCATGTATCCTAAAAATCTGGCCACGTGATTCAATCCAGAGCTGGCATGTTTTCTAAATACGTCACCTCAACAAAGAAACCCAAGCAAACTATTTTACCGAGTGTTTGCTTAAACATAGTGTTAACTTTGTACAGTATTTGTTCCCAAACTCCAACTTCTGCAAAGGAAAGAGGGTGGGAGGATGGAACAGACCTGGGTGAAATGAAAGCCGCTTATTCATTAACTACCCATATGTTAAAACATTTTGCCACATCCTATGAAAAGCGATAAACATTGCCATTTAACATTCAAATGATCATTTTCTTCGTTTTGTTCCATTTTGCCTATTAAAATATTCTTTCTCACGATACTCCGCTTTGCTCCTCAAGAAGGGGAAGGGGAAAAGCGCAGCTGAAACTATAAACGAAAACAGATGCAGACACAATCACTGAGGGTGACTCAGGCAACGCTGACATGTTTATGTTTAACTGTGTGCAGGCACTAATTTGTATTCATAAAAGTGAGTAGTGCCGGATGAACAACCCGCTTAGCCTAGTTAGGATCGGGCTTATGCTCTTATAGGACAGCTGAAGCACAGGAAAGATGCACTTGCTCCCACGCCGTGTGTTCATGCAGGTCCTGCTCACTGCAATTCCCAATCATTTGATCAGACAAGGCCAGCAACAGGAGACAAAAGGTGCTACCCAGCTCTCCTGACAACAACTTCAGCCATGGAGTAAAGAAGAGGGAGCCCAAAGCAGCTGCCCAACATGCTGGGTTTGGACTGCTTTGGTTTTCAGTGTTCACAGAACCACAGAATTGGTTTCAGTTGGAAGGGACATTAAAGATCATCCAGTTAAACCCCCCTGCCGTGGGAAGGGATGCCTCCCACTGGATCAGGTTGCTCAAAGCCTCATCCAGCCTGGCCTTGAACCCCTCCAGGGATGGGGCAGCCACAATTTCTCTGAGCAACCTGTGCCAGTGCTTCACCACCATCAAAACAGAACAATTCTTCCTAAGATCTCATCTAAATCTCCCCTCTTTCAGCTTAAAACTGTTCCCCCTCGTCCCGTCCCTGCACTCCCTGAGAAAGAGTCCTTCTCCGCCTTTCTTGCAGTCCCCCTTTAAGTACCGCAAGGCTGCTATAAGGTCTCACTAGAGCCTTCTCTTCTCCAGGCTGAACAACCCCAACCCTCTCAGCCTGTCTTCAGAGCAGAGGTGCTCCAGCCCTCAGATCATCTTTGTGGCCTCCTCTGGACTCACTCAAACAGATCCATGTCCTTCCTGTGCTGGGGACTCTAGAACTGAATGCAGGACTCTAGGGAAGGTCTCACGAGAGCAGCGTAGAGGAGCAAAATCCCCTCCCTCGCCCTGGTGGCCACACTGTTTTGTGTACAACCCAAGCTACTGCTGGCTTGCTGGGCTGCAAGCACACGTTGCCGGCTCATAGAATCATAGAATCATAGAATAACCAGGTTGGAAGGGACCCACTGGATCATCGAGTCCAACCATTCCTTTCAAACACTAAACCATGTCCCTCAGCGCCTCGTCCACCCGTCCCTTAAACACCTCCAGGGAAGGTGAATCAACCACCTCCCTGGGCAGCCTCTGCCAGGGACCAATGACCCTTTCTGTGAAAAATTTTTTCCTAATGTCCAGCCTAAACCTCCGCTGGTGGAGCTTGAGGCCATTCCCTCTCATCCTGTCCCCTGTCACTTGGGAGAAGAGGCCAGCACCCTCCTCTCCACAACCTCCTCTCAGGGAGTTGGAGAGAGCAATGAGGTCTCCCCTCAGCCTCCTCTTCTCCAGGCTAAACAACCCCAGCTCTCTCAGCCGCTCCTCATAAGGCCTGTTCTCCAGCCCTTTCACCAGCTTTGTTGCTCTCCTCTGGACTCATTCCAGAGCCTCAATATCCTTCTTGTGGTGAGGGGCCCAGAACTGAACACAGGATTCGAGGAGCGGTCTCACCAGTGCCGAGTACAGTGGGAGAAGAACCTCCCTGGCCCTGCTGGTCACACCATTTCTGATACAAGCCAAGATGTCATTGGCCTTCTTGGCCACCTGGGCCACTGCTGGCTCATGTTCAGTCAGCTGTTAACCATGTTAACCTTCTCATCCATCAGCACTCCAAGACCTTCTCCACAGGGCTGCTCTCAATCCATTCTCCTCCCAGCCTGTTACAGTGCTTGGGGCTGCCCCCAACCAGATGCAGCACCTCATCCTTGGCCTTGTTGAACCTTATCGACCCTTTCAAGGTCCCTCTGGGTGGCATCCAGTGTCTTACACCACGTGTTCCCACTCCCATCACAGTTTATCCTCATGTGTATTTTTCATTCATAAGAAGAACACGCGTATGTGTTCAGACTTCACAAGCACCAGGATTCAAGTGTCCTGAACACAAACCAAAACACTCTCAAAGGAAAATAATGATTAGTGATGACCTGTTATCATGGGACCGTAAAGAAATTCCTGTTCTTAAAGAACAGTAGGGGGTCAGCAAATGTTACGATCCAGAGCAGTGATAATTGTGTAACTGAGGAAAAGTTAGGGAAAAACATACAGTTCAAGCAGTGAGGACTTAAAAGCTGCAGGAACAGAAATAGGTTTATGAAAGAAATCATCTTTACAAAGCTATATGATAGCTGGATAAACACAAAGCACTATATAAACAGTCAGTTCCTGGAAAATATTATTTCCCTGCTTTTTGGCTCAGTAAATCCTCTATTTACTACCAAATATCTTTAAGAGTTTGTATTTTAGAGGGTTTGAGCATCCGCGTTTCCTATCAAACTCTATCCCACCTCTCCCTGCATAATGTAGGGAGTGACACTGCAAAGAAACGCTTTCTCCCATATCTGAGGAAATGTCACTAATGGAATTCTGTATGAAACGACACCGGGGCATTCTATAGGCTAAGAAAGGGTGTTCGGGATGAGTTTAAAACGGTAATTTAGGACAAAAAGAATAATGAAATATAGTGGAGGGGGGGGAATTTGATACCAGAGTCAGTTATGGCCAGTGACGTAAGAAAAATGTAGGAAACCAGAAACTACTCTGGAAAATGAAGTTGTCAGAATGATGAGGGCTTAGAGAGAGAAAATAAAGGGGAAAAAAAGGAACAGAAAGCACAGCTTATTTGAAAAGTCTTGTAAGATCAAATAAACACCTCCCTGCTGCAGGACTCTAAGTTATTAGTTTGCATCCAGTCTTCTGTCAATTCTTACAAAACAAAAACCTGTAATTATCCATCTTTTGCTTCAAAGTGAATCTACCAAAAAATCAAAACCCATTCTGAACAACGGTTTTGCAGATATTGGATAAATAAAAAAAGGACTGCAAACAAAGTATATGAAATTACTGGCTACATGTTATAAGTTATCAAGCATCTTTCTGCACAGGGGAAAAAAAAAGAATATTAGTTATTACACTTTTTTTTTGGTCTCCATTTATATGAAGAGACACACACAGAATGGAAAAATAATCTATAAACAAACATTTAGAGAAACATCAATATTTACTATTCAGCATGGAACAACTCCTTATTTTGTTATTAGGCAGCGTTTCAGCATTGCTATTGATTGGGTATGTGATAGTGAAAGTTGAGACTGAAACAGGCATTTATTAATGGCAAAATGTCTCGAAAGAAAACACTGTGCATTTTTGGTGGGCGTGGGGAAAAAATATATGGGTGAGGTGTGTATTTAATAACTAGCATATTAGCTATTTATTCAGGAAATGGTAAATAAAAGATAATGAGAGGAAAAAAATAAAATCAAGGTTTAAAAACAACTGTTGGGAATAACGATTGTGGCTCGGTGAGATATGGAGGTAACGCATTAATGCGGCACTCCAGTCAGAAGGCTACAGCTCAGTCTGTCTTCGTCAATCAGGTTGAGGTTTCAGATATTGTAATTGGGAGCAAGTTTCCTAATCTCAACCTGCCAGGCAAGACTCGTTGAACAAAAGCTCTATCCCCAAAATATAATGAAATTTGAAGAGAGAAATTTTCTAATATGGGCAACATGAAGCAAGATCACAGGTTAGGTTGACAGCTTTATTATGCTAAACTGACAAAAACATTAAGCTCTGGTCAGTACTGGAAAAACATGGTTTTCCTGAGCAGTATGGAAATACAAAGCACTGGGAAATTCTGATGAACTCCTTCTTTTATCTCATCGGTGCAGCATATAAGCTCAGCCATAGAAAAGTCTCCTGGTCCAAGTACAAAATGAGAAATTAATGTATCTTGATTTTATATGCAGGTCTACTGCTGCACCAATTTGGGGTAAATGGCAAGACTCCGCTGTCACAGCTGAGTATCTATGTAAAAAAGAAAAGGCTTCATGAACTTCACAGAAACAATATAATTCATTAATAAAGTTGTGATATATGAGATCTGACCAAAAAAAACAACCAAAAAATCCAAGACCAAGCCTATCGTTCAGAAGCAAAGAGTGGGAGGGGAGAGACAAAGAGATGATTATAGACCATGTTCTGACCTGTAACAGTGAAACAAGGCTCAGCTCGCTCACTTCACTCAGTGTGAGTTGACAAGGGTTCAAACAGAGACATTTTCGTACCCCGGGTCGGAAAATGTCAGTGTGCAAGACTCAACAGCGAGTTCACAATCAAGACAACGCACGAGCCCACAGTGCTTTGTCTGTGAAGCAGTTTTGAGCTGATAACATCATCCCTGTGCTTGATCACCCATCTTATTTGCCAGACCTGGCTCCCTTTTCCCAAAGATCATGTGGGTGCTCAAAGGAACCCATTTTTTTTGTTGGAAGATGTGAACACAAGAACGATGAAGATCCCATGAGAGTGGTGAAGCACTGGAATTTGTTGCTCAGAGAAGTCATGGATGCCTGATCCCTGGTGGTGTTCAAGACCACGCTGGTTGAAGCTTTGAGCAACCTGATCCAGTGGGAGGTGTTCCTTCCCATGGCAGGGGAGTTGGAACTGGATGATCTTTAAGGTCCCTTCCAACCCAAACCATTCAATGATTCCATGATTCTGTCAGCTCACTGCTAGAGCGAATTCCATTTTTTCATGGGAACAATGACAAAAGGTTTGATGAACTTTCCCTGTGTCTCCCCTAAGTGCTCCCCACATAGTATCATCAACCAAAACCATTTCCTGCTTTGCTGGTTCCAGCCTGAAGTCTTAAAACACCTACATCACTGCTATTTGATTTTGAAAGACATGAAAGAATGCAGTACAAACGCGTGGAGAGTAAACATGTTTGCTGTAGCGAATACAAACTTCTAAACACAAGAGGTGAGAGCAGAGTCTTCCTGTGGTTATGAAATTCTTGCTGATACAGTCATGCAAGACCGAAGAAATTAAATAGACTGATAACTTAAAACAAATAGAAATGAAAATATTTAAACTGCTAAAATATGATATAGGGAATAAATAATGTTTGTCGTTATTACAATGTTTTATAATGGTTCCCCTCTGTTATCTACATCTTGCAAACTACAGTTTACAAAAAACACAGTAAACAGATTCTGATTATTTGGTTGTTGAGATTTGAAAAGGTAAACAAGACTCTGAAGCATGTGAACAAATGTAGAACCTGCATTGTTTGCATCCTAGCACTTATGTTCATTATAAACACCTACAAAAAGCCAATACTTGGCTGTGAAGCTGAACCATGTATCATCTTTTCTGAGCACTGGGGTTCTCGCTGCAAAGCATGTTGGTCCATTCTAAGCCTTGAATAGAAAAAAGGAAGAGATCATTAAACTATAATTTCCCCACACAATTGGTATAAGCTTTTCTTACCAACAGGATTAGTGTGAACGCAAGATCCCAGAATAAAGCTGCTCAGCAGTGAGGATGGCAGTTTAGTGTCTGGTAAATTTGATTTCTCTGAAAATCCTGACACATCATAATAGCAAAATCCTATTTCCCGTAGCAAGCAGGATGGATAATGCTATTTAACACCTGGTACAGGATGTGCCATCAGCTCACAGCTTTGTGCTCTGTGTGCTCATCTTACCTTAAGGTTAATGCTCCTTGACAGCCTACATGGGAAGTAGAATCCCCAAATTAAGTGCCGAACCTACGATTTGCAAATCCTTCCTCAAAATTTCAGTCATGACAAAAAGGATGCAGATAAGAGGATCACATTTCCAGAACTTATGTCTCTATTCTCCGGCTCTGATGTGGCAGTGAGCACTGTGCGGTGCCGGAGCCACACTGTACGAAGGCCACTGAAGTCAGCAAGGACATGCACAAGAATTATGGAATCAGCAAGAAAGAACTAGCAGGGCAGCAACTTGTTGATTGCTAAAATCTGTAGCGTGTCTAACATAGTGCTGAAAGCTCCAAACGCTAACAGAATAATTGCATTACCTTATGGTCTACCCATATTAACATGCATATTACTCAGTCCGTATTGAAAGCATTTCTAGGAAGCTCACAAGCATGGAAACTTTGCTCAAGTGAGAAACAACCTGATTAATATTGGGATCTGCATCTTGCTCATTCACACTGATAAACTAAGCAGTTGTGTCATAGAGCAGTGTATTAAAATTAAGTTCCTTCTGCTCCTGTGACCAGGGGCATGATTCTCATAATGATGCATAATAGTGCTATGAAGCAGTGTAACATGAAGAGTTGGGATTCCCTAGGTCAGGTTTTCAGGGAGAGCTGCATCATTCTTGAAGCAATGGAAGCATGAAGAAATATACCTCAACACGGATGTGTTGACCATAGATTCTTAGAATGGTTTGGGTTGGAAGGGAATTTACAGATCATCCAGTTCCAACCCTCTTGCCATGGGCAGGGACACCTCCCACTCGATCAGGTTGCTCAAAGCCCCATCCAACCTGGCCTCGAACGCCTCCAAGGATGGGGCAGCCACAATTTCGCTGGGTAACCTGTGCCAGGGCCTCACCACCCTCCCAGGAAAGAATTTCTCCCTAATATATAATCTGAATCTCCCCTCTTTCAGATTAAACCCATTCCCCTCATCCTGTCCCTGCGCTCCCCCATAAAGAGTCCCTCTCCAGCTTTCCCATAGGTCCCCTTTCAGTACTGGAAGCTGCTCTAAGGTTGCCCTGGAGCCTTCTCTTCTCCAGGCTCAACAACCTCAACTCTCTCAGCCTGCCCTCCTACGGGAGGTGCTCTAGCCCCTGCATAATCTTTGTGGCCTCCTCTGGACTCGCTCCAACAGTTCCATATCCTTCTTGTGCTGAGGACTTCAGAACTGGACACAGGACTCAAGGGAATGTCTCACAAGAGCAGAGTAGAGCAGCAGAATCCCTTTCCTTGCCCCACTGGTCACACTTTTGATGCAGCCCAGGATATAGTTGGCTTTCTGGGATGCAAGAGCACACTGGTGGTTCATGTTGCGCTTCTCATACACCAAAGCCCCCAAAAACTTCTCTTCAGGGCTGGTCTCAATCCATTCTCTGCCCAGCCAGCATTTGTGCTTGGGATTGCCACAACCCAGGTGCAGGTGTAGAAGAGGAAGCAAAAATATTCTACGGCTAAAGGACCTGGGTAAAGCAAGAACCTGTTAGCTGCTCTGCAGACAAAATTAACTCAACTGTTGATGTTGATGGGAATCTATATATCACAGCGATGTTAAAGATGCAAAGATGGTTATGAAGTCTACAGCCACTGGGGCTTGGAATTGTCATTGAAACCAGTGGCACAAGGGAAGGATGGTGGTTGTAGAGGAGAGGAACAGAACAACGAGGAATACAACAGGACAGCAGCATCCGAGTGAATGTGCGGTTACACATGGGACTATGATAGAGAATGAGGCCATAGATTGTCCTTCCAGTTGGCAAACAGCTCAATCTGTTTCAGAAGTTACTTTTTCTTGCTCTGCTATTTTAAAAGAAAAATCAAATTATTTAAAATACTACTAACACCTCCTCATTATTGTAAATAATTAAGACAACATAGAGTACACATATGTCAGTGATTTGAATACTGCTATCTCTGTTTTTTCCACAGCCAAGAAGCACCATGAGCCTGTCAGCAGACAAGGAAAAACACCGACAAGCTTTTCTGAAAGCTTAATGTGCAAAGTCTTAAATAACAGCTCTACATCCTAGTCAGAGATACAGTATGAGAAGGTTATTCCTTAACTCCTTTGTTGAACTATCTCATTTTGCTTTGCTGTGCTGCTGCATGTGATAACTCATAGCTTATGTGCTATCTTTGACCTAGAAATACTGGCAGCTGTTAGGAGAATCGCTGGGTTTTTGGAAAGTATCAAAAGGTTTTTAGCACATAAATCAAATTTATGAACAGATATCGCCCTGGAGAATAGAATTGTTTATGTTTTAGCATCACAGCTGTCACTGGTGTGCAGTTATTTTGTCCTGTATTAATCCTCTGAAAAGGTTGAGCATCTTCACTCAGTCACTGAAATATTTCATAATTGACAGACTTCATCTGGCACTGCATATGTATCGTAATTTTCTCCATAAGGAGAGCGCTGTGCTGACACTAATCTGTTCTGTTGTCATCTTCCTTTATTATCAATGTCTGCATTGTTTTTTCAGCAGCATTGAAGAACACAAATACGAAGCCTCTAATTGAAAAAAGCTAAGTAATCAAAAAGCCAATTAATCATACAGATGAGCCCTGACACCCAATGATGCAACAGACAGAAATACCACATACACATAACTCAAATATTTTTAAAGTGTGCTTATTTGATGATCAGACTGATCTGAGAATGTAATTAGCGTTCTCTGTCACAGGTGACAGATTCATATTGCACATTTCTTCATGCTGACACTACTTCTCTGAGCTCCACTCCCACCTCACCTCCCATTCCGATCTCTTCTCTTCCGAACAGCCCGCACTGACTTTGTGTACATTCCACTGTGTCATGGAATCACAGAACCATAGAATGGTTTAGGTTAGAAGGGATTTTAAACCCATCTTCCAGCTCCCACTGGATCAGGTTGCTCAAGGCCCCATCCAGCTTGGCCTTGAACACCTCCAGGGATGGGACAGCCAAGGCTTCCCCGGGCAACCTGTTCCAGTGCCTCACCACACTCAAAGGAATGAATTTCTTCCTAAAATCTCATCCAAGTCTCTCGTCTTTTGGCTTAAAACTGTTCCCCCTTGTCCTATCTCTCCACCCCCTTATAACAGGTCCCTCCCCAGCTTTCCTGTAGCCCCCTTTCAGTACTAGAAGGCAGCTCTAAGTTCTCCCCAGAGCCTTCTCTTCTCCAGGCTGGACAACTCTAACTCCCTCAGCTTGTCCTCATATTCAAGATGCTCCATCCCTCTGATCATCTTCATGCCCACTGGACTCATTCTAACAGATCCATATCCTGAAATCAGGACAAGTTAGGAACAAGTAAGCAGCCTCTTATCGTGCTCTATGATTTCCAAAACATTGGGCCTTTCTAGACCTTCCTTTTTTCTTAGTGCTCCATTTCAAACCCAGCACACAAAAATCACCAGTCCTGAAACTCCGAAATGACCTTAATAACAGCTGCAGGCAGCAGCCTCAGTGAACCTGGGATTACAGCAGAGATGAACCTCTCTCCTTTTGCAGGTTTTCACTCTGTAATCTCCACATCTCTGAAAAAGTTCAAAGCCAGATTTGGAGCACAGGGTTCAACTCCTTTCAGAGCTGGAACAACTATTTTTTTGTGTAGAAGAGATTTGCACAAGTACTTTAAAAACAACCCAGACGACACCTGGGCAATGCAAAGGGTCCTTAGCTTACAAATAAAACTCAGAATGAAAAGACAGGCCTTAATATCACAAAAGCTCCACTGTGAAGACAGAACAAACACTGTCTGGGGCATAAGAGTCAGTTCAGAACTGCCTGCTGTAGTCCTGGAGACTCACAAGTCCACGATGGGAAAGTAGGAGATGTAGAGAACACCTATTCCGTATCACTTGGAGACACTTACAGGAAAACTGGGGAGGGGCTCTTTATCAGGGAGTGCAGGGATAGGATGAGGAGGAATGTTTTTCAGCTGAAAGAGGGAAATTTTAGATGAGATATTAGGAAGAAATGTTTTCTTGTGAGGGTGGTGAGGCACTGGCACAGGTTGCCCGGAGAAGCAGCTGCCCCATCCCCAGCAGTGTTCAAGGCCAGGTTGGATGGGGCTTTGAGCAACCTCATCGAGTGGGAGGTGTTCCTGCCCATGGCAGGGGGTTGGAACTGGATATGCTTGAAGGTTCCCTCCAACATAAACCGTTCTGTAATTCTATGACACTCCAGCAGTGCTTAAATGCAGTTATTTAAAGTTCATCATCCCATTTGCACACAACAATTCATTCACATGCACGTTAACATGAAATTCCACATGGGAAGTCTTCACCTAACAGGACCAAGCAAAGACACTGTATCAGAGACCTGATTTAGTATGAAAAATAACAAAGGGTAGAACCTTATTTGCTACATAGCACCTTAAAAAGGTAAAGCAAAAGCTTTCAAGCAGTCATGGTTTGTAACACGTCCTTTACCACGAGTTTCACCAGAATTTGCACCAGAGCAATAAAATGGAAAGCTGATATGTAACAGCAGAGGTTCAACCACGCCACAAGAAGCCAGTCTGGATGAGATACTGCAGGAGCTTTATCCTCTAACATCAGCCAGTTGTTTGAGAATAAGGAACACATTCTGTAAGGGTGTTTTGTGATGGATCTTGATTTTTAACTGTTTAAATAATGCACAGTTTTAGCATCATTAAACTAATTTACCCTCATCCTTTCAAACTATTTTTCATTGCCAAGAACATGACTTCATTAATGTCATCTTCAAAAAGGTAGGACAAAACACTGAGACCATATCTGATATGGCCTCTATTTAAAATATTCATTATGACCAATTATGCACACTGACAATTCATGCAACAGGCTCTTCTTCCTAATCCATAAGAACAGGGTTTTTCTTCTCTACTGCTAAGCTGCATAAATGAATATATAATATATTAATAGTTTTCAAAACTAACTAAAAAGAACCCAAATTAATGAACAATAGCTAGCTTCAGGAAGAAGGCAGAAGGAGAAAGGAGGCAAATGTATTCAGGCTGAAGGTTACAACCAACCTGGGATCTCGCAAATGATGACAGCAGTAATTATTTGAAATTAACATCCTATAAAATAATACCCTATAAAGAATAAGAATGTTAATGGCAATATGTTTAGAACATTGTAAGCACGTCACACAGCTTACCAACCTGTTCTGTACAGTTTAGCTTCAAGTCTACTGAGAAAAAAGGACTCTGAAGTGCTTTGTGAACAAGGCATAAACAACTTCAGTTCACATTAAACTCTACACATACTGGTGTCTTCCAGAGGAACCACTAACCACACAAGAAAAACAACCACGGACCACAACACTACAAGTGCGGGCCCCTCAGTACAAGGACACTGAGGAGCTGGAGCACATCCCGAGAAGGGCAAGGAAGCTGGGGAAGGGGCTGGAGAACAAGTCTTACAAGAGGCGGCTGAGGGAGACCTTATCAGTGTTTACAATTCCCTGAAAGGAGGTTGCAGCAAGGGGGGGTGTTGGTCTCTTCTCCCAGGTAACAAGTGAGAGGATGAGAAGAAATGGAAGCTGCACTAGAGGAGGTTCATATAGACATCAAGAAAAATTTCTTTACCGAAAGGGTTCTCAGGTACTGGCAGGGGCTGCCCAG
This sequence comes from Phaenicophaeus curvirostris, assembly GCF_032191515.1. NCBI lineage: Eukaryota > Metazoa > Chordata > Aves > Cuculiformes > Cuculidae > Phaenicophaeus > Phaenicophaeus curvirostris. The sequence goes on along the minus strand of NC_091392.1, from coordinate 2,172,439 downwards.
GGAGGTGGTGGAGTCCCCATCCCTGGAGGGGTTTAAAAGATGGGAGATGAGGTGCTCAGGGATACGGTTTAGTAGTGGACAGGTAAAGTTGGACTTGATGATCTCAAAGGTCTTCTGTAACAAAATGATTCTATGATTTGATTAACGCAGAAATTCAGTATATAAACACAGTTCACATGTGATTTCAAGAATTCTTGGTGTGACACTCATTCACTTGCGCTGCCTCCTCATCAGTGCTAGCAGAAAAGTAACCTTGTTAGCATTATTTCTCTGTATGGAATTACCAGCATAGATGAAATCCCAGTGCAAATGTGAGCACTTACTAAAGAAAGCAATATTCTCAACATTAAAGCCTCCAACTTGTCAATATTAAGCCAGAAACAGCAACAGTTAATACAAAAAAAAACCAAAACAACCTTCTGGCCACAGTTTTAATCAGGATCTCTTTAGGAAACTCATCTCATTTAACAGGAAAACATAACCAGAAAGTCACTAGCAGAAATGAACAGAAACCTCTTCAGTAAAAGGGAGAGAAGGCTTACCCGTTCTTCCAGTCGCGCCAGCTGCTCCTTGTAGTAAGCATCATGCTTCTTCAATTCTCTGTCCTTCTCTTCCAGCTGCCTGGCCTAAAATAAAAAACAGAAAGATAAAACTGGATCAAGAAAGAGCAAAACATCTCCTATAAATTGTACTACTAAGGAACACACAGCGACTGAGAACTGCAGCCTACCAGTTTTTGACAAACCGTAAATTAATAAAAGGATGATTGCTGCATTGAAAATTTAAAGAAATTGTCTATTGTACTCGGTACCCTTCTCTTCTCAACAGCTGTGCCATAATTGGCCAAAATCTATTTGGAAACATCACAAAGATGGAACCAAGCAAACCCCACTGAGGTTAATTTATTTTTTTTTTATTTTACTTTAAATAATCATTTCTGAACTTAGAGAAACTTGCTCAAGCTACCAAAAACACATGCACAGAGATTGAATATTTATATTAATTTGTTAACTGTTCCTAAGTGGACATTTTCACATAATTGCTAACCTTGCATCCATATCCGTGTAGGGAATGGTAAAAAGAACATTTTCTACGTGGCTGCTTTTTCTCTAAAGCTCCAATTCAGGAATATCTCTAGGATGTGCTTAATTCTAAATACATGAAAGTTTGGAAAAACCAAATGCTTGTCTATTTGCAAAAGCAGGACATCTGAAACTGTGCTGTCCTCTTTAATTAGTGACCATTCCTTTCCAAATTCCTAGATGGGTTAAGTATCTGTCTAAGCAAGCCAAAACCTTTTACTGTAGGATCACTCACATGTCCAGTAACTTAAAGTCACTGAAGTATAGAATGATTTGGGTCTGAAGGGAACTTAAAGATCATCCAGTTCCAGCCCCCCTGCTAGGGGGAGAGACATGTTCCACTGGATCAGGTTGCTCAAAGCCCCATCCAACCTGGCCTCCAACACCTCCAGGGATGGAGCAGCCACCGTTTCTCTAGGCAACCTGTGCCAGTGCCTCACCACCCTCACAGGAACGACTTTCTTCCTAATATATAATCTGAATGTCCCTCTTTCAGCTTAAAACCATTCCCCCTCATCCCATCCCTGCACTCCCTCATAAAGAGTCCCTCCCCAGCTTTCCTGTAGGTCCCTTTAAGGTACTGGAAGGTCACTCTAAGGTCTCCCTAGAGCCTTTTTTTCTCCAGGCAGGACAAGCCCAACTCTCTCAGCCTGTCCTCACATGGGAGGTGCTCCAGCCCTTGCATCATCTTTGTGGTCCTCCTCTAGACTCGCTCTAAGTAATACAGAACAATTTTGAACATTGAATACTCCTGAATACTACTATGAATTGAGTTTTTCTTTAAGAGACGCTGCTTTCAGTGCTACTGAGCAAGTTCACCTTTGTTTGGCTTTTCAACTGTACTATGTACCCATGTCGCGTTTACTTACTAAGAATTCAAAAATACATTAAATGAACACACATAATACATACAAAGCTCTAGTCCTCCAGAGGAATTACTAAACGAGTGATTTTTAATAAGCTCTGGAGTTTTTAACACCCAAATTATCAGTCCTAATTCATTCTAGGCTCGTAATGTTTTAATAATAAAATATCTTTAGTGAATAATAATTAAGCACCAGTGGTCATTACCACAACTGCCTATTCAACATTAATAATTTATCTCTCACTTATTATTTTCAACCAGGTACTGACACCACAAAGCCAACTACAAAATGTTCCTATTTTACCAGCATCATGCAGAATCACAGAATGGTTTGGGTTGGAAGGGACCTTAAAGATCACGCAGTTTCAGTCCCCTGCCATGGGCAGGGACACCTCCCACCCACTACACCAGGCTGCTCGAGGCCACAACCAACATGGCCTTGAACACCTCCAGGAGGGGACTTCTATGGACAACCTGTGCTAGTGCCTCACTACCTTCATCAAGAAGAATTTCTTCCTGATGTCTAGTCTAAATCTTCCTGCTTCCAATTTAAAGCCATTCCCCCTCGTCCTATCACTATAGGTCCTTGTAAAAAGTCCCTCACCAACTTTCCTGTAGCTCCTTCAGGTACTGGAAGGTTGCTGTAAGGTCTCTACGAGGCCTTCTCTTCTCCAAACCGAACAATTCCAACTCTCTCAGCCTGCCCTCATATAGGAGGTGCTTAAGCCCTCAGATCATCTTCATGGCCATGTAAAATGGGAAACTCACGTACTCTTACTACTCAAGATGGTATCTCCAGATCACGTTCATGTCAGAAAACTTAGACCATGCACTGTGCTTTGCTTTTAGGTATCCAGGACTTCAGCCACTTTGTTAAGATTGAGTTTTTATTCAGCAAATAGCTAAAGAATAAAATAAAAAACTTTGGATTTTGGTTTTTCCTCAGGTACTTACCTTTTTTTCTATATCCTGAAGCATGTAATAAAAAAAAACTCAAATTAAATTTATTATATAATTGTTGAAAGAATGCTGAAAAACACATGCACATCAGACACATCTGTAACAGATAACTGCTTGGAAGTTGGATTTTTTTCATGGGACTTCATCAAAAATATTCCTGATCATCCAAAAAACACAGAGCTCAATTACAATTCTACTTGGATGAACCAAACCTTGCCCTCCCTAACCACTGAGACTTCAGTGTAGCGCCACGGAGCACATTCTAAAGCGCTGTCCACTACCACTTAAAACACTCTTTATTTGCTACAGAAAATTAATTATAGCTTTCTCCAAAGCTGATTCCACTAAATATCCTACAGCCTGACTACTGTGCTGGGTATTGATTGTGATTTCACCTTTTTCTAGCCAATCCGTGTATCATCTCTCAAACCTGCCCCTTCCTGTGGTTGCAGAAACAGCGGAAAATTCATTGCGGGTTGTGGCTCCCCAAACATCCTTTACCAAATATTGAATATGAAACTTCAATGTATCAACACAGTCACTCATACACAAATATTTTATGTACAACCACCTCATGATCCCTGAAATATTTGCAAACATCCCATGTATGCATGTGGAGTTAAACAGGTGAGTGACAAAGAAAATGTAAAACTAATGTTCCATTATGCTCATGAGAACTTTAGAACACATAGAATCATACAGTGGTTTGGGTTAGAATCATAGAATCATAGAATAGTTTCGGTTGGAAGGGACCTTAAAGATCATCTAGTTCCAACACCCCTGCCAAGGGCAGGGACATCCCACTATATCGGGTTACCCAAGGCTCCATCCAACCTGGCCTTCAACATCTCCAGGGATGGGGCAGCCACAACTTTCCTTGGCAACCTGTCCCAGTGTCTCACCACTGTCATAGTGAAAAAATTCTTCCTAATGCCTAGTCTAAATCTGCCCCTCTCCAGTTTATACCCGCTCTCCCTCGTCCTGTCACCACAAGCCTTTATGAACAGTCCCTCTCCAGCTTTTCTGTAGGCCACTTAGGGACATTAAAGATGACCCAGTTCAAACCAGGGACACTTCCCACTACACCAGGCTGCTCAAGGCTCCATCCAAACCTACCATGAATACTTCCAGGGATAGAGAGGCCACAACTTCTCTGGGCAACCTGTTCCAGTGCCTCACCACCCTCATTGTGAAGAATTTATTCCTGATGTCTAGTATAAATCTTTCCCCCTCCAATTTAAAGCCATTCCCCCTCATGCTATCACTACATGCATTTGTAAAGAGTTCCCCCACCAAGTTTCAGGTACTAGAGACAATACAAATACACCAACAGAAGAGAAATAAAAACTTGTACGATAATAATATATTTACAGGGCCACAGCAATACGATCCCAGTGAATATCAATCAGCCATAGCAAAATAATTAACAGTAGCCATGTATTCAACTAGGTGAATGCTGCACTTCAGATGTAAATGAGATATTCGAACAGGTTCATTGCTTCTTCACAAAGTAACTCTGATAAACAAAGTGTTTGCTTGGCTGAGAAAGTTGGGGTTGTCCAGCCTGCACTAGAGGAGGCTCCAGGGAGACCTTATAGAAGCTTCCCAGTACTTGAAGGGGGCTATAGGAAAGCTGGGAAGGGGCTCTTTATCAGGGAGTGCAGGGATACGGTGAGAGGGAACAGTTTTAAGCTGAAAGAGATTTAGATTAGATACTTAGAAGAATTTTTTTCCTGTCAGGGTGCTGAAGCACTGCTCCAGGTTTCCCAGAGACGTTATGGATGCCCCATCACTGGAGGTGTTGAAGGTCAGGTTGGATGGGGCTTTGAGCAACCTGATGCAGTGGGAGGTGTCCCTGCACATGGCAGGAACTGGATGGGCTTTAAGGTCCCTTCCACCTCAAACCATTCTAAGATTCTATGATTCTATGAATAAAAAATTATTCTAAATTTCCACATTTAATATATATTCGATTACAACAGCCTTCCATTTCAACCACACTCATCATTCCGAATAGGCAACAGAAATAACTTACGGATACTCTTTGCAACATATGCTTCTCCCCTCCCCTCTGATATAATTTCTCTTTGAAGCTGTAACTACTCACAAAATCATTCCTCACCACAAAAAATGATCCAGACACACCACTTAGGAAAAGCTATGTTAATTCCCACTTGTAGAGGTAGAGAAATAGTTACGAATTAGGAACAGCAGCAACAATAATGCATCATAAAGCACATTCTTTGACAACTGTAATTAAAACAAGCTTTTGTAATTACCAGTAAATGTGCTACAGTATGTTTTCTAAAAATAATGAAGTTCTAAAAGAATGAGTAGAGCAGATAAAAAAGATCACGTTGAGAGAAGACTAATGGAGACAATGAAAAAATTGAATTTACAAACAAGTTAGGATCTAGTCTCTACAGAACATGTGTCATTAAGCTTCATTTACTAAATCTAGTTACAGACCAAGGAGAAAAAAAATTCAAACATTCACTGTGTCAAACAAAGGAGTTATGGATTACAATTTCTACTGCAAGCTGCAGGAAAATGCAACTGAAATCCAGAGGCACATTGCTGTCCATCAAGACAGACATTTGTTGATGTTCTTGTCCCAACAAAAGAGCTTTTATTATGATGTTAGAAGTAAAAAGCCGAATAAGGAAACTGTGGGAAACAAGTCAACACATACAGATGAGGTACTCAAAAGGAACTCAGGAGGTCACATAGGTCCTGCTTGAAACAGGATTAACTAAGAGGCCAGACCTGGTACTTCAAGGCTCTATCCAGCTGAGTGAACTGGGGTTGTTTAGTCTGGAGAAAAGGAGGCTGAGGAGACACCTTACCACTTTCTACAACTACCTGAAAGGACAGCATAGTGAGGTGGGTGTTGGTCTCTTCTTCCAAGTAATAAGTGTTAAGACAAGAGGAAATGGTCTCAGGCTGCACCGGGGGAGGTTTAGATCGGATATTAGGAAGAATTTCTTCATGGAAAGGGTTGTCAAGCATTGGAAGAGTCAGCTCAGGGAAGTGGTGGTGTCACCATCCCTTGAGGTATTTAAAAGATGTGTAGACGTGGAGCTTACTTTTTTAGTGGTGGATTTGGCAGTGTCAGCTTTACTCAATGATCTTATAGGTCTTTTCCTATCTAAGTGATTCTATGATTCTATTTTTTTATCTTGTCCACAAAACAAAGATCAGAATGACCAAACAGTTGTACCAAGCTACTATGGAATGAGCGATATGAGTACTAAAGAACAGTAGCACTCATCACCATACTTTACTCCTCACTGGGTGAATCATCTGGTTTGTTCAGTTTGAAATCAACAGGTATGGAAGATTTCTTTTTCTTGAAAATAAAAATTAAAATACATTCATGACTATTATATTCATTAGCAACATGCACAAAAGACTCATGTTTCCCTCCAATAAGAGTTCACAGAATCATAGAATGTCCTGAGTTGGAAGAGACCCACAAGGATCATCCAGTCCAACTCCTAGGCCTGCATAGGACAACCCCAACATTCACACCACGTGTCTGAGGGCGTTAGCCAAATGCTTCTTGAATATTGTCAGGCTTGGCACTGACTCCTTCTCTGGGGAGCTGTTCCAGTGCTCCACCACCCTCATGGTGAAGAACCTTTTCCTAATATCCAATCTAAACCTCAGTACCACATCTCCCTGCCGTTCCCCCAGGTCCTGTCTTTGGTTGTGAGAGAGATCAGTGCCTGCTCCTCTTCCTTCCCTTGTGAGGAGGCTGCAGACTGCAATGAGGTCTCCTCTCAATATCCTCTTCTCCTGTCTGAACTTAACAAGTGACTTCAGCCACTCCTCATACAACAACCCCTCTAAACCCTTCACCAACTTCGTGGTCTCCTTTGGATGCTCTCCAGTAGCTTTAGATGGGGCCAACACCCATGTGGAGCAGAGCAGAACAATCCCCTCCCTTGATGAGCTGGCAGTGTCGTGCTTGATGCTCCTCAGCACACGGTCGTCCTCTTGGCTGCCAGGACTCACTGTTGGCTCATGTTCAACTTGTCAACAAGAAGCCCCAGCTCCTTTTCCACATCTCCAGCCTCTCGCACCCCAGTCTTTGTGGACAGCCAGGGTTGCCACGTCCCAGGTGCCAAACCTGGCACTCGCCCTTGTTAAACTTCGTGTGATTAAGTTCAAAGAGAAGAGACACTAAAGAAACTGTACTACATATACGCATGTCAACGGGAATAAAAGAAAGGCATGACTTATTTCTGAAACTATATACATGCTTTTCAGTTAACTAGCACAGTCCAAAAAGATCAAACATTTTAAAGACTATCTTCTGTACTGCTGCCAGGTATTTGTAGCAATTCAAATAATGTCTATAACCATTTCTGACAGCTTCTGATGTTTCAGTCGTATGTCAAATATGTTCAGTTTTCCACTAATCTTAAAGAAGCAGTCACAGACCCACTCGGTATGAGTCAAAGTGGATTTCTCTACATAAAAATGGAGCAAGGGAACCACTATCTTGCATAATTCAGAAAAAAAACAACTGCCAGTAAGTAGATTTAAGACTACATTCTACTACAAGCTTTGATGCTTTACCAGTATTGTAGCAAGCCATAAATATTTGTGTCCTTTTATACTGTGTTCAGAATTGCCCTGATGATAATGATTGGAGCTTATAGAAAGGCTGAGGAGGGGCTCTTCATCAGGGAGTGCAGGGATAGTATAAGAGGGAATGTTTTTTAAGATGAAAGAGGGGAGGTTTAGGTTAGACATTAGGAAGAAATGTTTTCCTGTGAAGGCGGTGAGACCCTGGCCCAGGTTGCCCAGAGAAGTTGTGGCTGCCCCATCCCTGGAGGTGTTCAAGGCCAGGCTGGATGGGGCTTTGAGAAACCTGATTCAGTGGAAGGTGTCCCTGCCCACGGCAGGAGGGTTGAACTAGATGATCTTTAACGTCCCTTACAACTGAAAGCATTCTATGATACTGTTCTATAATTTTAGAGAAATACTTCGAATTTCCTGAATGAAATGAACAACAGAAAGATAAAAAAAAGGTATTAGAAAGCACTGTGAGGCAGTATTTGATGTCCATTAAAATAAGTCATCATGTAAACAAAGGAAAACATAAGGAAACATCACTCCTCCAGAAGTTACTCTCACTCTAGGTATCACCACTGAAGTCTAAAAACAAACCAATAAGAAGTAACGTCCATGGAGGTGTTCAAGGCCAGGCTGGATGGGGCCTGGAGCAGCCTGGTTTGGTGGGAGATGTCCCTGCACATGGCAGGGGGGTTGGAACTGGATGATCTTTTATGTCCCTTCCAACCCAAACCATTCTATGATTCCAAGCTTTCCAGGTAGGAACCTTTACTCTTGTTGCAGGAATCCAGCATCTTTTGTCAATACATTGACATTATATTATTATATTTATAAGAGCCACAACTTATTATTTTGCCTTGTAAACTGAAGATTCAGTAGACTAAAGACAGTCAGAGAATTCTTATAGATGCTGCGCTAATAAAAGGAATGAAAACTAAGCATCTCATTGAAGCCCACTTCAAAGTCAATCTCATCTGAAATCCCATAGAAAGAGGGTCTAGCAGTGTCAGGGACTGCACATTCTCCAGTGCAATTTTCCATCTGCGAATGTCCTACTTCTTGTATCAAATGATCAAAACTATATATGAATTGATATCATTTCCATCCAACAGAAGTTGCAGCGTTGGAACTGGCTGCTCAATCTCTTATCCTGGTAACCAATTTCAACTAAATGCAAAAAATAATGATGCCCAAGAAGGTAAATCCACTTTAGAATACAAAATGAGAGTACATTTCTGTCGTCTCTGCTATTCAAGTTATTGATTTCTGCTTAAGACACAAAACTGAATCACTCATAACTCCATCAGGCGTCTCTCAATTTGAGAGATACAATATAAGCAATATCTTCATTTTTGAATGTTCAAGAAGGCACTACTTAAAGACATCTTTAAAAGAATAGATTATCTGTATTTTTGGAGAAATTAATGTTGTTAACTTGAATTCTTCTCTTTAGTAGTGAACAAAACATAAAAACTCATTGACTTCCTTTCAAATAATGCATTCACACTGTTTACTATTAAGAAAATCTCTGTTTTGAGATAATCAGCATGATTAAAAAAAAATGCAAAGAGTAGATGATTTGAGACAAAAGCTGTAATTCAGCAACGAATAGACCTTTCCAATGGAGCATATGAATTAATAGCAAAGTGTTCAGGTATTTAACCTCAGCACTGTCAAAGGAGTATGATTTCGGTCAGTTCTGGAAATCCTGCATAAGAACGCTCACACAAATTACACTCTTCCATCAAGATACAGAAAAAACTGACACAGTAAAGAAGATATTTATCATTAATGGGTATGTCATAGATTCACAGAAAGAATCATAGAACGGTTTGGGTTGGAAGAGACGTTAAAACCCATCCAGGTCCAACCCCCCGTGCCATGGTTAGGGACACCTCCCACAGGACCAGGCAACTCAAGGCCCCATCCAACCTGGTCTTGGAACATCTCCAAAGATGGGGCAGTCACCACTTCCCTGGGCAACCTGGGCCAGGGCCTCCCCACCCTCATCAGGAAGAATTTCTTCCTAATGTCTAGTCTAAATCTTCCCGCTTCCAATTTGAAGCCATTCCCCCTCATCCTCTCACAACAGGCCCTTGGAAAAAGTCTCTCCGCTGCTTTCTTGTAGCTCCTTCAGGTACTGGAAGGTCAGTACAAGGTCTCACCAAAGCCTCCTCTTCTCCAGGCTGAACAACCCCAGCTCTCTCAGCTTGTCCTCATAGCAGAGGTGCTCCAGCACCTACGTATATCATATACATCAAGCCTATACAGAACTTACCCCTTTGAATAAGTCATTACTTTTTAGCTCTTCTCTTTTGTTCTTTGCAGCACCTTGGAAACTAAACTCGAAAAAATAAAAGATAGTTCTCCTCTTCTCTAAACCATTTCACTAAGTGTGAAAGTCCTTCATGATAAGAAAAATTACTCTACCTGTTTAAATTATTAAATACAAGCTGACATTCAGCAAAATTAGAAATCAAAACCTTGGGAAAGTGGAGGGAAATGGCAGGAAGATTGTGTGGAGATACAGCAACGTTTAATGCTCTTTGCGTTTCAATGAGTAAATTACAATGCTGGTCTTTCAGAATTGTTCTTTAAAGTTTCAGCAACTTATTCTGAAATAAACCCCCCAGAGGCATCCTGCCTGGAGAAGAGAACCCTTGAAAGGAGCAAGGATTGATTTATGTATTGATTATTGGTGAGCATCTTCCTTTTGTATCATCCTATAACACGTGTCATTGAATTTCTGTGTCCAACTTCCATTCATTGCACTTCTTATTTCTCTTCTCATTTGATTGCCGAGTCTCTAGGGCAGAGCCTGGAACTCACTACACATCTGTGCAATGTTTAACATAATTATACTTCAAGCTCGGCTGGTGTTTGTATTATTCTAACAGAAATAAAGAATATTCTGAGCACAGATATTATATACAAATATGTAAAATTGATAGAAAAAGCAGATTTAATACAAGATAGTAAGAGAGACAAACATTTCATTTTTGTAAAGTCCATGCTGGTCAGATGGTGAACACCTGAGTGTGTTTGTGACTGAGCAACTGAAAAAAACATATTTATAAATATCAATTACTAATCAGAGGCTGGAAATATATTTAAGAGACTCAGATGCCAATATTTCTGTCCCTTACTCTACAATTTTGTCATGTGCATTTGTTGACAGAACATTTAGAGTCATTACAGAGCAGGGTAGAGACTGGCAGTTACAAAACCACGGTTCTACATTTTACTATAAATTATTCTCGTAATAGGAAAGAATAAAACAGTTGTTTAATGGGATATTCAAAATAACTCAATATCTTAAACAAAGAAAGATGAAAGCAAATAATTATAAAATCCAACAAAATGCTCAAGGATTTAATAAAAACTACAGGATATAAATGGCAAAAAAGAACAGACTAGAGAAGATTATGTGGCCAACACCCATGTTGCAGTTTACAATTTAGATTCCTGAGGACTGAAGTAAATACGGATACATTAAGATGATTGCAACTAGAGATCATCTTAATTCATGAAGACCATGTAGAACATCACAGGACAGACTGATTGAGCTGGGCTTGTTCAGTCTGGAGAAAAGAAGGCTCTGTTGAAACCTTAGAGCAGCCTCCTAGTACTGAAAGGGGCTACAGGAAAGCTGGAGAGGGACTCTTGATCAGGGAGTGCAGGGGTAGGGCGAGGGGGAACGCTCTTAAGCTGAAAGAGGGGAGATTAAGATAAGATCCTAAAAAGAAATTTGTACTGTGAGGGTGGTGAGGCACTGGCACAGGTTGTCCCGAGAAGTTGTGGCTGCCCCATCCCTGGAGGTGTTGAAGGCCAGGTTGGATGGGGCTTTGAGCAACCTGGTCTGGTGGGAGGTGTCCCTACCCATGGCAGGGGGGTTGGAACTGGATGATCTTCAAGGTTTCTTCCAACCCAAACCATTCTAGGATTCTATGACCACAAGAAGCTGTTATATTTAAGGCATAAGGATCAAGAAGCCTGAAGACATTCGGGATCCAGGGAGCATGAATGGAATATGATACAGCTTGGAAGCAAAAGCTTGCGCCAGCCACGTGAAGCATTTTTATCCTGATCGTAAAGCCCTAGAGAAAGACTTTATACTCCTGCAGGCAAGCCAATAAAATCTTGTCCCAGGTGGAACAGCAGCTGAACAAACAAAGAGAGAGACTTATGATGAAGAAGGAAAAGAGAAGACAGCACACCCTGAGATCACATTATTTGACAGAGATTAAACAAACTCCCAGATCCTCCCAGAGCTCTGGTCACTACAGCCAAAAGCACCAGTAAAGCAAGAAGCTGGAGGTACATAGAGACCAAACCCATCAGAATACCTCATGTACACAGAGGGGCAGATGATAGAGGCATACAAAATAATTAAATCTTCAGAGCATGTGAACCCGGCTTTTTTATTTACTCCTTCTCATAATACAGGACCAGGGAGATATTCAGTGAACAGTGAAATTGAAAAGCAACAAATTTGAAACCAATTAAATGCATAATTAACCTGCAGAACTCATTGCCACAAGTTATCAGTGAAGCCAATCGCTTAGCAAAACCCAAAAAACTTAAGAGGTGTTTGTATTAACTCTGAAAACACCCCCAGTTATTCCTTGAAGGTACTCAAGACTCTGGAGTCCTTTGAGGACTGTAAACCTCATCACTCTGACAATTGGCAATATTGAAGTCTGGCACATATTAATCACAAGAGAGTAGAAGGAAACTGGAGCACAAATCTTACGAGGAGCAGCTGAGGGACCTGGGGCTGTTTTGTCTGGAGAAGAGGAGTCTGATAGGAGACCTCATGACTCTCTGCAGCTGCTTGAAAGGAGGTTGTAGTGAGGTGTGTGTTAATCTCCTCTCCCAAGGAGCAAAGGACAGGACACAAAGTAATGGCCTCAAATTGCACCAGAGGAGGTTTAGATTGGATATTAGAAAAAAAATTCTTTACCAAAAGAGTGGTGAAGCATCAGAGAAGGCTGACCAGGGAAGTGGTGGAGTCACCATGCCTGGAAGCGTTCAAAAAACATGTAAATGTGGTGCTTTAGGACACGGTTTAGTAGGCACAGTGCTGTTGGGCTGATTGTTGGACTTAATGATTGGTCTTTTCCAACCGTAATTATTCTAGGATTCTATGAAACTCCTCATCCCTTTTGTACCACCTGTACCAAGTGCCTCCAGAGAACTTAGCTGTTTGTCATGGTCTATGACAAAAAAAACCATTATTTGAGTCAAAAATTTCAGCCACTTTCCATCAGCTGTTGTGCTGCTGTATTTACACAACGAAGAAAGAAAAAAAAGCCCTAATTAATCCTTGCCAACTTTTTTCATTCAAAATCAAGATGCCAATTTATATAGGGATTAACCAGATCCATGGGAACACTTCTTGAAGTCTTCTTGCAGAACTGCCTCTCATTTGTGTGTTGGTAACAGCTAAACCGTGCAAAGAAACGATGTTAAATGAAACTCAAGGTAAAAAAAAAAATAAAACAAAATATCTAATCACCAAGGAAAAAAATAGCTAACAAGTAGATTTAAATACTGCTGAGACAGAAACCAGAATGCCAAACTGGTTCAAATGACTTGTGCAGAAAGAAAGACGGCAGTTTCACTGCTCAGCATATTTCTTACCATTAGCCTTATTGTTCTTAAGACAGAAAAAATCATGCAGCAACAGCACAATTTTTCAGCCTGAAGAAGAGAAAAAGTGCTGAGAAGCAAGTTGAAGATACGGACACAACTTGAGGCCATTTCCTCTAGTCCTATCACCTGTTACTTGGGAGAAAAGATCAGCAGCCACCTCGCTACAACCTCCTTTCAGGGAGTTGTAGGCAGTGATATGGTCTCCCCTCAGCCTTCTTTTTCCACGCTAAACAACCCCAGATCTCTTAAAACTTGTTCTCTAGCCCTTTCACCAGCTTCGTTGCCCTTCTCTGGACACTCTCCAGTACTTCAATGAGGGACCCTCACTACTACTTGTAGTGTAGTCCTGGGTGCAGAAGCTGTGTCCTCAACCAACTGCTCGTTCAATCTCACAAAATGCTTTCTTTCCTCTTCTTTTCCTTTTCCAGGGTGTCAGTAATATTTGCAAGGACTGTCTGTACAGTGATTGTAGAATACCCAATCCATACATTTCATAAAGGAACACCATTATTTCTACGTGACCATTTCACGTCGCGGGTGAGAATGTCTACAACAGAAAGCAAGCACTTAAAAGTGCTTTACAGAAAAGTGATTTCACCCCAGTCAATAGAAAGCTTCAAGAAAATACAAGCTGCCAAGTACTTTTATAATAATGTCAAAAAAAAAAAACCCTCTTACATTTTGGGAATTGCTAAAACATGTCAATTTTACACAATCTTTTGTGTACGGCCCAACATGTTGAGCGCTCCAAAGCAAAGCTCTTCTCTGAATTTGTTAAGTGTTTCATTTTACTGCATGTTTAAACATTATTTTTTATGCGATACAGCCCGTTCTAGCCCACAGTGAGAATTAGTGCTTAATTTTCTAAATGTGGCAAGACATACCAAGTACTCGCAGAAGTAATGTTACTGGTATTTACATGACATTGAGAAGAGCAAAGAATTGTTAAAATCAGATTAATTCAGAAATGGCAGGAGAGCAACTTCCCTCTGTCCTGTCTCTCTGTTCCTGCGGAACAAAATACGAACGATCATAAATAGGCAAAAACGATCTAATAAAATGTTTATTTATCCCTCATAACACAGAGTACACGACACCATGTTGAGGTTTCGGGTTATTAAACAAGATACAGCTCTGCAATGAAATGAGAAGAAAACCTGGACCAGGGACTGAAGGACTTTCCCTTGTCTTCCACATGTCTTGCCCTAGTGTCAGATACGGAAGTCATGGCGACACGATCCAGGCAGACTGGCTGAAAAAAGGGAATGGATGAACTCTCATTTTATCCACTTTCCCTCCTGTCTTCATATCATTTTGTGAATTGTAAAGTAGGCCAGATTTCAGAGACAAACAGTAGAAAAGTTATATATAATTAACTTTCCACATGCCTTTCTTGAAATACGTTTTTAATTCTTCTTCATTCCTAATTGCAAGAATCCAAAACCACTCTAAACAGATTCTCCTTTTTTATAATTTTGGGTCTACAGGAGTAACACATTCCATATAGATGAAGAGACTTCACAGGGGAATTTCCAAAGAAGAAAAACATTGTGCAACAGAAAACAAGAAATCACAAAATCCTAGAAAGGTTTGGGTTGGAAGGAACCTAAAGATCACCCAGTTCCAACCCCCTGACACAGGCAGGGGCACCTCTCACTGGATCAGGTTGCTCAAAGCCTAAACCAGCCTGGCCTTGAACACCTCCTGAGATGGGGCATTCATGACTTCCCTGGGCAACCTGTACCAGTGCTTCACCACCTTCAGAGTGAAGAATTTCTTCCTAGTATCTATTCTAAATCTCCCCTCTTTCAGCTTAAAACCATCATCCCTTGTCCTATCGATTATATACATATAATGTATTTATCCATATATAATTATATGTAATTATCTTGTGATATCTTGCAGGTAGTAGCATCTATCTGCAAGCTAACACAGCTATTTCAGCCTACCTGGTAGTCAACCTTTCTTTAACACTGATAAACATGCCCAGGGATGGAGAGACTAAAGAACTGAATTTCGACCAGCAATTTCATTTTCCTTATAACCTCACCATGTACCAATCACTGAACTCTCAAAATTACAAAAAAATCATTTGTATGTGAGAAAATACTCAGACATTTGCTGGTACATTCATCACCATATACTAAGATCCTGCTAAACTTTAACAACTTGAGGAGATGCGGTTCAGCGTCGTTATCAAATGAGACAGCACAATGAAGCCCATGCTGCCACCACTGTAGCAACCACAGATTTTAATTTAAGTCAGCGCTGAATCAGTGCGTTGACACAGTGGTAAGGAAACGCAAGAGAGTTTTCAAACAAGAAACGTTCATAGAATCATAGAATCATAGAATCATGGAATCACAGAATGGTTTGGGTTGGAAGGGACCTTGAAGATCATCCAGTTAGAAGCTCTTGCCATCCTAACTGCCTGTTAGTACCATGTCTGAAGTCCTCGTGTAAAAACTAGGTTCATAGAATCACTAGGTTGGAAAAGACTTTTGAGATCATCAAGCTCAACCATTCTCTATTCCCCTGACTGAACACCCAGAATCCACTTTCTGAATGCAACAGGCAGTCTCCGGCAGTGGCTATTTTTCACGTCTTTAAGCGATTGAGAACTATTAGATGTCTGCCACATTGTACTTCCCCCAGTCTCAATTTATAGGTGGAGGAAGCAATATATCTACATGCAGAAGTTGAAATGTATTCAAGCACTGAAATACTGACAGTGTAGGAGTGGAAGGAGCACAAGTGTTATTACTGACAGTGACGTACAGCCCAGCTCAGATACACTCGAAAGAGGAAGTGCAGGCATGACTCTGTACTCTGCATGATATCCCCATAGATGCATAAATTCACCTCTTATAAATTAAAATTAAAGAAAGTCTTGTTTGCTTTTGAATTGGGCTTCTTCAGCCTAGAGAAGAGAAGGCTGCAGGGTGACCCGTAGAGCAGCCTTCCAGTACTTCAAGGGGCTACAGGAAAGCTGGGGAAGAGGTCGTCATCAGGGAGTACAGGGATAGGATGAGGGGGAATGGTTTTAAGCTGAAAAAGGGGAGATTTAGATGAGATATTAGGAAGAAATTCTTCATAATGAGGGTGGTAAGGCACTGCCCAGGTTGCCCAGAGAAGTTGTGGCTGTCCCATCGCTGGAGGTGTTCAAGACTAGGTTAGACGAGGCTTGGAGCACCGTGGTCTGGTGGAAAATGCCCCTGCCCTTGGCAGGTGGGTGGAACTGGATGATAGGTCATCACCAAACACTAACAAAAAGGAGAAAATCAAGCAGAGATGATGACAATGCCAGTAGAAAAGTTATAGCTGAGGGTCTGAGAAGGGCTGGCAGCACTAGATGAGGCTGGGCATCATCAAACCTGGGGAGGTTTAGGCTGAACATTAGGAAAAAATTTTTCACAGAAAGGGTCATTGGGCACTGGAACAGGCTGCCCAGGGCGGGGGTTGAGTCACCTTCCCTGGAGGGGTTTGAAGGATGGGTGGATGAGGTGCTGAGGGACATGGTTTAGTGTCTAATAGGAGTGGTTGGACTCAATGATCCGGTGGGTCTCTTCCAACCTGGTGATTCTATGATTCTATGAAAGGATGAAGGTAGGAAATAACAAACTATGGTTTCAGAAGCTGATTTGTTGGAGCACGCTTCTGAACTGCATCTGCGGGCGGGGGGTGGGGCGCGTCTTGGGAGTTTTCTTGTTTTCTGCTGGATTTCTGTTTTTGTAAGATCTTGATGGATTTTCTTAAATTAAGAAGCACCCACAGCATGAAGGAGGGAAAGATACAATCATACTGCTGTTTTCCTCGACATATCTGAAGTAAAATTATTGCTAATATTTTCAGAGCTAGAAAAAAAGACATAAAATGTTCAGAAATTCATAATTACTCTTGTAAGCAATTCAAACATTGCCTTGGTATTAAAAAAACCACTGGATAAAAAGGAATAAAAACATCTAAGAGACTAAGTTAAATGGAATAGGTTAATAATTTGTATTATCACTAAGGTTTATACAGTCATAAAAGCATAATGGCATGGAAATTTAGATTTAAAAGAGAAATTATGTCTACAACCTTATCCACTGTTCTAAATATTAATTTTTAAAGCAATTAATTATCTGCTTATTAACAATATCGTATCAGAAATCTTGTGGAAAGTGGGGCTACCTCCCTACTTATTTTTAAACTATTACTTTGAAGCTGGTGAAGCAGGGTCACAATTTGCACAGAGAAGTTGTGGCTGCCCCATTCCTGGTGATGTTCAAGGCCAGGCTCGATGAGGCTTTGAGGAACTTGATCTAGTGGGAAGTGTCCCTGCCCATGGCAGGGGGGTTGGAACTGGATAGGCTTTAATGTCCCTTCTGACCCAAACCATTCTATGATTCAACAAAGCAAGAGCTTGCATTTGAGAAAAGGATCTGAGATGGGGGAAGACGGCTGGAGAAATATGTAATTTTTATTTATTTTTCACCCTCTGACTCTCCTAAACACATTTAATCCATGGAGTGCTCTGCCCTGCTTTCATCTATTCTAAATGATTTTCACTTGAGCGTGTCATTTTGCTTCTCCTGTTACAATAAAGATCAAAGTGACACAGGTTCACCACAATTGTTCAGCAGCTCTTTTCAGTCCTGGACCTTAAAGTAACAGGATTAAGCTAATTTGTTCCCATCTAAGATGTCTCACAAGGCATGTGGCATTTGGATGGTTGGTTATTGTTGCATGCTGAGTGCTCGGGGTTTTTTTGTTATTATAAATAAAAACAAACTCCATAGTTCTAAAAAAAATATTTGAAATTTGTTTAAAGCCTAAAAAAAAGCAATACTAATCAGACTCACTCAAAACTCTCATCACCCTCACAGGAAAACAATTTCTTCCTAAGATCCAACCTTAATCTTCCCTGTTTCAGCTTAAAACCATTCCCCCTCATCCTACCACACTTCCCAAATTACTTTTAATTACTACATTACCTGGGTCAATGGGGATTCCCTTTTCAGTACAGAATGGGGGATGATGTGATTGAGAGAAGCCCTGCAGAGAAGGACTTGGGGTGCTGGTTGATGAGAAGCTTGACATGAGGGAAGTTGTGGCTGTCCCATTCCTGGAGCTGTTTAAGGCCAGGTTGGATGGGGCCTTGGGTAACCTTGTCCAGTAGGATGTCCCTGCCCAGGGCAGGGGGCTTGGAACTAGGTGATCTTTGAGGTCCCTTCCAAACCTAACTATTCTATGATTATACACGTATGAAAATCATACTGAAAAGAAGAATGCACATAAAAATATCAGTTGTACATAATATGTCATTCTGTCACTGGCTCAAACACAACTGTGGTTTAAACAAGTAAATCAAAATAGAAAAAGAAGCATGAACTTTTATGTTGTAAAATTAAGAACTGGAAGGTCAAGAGTTTCATTTTTCCACCTCTTAGTATTGCAGGGTGAACTGAAATTCATTCCTCAATATTTCAGTCTCTATTTCCAGAAAGACAAAATGACATCTGACTATTTGGGCAGCCTGATCTAGTGGGAGGTGTCCCTGCCCATCGCAGGGGGGTCAGAATTAGATGATCTTTAAGGTCCATTCCAACTCAAACCATTTTATGATTCTATTTTAATAGAGCATTTGACAGGCTGCTACAAAAGGATGCTGTGAATACAAAGCAACGTTCACTCTTATATACAACTGAGGTAACATACCTTAAAATCAAGATATTTTGATACGTTGAAAATACGTTGATAATGTTGCCCAGGGAAGTTGTGGCTGCTCCCTCCCTGGAATTGTTCAAGGCCAGGCTGGATGGTGTTTGGAGCAGCCTGGTCTAGCGGGAGGTGTCCCTGCCCATAGCAGAGGGTGGAATTGGATGATCTTTAAGGTCCTTGCAGCCCACTCATTCTATGATTCTATGCTAACTTGGGCACCTTACAGAGTTTATGTCTACAGAAGTCACTTTTAACCAGTTGTGTGTGCTCCAAGTAATAGCTAATGATGGTTATGTTAAGATCTCCATCATAAAGCAATGAAAATATCATACTTCAAAATATAGTTTGGGGGGTTTTGTGGTTTTTTCTTTTCAAAACTAAGCTTTTGATCACTTTAACCTTCCTAAATGTATTGCTAAAATTACATTTTGAGGAAAAGAAAGCATGCAGCTCTCGCCGAGCCTGTTTCCAGCAGGAGGGCTGGACTGGACCATCCCCGAAGGTCTCACCCAACCTATGCTATTCTGTAATTCCACAGCAGTATTTTTGCTTTTCTTTATGAATAACTATCAACGGCTTCTAGTTGGTAGTCCTACCGCTCATTTACTCATTCCTAGCAGACCTGAAGTTAGCAGGGCTGCACTCTAAGTACAACTTTGTTAACCATTTCCCTGTTGGAAAGACCAGCACAGCTCTGGGTACAGTGACTGCAGCTGTCCAACTCCCACGTTCTGCAGAGGAGCAATTTATGAGCTGCTTCTCTAACAGAAGAGAGTTTTAAACTTCACATATGCTACAGGCAAATTGCAAATAATGATTTTATTCTCATCATCAGCACATATTAAACAACTCCACTTAAAAAATGCCACAAAGCCTTTGCAGAATTCTCAGTTCTTCAATGTGCTCTGGTGATGTTTAGGAGGAGGCTGCATGCATCAAGCTGTGCTGAAAACCCTGAACCTTAAGTTCATGGCTCATTTATTGAGAAACAAAATAATTGGCAATTTGGGGTTATCTGCTTCAGCAGCCATCCCTGGAAAAGTATCCCTCTGGTTTTCCTTTAGCTCCGCTACGAATGAAAATCACCTTTATATTCCAAGAGACCCAAACAACCAAAGGGAAAACAAAGGAGGGGAGGTTTAGGCTGAACATTAGGAAAAAAATTTTCACAGAAAGGGTCATTGGGCACTGGCAGAGGCTGCCCAGGGAGGTGGTTGAGTCACCTTCCCTGGAGGTGTTTAAGGGATGGGTGGACGACGTGCTGAGGGACATGGTTTAGTGATTGATGGGAATGGTTGGACTTGATGATCCTGTGGGTCTCTTACAACCTGGTTATTCTATGATTCTATGATTCTGTGAAAGTACAGATTTCTTGAAGCCTCTCTATGGCACAGAATTTACTTGTACCATGACACAGCTTTTCTTCACTTGCAATATCAGAAACTCTCACGTGTACGTTGCAGACAGGAGACAGTAATTTGGTGGTTTCTAGACTAAAAGACACATCACAGGGGTTATGTGTTGTACAGGCTTTTTAATTACATTTTGTGAGCATAGATCTGCTATCTATCAAAGAGCCACATCATTTCTAAAAGGAGAAGGCTCTCTGTCGTCTGCACAATCTTATGTTAACTCAGTGGGGGCAGGAGGAACTGGGAGAACTTCAGGGCATCACCTGCATGAGAGAACTAACAAATACAACTTAATTAAGAGTTTCTACTGACCATGCCAATGATCACAGAATCACAGAATCACTAGATTGGAAAAGACCTTTGAGATCATCAAGCCAGATCTCACCTGCCCACTACTAAACCATATCCCTAAGCTATTCATCTCCCCACCTTTTAATCACCTCCAGGGACAGGGACTCAAAAACCTTGCTGGGCAGCCTCTGCCACTGCCTGAGAACCCTTTCACAGAATCATAGAATCATAGAATCATAGAATAACCAGGTTGGAAAAGACCCACCGGATCATCGAGTCCAACCACTCCTATCAAACACTAAACCATGCCCCTTAGCACCTCATCCACCCATGCCTTAAACACCTCCAGGGAAGGGGACTCAACCACCTCCCTGGGCAGCCTCTGCCAGTGCCCAATGACCCTTTCTGTGAAGAATTTTTTCCCAATGTCCAGCCTAAAGCTCCCCTGGCGGAGCTTGAGGCCGATAACGTCTTCAGCAAAGACATTATTTCTAATGTCCAGTCTGAACCTCCCTCTCATCCAAACTGATGCCTACATTTGGGAGGGCAAGACTAGCTTACGCTACAGCAGGGATTTGCCACTTCCCTAAGAAACCCTCTAAGTAATTATGACTCCTCTCCAAACAAGTATTGATGAAATCTTCCTAGCTTTCAACTACATCTGCAATTTCTGCACATGGAATTGTTGTGGACCTGGGTTGAAACGGTCCCTGAGAAGTCCAATATGTCTGGAAAGTGGTAATTTATCTCTTTTTATTTTACAATACAGATGTTGGTGGTAGATGATTATCTCCCACATGGACAACCGTTATATGGATTACAACCAAATGATAATGAAAGGTCACGCAAGCGGAAATTAAATACAGGAGACAAGATGACAGACGGAAGGCTCAGTTTGCTGAAGCCTGGTCTCCAACATTACTCACTATCTGAGCTATCAGCTGCACTCACTGGTTTAAGGTTACAGTCCAGTTTCCTCTAAGAAATTTTCATTAAGTGCAGCCCTTAATATTAATTTTGCTGAACGAATAAACGAGATGTGAAAACAGCTGAGCAAAACAAAACACTCTTTTAAAATTAAATCTCCACTACACACAATACTGAAAAAGAAGAAGAAAGTTGTAGAAGTTCTGAGTACAAAACATCACACCCAACCAAGTCTGAAAAAAGTCATTTCCAGATAATTCTGTGTATTTTGTAACATATGGGAAGTGCTGGAGGAAAGAAAACTTGCTGTCATGGTTCAGCCCCAGTCCAGTCAATTTTGGCAGCTGAAACCAAGCAATTGGACTCCCAGTTCCCTTCCTCCCCACACTCCCAGGAAAATGGGAAAGGGAAATGAGAGGAAAAAGATAACGTGGGTTGGAAACTGCACTAAAACAGATTTAATAAAATAGGAGGAGGAGGAGAAGGAGGAGGAGAGCAGGAGGAGTAAGAAGAAAAAGGAGAAAGAGGAGATGGAAGATGAGGAGAAGGAGAAGGAGAAGGAGAAGGAGAAGGAGAAGGAGAAGGCGAAGGAGAAGGAGAAGGAGAAGGAGAAGGAGAAGGAGAAGGAGAAGGAGAAGGAGAAGAATATATACAAATATGACATTGCGCCCCCACCCCTCGATGACTACATCGCCATAAATGCTGTAGAGCACAAGGGAAAGGGTCAGCAGCAAGAGGGAGCTGGGCTCAGAAACTGGATTAAGGAATAAACAGATGCGGGATAAGGGGCAAACAGACAGAAAAGGTCCTCACTGGACGTCAGCCACCACAGAAGAGGGCAAGACCCTCATGATCTCTCAGTCTTATACTGAATATGATGGATATGGGATGGAATTCGCTGTTGGTCCCTCTCTGCAGGTGTGAACCTCCGTTGTCTTAGACTAACAGCTCCAGCAGCTTGAGGATGGTCTTGGGTACTGCAGGAGCAAGTATAAGTAATGGCCTTTCTGCATCCCATCACCCCATGTTATCCCTGCTAGAGAAAAACCCTGCCTGAAAACCATGCAGTTAATTTTCAGAAAATGAAGTTACTTAGATGAGACAGAGCTGAAGTTAGAAAACTGACTCTACTTTAGCTCAAACCACAGCACCTGCAGACTCACAAAATAAACCTGCATGCATGGGGACATGAAAAAATCAAACAAAACAATACCTGTACTGCAGAAACAAGAAATCTGCAGAGATGCAGGACTGATATTGCTAAACTGGATGTTACGCAGACACCTCAGTTCCCCATAGGGCTAGACAAAATTAGTCTTTATTGCTAAAAGATACCATTTTCTTCTGAATTAAGAGATACTATTAGTCTAAGCCACTTTCCCTGTTTTTATTACACCCAACTCAAATGTCCAAAGGAAAAAAATATATTTTAAATAATAAAGAAGAGCTAAAACATCTCTATTTATAAATATTTATTATGGCTCAATATAGAGGGTTTGGTTTTGTGTATAATCACACCCTCCAGCTTTGAAATAATTTTGCCCCCAAGCATAAAAAATAAATGAAAAGCTACTTTAATACTGAAATGACAAAACACTCTCTATTTGTTTTCTAAAATATCTTTCTCTCAAAGCAAAGCTTGTCAGCTTAGATGCCCTCAATCCCTTCTTTTTACATTTCTGGCAACATATACGAATGATGAATTCTGAAAATTCAAGCAGGAAGGTGGCTGTACTGCAGGGAATCGCCACATGGGGGATTCCAACCTGATAGGAATTACATCGAAAGTCAGGGAAGGGGGGGAAAACTATGAGCTATGACATGGAAAAGGTAGAATATTAGTTTTTACTTTTCAAAACAACAGTTCAAACTATCTCCATTCATACAGCTGTCTTATCTGTTTCTCTCTGATTTTCTGCTCCAGAAGATACACTGTTTTTCCTCTGACACTGGACCTATATTTGTATATTGCTTCCAGCACTGTAAGAAGAAAAAAAAACCAAATAATTTTATCTGTTTTCAATACTTGAATCTTTCCTATTTTGCAGAAATGTCAACGGGAAAAAAATCAGATACATGTAAATACACCAAACACACATCAATGTATGCACGCATGTTACCACATATTTCAAATCCATCCCTCATACTTAGGATTTTCAGCACTATGCCAAGAACTCACATTTATTCCATATTTATAGAATTTTTTTCCTGCGAGGGTCGTGAGGCACTGGGACAGGTTGCCCTGAGAAGCAGTGACTGCCCCATCCCTGGAGGTGTTCAAGGCCAGGTTGGATGGGGCTTTGTGCAACCTGATCCAGTGGGAGGTGTCCCTGCCTATGACAGGGGGGTTGGAACGGGATGGGCTTTGAGGTCCCTTCCTACCCAAACCATTCTGTGATCCTATGATTCTCAGCTAACAGTACGTTTGAGGTCTAAAGTAAACTATATCTGAGAAATCTCATTATTTAAGCAAAGGGGCGGGAAGGAAAAACAGTTTTTTTTCCATAACTGCCATTAGAATCAATAATTTGGGTACTAATTTGCACGTTTTGTACTCCCAAGTCCTTTAACTTCCATTACAACTTCAGTGGTGCTCAGCATGCAGGTGTCAGCTTCTCACAAAACAAATGAAGACCATCTGACAAATGAAACAGCAACATTCAAAACCATTTCCTGTACAATTAAGTGATAAAATCACAAAATCATAGAATGGTTTGGGTCAGAAGGGACCTAGAAGCCCGTCCAGTTCCAACCCCCTGCCATGGACAGGATGTTCCACTGGATCAAGTTGCTCAAAGACCCATCCAACCTGGTTTTGAACACGTCTAGGGATGGGGCAGCCACAACTTCTCTGGGCAACCTGTGCCAGAGCCTCCCCACCCTCACATTAAAATATGTCTTCCTAATATCTCATCTCAATCTCCCCTCCTTCAGCTTAAATACAACCCCCCTCATCCCATCATCCTATCCCTGCCCTCCCTGATAAAGAACCCCTCCTCAGCTCTGCTGGAGCTCCTTTAAGTACTGGAAGGCTGCTATAATAAAACTACCATTTCTTCATCTTTGTATATCAAGGACCATTTATCTTGGTTCTTTACCTGTTTGAAACTCTATCTTTCCTAAGGCAAACATTTGATAAAAAAATGGATTTCTATAAGTGTTTATAAACAGGATTTTAGATCCAAGCCTCAGCACAACACAATCAGTTCTCTGTAGTGACAACCCAGCAGTTGGGTACACAGCCTAAGAACTTCTTCCTGTTTTTTGAGTCTGATTTTACCCAGTACAACACAAGTCACGCAGTATGAAGAAATCTGTATTTTTCCCCATTCAGTGCGCTCACGTATTGCATCAACAATTACAAAAAAAAAAAAAAGAAGTTCAAATATAGGCACTCATACACTAAGGCACACCACGTAACCATGTTCATACAGTTCAAAACACGACTCCTGCTGAGCGAGTAGGTGTTATGAGAAAAGAAGCCCATTTCCTACTACATATGGAGTCATGACAACCACTAGCCAAAGGCGTGAAGAGCACAAAGATCACGGAGCTACAGAAAGAAAACCTTTAAGATTAGAAACTAATTTCCGAGGAAATTGTTTCAGTGTAGAAACACAGCGTCTTCAATTTTCTTTTAAATGGACGTTTGCTCGTTAGGTGGCGGTTTCCAGGAACAATAGCCTTGGCATCAACCAGCTGCATTTCTCCTGCAGCATTTGGTGTTCACACAGAAAGAGAAAGGAATCTCCTGCTGCCATACCTGAACAGACCCACCAAGTGCTACAGCAGCGTGTGGGGAGGAGGAATGAGAAGAAGCAGATAAAGATGACATCAGTTGTGAGGTCGCTTCTACCACAGCAGCCTGATTGGCGAACAGACAGGCACCACGAAGTCCAAAACTCCATAAGGCAGGACTTACAGCCCTAGTAAAGCTGGGAGACGGGCAGGGGCCATCCCCTCTGGCTTTTGGGGCTGGAGCACCTCCCATAGAGGCTGACAGAGTTGGGGTTGTTCAGCCTGGAGAAGACTCCTGGGAGACCTTACAGTGGCCTTCCAGTACTGAAAATGAGCCTACAGGAAAGCTGGGGAGGGGCTCTTCATCAAGGAGTGCAGAGACAGGACAAGGGTGAATGGAAAGAGGGGAGATTTAGACGAGATTTTAGGAAGAAATATTTTCCTGTGAGGGCAGTGAGGCATTGGTATCGGTTGCCCAGAGAAGTCGTGGCTGCCCCATCCCTGGAGATCTTCAAGGCCAGGCTGGATAAGGCTCTGAGCCATGGGAGGCATCCCTACCGATGACAGGGGCTGGAACTGGATGGGCTTGGAGGTCTCTTCCAACACAAACCATCCTATGATTCCACAATTCACCAAGGAATCTGGCACCGCCAGGATGGACAAAAGAGGGAAAAGAGCATATGAGAGCAAAGAAGGACTATGGAAAAGGAACCAAATCAGTCTACTAGATGATCTTTAAGGTCCCTTCCAATCCAAACTATCCTATGATTCTATTAAAAAACCTACCACTATGTCTTTCGACAAGAAAAGCTACTAAAGAAAAACGCATTTTCTTAAAGTTGTTATTCTAATTAATTATTCTATGGTCTAAAAAACCCATGCATCTTTGCAAGCTCCTGCAGAATGTTACCCATTTGTATTTCAACTTTACCTTTGTTTAACATTTCAAGCCAGAGCAGAGCATTTTGAGGGAACTGTAATGCAACCTCAGTTCACTGCCAGGGACAGCCCCAGTTTCTACTTCATGTCATATGCTGCTGTGGACATTTTCACTGGGAATTTTGCAGCTACACAGTGATTCCACACAAAGCTGGTCCCAAATCAACATCGACTGCTAAACCAGATTAGACATAACACAAAAACACGGCTATCCACTGCAGCAGTATGTTAAAAAGCAATAGGTTTGCAATTACTACTGCTAGATATAGTTAAGTCCCTGACTAGAAGTCATTAAAGCTCCACACGAAATGGATTTTAACTCAATGTCCTCTATTCTGAAAGCAGCTCTTGCCTTGCCTGTCCAAACTCATGTTGCTGGTTCATTTTACGTTGAGCTTATACTGGTCTTTCTGTTCTGTCTAGCACAAAGTCATCTTGGTAAATGAATTTTGACAATACTAGTACTGTATTTTTCTCATTGAACAGTGAAATTTCCCATAGTAGATCTTCACATCATAAATTGCTACTGTGTTCTACCACAGGAAAAAAGATATTGCTGTGAATAGTGTGAGATAATATACTTAATTATATATTTAACTTGTAAAAGCCCTTTGAGAGCCCCCAAGATAGAATTCATTCTATGGAAGCTCTCTTTATTAATAAAAGTACTTCTACCAATTACTTTGAGCTTCTATAGACAGTGCCTTATTTCAAACTATTTTAATCAATCCTCATAAAATCTCTTGGCAACAGCGTATAGGAAGCATAGAGAGGCAAGGGAGTAGCAGCGTTTCAGTCAAGCTACCAGTTCTTTATGTTTATTATTCATCCTTACTATGCTTTTTAATTAATCAAACAAAATAAAACCAATGTGGTTTGCCAGCCTCAAAGTTCTCCTTTATTAAAAAAGTGATTACATCCAGTAATCTAGAGTTAATATTAGAAAGGCTCATAGAATTTTCCAGCCCACATCACTAACAAAGTAACTAATCATTCAAAGAGATTTAAATTAATTTGGGTCAAATGAGACTCAACTTCATCTTCCAGATGCAGCTGCTCCCACTGAAAAGGTTACTGATCCCACTGCCGTGCCGCTGGAGTTGTTCATGTGAATCTGGCAGCAAGGGAATCAGTTTAGCTCACACCGTTCATTTAAAGTATTTCAGCAAACAGATTTTGCCCAAAGCAAATTAGGGAAGTGTTCACCAGGCAAGCTGGTGAGGGACACTCACCTCCAGCAAGGGGAAACAATGAGGAGCTGCGGAAGCCTGTAACTTGCTGCACTAGTATATGGGATCAAGAAAAAGATACTCACCAAAGAGACCAGAGAGAGTCCAGGCAGTAAATCATAGAATCACAGGATGGTTTGGGTCAGAAGGGACCTTAAAGACCATCCAGTTCCAACCCCCCTGCCATGGGCAGGGACACCTCCCACTAGGTCAGGTTGCTCAAGGCCCCATCCAAGTTGGCCTTGACACCTCCAGGGTGACAGGGATAAAATAAATGATAACAAGATAAATAAACGACAGGGAGAAGATTTGACTTCCCCTTCCAGCTTCGGCGATGTGATGCTGTGGCTGCCAAGAGAAATTACGCACAACGCTACATGTTTTATACTCTATAGCGTTATTAATATATCTGACACAAGTAATTACAGATGTCCTAGAAGCATGAAGTCATTTCTTCAAGAGAAGCTTAATTATTGCATATAATAAAAACTACAAAAGCTTTATTTTACAAGCACTAATTTTATTCAAATACTGAGGTATAGTGAATCTTGCCAGAGAAGTATGGGCTCCTAAGAATTCTATACTACATCTTTGGACCCAAAATACATGCTTGAAGATAATGAATGCTACTGATTTCTTTCAAGCTGACAGTTTATCATAGAATCATTTGGTTAGAAAAAAACGTTGAGATCATTGAGTCCAACCACATTTGTCCATTACTAAACCATATTCCTGAGTACTTCATTCTGCTTCTTTAGACTATATGTAAGGAGGAACTTCTTCAAGATGAGAGCGGTGAGGCACTGGCCCAGGTTGCCCAGGGAAGTCATGTATATCCCACCCCTGGAGGTGTTCAAGGCCAGGCTGGATGGAGCCTTGGGCAGCCTGGTCTGGTGGGAGGTGACCCTGCCCATGGCAGGGGGGTTGGAACTGGATGATCTTTAAGGTCCCTTCCAACCCAAACTATTCTATGATTCTACAATTCGTGCCTCCATTAGGTTAGGGTGAAAACAGTTTGGTGGCCATTACCATGAAAATCGGAATTGCTCAGGCAGAGCTGCAGTTGCTGATGTTACTTCTTCGGGCGCTTTATGACTTATCGATATCACTGGCAACTGTAAGCAGGTAATTAAACCATAAAGGCAAGATGTGATTTTCCAAGTAATAATCACCAGAATTCCCAGCACCATTTAAATTATTCCCGTCTAGGATCAGCGGCATCACTGCTGTTATCATCCATTCCCTTTATACGGCTTTATCCAAATTACACTCTGCTGTTAGCAGTTTTACTGAATCTTCACTATAAATGTCCATCTCTCAACAGATCTAGATCCATTTCTTCATCCTGATATGGGTGTAAAACTTTTGCCTTTTGGTTTATTCATTCTGAGCCAGATTTCCATTAGCATACAAAAAAATATTTGAAGTCAAATAATACTTGAAAGACTGGACAATTGCTTTCTTCACATTTTTTAAACCAAAGACTGCATTATATAAATTTCACGATTCCCCTAAGTGCCTTTAAAATTACAAGCAATTTAGACCATGATTCGCTTTCATGTAGGCTCTGACTGCATGCAATTTTTTTCCCCCCATCTCAATTATATCTTAATATTATGGGGGCTGAAATGCATTAAATAAATCGTATTTCATAGTAAAGCAATAATACTTACATGCATTTTAGAAGAAATTGTCCTGCATTATAAATGTATTTATAATGTCATCACCTTATTTTCCACATTGACTGAAATATTACGCAGCAGAGACCGCTCCAAGCTACGGATGGAAGCTTTTAGCAAACCTTATGTTTATTCTGCTGCTGGTAATTAGCTGTTTTAGTTAATATAATACAACATTTGCAAACAGCAATTTATCCAATATATAAACTCGCTCCTGTAATTAGTGAAACATTGTTATTGATTAAGATTTAATATGGCGGTTGCTGTTTCTGCAATGTACTACATGAAGGGAACGACCACTAATTTGTCAGAGGACAGTTCCCAGTCAAAGTAATCTCCTGGCACAGTCCCATGAATTTATTTCTCTATAAACTCATTTCAGCAATATTTTATCATATCTGCAAAGTTTAAAATGTTTTAAAGAAGCAGGTAATAACACAAATATAAAAATATAAATTAAGAGACAATAGCACACACATTCAAGTTCAAAAAGGCAAGGTCCTACACCTGGGTCAGGACAATCCCAAGCACAATTAAAAGCTGGGAGGAGAATGGATTGAGAGCAGCCATGAGAAGAAGGACTTTGGTGTTGGTGGATAAGAAGCTCTACACGAGCCAGCAACATGTGCTTGCAGCCCAGAACGAGAAGACACTGGCTGAATGAAAGTGGCTCACACCAATGATTTCCCAACGATCCACCTCGCTTACTGCACAATAAAGGGTTTTTTAATATAAAATTAATGGTTTAAACTACTTATTCTGAAAAGAAATTTATTGTGTTGCCTGGAATAGGATGTTACCTAAGTCTGCAGAGACCCCCAAGTTATGGTTTCTCAGAGTGAGAAAGAACTTGTCAATAACCCTTAATGAGGTGTGAACTCCTCTGCCTTTTCTGCAGTGACTTTCATCTCCTGGCTCTAAGAAGAATTTTCAGTGTCAATGTTGTCCATTTTGTACTGGTTCAGGGACACGTTGCAGATAAAGAGAAAGGCTTGTATGCCTGACCCCCCCTTCCCCCTCCAAGTAACTAAATGATTATGGTTGGACTGGATGATCCGATGGGTCTTTTCCAACCTGGTGAGTCTATGATTCTATGATTCTACGACACCTTTGTCCTGGGCTGCATCCGAAGAAGTGGGACCAGCAGGTCGAGGGAGGGGATTCTGTCCCTCTATTCTACTACTGTGAGACCCCACCTGGAGTCCTGCATCCATTTCTGGAGTTCTCAGCACAGGAAGGACATGGATCTGTTAGAGCAAGTCCAGAGAATGCCATGGAGATGACCTGAGGGCTGGAGCAACTCCCATACAAGGACAGGCTGAGAGAGTTGGGGTTGTTCAGCCTGGAGAGGAGAAGGTTCAAGGCAGACTTTATAGCAACCTTCCAGTACTGAAAGGGGCTCAATAAAAGCTGTGGAGGATCTCCTCATCAGCGAGTGCAGGAATAGGACAAGGGGGAATGGTTTTGAGCTGGAAGAGGGGAGATATAGATGAGATATGAGGAAAAATTTTTTTCCTGTGAGGGTGGTGAGGCACTGGCACAGGCTGCCCAGAAAGTCGTGGCTGCCCCATCCCTGGAGGTGTTCAAGGCCAGGTTGGATGAGATTTTGAGCAACCTGATCCAATGCGAGGTGTCCCTGCCCATGGCAGGAGCGTTGGAATTGGATGGGCTTTAAAGTCCCTTTGAATCCAAACCATTGTATGATTCATTCTCTCCCAAAGAGACCTGAACTACTTGATTATTCTTTTAATATTCAGCAAGTTGAAGATGATAGAACATCAAGTCTGTATGAGTATAAGCAAGAATAACTAATTGTAAAAAAGAAAATTCTTCCAAAAAAGATTGCAGTTCATTGCACAAAAATGGAGAAAAAGTTCAAGGTATTTCTAATATAAGTTTAAGGATGAACACACACTATCAAAATGTGAACCTGACCTGTAATTTCTACTAAGCGCACTCTCTGGATTTACACTTAAATTCAGTGGTGCTGTGGAAAGTGAAATAGGACTCCTAGGTTCTCGTTCTCAATCACTCACATGAACAGGCTGTACCTGTTAGGAATATCACATTTTATACTTTCATTATCAGAAGCAAATGAGGCAACTAAGTGAAGTACAATTTCAGCTATTTAGACACTCAGAACACGTAGCACATTTCAGTAAAACACCCATGTGACGTGCTCAGCAGCACCAAACAATAAAGATAAACGTAAATGTCTGAATATAGAGCTAGTTATCTATAATTCTGACAATCTGAGCCAAACTCAACTTTAAAATTCCATATTTAAGAAATGCTGTAGTGCAAAAGATTTCATTTTTTTTTATCTCCAAGCAATTTCAATTTTTTTACAATGTTATTTCGTTGTTTGTTTGGGTTTTTTTTTAAAATTAAAGAAAAAGAATATTTCACTGAGAAAGCAAAGAAAGTATTTAAAAACATAAAAACATTTTTAGCCAAAAAAACTCTCTATAAGTTCGCATTATCTGAGAGTTTAGTATAAACTGGAAAACTTAGGAATATTCCAGTCTAGGAATACAGACATCCTCCTAATACTACATGAGGTGATGACAGAAATAATCAATATAAATTTATTATGGTGAGTAACATGAACAAAACTACGTACATGAACTACATATGCCCAGAGAATTCATAGCTGCCCCATCCCTGGAGGTGTTCAAGGCCAGGTTGGATGGGGCTTTGAGCAACCTGATCCAGTGGAGGATGGTCCTACCCATGGCAGGGAGGTTGGATTAGGATGAGCTTTAAGATTCTTTTCAACCCAAACCATTCTAGGATTCCGTATTTTCCATCTATTCCTGGATACCTGCATAATTCACAGAGAACTCAGGAACTCACTTTTAAATGTACTCTTATAATCTAACCCAGTAACACACATAAAAGGACCAAGGGAATACTGGAGAAACCAGGTTTCTGTTACAGAGAAAGTCAGGAAAACTATTATATTCATTAAAATGCTGCTAAAATGTCTAGTTTATCTTCTTTGCTACAGAACAGAGCAAGCTGAGCATAAATTATTTATGATGTGTAACAGTTTAATGGAGTATAAAATAGCTTTTTTCCTCCTTACTAGTAGTACAAGTTCTGTTTTTTTCGTTGCCAGCTCCACATTTGCTGTACTTTTCCCATTTAGAATTATGACAGATGCAACAATTTTACAAATTGTTCGATATAAACTCTAACTTAAAGGAATTACTTATAACACCTATTTATTATTTTCTTAAAATCCTATCACAGCATCCTACAGAGAACTGTAAAATTCAGGTAAATCACAGGACTGCTATCAGTTCCTCCAGAAACTTAGGAAAATCCCAGTTTCAAACCTGCATACTGCCTGGATGATTGAAGTCACCCTTGTGGGAAGATGCTCTAAGATCAACTTTCGTCTCCCTCTGTGGCCACAAACACTCACTCCATAATCCTGCAGAACATGATCCAGCCCCAGGGAATGTGGGAACGAGTGGAGATCAGTGATTACCTTGTCACATCTTTGGAAGGATGAAGAGGAGAAGGAGGATTTGTTTTTTCAAAATAAATATAATTACAGTCAAGTAAGCTACATCAAAACAATACTAACACTGAAAAAAACCCCACAATTTCAGAAGTTATTTTATCTGATGTTTCTTATCTGTTGAGCTTCAGCTCCAAACTCTGTGTTTATGCAATCTTTACATCTAACATATTTATCACCTTTACACTTTACTGAGCACCAGATTGTCAGCAGTCTCTGAATAGATAATTATACTCAGCTTTTTCTGTTATATTCCACCTCCAATGGATGCTACAGGCCTCTATAATGGAACATACCAACCCAAACAAAATACCAAACGAAAAAAAGAATACACAGTGTTTTCAGATAAGTTAATGCTTCCTATCATGCCCTTACAAACTGAGGTTACAGTAGAGAAATCAAGACTAGCACAATTAAATGAGTTCACCAGGTCTGGGTAGCCAACTGAAAATCAGCAGATCTTAATTCTTCTCAATACTTATGGAATTTCTTTTTTCTTTTCCTCTCTCCAAAATTAATACAAACCGCCTCAAAGAGATTTTACAGTCTTAATACCGAACGGCAAGAAAAAGATGACAGGCACTATTTTTCTGCTGCATGATATCTCACTTGCAGGTAGCATGTTCAAAGAATGCTTTTCTCATGTTCAGTATCTTCTTCCAACATAATTACTTTGAAAAGAAATAACTACAGAGGGAGTTTTTTTCTCAGGCTTCAGACGGGCAGATGAAAGCGAGAAGGGAAATTAAAGTATTACATGAGTTACTACAATGTAAAACAAAGATCCAACTGACCTACTTACCCGAGTACTCTTAGAAGATCCCCCATTACTAAGACAGAACCAACACCCACTCATTAGCCTTCCTTTCAACATCCTTCCTGCCTACCTTCAGAAGCATTAAAAGAAAACTTGATAGATATTCTACATAAGATTTCTCCTCTTGCACCAAAACAGCACAAACTTTAAGACATCACAAGGAGGCTGCTGTTAGGACTTGACTACTTAGTAGCCCTTCAGTTGCCGTCCACACTAGAAATAATTCTGCTAGCACTGTTGCATACAGTAATACTCTCCCCTCTGAGAACAAGTAACAGAACCACCCAGCAAAACAGTGCAGAAGGCTCCTTGTTGGGTTATTCACAGGCTTAAAGACAGACACATGGCCACTAATGGACTTTAGAAGTCAACCCGTGTTGCACCAGGAGAGGTTCAGATTAGACATCAGGAAGAATTTCTTCATTAAAAGGGTTATCAAGCACAGGCAGAGACTGCCCAGGGAGATGGTTTAGTCACCATCCCTGAAGGTGTTAAAAAGACAGGTAGATGAGGTGCTCAGGGATATGGTTTAGCAGTGGACAGGTACGATTGGACTCGATGATCTCAAAGGTCTTTTCCAACCAAACAATTCTATTCCATTCTATCATTCTACCTCCAAATTTACTTTACTAATTTTCAACTCACTCTTACATCCTTCATGCAAACACTAATTCTGCACTTGGCCAAAACATTCACCTACACCTAAAACTCCTTTTTTCAATGTCATGGGTGTTTTTCCTTTGTGTGTGCTAAATGCCCTAGCAGAAATTATTTTGAAATGCAACCATTAAAGGTATGCTAATGACTATGAATTGTGACAGCTGCTGCGGCAACAAGCCTGTTGGCTCAGGCACAGCACCATTAACTATCTATCATAAAGTACTCTGGACTTGCTCATTTATTACCGCTGCATAGCCCAAGGGGGGAAACGGAGGAACAGCAAGAGCTTCTTTTTCCGAAGAAAAATCATAAGCCACTTACTTATCCTAATGTCACAATCCCCACTGTTTATCTGCATGATAATTAGGAAAATGAGAAGTAATGAATTTTTATTTATTTATTTATTTACAGGCATGATTTGAATTCAAACATCGATGAAAAAAGACAATGCAATATCCCACCATACTAATAGAATGGTGGATCTTCCGAGCTCACAACTAAATTCTAAGTATCAACCATATTAAAAGAGAAGTAAGATGACAAGCAAGTACGGCCATCTCCTTTTGTCATGGCTTCCCAAAACTGAACACTGAAAAACTCCTCCAGTCTCTTGCCTCCTATTCCTTATTTCTTACACCTGGGAACTGAGAGTTCTTGTGCTCTACAAAAGATGTGCCAGCTCAGTTCTAACCCCTTGACCCTGAGGGCAGTTTCCCAGGAGGTCCTACTGACCAACTCCTTGAAGAGCTGGATGTTTGCTTTCCTAAAATTCAGGGTCTTGATTTTACTCTCTGCATGACTCGTGCCTTAAGACTGCGAACTCCACTAGTAGAGGTACCTGTAGATCTCTTCTCCCACATAACAAGTGATAGGATGAGAGGAAATGGACTCAAGTTGTGCCAGGGAAGGTTAAGATTGGATATTAGGAAAAATTTCTTTACTAAAAGAGTGGTGAAGCACTAAAGATGCTGCCCAGAGAAGTGGTAGAGTCACCATCCCTGGAGGTGCTCAAAAAACATGTTGATGTGGCACTTTGGGACAAGGTTTAGTAGGCTTGGTGGTGTTAGACTGACAGTTGAACTTGATGATCCCAGAGGTCTGTTCCAACCTTACTAATTCTATGATTCTAATGTTAATTTTTTTCTTCCTGAAGAAAAAGGAACTTTTTGAACTTAAAAACTGCAGTTGAACTCAGGGGAGAGGAGAAGGAATGCAACAGTTATTTCACAGTCATCATTTAATTCTCTTATGGAGACAGTGAAGTTTCACTCCTTCAATGACTCACAGCAGGAACCCAAGTGATCCAATTTTACTCTAATAAATTGAGAAGATGTCAAAGCGCACAAAGAGCAGAAAAAGTATTAAAAACACAAACCAAATAAAAATGTCTCAGGCATCACTTAGGTTTCTATTTTGGTTAAAGAAGAATATGACATCATTGTTGCAAATGCTGATAATGTAGACGGTTCTTTCACTTACTTTGGCCTTACCAATATTAAAATCAAAGTGCTTTTTGGTTTGTTTGGGGATATTTAACAGAGCTTCCCATAAGTATATTTTCTCTCTCCTACAAACACAGCACCAGATTGAAGCTTTCAGAAATGCATAAAGAAGAATAGCGTTAAC
This sequence comes from Phaenicophaeus curvirostris, assembly GCF_032191515.1. Classification (NCBI taxonomy): domain Eukaryota; kingdom Metazoa; phylum Chordata; class Aves; order Cuculiformes; family Cuculidae; genus Phaenicophaeus; species Phaenicophaeus curvirostris. The sequence continues at coordinate 2,136,743 of NC_091392.1, read as the reverse complement.
ATTACCTTCGTACTAAGGCTGGAAGGTCATTTTCATGCTTTACAGCACTCAGGGTAGAGGAACCTGGCACAGGGTCCATTCCCTAATTAAGAGCACTAAAAAATAAGCACTCAGTGAAAACAACAAAAAAAGAAAAAGCTTTTGTTCTTAGAGTCAAGAAGATAACTTTCTAAATGGGAAGGAGATGTAAAATTAAGTGGCAATGAGCCTCCTGAACACAAAAGATTTTTAAGTAGTAGATCACGGATGAAAATGGATATCCACCACTAATCTTTATTTCCTAAGGAACGCCAAGGAAGTCGCCTCCTCCTAACTGAGGTGATGTACAAGTAATTAACTATTTAGAATCTAACGTTGGGCATAGTTGTGAACATAAGAGTTGGTTGGACACAGTCTATTCATCTTCTTAGGTACACAAAAATTCCAGGTTCCTTCCTTTCCTCCCTCCACTCCTCTCATTCCCAAGAAATAATGTCACCACAGAGCTGCCTGGAAGACAGAGAGACAACATATTGTTGGGTTGATGGTTGCACTGAATGACTTTAGAGGTCTTTTCCAACCTTAATGATCCTAATATTCTATAATTTTATGATTCTGTATCACCCAGAGGAAAGAAATTTTCCATTATTCAAGGATTTCTGAGATGTAAAAAGCCCATATCCCACTCACTCCTAAACAGGTTCTGTCATAGAATCGTAGAATCATAACATAGTTTGGGTCAGAAAGGACCTCAAAGATCATCTAGTTCCAACCCCCCTGGGCAGGGACATCCCACTAGATCAGGTTACCCAAGGCCCATCCAACCTGGCCTTAAACACCTCCAGGGATGGGGCAGCCACAACTTCCCTGGGCAACCTGTGCCAGTGTCTCACCACTCTCATGGTGAAGAAATTCCTCCTAACGTCTAGTCCAAATATGCCCCTCTCCAGTTTATACCTGTTCCCCCTCATCCTGTCACCACAAGCCTTTGTGAACAGTCCCTCTCCAGCTTTCTTTTAGGGCCTGGAAGGTTGCTATAAGATCTCCTTGGAGCCTTCTCTTCTCCAGGCAGAACAAGCCCAACTCTCTCAGCCTGTCCTCATATGGAAGGTGCTCCAGCCCTCAGATCATCTTTGTAGCCTCCTCTGGACCCATTTCAGCAGCTCCATCTCCTTCTTATGTTGAGGATTCCAGAACTGGACACAATACTCCACATGAGGTTTCACAAGAGAGGAATAGAGGGGCAGGATCACTTCCCTCAACCTGCTGTCAACAAAACTCAGCGTCCAGATTCTCAACTGCTCTCAATAAAAGGGAAGCTATAAAGAATTAAGGGGAATTATAAAAAAAAAATAAGAAGGATGTCTACTAAATAAAGCCATCAAATTAAGCCATAAGGAACATTACACCCGTATGCACCACTCCGTCATCTTACTGCTACTCATAACAAATCCTCTGATGATATCAAATACAACAGCACACAAAGTAATATGATAAAGCTATAGTATCAAGATCACAAATCAATACAGTGACTTTTTAATAGTTATTTATATACACATAGATGGGTAGATCTTTCCAAACTGTCTCTTTCAATGTCTTGGTGCTCCTCTTTAAGCTGGTGTTCCTAAACAAAACACCCGCATTATGCAGTAAAGAGCCCTCCAAGAAGTTACAGCTATCATGAAATAAGGATTTTCATTAATTATTCAGCTGGTGATTAATAAAACACATTGCTCTTAATTTCCATCCCTTTTGTCCCCCAAACCATTCTTTCTTGTAAGTCTTCTAATTCAGCCCAAAGGAGGGAAAATAACTGGAGTACTCGAAAGGAGGGACAAAGGAACATTTGCCTAACCAAAATTAAACTAAGCTGAACAGGGACCTTCACATGGACCTGTTGGAGCAGGTTCAGAGGAGGCCACTAAAACGATCAAAGGCCTGGAACACCTCCCCTGTGAAGAGAGGCTGAGAGAGTTAGGGTTATTCATCCTGGGAAAGACTCCAAGGAGACCTTAATGCAGCCTTCCAATACTTAAAGGGGACTTCTAAGAAGGATAGGGAAAAACTTTTTAGCAGAGCCTGTAGCAACAGGCAGAAATTTTTAACAATGAGGTTGGTGAGGCACTGGCATAGGTTGCCCAGATAAGTGGCAGATGCCGCATCCCTGGAAACATTCAACATCACATTGGATGGTGCTCTGAGCAACCTGGCCCAGTTCAAGATTTCCCTGTTCACTGTAAGGAGGTTGGACTGGATGACCTTCACGGTCACTTCCAATCCAAACCACTTTATGATACTGTGATTCTACAAAAGTAAATATTAAATCAAAGTCTGAGTGAGAGTCTCAAGACCCAGAAATTTGTTTTGTTGAAATGGAGGAGACTGTCTGTACTATGTTTCAAGACTATGTTGAATGAACGTTGAGTCGTAGAATGGTTTGAGTTGGAAAGGACCTTAAAGATCCCCTGCCATGGGCATGGACATCTCCCACTGCATCAGGTCGCTCATCCAGTGAGTCCTTGAATATGTTTTAATTCACTGCATGTATTTGAACCATGGCATATACAGGAACAGGTCCTGACAACTCTTTGATTTGACTTTTACTGTGTCATGAGGAGAGTGGACATGCTCCAAAGGCCCAGAAGAGATCAAAAAGAGTCTGGGTAGGAATATTTATGTAAAGCATTGCGCTCAAAGCTTCCAGAGAACGTTAGTAAGAACATTCTTTCCAGGATTTCTTGAGGGCAAAAATGGGTCTTCTCCCTGAAAGAAGGGAAGCTATACATAAAAATGATTAATATGCTTACTTTTTGCCCATGCATGACAAGGAATGATGATATTCATTTGAAAAGATAGCATGGCAATTTTGTTAGCCATTCAATAAAAAGGGAGTCGCAAGAACAAATTGGTTAATGAACGAGGGAGGAGAGAGGAGAGTATTATGCAGTGAATCTATAAAAATGAACTCAATTTGAATTCAACCAAAAGAACAAATTGATGGAGCAGCAGGCTTTGTAAAGCACTAGATCTTCATCTGGATGCTGAGATAACACAGTGATTAATTTTGCTTCTGTCAAATATCTTGGGATTTGCTATATAAGAATTAAAAAACCAGCATGCTTTTAAATGCAGTTTGACGACCAAAACACACTTCTCTCACCATTCAAAAAGCAATATTTAAAGAGAGTAAGTGCTCAATGTACATAGAATAATAGAAGGGCTTGGGTTGGAAGGGACCTTAAAGCCTATCCAGTTCCAACACCCCCTGTCAAGAGCAGGGACACCTCCCATTGGATCAGGTTGCTCACAGCCCCATCCAACCTGGCCATGAACACCTCCTTGGAGGGGTCATCTACAACTTCCCTGGACAACCTGTGCCAGTGTCTCACCACCATAATCAGGAAGACTTTCTTCCTAATGTCTAATCTATATCTTCCCCTTTCCAATTTGAAGCCATTCCCCCTCCTCCTATCACTCCAGGCCCTTGCAAATGTCCCTCCCCAGCTTTCTTGTTGCCCCTTCATGTACTGGAAGCTGCTCTAAGGTCTCCCTGGAGCCTTCACGTCTCCAAGCTGAACAACCCCAGCTCTCTCCGCCTGTTCTTATAGCAGAGGTGAGGTACATCTCTTACTTGCCTTCAAATATTTCTGGTTTCTCTGTGGTTTCTGTATCTGTCAAACTCTGACATAGATTAAAAAACACAACGCACCATTACATATAAAATAATTCAAATAAAGGTCTGTAACATGTTGCCAAGCGAAAACCTGATGGAAGGAGAAAATTATTTGTATTGTTCCATCAAAACAAATATTTGAAATGACAGAATGGATGTTTTAAAGGGATGGAAGACATGCAGGTAATCAACCTCTTCTCGTTCGCAGGCACTTAATGGAGTCTGAGAGATGAAATAAAACATTTGCTCAACAGTTCACACGACAGAGATCGTACTGGGATTACAGCCTGCAGCACGTAGAGTGCTATCACCCACAGGCTATTTTAAATTATTTTTACTGTTTAACTGTAACAAGGAAGGGGGGAAATGTTCACTCTTGTCAATAAAGTAATTTTAGACTTGCAAATGGGTCTTTACCATTTCTTCAAGGCACATCTATTTGTCCAGATAAGAAAATCATTTATGATTAGCAAATATTTGGTATAAAGTCCCATTTCTTGCACAGCTGAAAAAAAAAAAATCCATTCTTGATCTCTCTTTGCATAGCAACAGCTTCTTTTTCATACAGTAGAACTTCACTTCATCTATTTAACTTCCTAGAACAGGCAGAAAGCCAGATTCCAATCCCAAGCACCTTACTGCTGGAGTAGAAATGCCAGAAAGAGAAGGACAGAATCAGTGAGAGAAGAAATGTGTGCCAGGAGACACATAAGCCATATCCATGATATTAAGTTTATTCAAACGAAGATGAGCACCTACAGTGCAATGGAGCTTAATGTTTTTAAAATGTAAATGACTTCTTCTTTTTTCCACCTCTTTGCCTAAAAGGCAACCAAACTCCTCTCCCTCAAAATAAAATCAATCAAAGAAAAGGTAGATCACATCCTCAGTACTCAAAAAATAATTTCTTCCTGCATTCTTGTCTTTTACTCTAGAATAATAGAATCACTATCAGTGGAAAAGACCCCCGAGCTCATCAGGTCCAACCATCAGATGAACACCACCTGTCTACTAAACCATGTCCCAAAGTGCCACAGTGACATGTTTTTTGAACACCTCCAGGGATGGGGACTCCACCACTGCCCTGGGCAGCCTCTTCCAGTGCTTCACACTCTTTCAGTAAAGACATTTTTTATACTATCCAATCTAGCCCTGTCTTGTACAACAGAAGCAACCAAAAGCAGGTGACTTTTGCCCATTTCAGAAGACCTGTAAAGCAAAAAGTCTATTTGCTGCAACAAAACAGCTATTTCTAAAGCAGAAAAACAGCAGCGCATGGTAAAGAGGAACCATGTACATAAACCTGAGAAAAATCTCATGAGTAAATCTCAAAACATCTCTACTTCCAGGAAGATCTCAAGAGAAATTTCTACATTCTGAATTATAAAACTGAAGAACAAAACAACTGCAAGTAGATTTAATTTTGTACCATGTGGTTTCCAATCTTACTTCAAATATGAGCCTTTAATATTTTCACTATCATAAATTGTAAATTATCGTCACCAATCATATCATACTTTTCAGAAACAGCTTGGCCCTCCCTACGGTAAACAATCATGTTTTGCCTCAGGCTATGTAGTTTACCTCAAATTATTTCAGAATCATCTAAAAAGATTCATTTTTCTATTAAAATGATGAATGGGCTAAATGAGGTATGTAATAAATACTGCAGGTTTGTAAACAGACTTCTTCTCTCTTGAGAACTAATGCCTTAACTCATTTAGTAATTCTTCCCCCTGGTGTTTTCTAGTGAAGTCATCCTTAAAATATGGTTAGCGCAGGACTGTTCGGAAAGAGCAGGAAGGGTCAGGATATAATCTGCTTATGGAAAATAGGGGACCTCCTCTTGACGAAGCTAATGAATTGTGGACAGGAAAAATGAATGCAACACTAAAGCAAAGGTCACCGTATAGCACATGCACATAGTGGCTTGGACCAGCCACCCATGGATGATGGGGAAAACACCTAAACAGTTGAGACACAAGAGGAGCAAAATGCTCTATTTTAACAATACATATTCAATTATGACAATAGGTCAAATTCGCTCCTCACATTACTCAACACGGTTCAGTTCCAATACATCGAGGAATGTATTTTGTCTATTGATTTCAGTGCTTGGAAAAGTAAAAGAAGAATTATATACCACAAATACAATTTTGCTAGGAAAATATAGCCAATAATCTAATCATCACATCCACCTAGGGTGCAAAAAGTGCTTTTTAATATAAGGATAGTTCTATTAAATTGATTTTTTTGAAGGCAGAATTCATTAATAGGCCTCCTTGTGTAGAAAACAATTTACAAAACAAAAAAATACCTCCTCAAACACAAATTTCATTCTCTAACAGGTACTTCAATGAAAGCCTGGAACACTACATGGGGAAATAAATATAATTGTATTAGTATGGATACATATTTCTAATGACAGAAATAATCAAATTTTAATGTTATGGTTATAGCAAATGAACAGAACAATATTTCTGTGCCTCTTCAAAGGGAAATGAAACTTTAATGTCATTGGCAGCTCAATAAAATCATTTTCTAACATATAGGGTCTTAATGACAGCTCATTTCAGTCCAGACAGTGAAGCAAATATGTTAACAGTAAACTCCAGCTCATTATAAAGAGATGGAAATACAACAGGTCCTCTGCACTTTGGATAACTATTGATTTTTTTTACTCCACATTCTCTATGTCTCACCCTGACTCACATAACGACTCGAGTGATGGAACGTCAATAAGCTATTTACAGCAAAGCTACCACATTTAAAGCCACTCAACAAGACGATGCCAACGCAACTATCCACAATTTTTAGTGCAGCAAAATTTTCCAGTAACAAATACTGCAAAGCAGGACTGGTCTGGTGCGAGTTACAACTAGCCCAACAAGCATCCTCAGAGCAGGTGGAAGTACAGGGCCTTCAACTGCACCAGTCTCTGCTAAACAAGAACACCCTCACCCTGAAATTCTTTATGGTTGGACTGAAATAAAAGACTTAATTTACTCTGAAGTCTTCCTTTGATATCCCTCTGAGTTTAACAAGACCAAATGGTGGGTCCTGCACTTCAGTCACAACAACCCCAAGCAATGCTACAGGCTTGGGGAAGAGCGGCTGGAAAGCTGCCTGGTGGAAAACAACCTTGGGGTGCCAGGCAACAATGGCTGAACATGGGGCTGTTTAGCCTGGAGAAGAGGAGGCTGAGGGGAGACCTCATTGCTCTCTCCAACTCCCTGAAAGGAGGTTGTGGAGAGGAGGGTGACGGGCTCTTCTCCCAAGTGACAGGATGAGAGGGAATGGCCTCAAGCTCCGCCAGGGGAGGTTTAGGCTGAACATTAGGAAAAAAATTTTCACAGAAAGGGACATTGGTCCCTGGCAGAGGCTGCCCAGGGAGGTGGTTGAGTCACCTTCCCTGGAGGTGTTTAAGGCACAGGTGGATGTGGTGCTGAGGGACATGGTTTAGTGTTTGATAGGAATGGTTGGACTCGAGGATCCAGTGGGTCTCTTCCAACCTGGTGATTCTATGATTCTATGAGTCAGCAGTGGCCCAGGTGGCCAAGGTGGCCAACAGCATCCTGGCTTGGATCAGCCATAGTGTGGCCAGCAGGAGCAGGGAAGGGATCGTCCCCATGTACCTGGTGCCGGTGAGGCTGCATCTCAAATCCTGGGTTCAGTTTGGGGCCCATCATTACAACAAACACACTGAGGGGCTGGAGTGTGACCAGAAAAGGGCAATGGAGCTGGAGAAGGGTCTGGAGCACAGGGGTTATGGAAGCAGCCAAGGAAACTGGGGCTGTTTAGTCTGGAGAAGGGGAGCCTGAGGGAAGACCTGGTCACTCTCTGAAGTTCCCTGAAAGGAGGTTGTAGCAAGCTGGGTGTTGGTCTCTTCTCCCAGGTAACAAGTGATAGGACAAGAGGCAATGGCCTCACATTGTGCTGGGGGAGGTTTAGAGTGGCTATTGGGAAAAATTTCTTTACTGAAAGAGTGGTGAAGAGGCTGCCCAGAGAAGTGGTGGGATCCCCACCCCTGGAAGTGTTCAAAAAGCATCTAGCCGTGGCACTTTGGAACATGGTTTAGTAGGCACAGTGGTGTTGGGATGATGGTTGGACTTGATAATCTTGCAGGGCTTTTCCAATCTTAATGATTCTACGATTCTAGTATATTCTATGATTCAAGAAGGATGGGCAGAAAAAAATATACATGCCAAAAGTATGGAAAAAAGAATTATTTTTATCAGCTGCACTGCTACAGGCAGTTCTCAAGCACAACCTCAAGCACAGAGTGCACTTTGTCCTTCAGTGAAAACACCAAGATACTCAGCAAATCTCATGTCTGAAAGCTGCCTGTAAGTATATCTAAAGGTACAAAACCACTTTTCTTGGTGGCAAGGCCAGTTCACAAAGTTTTCCTTTTCTTCCTCCAACAACTTGCCCTCTATACACAGTTTGCAATTTCTTCAATTCAGGTACTTGTGTAGTCAAGCTATAAAGCAGATTGTGGGCACATCTGCATTTCAAGAAGACGGCCTCCAGGATAGATCTGTAATGCATTTCCTTCAGTCCACAACACCTGCACCAACACAACAGAAAATGTGGTGAACTGCAGTGCAGAGATGAAAACAGGTAGAAAAAGAGGTAAAGAAACTCTTCATCAGGAAAGCATCCCTCACACCTAACACCGATAACCCTTCAAAATAATAATAAATAATTATAAAATAATAAGCTGGTTTGCATCATGAGTCAGAGAGGAGGAGAAAAAAAACAAAAAGGAAAAAAAGGAGAATGAACTTCTCTCAAGTCAGCTTGTTTCAGCATCAAATACCAGCCCCACTGCAATGGAGACAGCAGGACCACACAGCCAGAGATGGGGGAGAAGGCAGAGGAGATGCAAGACTGTACCAGCTCTTCAGCACACAGAGTCTCACTGGCATCACATACGAAAGACTAGATCTAAATGATAAGGAAAACGAAGCTATGTCTGAAATGCTTCTCAAAGTCAATGACATCTGAAGGACTCACTGAAGGAACCAAGAGCCACTGGATTTACTTCTGCTGAATCGAGCATCAACAGTTGAACAAATCCTCACACTTACTCCACAAGGGATTTCCACAGTTTTGGTCAAGGTCTAGAAATTCCACTCTAAACTGTAATTTCTACCACGGTTGGTACAAACATCAGACTTACTGGTTTGTAAACCTCTAGCTCTCCCACAAAATAGTTTTTGAAGAAGCAGACAACCCATCAGCCTCTTTCCAGTCTACGTGCACTGGCAGAGATCTCCCTAACAGCTTACACAGCATGTAGGTAGTTCAACTATCACTAGCTCATCTATCAACACCGAATTCCCTTCAGAGCTTTTATGAATACCGTCCAGGCTTCAAGAGCCGTTACAGGTTAAATTCTTCATTTCTCTTAGCATCTTCTGCTGACATGTCACATCTCAGTCTTCATTTGAGCCTTGTCTGAGATGCTTGCAAAGTCTTAGCATAGTAACTTACATAAGAATTTTCTTCGCTCAGAAGAAACACATGAAAAGAATAATGCTGGGTGTTTTGCTGCTATGTCCTCATCTCTTCTGTGCGCTGCTCATACTCTCCGATCTTCTCCTGCATCTACAGTCTTTGGTAGGATCCCTGTTCCATGGTGAGTGGGTGTGAGTGTGCAAACACGTGTGTGTACATGTGCTTGAGCTTTTATATCTGTCTTAACTGTTCCTTAAAATACTTTTTGCCACACTTTATGATTTTTAGCATTTAGCCCAACAAGTGTCACAGACCTCCTCATTCGACTGGTATCTTCTCTCAATGAACAAGTGATAGGACAAGAGGAAATTGCCTGAAGTTGCAACAGGGGAAGTTCAGATTGGATATCAGGAAAAATGTCTTCACCGAAAGAGCTGTGAAGCATTGCAAGAGGCTGCCCAGGGCAGTGGTGGAGCCACCATCCCTGGAGAGGTTGAATAACCATATAGATTTGGCACTTCAGACATGATTTAGTAGAAACGGTGTTGTTCAGCTGATGGTTGGACTGGATGTCCTTAGAGGTCTTCTCCAACCTTAAGAATTCTATGACTGTATGATTCTGCTTCAGGTGTTGTTTAAGGAATTTAACCCCTCTTTCCCTTACTTTGCTGCCCAAGCTCTGCTGACTTCCTTTAAGTGTCATTTTTTTGAGAAGTGAAACATTCTTTTAGAGATAAATTACACTTTCTGTGGTTCTTTGTACCTACAAAGCTTTTACTCGTTTACCTGTTAGAATCATCTGGTTAGAAAAGACCTTTGAGATCATCAACTCTAACCATACCTGACCACTATTAAACCAGATCCCTGAGCACCTCATCTCCCCATCTTTCAAACATCTCCAGGGATGGGGACTCAACCACCTCCCTGGGCAGCCTCTGCCTGTGCCTGAGAGCCCTTCTGATAAAGACATTTTTCCTAATGTCCAATCTGAACCTCCACAGGCACAACTTGAGGCCAGTCCCTCTTGTCCTATCACCTCTCACTTGGGAGAAGAGACCAACATCCACCTCACTACAACCTCCTTTCAGGGAGTTGTAGGCAGTAAGAAGGTCTCCCCTCAGCTTCCTTTCTCCAGGTTCAACAACCCCAGGTCCCTCAACCACTCCTCAAAAGGCTTGTTCTCCAGACCCTCATGAAGTTTTTTTGTTTGTATGATTTTGGGTTATTACCACTTAAAAGTTTCTTCTCTCTGAAACTAAGCAGCAGCTGCTGTTAAAATTGTTTTAAAATGGGCAATATTAATTCAATCTAACAATTTTATAGCTATTTATTAAAGCTGAATTCGCGACCTTTATAAAGCAAAATAAAATCCTTCCTTTCTAAGCATAATTTTTTTTTCCTGTGTGCTACTTTAACAATTTAGCAGTAGCAAAGGAATTAATTTTGTAGATAATGCTAGTGACATTTCCAAAACGTTCTTTTTTTCTCCAAAAAGAATCTGACAGGCCAGATCAAATACAGACTGCATAAAATATAAAACTACTGTAGCAGTTTACTAGAACACAGAATTACTCATTCTACCTGACAAATGATACACACTGATATATCCCCCCACGTTACAGATATTATTCAGCTTAGGAACAAACAGCACAAGCAATGAAGCCAAGGGAATAACAACTCACCAGTTTCAGGAAAGTAAAGGAGGTTACATATAGAAGGTCTTACAAGGAAGGTGAGAATTACTCAGTGTTTTATTATTTAGACCCATTTTATGGAAACAGACAAACAAACCTATTTGCTACTCTTTTATCACAGAATCACAGAATAACCAGGTTGGAAGAGACCCACCGGATCATCAAGTCCAACCATTCCTATCAAACACTAAACCATGCCCCTCAGCGCCTCATCCACCCGTGCCTTAAACACCTCCAGGGAAGGTGACTCAACCACCTCCCTGGGTAGCCTCTACCAGTGCCCAATGACCCTTTCTGTGAAGAATTTTTTCCTAATGTCCAGCCTAAACCTCCCCTGGCGGAGCTTGAGGCCATTCCCTCTCGTCCTGTCCCCTGTCACTTGGGAGAAGAGGCCAGCACCCTCCTCCTTATCCTACAGCACTCTTCAAAGAATGACCAAACTATCATGGAAAAGACACAGAATCACACAGGATCATAGAATTACTAGGTTGGAAAAGACCTCTTGGATCATCAAGTCCAACCATTCCTATCTGCCACTAAACTATGCCTTTCAGCACCTCATCCACCCATCTTCTAAAGACCTCCACCTCCCTGGGCAGCCTGTTCCAGTGCACAATGACCCTTTCTGTGAAAAAATCTTTTCTGATGTCCAGCCTAAACCTCCCCTGGTGCAGCTTGAGGCCATTCCCTTTCGTCCTGTCCCCTGTCACTTGGGAGAAGAGGCCAGCTCCCTCCTCTCCACAACCTCCTTTCAGGGAGTTGTAGAGAGCAATGAGGTCTCCCCTCAGCCTCCTCTTCTCCAGGCTAAACACCCCCAGCTCTCTCAGCCGTTCCTCATAAGACTGGTTGTCCTGTCCCTTCAACAGCTTCGTTGCTCTTCTCTGGACTCGCTCCAGAGCCTCAACATCCTTCTTGTGGGGAGAGGCCCAGAACTGAACACAGGATTCGAGGGACTGTTTCCAAAGGCTTGTAAGGATAGGACTATGGGAAATGTCATGCTGTCCTCCACGTGAGGGGACAACTTGCAAGATTTTAAGGTGTTTTCTTCATTTCATTGGCACCATTTCAATGTTCTTCTTCCAACTGAACATAAAGCAACACCCCACACCTTGAAGCACCACTTCCCAGTCTAATAAGGTTCAAAATTAGCTAACAGAAATTCCCTATTGCTTCATGTAGGCAGTGTTAACTTAAATATTCCAGAGTAAGTAAAAATTAACAATAAAATTGACATAATAGCTAAATAAATAGCTAAATAAACCAGTTTGATACCCGTAATAAGAAACCTCTCAAGCATTTGGCTGATGAGAAAGGTATTGTGTGCTTCTGAGGAGCACAGTGCTAACCACAGTAGTATGCGAAAGATGAAATCCCCCTGGTAATCATGCAAATAATATTCCCCATTATAAATCTTCCGCTCCTCATTAGGCTGAGGCCACAAAACGCTTATCTCTCCCGCACAACTTTAAGGATCCAAGGGTCTAAGGCATAACACTAAGGCTCTATCCTTGGTCCTAATTCCACTCCATTTTCCTTTGTTACCACATTTTAATACAACAAAATATTAAATATTTTTTTCACTGTACTGCAAATTATTCTTCAACAATAATATAACCAGGTCAGGCAGAGATGAGGCTTTGAGCAACCTGATCCAATGGGAGGTGTCCCTGCCCACGGCAGGGGGGTTGGAACTGCATGGTCTTTAAGGTCCCTTTCAATGCAAACCGTTCTATGAATCTGTTAACTTAGAGGTGACAAAACATTGGGAAACACCTGCAAAAGATACTAATATCCAGGTATAGTTAGGGAAAATTTGTTTTCAGATTGTGAGTTGGTAAAATATAATGGGTAATAGATTTTTACTTGCACAGACAGTGCTATTTTATATTGAAGTGATTGGTTTGCTACATAAAAAATGAGTAAACTTCAGAAATCTTTGATTTTTATTTCAGATACAGAGGGCCAAATAAGTATTTATACAGAAGCTGACATAAGTAATCATGGAATCACAGAATCGTAGAATAGTTTGGGTTGGAAGGGACCTTAAAGATCATAGATCACCTAGTTATCACAAATGATAGATGATCGTAAAGATCACTTAGCTCCAATCCCCCTGCGATGGGAACGGACACATCCCACTAGATCAGGCTGCCCAAGGCCTCATCCAAAGTGGCCTTGAACACCTCCCATTTATTTTAATAGGAATGCTCATAGAAGTATTTTAAGAAGGTATAATCACCCCACAGAGTATAATCACAGAATCATTTAGGTTGGAAAAGACCTTTAAGACCGTCAAGTCCAACCATAAAGCCGACACTGCCAAGTCTACTACAAACCATAGAATCATAGAATCATCAGTGCTCAATGACCCTTTTTGTGAAAAAGCGCCACATCTAACAGTTACTATTACACAGAGGAGCCAAGAAAGATGCAACATAGCAAGAAACCACTATGAAGAAGAAATTATAAATCTGCCAGACATTTGAAATGCACTGAAATACTCAGTGTGAGTTTTCAGAGGAGAAAAGTCAGCTATATTTTACAACTTACTTGTCAGGAAGGTTTTCTACATTGGCTCTAATGATTCCTCGATACGGAATTTTTCATTAAGCTGGTTCCAAGGTTTAAGACAATCATGAGGAGTTTCACTATTTGTTGCTCTTTTCTAGCACATGAGAGATGTGAAATGACACTTTTTCAATTCCTGTTGTTAGCCAGATTCCTAGCCAGAAATATTATGGGTTTCCTTTAAATACGAAATGATTAATTTCTAAGAAAGTTCTCTAGTATTCCCTAACTTCTTAACACAGAATAACTAAATTGTGTAAATAGACCCTGACTACTACTCTTCCACCCTCTGAAACAAAGATGTTTGATATTACCCAAACACAGAAGACAAGTTGTATTTGCAAATTTAAGAAAGGTTAGGCTCTATCTGATCAGCTGTTCTTAAGACAGGGATATTTATCAAAAATAAGATATAAAATGACATAGTATTAATTAGCAATAAAGAAAGAAAAATAACAAGAAGAAATCTGCTTTCCTCTTCTGCTAAGAGGCTGAAACAACTCTGCAGACACACTTATTTGAACAATCTGAGGCTTCTATAAAAGGTTCTGAACTTACAAAACGCTGCGCCTTCTGACGCTCCTCCTCCGTCGCAGCTCGCTCTCGAAGAATGGCTCGAGTCAAATGTTCATTTGAAGAAATCCTTTCTTGTTCCAGCAGTTTCCCAAATTCATCACGTACATACATTTGTTCTTGCCTTAATCTGCAAAAAGTGGAGGGAAATTAAGATTGAAAATATATTTTCCAAATGTAACTTAAAAGGAAAAAAAGGCACAGTCATTTTAAAAAAAGTAGGTCTAATAATTTGTGATCAGCCTAAAACCATCTGAATATGAATAATTACCACAAAGTCCAGAGTTTTATTCTGAAGCGTTGAAATCAGAATACACTAATTTAACAAGTCTTAACACTATTTATTAAATCACAGAAAATACAACTCATTCAACAGCTTTATGAAACTACATCTTTAAGAATAAGGACAAAACTCAGTTGGTTGCTTGCTTGCTTTTCTTCGGTTTTTAGGGGAGCCTTTTACCAGAAAACCCTTCTCTTTTGACTTTCAGCTAAAACCTCTGTTCTTTACACCAATGTGAAAATCATAGAATCATAGAATAGTTTGGGTTGGAAAGGACCTTAAAGATCACCCAGTTCCAGCCCCATTGCCATGGGCAGGGACAACTCCCACTGGGTCATGTTGTTCAAAGCCCCATCCAACCTGACCTTGAACACCTCCAGGCATGGGGCAGCCACGACTTCCCTGGGTACCCTGTGCCAGTGTCTCACCACTCATCTTGAAGAAGTTCCTCCTTATGTCTAGTCTAAATCTGCCCCTCTTCAGTTTATACCCATTGCCCCTAGTCCTATCACTACCAACGTTCATAAAAAGTCCCTCTCCAGCTTTCTTGTAGGCCCCCTTCAGCTACTGGAATGATGCTTTCCTATCTCCACACATACAATAAACCTAAATGTTGCATCGATTTACCTCTATCCAGTACCTGAAGGGGCTACATGAAAGCTGGGGACGGAGTGTTTACAAGGGCCTGTAGTGATAGGATAAGGGGGAATGGCTTTAAATTGGAAGGCGGAGGACTTAGATTAGAAATTAGGATGAAATGCTTCACGATGAGGGTGGTGAGGCACTCGCACAGGTTGCCCAGAGAAGACGTAGATGCCCCATCCCTGGAGGGGTTCAAGGCCAGGTTGGATGGGGCTTTGAGCAACATGATCCAGTGGGGAGGTGTCCCTGCGCATGGCAGGGGGGGTGGAACTGGATGACCTTTAAGGTCCCTTCCAAGTCAAACCATTCTATGATTTACTAAGCTGCAAAAAGACCAAACAACCATAATAAGCCTTTCCCAGCCATTTGAGAGACTGAGATAAAGGCTGCTATTGAACTTGTTGCAACAGAGTTAATAAAAACAACTCCATTCCTGGAAAATTCTCAACATTTATAAGTCACAAACCATAAATGTATTTGAAATCTTCACTACAGCAGTCGATATAAGCAAACCACATCTCATTTTCATGAACACACATAGATAGAAATGGTTCAGTTAATAAGACTTAGCTGTTGCATGTATGTTGTGACACTGAACACCAAGTCAGCACTTGGGAACTTGGAATAGTAATGGCAACGTGAAACACAGATTTTTTGTATGTGTGATGGAAAGGAAGCTTAAGTATTCTCAGTGCATTTATATGTTGTCAAGGGAGCTTCAGAGAACAAATCGTAATGAGTAGGGTCACTTTGTAAAAGGTACTAGCATTACAGTACATTAGATTCTTCCCCAGGGAAAACATTTAAGTGAGGTGGGGAGGAAAAAGACAATTACAGGATGTATTACTTCTGTGCTCAGACACAACCCTCTGAAATGCAGCAACCAACTGGGAATCTTGATAAAAAGTTTATTAAGCAGCATCTTCAATTACTTGAGCAAAAAAACGTCAGATTATGCAGACGTGGACCAAATTCCATTATGTGATTTCCCAAGGTCCCCCAAATTATTCCAGCAGCATTGATATAACAAATCCTTCACACAATCAATGTTACAGTCAAAACACGCTGGTTGTCTTTTCGATTGGAGAAATCATGTTTTGCCTAAAAAGAAAAAAAATGTCAAAATACAAGTCTCGGCAGCTTTTTCTTGTGAGAGGCAGCAGAGAAAGCATTCTGCACTTCCTGAGAAGTTCCTTCCTAATCCTTTCTGGGCTTTGCTTCCCACAAGTGGTTTTCCCCTAAAAATGTCTCCCCTTGACAGATGCTGTAGGACAGGCTCCCAGAGGTCTCCACATTGCAAACTCTCCAAAATATTTACATCTGACTTTTTACAAGGGCGTGTATTGACAGGACGGGGGGGAATAGCTTCAAATTGGAGGGGGGAAGATTTAGATTAGACATCAGGAAGAAATTCCTCACGACGAGAGTGGGGAGACACTGGCACAGGTTGCCCAGGGAAGCTGTAGATGCCCCATCCCTGGAGATGTTCAAGGCTGGGTTGGATGGGGCCTTGAGGAGCCTGGTCCTGTGGGAGGTGTCCCTGCCCATGGCAAGGGGGCTGGACCTGGATGGGCTTTATGGTCCCTTCCAACCCAAACCATACGATTCTACGATTTTAATTCTTGCCAAATTATTCCCATATTTGATACAAGTTCTGTTAATCTTCAAGCGTTCTCCTTCGTGCCCCTGGAATTACAAACCCTCACAAGGTCTTCTCTCAGCCTCCCTTGCAAAAAGAAGAAAATCAGTTTTCCTTAGACGCAAAAATAATGGGCTCCCGATGTCAAGATAAATCCTTTGATTGTTTTAACCTGACTGCTGTGACATTCAGCTTCCCTGCCAAGTGCACTACAGAGGGACAGGATGGTCTTTTCTACTTTTGCCAAAACTCTGCGTTATCCTTTGCTGCAAACTTATTCCTAGACGATGACCCGGAATCTCGTCTACACACGCGAGTCGTATGACTCCCCACCCTACAGCGAGCTGTTAAAAAGCTTTTCAAGCTCTGACATCCTATAGAATTAGCAGACAATGACACAGCTGTGGGTATGGCCACACCAGTGACAGAAGTGATGGCTATAGAATCCTCATTTCCCACAAGCAGAGAACCAAAGGAAAGACTCGCTATTTTGACCTCAACCAGCCCATTTAAAATTATTTCACATATCTCCATACTACTTTGTAGCCATTCCAGTTTTAAATATATTCCTGGCCACGAACACCTGTATCCCACCAGTCAGAAAATTCCTGCTAAAGTATTACCAGACAGCATAGTGACAGGACAAAGGGTAATGGTTTTCAGCTGAAAGAGGCGAAATTTTGATTAGATATAAGGAAAACATTCAAATTGAAAGGGATGTCAAAGCCCATCCGTTCCAAACCCCCGGCCATGAGCAGGGACACCTTCCACTTGATGAGGGTGCTCAAAGCCTCATTCAACGCGGCCTTGAACATCAACAGGGATGGGGCAGCTAGGACTTCTCTGGGCAACCTGGGCCAGTGCCTCACCACCCTCACAGGAAAATAAATCTTTCTAATAACTAATCTAAACCTCCCGTCTTTCAGCTTAAAACTGTACCCCCTCATCCATTTCTGCACCCTCTGATAAAGAGACACCCCACCCAGGTTTCATGTAACCCCCTCAGACACTGGAAGGCTGCTATAAGGTCTTCCCAGAGACTTCTCTTCTGATCTATCCTTTGTTGGGAGTGCTGTTCTACAACTTTTCTTCTGGTCTGGCTCTGAAATACTGGAGTTCTCACAGCTTTGTCTTCTCTATTCTTTGAATTTGTCTTTGAATATTCCAGCTCTTCTCTACCTTCCTCCTCTTCTACTCTACATGAAGAGTTTATCAGCTCTTCATTTCAGCTGGTGTAACCATGTGTCTCCTTTCATCAAGTCCTACTCGATGTCCCAAAGCAATTCTGCAATTTAAGTGCTCATCTCCAGAAGCAAACACTCGCTGCTTCGCAGACGTCAGCTGCAAACCAATGTAATTCCCTGTCTTATGATATCTATAAACTCAAAGGCTTGCTGATGTCTGTGAATCCAGCTTTTCCAACATGTATATGAGTAGTTACATTGAACCTGTAGATCAAGACACTCCAGTCATCTCAAAGAAAGGTCTATTTCATGATCAAATTTTACAGGATTTAAACAATAAAAGCACTTGGTTTGTATTTTTCAAAAACACATACGACTGTCTTGCTCATAGGAGCATCTTAAAACAAAACTTTAAAGTCCTTCCTATCTACTCAAAGAACTAGTTAACTTCCTGAAACACTCAGACTTCTTCATTTAGGCAACTTCTATTCACAAAAAAAAAAAAAAGAAGTCCTAAATACTCGTCTCAACTGATTTAAATTCACCAGAGTTTTCACAAAATAAGTAGGATTTTGAAGTAATTTTCATTTATTTGAGTTACATAATTGGGTGGCTTGTAGGAGCTTAATGAAACAAACACAAGACAGATCCGTGGCTGATCTCAAACATTTGCTGGCATCAACTTCTAGTAGTTTTCTTCCTTGACATTACAAATTCATTTTACTGGCATTCAACATCTACTGCTGCTGAATAAAGGCAAACATCAGCTAAATCTACAGTAATAAATTATATTATTATCTAGCCAAAAGTAAAAAAATAAATAGGTAGATGCAAATCTGCAATTTATGAGTTAAGCAGCACAAAATGTCAGTGCAGTCCACTACTCCTAGAATTCCACATAAACAGACCACTTAAAATGGCATTTTTAATTACAACAAATCTAAAGGCTCAGTACAATGGTTTTCACGTTTAAGCACAGAGCTCTATTTAACAGACAAGAGACACTATCCATTACTCTAATCATTTATACAGAAAGAAAGTGCTTTACAAAAAAGTGCTGAACCAGCAGAGAGGGCTGCTGGCTATACATTTTTCTCCAGTTGATAGTTTGGATAAAATACTTCTAAATTAATTATGAAATACTGTTTCAAGAAGTGTACAACTATTTAGTTATAGCAGCTGATTTAATCATACTATCATAGAATCTCTAGGTTGGAAAAGACCTTTGAGATCATCAAGTCCAACCATACCTGTCCACTACTAAACAAAAAGAAAAAGCTGGTGAAGGGGCTGGAGAACAGGCCTTATGAGGAGTGGCTGAAGTGGCTGAGAGAGCTGGGGGTGTTTAGCCTGGAGAAGAGGAGGCTGAGGGGAGACCTCATTGCTCTCTACAACTACCTGAAAGGAGGTTGTGGAGAGGAGGGAGCTGGCCTCTTCTCCCAAGTGACAGGGGACAGGACAAGAGTGAATGGCCTCAAGCTCCACCAGGGGAGGTTTAGGCTGGACATTAGGAAAAAATTTTTCACAGAAAGGGTCATTGGTCCCTGGCAGAGGCTGCCCAGGGAGGTGATTGAGTCACCTTCCCTGGAGGTGTTTAAGGCACGGGTGGACAAGGTGCTAAGGGACATGGTTTAGTGTTTGATAGGAATGGTTGGACTCAATGATCCGGTGGGTCTCTTCCAACCTGGTTATTCTATGATTCTATATTGTCACCAAAGAAACCTGCTACAGGCGACACTCCCAGCTTGCACGCAACAAGCCCATCACTTCTGCTTGACCATCACAAGCACCATGAAAAAATTAATCACCTCAATTTCTTACTTCATCTTGGCCATTTACTGCAGAGGAAAAGTAAAGTTGCCTAAATTAATGCATATTAAGGAATAAATACATTGAATGTTTTGCTTTGAGCAATCTGATCCAATGGAAGACGTCCCTGCCCACAGCAGGCGGGTTGGAACTGGATGGGCTATAAGGTTCCTTCCAACACAAGCCACTCTATGATTCTATGACTACATCTATGTTTAAAAGCTTACGTAGAAAGTAAGAAAAGTATAAAATTCCAAATATCAATTACAGTCTGAGGGCTAATGCCTGGTTGGAATTACACATGGATGTAGCAGGCAATGGTAAGCACCCCTCTGACATGAGAGAACAGGTAAGATCTTACAACGTCTTGGCTAAAATACACTAGATTTTAAAGAGTGTTCAGCACTGAATGCAAGGAAAATCAGTAATAAAAATAACCCACCAATGGTGCATTGCAAGCAGATCTAAAAGGAATAAGATCTGTCTGTTCTGCACACAGTAAAAGGAAGGAACAACCACAGTACTGAAAGTCAGCTACAGTTAGTTAACAAGATAATTAAACAATTGTTTAATTATTAGCTCACTGGATAACAACAGCAGAGAAAATGAAGCTGCTTCGGTTTCAGCACAAGCTTGGACCACAAAAGAAGAATCTGGGCTGTTACTCCACTAAGCAAGATGATAATACTACATGTTTCTTCTTAAGCAACAAAATCTGGAGTAAAGCCAGAACAGATATGCCTATATGTAGTACTGTGACCTCTTATTTTACTTTCTACACCTTCAGAGGAGTTTAGCCAATTAAAACACTATCTACCATAGTTTAAAGCATAAGGAAATCCTAAAGGAAGGGAGATTTTCTGTACATATCAATTTAAAGTAATTCTATCCTAATGAAACCAGTATTAAGTAATAACAACATAACAATAATACAAAACATAATGATAATAACGGACTAATTCCTCAATTATGCAATGACTTAAAAAGAATAACTGGAAATTTTTGTAGGGGATGCAACAAAACAAGTGAGAGCAAAATCCGCAGCCAGCTCCTATTTGTGCAGCAGAATTAGAAATTTAAGAATTTAAGAACCAGATCTAAAAGCAGTAAGCTATGTCTGTTCTGCACACCGTAAAATGAAGGAACAACTGTAGTACAGGTTGTTCATTTTCTGTATCTCTTCAGAAATACAAAACCAGATTTGAAAGAAAGGGATGGTAAAATTTTACCGCGCTCTGAAAACAATTTCAATCCCTTAAAGATCCATTTTTTAAATCAGTTAGAGAGAAGAAAATCATTAATTTTGTCCCATGAATTTCTGACTTGGCACTGTAATCTTGCACAGCATGGGCCACGTTAGCCACACTAACAAGATGAATAATTGAACTTTCAGTCCAGAAGAATACACTCTATTGTTTACTTCAAAATTGCCATTTTCATCATCCTTGAAAAACACCTGCAGATATTAAAGATTATCATTAAGGAAAAAGCACTTTTTGATTCACACAACACCACCCAGTGAAATGTTAAAAAAAATTAGTCTTGTGCTTCAATGGCCACTACACATTTTATTCTAAATTAATCCAGAATCCACAGGAAATAGAGGAAATCTCAAAATGGTAAACAATACTATATTAAAATCAAATACAGCTATAGATCACTTTCAGCCCTTATTACGGATATTAAAAATTTATTATGCTATCAAAAATCAAACATTCTCTTTTTGTTACTTTTCCGAGAAATGATTACTTGCCGGTTTTTATATCTTTATTAAAAGTCTCCAAGTTAAATAATCTGATGGATCTGTGGTGATCAAAGAAAAAATCATTCAAAACTAAGGAACTAACTTCTTTATTAAACCAACCCAAATCAAAATATGTCCTGTTTCAAAGTCCACTATCAGGAAAATCATTTTCTCCTCTTCTCTGTAAAATGCAGAAAAAAACCTAAAGAGATATTAGTCTTTAAAAGTTGGAAATTATCCTTAAATATTAACTTCATATAAGAAGACAAGAAAGACGAGTCAGAGCTCTTTATGAGGGATTGTAGGGGTAAGACAAGGGGCTAAAAGAGGGGAGATTTAGATGCTGAAAAACTTTTTAAGCTGAAAGAGGGGAGATTTAGATAAGATATCAGGATGTTTTCTTGTGAGGGTGGTGAGGCACTGGCACAGGTTGAGCAGAGAAGTTGTTATTGTCCCATTCCTGGAGGTGTTCAAGGCCAGGTTGGATGGAGCTCTAAGCAACCTGATCCAGGGAATTGGAAGCAGATGATCTTTAAGATCCCTTCCAACCCAAACCATTCCATAACTCTACGATTTTAAGACATAAAACAAACATTCCAGCATAAAAAAAAAAAACCATAGCTGTGTGGTTTCTTACAATGCTGGTTGGTTGGGTTTTTTTTAATGTTAATTTTATCCAGCTTCCTTCATCTTCCACAATACCCCCTTGACTCAAAAAACTCACACTGATTAAGAGTAAAACGTGTTTACAGTGGAAACTGTTCATTGGGTTTCTTGCTTAGTTTGACACAGGCGAGTTTGTTAATGCATTCTGACATACTGCATAACATTCAAAAATGTTTTGAACAACACAGTTTAGACCACAATGTAATATTAATGAGTGAATAATATTTCTGAGTACCGAGTTTCAATATTTAATGAGTGCACGCAGAAAGTGCGATGGAAAGCTGGGGTTGAAAATCACTGTAGCTGACAAGGGATTTCAAAAGATGCGAGAGACACCAGGAAAACAACTTAAACCTGAACTGAGGTTCGAGAAGTGTGAAATGGATATTTCTCCTCCTCTATTTCTAGGAACTGATTATTCACCTGACTGAAAGTCAGACAAATTATCTAAAGTTCGTCTGCCTTTGCAAAACTAGAACTGATATACACACAAGCTATCTGAAAGGCAATGTATTTTTCTTTACCAAAGTCTCTAAATGGAAACACACAAAAGTTCTTCTAAACTGAAGGAATTTCTAAGCCCTATTTACGCATTATTGTAGAATCATAAAATGGTTTGGGTCAGAAGGGACCTTAAAGATCATCCAGTTCCAATGGGCAGGGACACCTTCCACTGGATCAGGTTATTCCAAGCCTCATCCAACCTCGTCTTAAACACCTCCAGGGATGTGGCAGACACAACTTCTCTGGGCAACCTGTGCCAATGCTCACCAGCCTCACAGTAAAGAACTTCTTCCTAACATCTCATCTAAATCTCCCCTCTTTCAGCTTTAAACAGTTCCGCGACCTCCTATTACTGAACTTCCTGAGAGAGCCCCTCATAGAATCACTAAGGTTGGAAAAGGCCTTTAAGATCATCAAATCCAACCATCAGCTCAACCTCACCGTACTAAATCACATCCCAAAGTGCCATGTGTACACATATTTTTGAACACCTCCAGGCATGGGAATTCCATCACTTCCCTGAGAAGGCATCCTCAGCTCTCCTGTTGTTTCTGACACTTCCATACCCCGTAATGATAACAAAGAAGGCAAAGTATCACATGGTTTGCTTTCATAGAATCATAGAACAACCAGGTTGGAAGAGACCCACCGGATCATCGAGTCCAACCATTCCTATCAATCACTAAACCATGTCCCTCAGCACCTCATCCACCCATCCCTTAAACACCTCCAGGGAAGGTGAATCAACCCCCTCCCTGGGTAGCCTGTTCCAGTGCCCAATGACACTTTCTGTGAAAAATTTTTTCCTAATGTTCAGCCTAAACCTCCCCTGGTGGAGCTTGAGGCCATTTCCTCTTGTTCTGTCCCCTGTCACTTGGGAGAAGAGGCCAGCACCCTCCTTGCTCTCTTTCTTTGGGCTGCATTCTGCAATCCAGCCCAAGAAAACGCTGAATTTATTACAAATTATCACTTACTGAAACTTTTCTTTCCATTCTCGCAGCTATCCCCCACTGCAAACACTGTGCTTCTCAAATCACCCGGAACAGTAAGGTCTAAGCAGTTAACATCCAATTGAACGTATTCCTTCATTTCTTCTTCCAGCTGCCTTCTAGCCTCAGCTTACCATCTGTCAACTGAAAGGTCTCCACTAATGGCCATATCATTTTATGTTATCAAAAGACCACAGATATCATTTCAAAACTTGTAATTACGTACAGCTCTTCCATTTAACACCACCTGAACAGACAGCATGCTAATCTACTTTGAGATGGACACTGACATTGTAACACTTCAGGCTTGAGGACGAATGGCTGGAAAGCTGCCCAGCAGAAAAGGACCTGGGGGTGTTGGTCAACAGCAGCTGAACACGAGCCAGCAGCAGCTCATGTGGTCATGAAGGCCAACAGCATCCTGGCTTGGATCAAAAATGATGCGAGCAGCAGCAGCAGAGAAGGGATTGTCCCCCTGTACGCAACATTGGTGAGGCTGCACCTCGAATCCTGGGTTCAGTTTTGGGCCCGTCCTTCACTACAAGAAAAACATCGAGGGGCTGGAGTGTGTACAAAGAAGGGCAATGGAGATGGTGAAGGGGCTGGAGAATAAGTCTTGCGAGGAGCAGCTGAAGGACCTGGGGTTGGTTAGTCTGAAGAAAAGGAGGCTGAGGGGAGACCTTATTGCTCTCTACAACTATCTAAAAGGAGGGTTTAGTGACCTTATTGCTCTCTACAACTATCTAAAAGGAGGGTTTAGTGAGGTGGGCGTTGGTCTCTTCTCCCAACTAACAAAGGATAGGACAAGAGGAAATGGCCGCAAGTTCTGCCAGAGGAGGTTTAGATTGGATATTAGGTAAAAATTCATTTACCGCACTGGAAGAGGCTGCCAAGGGAAGAGGTGGAGACCCCATCGCTGGAGGTGTTAAATACACATGTAGATGTGTCACTTCAGGACATGGTTTAGTAGGCACGGTGGGTCTGGGTTGACAATTGGACTGGATAATCTTGGAAGTCTTTTCCAACTGTAATGATCCTATGATTCTTGTCAGTCCAATGGCTGCTCATAACTTCTAGGGGACAGGAGTTGACTTTCTTCATTAAAGATGCTTAGGCTGACGGGTGTGAAGAGGAAGGAGGCTGAGTAGGTAGGAAGGAAGGTTGTTTGAGGGGATTTTGTAATTAAACTTCATAAAGCCACTGTTTCTTAAATATGTGCATATAGATCAGTATTACAGAAAGACAAAATAGATGAATGAATTTCTACCTTTATGCCAGAGGCACGTAAGAACCTGAGTCGGAACAGTAAAACTGTTTTACATAATTTGTATGTGTATTTAGTGAAGGCTTTTCCCAATACCCACATTGCTCCACTTGCAATAACTTTCAAACTTAATATCACTCCTCTCAGGACCTGCAAAGGCAGTTTTGACATTATAACGACATTAATTATCCATTAAAATGAATGGGCAGTTAAAAAAAAAAAAATCATAATAATAATAACAATAACTTGTGTTTCTCCGCTATGTCTACTCATTTGCTACTTTTCAAAATGAAACAGCTCAGCAGTTTGAAAGCAAAGTTTTCTTTGCAGTCACCGGGGGGACATAGTTTTCCTACTTGAATATCAAGCTACGAAGCAGTATTGTTTTTGTTGATGCTCTCTCCAAAAAAAAACTCAGTGGCTTCAAGTCATTCTCCCATCTCTCCAAGAAATAAACTTACCAAGATGAAGTTTGGTATCCCACTTGTCAGTTAAGACGCTAAGTTTTAAAATCAAAGTGAAAAATAATGCTTTCAAAATTGGGTTTATAAAGGTGAATTATAGCACTGCTTTCTTCTATTTCTACTTCCCGTCTTCAAGATTCATCTCCATATCCACTGAGAACCAGACACAACGGTATAAATGGAGGCTCAGACCAGTAACAGAAATCTTGGAAAGTAACTCCAAGAGTAACTAAAAGTTCAGCCTTCCAGTAATTATAGGGGCTACAAGAAAGCTGGAGAAGGGCTCTTTATCAAGAGGCACAGGGATTGGATGAAGTGGATTGGTTTTGAGCTGAAAGAGGCGAGATTGAGATGAGATCTTAGGAAGAAATGTTTTCCTGCGGGTGTGGTGAGGCACTGGCACAGGTTGGCCAGAGAAGTCATGGCTGCCCCATCCCTGGAGGTCTTGAAAGCCAGGCTGGATGGAACTTTGAGCACCCTGATGCAGTGGGAGGTGTCCCTGCCCATGGGAGGGGTTTGGAACTGGATGATCTTTAAGGTCTCTTCCAACCTAAACATTCTATGATTCTGTGATGGCTTTTACTAGCTCTGAGATTTTGCTGTGCTTTGAACATCTAATCTCTTGTGACAACTTAAGGATGAGAGGAAATGGCCTCAAGTTGTTCCAAAGGAGGTTTAGAGGATGTTAGGAAAAATTTCTTTACTGAAAGAGCAGTCAAACATTGGAAGAAGCTGCCCAGGGAAGTGGTGGAGTCACCATCCCTGCAGGTGTTTAAAAACACTTGTGGCCGTGGCATTTTGGGACATGGTTTCATAGGCAGGGTGGTAGTGTACTGATGGCTGGACTTGGTGATCTTAGAGGTCTTTTCCAACCTTAATCATTCTATGATTCTGTGATAACTTGGGTAACTTTTGTCTTGAAAGTCACATGAAAAATGCTTTCCTTGACTTGTATCGATGATAGATTTTCAAACATTCCCTGGTAATAAACTGATGGGGGTCTGTTCTACTTGACTAGCGGAGCTCCATGTCGTGTGGCATTCTATCCGTCATTAGCTGGATAAGTTATTGCAACCTTTGTAATTCAAAACATTCTCATCCGTTTGAGGAAAATCTAAACTCTAAATCAGGTTCAAAAATGTTCCCACATTGGTGCATGGATGTGCCTCTCAGTGGTAGGTTATTACAAAACCATCAGCTTCTTCACATTTTACTTGTTGTTGCTACGCTTTGGGGAGGGTCCCTGTATAACTGCAATTCACTTTATGGTTTAATTGATATCTGATGCATCCAAGTGCTTCCCCCAACCTTGTTTTGTCATATCTCAGCAGTCCATTGCATACATGACAGGCTCTTAGTAAACTTCGTGGAGTAGACAGCTTTTGCAGAAGAGAATTCACCAGTGAAAATGGAAAGCGAAAGAAGAATGAAGAAAAGTATTGGAGAAGAACCCTTTGGGAAACTACACACCAAAAACGTTATATTAAAATCAATACCAGGGCTTGACCTTTTTGTGCTCCTGTATATTTTAAAGCTTACTATCGATTTCTGTTTTAATAACATGATTATTCTAGTTTACTGGCATAGATCTAGAGAACATAAGGAAACATAAAATGATTGATTTATTTATAATTTTCCCTCTGTATCTTACTGAGGTAGATTTATGAAGAGCATATTCATGTATCTTACTTAGTTCATTAATGCAGTAAATGTAGTGAAAACGTTCTTTGAAGTAGAATTTTTTTCTTCCTAAATGTTTATATTTTCCCAGATAATTGGCTGTGTTAAATTGGGAGACTGGCTTTTTTTGCAGTGTTCTTCTCAGGGGGGACAAAAAGCTACTTAGTTTGAAAATAGTTATAATCTGGTCTTCTGCCACAGGGACTTCACGATGGTGTTTAGAATGAAGTGTGAAAGCACTCAGGAGGTTCTACTCTACAGCTGACAGTCAGATAGGAAGGTGGAAATAATTCCATGAAGCATTAAAAGTTATTCTCATTGTCTTGATCTCTGGTAAGTCAAGAATAACAGTTTTAGAATCATCTGGCATGAGTGACCATATTGTTTTAAAAAACCTGCTAAAGACATTGCCCAATGGACAGTCACATTTAGGAACGTAAAAAATTGATACGGCAGAGTTGGAATCATAGAACGGTTTGCATTGCAAAGAACCATAAAGCTCATCTAGTTCCAACCCTCTCCCATGGGCAGAGACACCTCCCAGTGCATCAGGTTGCTCAAAGCCTCATCCAACCTGGCTTCAGCACCTCCAGGGATGGAGCAGGCAGAGCTTCCCTGGACAACCTGTGCCAGTGCCTCACCATCCTCACAGGAGAACGTTTCTTCCTAAGATCTCATCTCAATCTCCCCTCTTTTAGCTTAAAACTGCCTCTCCCTCATCCTATCCCTGCACCCCCTAATAAAGAGCCCCTTCCCAGCTTTCCTGTAGTTCCTTTAAGTACTGGAAGCAGCTCTAAGGTCTCCCCAGAGCCTTCTCTTCTCCAGGCTAAACAAGTCCAACTCCCTCAGCCTTTCCTCGTATGCTCCAGTCCTCGGATCATCTTTGTAGTGTTCTCTGGAGTCACTCTAACAGATCCATTTCATTCCTTGCTGAGGACTCTAGAACTGAATGCAGGACTCCAGGTGTAGTCTCAAAGCACCAAAAATCTCACTTTCATCAAGCTTGTCTCCTTTGATCATCCCTCTCTGACAAGATTTCCACCAATAAGTGTTGCAGAGAGAGATTCAAGCACCATTTAAAAGTACAGTTGAGAGAAACTGGTTTTAGAGGGAAATTTCTTCATTTCACTCATCGTTCCTAGAGGAAAAAAAAATGAGTCGCAGCCTCTGGAGTGGAAAGGTACTTTTGAAATAAAGCTTCCTTGTCAGTACTGCAACATTTGTGTAGCCTATTGATAATTATTCTATCTTTGCTCATGCACCACTTTCCAGTTTCAGTGTATTCCACAAATGCTGGGAAGCTTTACTTCTTTTTAATGTGACATTCAATGTATCGGAAAAAAACCCACGGGTACTTATTTCAGAGAGCAAAGCTTTGATATTTTAAAGTGATAAACAGGAAGATAAGTAAAAAAAAATGCATATAAACTGGAAAGAAAAGCTAATGTGACATCTGATAAGGGTCTTCCATTTCTGAATGCGACGTATAAGGTTGCATGACTTTCTCCTTCCATATCTGAAGATGTATGGTTGGTAGAGAGAGGACTTGAGATACTAATTGAGTAAAATGGCAAAATAGGCTTTTCTACAGAGTAAAACGGATAAGGTGAGGCAGGGGTGAAGGTTCTTTGTTTAACAAACCAAATCAGACAGGTTTGTTGGGTATAACTGATTTTATAAAAACACACAAAGTAACAACTATTTCCTTTTAGTGTCCAGAAGGCCACTTCAGTTCTGGCATTGCTTCCACAGATTTGAGTTCCTGCTATTCCCTCTTTGCCAATGGAAACAGGTTTTTTCCACTCTCACAGCAGAATTTTCCTTTGTCTGGTCTTGTACCCAGCCGAAGATTGAGATGTGGATTTATTCCTCAACAGCTGTAATATTACTGAGGGCTGGAGGATTATAGGATAATAGTGATCTGCCACAGGAGAAGAGCGAATGAGGAGGGTCGAGGTGGGTCAAGACTCTCCCTTTGCAGGCAGGGGAAGAAGCCAAGATTAAGTGTGAAGACATTGTGGGTTTGAGCAGAGATTTACCTATAAAACAAGCACTGTGATCGGGTGAGCTGCTGGAATTGATGCCTCTATAGCGAACCAGCGGTGGAAAAGAGCATTGTGTTATAGAAGTGCAGGTCTCCTTTGGAATAGGATCGCATTGTCCTTTTTACATTTTAAAATCATAAAAGTTTAGCATGTGATCTTAGCTGTGAAATGCCAAGGAAGCATAAATGTATTCACAGTCTTGCTGCTTCTGAGGTTGAGGGTTTGGAAATACCAAGCTGTCTTAGAGGCTTGATTTACTTTCCTTATTGTTTTCTTGGAAGAAAACAGTACAGTTCGTAGCATTATAGAATGGTTTGGGTTGGAAGGAACCTTGAAGATCATCCAGTTACAACCCCCTGCCATGGGCAGGGACAATTCCCACTGGATCATGTTGCTCAAAGCCCCATCCAACCTGGTCTTGAAAACTTCCAGGAATGGGGCAGCCACAACTTCCCCAGGCAACCCGTGCCAGTGCCTCTCCACCCCCACAGGAAAACGTATCTTTCTAAGACCTCATCCCAACCTCTCCTCTTTCATCTTAAAACCGTTTCCCCTCATCCTATCCCTGCACTCCCTGATCAGGAGCCCCTCCTCAGCTTTCCTGTAGCCCCCTGTCAAGACTGGAAGGCTGCTTTAAGGTGTCCCTGGAGCCTCTCATCCTATCATCTGTCACTTGGGAGAAGAGACCAACACCCACCTTGCTACAATCTCCTTTCAGGAAGTTGTGGACTGTGATAAGGTCCCCCTTCAGTCTCCTTTTCTCTAGGCTGAGCAACCCCAAACAACCCCATACTTCAAAACACAACAGTTATATCTGGAAAACTCTCATAATTGATCAAGTTTTTTCTTAGCACTAACTCCCTGTACCATAATAGCACTTCTCTTTATTCTAACTGTGCATCCTGTGATCCCGTGTGCTCGTTTACTGCAGTCGCATCATCCCAGAATGCACCTACTGGTCCACTGAGTTGTGCAGATTGCTCTGCAGAACTCCATGAAGCAGATGCATCTTGCTGACCAGAAGCAGCTTCTCATCACTGAAGTTCATGAGGCATGACACCATCTGGTATACTTAGGGCCATCTCCGTGCTATCAGGAGAAACGCTTCCAATTACTTCAATAGGAGCAGCTATTTTAGACTGTCGCATCACCAACACCAACAAAATGATTAAAAGAGAGCTCAACAGCCGTAACAAGACATAGAGCAACGATGTATATTTGTAAGAAGATACCTAAGGAGGAAATACAATCCCTCAGCCACTCCCCATAACCCCTGGGCTCCAGACCCTTCCCCAGCTTTGTTGACCTTCTCTGGATGTGCTCCAGCCTCTCAATGTCCTTCTTGTACTGAGGCACCCAAAACTGGACACAGTATTCAAGGTGCAGCCTCACCAGGGCTGAGTACAGGGGGACAAATCCTTCCCTGACCCTGCTGGCCACACCAAGGTTGATCCAAATCAGGATGCTGATGGCCTTCTTGGCCACCTTGGCACTCTGCCGGCTCATGTACATCTGCTGTTGACCAGCACCTCCAGGTCCTTTTCCACCAGACAGCTTTCCAGCCACTCTTCCCCAAGCTTAGAGCACTCCCTGGCTTTGCTGTGATCCAAATGCAGGACCTGGCACTGGGCTTTGTTGCACCCCACACAGCTGGCCTTGGCCTATTGATCCAGCCTTTCCAGATCCCTCTGCAGGCCATTCCTACGCTCCAGCCCACGGATCTAGCCTGTCCAGGACCCTCTACAGAGCCTTCCTGCCCTAGAGCAGATCAACACCCCAAGACAACTTGGTGTCATCTGCAAACTGACTGAGGGAGCACTCAATTCCCCCATTCAGGTCATGGATAAAGACATTGATTCTGTTCCTTGTCCTTGTCTTCCAGCTCAGGGGCTGAGTAGCTGGAAAACAAGTGGTCTTACTACTAAAGACTGAGGCAAAGAAAGCGCTAAGTACCTCAGATTCTTCCTCATCTTTTCTGACTGTGTTTCCCCTCGCATTTTATTAAGCATGGAGATTCTCCTTAGTCCTCCTTTTGTTGCTAATATATTTATGGAAACATTTTTTACTGTCCTGTACTGTAGCCAGATTAAGATCTAGTTGAGCTTTGGCCATTCTAATTTTCTCCCTGCATAACCTCACAACACACCTGTAGTCTTCCTGAGTTACCTGCTCCATCTCCCAAAGATCAAACTCTTTTTTTTTTTCCCCGAGTTCCAGCCAAAACACTCTGTCAAGCCAGGTTGGTCTTATTCTCTGCCAGTTTATCTCCTGCCACATGGGGACAACCTGCTTCTGCACCCTTAAGACTTCATTCTTGAAGAATGTCCCACTTTCCTGTACTCCTCTGCCCTTCAAGGCTGTCTCCAAAGGGACACGACCAGCCAGGCCAAAGTCCACCATACAGAAGTCCAAGGCAGTAGTTTTGCTGAACACCTTCCTCACTTCTCCAAGAATCAAAAACTCTACCATTTCATGATCACTGTGCTCAAGACAACCTCCAACCATCACTTTACCCACAAGTCTTTCTCTGTTTCTGAACAAAAGGTCCAGCACGGACTTTCCCTCATTGGTTCCTTCACCATCTGTGTCAGGCAGTTCTCCTCCACACACTCCAGGAACCACCTACAATGTCTCCTCTCCGCTCCATTGCATTTCTGCAGACATCTGGTAGGCCGACGACCTCCACGACGAGGGCTGGTGATTGAGACTTGCCCCAGCTACTATTTCATCTGCCTTTTCATTCTGGTTGGCTGGTCTGTAATAGATTCCGACCACTCCTGTTTGGCCTTCTAACTGATTCTTACCTAAAACCACTCAACCACATCATCACCATCATGAAACTCTAGAGAGTCAAATGGAATTTTAAATTCTGAGGGCAAAATATCCAGTGAACATTCATCATTATTTCTGCAGAAATTTAAGTTCCTGAGGAACCTCCTAGTTCTTCTCATCTGAGTCACACATAATCAAAAGTTTACGCAAGCTTCATATTCTCAGCAAAGAGAATTCCACATTCAATTATACAAGAAAAGAGAGGATGAAGAAGCAGAAATAATATGAATGACCAGTGCGTAAGCCATTTAGGACATGTTCTAACGTGGAATCTAAATCACTACTTTATGTATAACTGTTCGAAGTCATTTTAAACAAGAACAGTGCAATTCATGCATTGTGAGTGCACTGACAGCATTCAAGTACAATTTGAAGAGTCACCCTTTAGCTCAAATCCCAGAAATAAGAACAGATCTTAACTTTCTACAGTACGAGTAGTCCATCTGCACTGGGTATGCATGTGTGAATAAATAAATTATATAGCAAGTTAAAATTAAAATTTCCTTGACAGTCTGAAATGAGTGAGATACATCTCATAATCAGATCAAAATGTGGTCGTACACTGCATACAAAAACAGCACTGAAATTAGCTAATAGACATTTGGAATGAGACACAACAAACAGTTGCAAGATTCAGACATTTATAAGTTTCAGTGTTGTTTCACTCAAAGATCGGAATCATAGAACCACTTGGTTGAAAAAGACTTTGGAGATCATCAAGTTTATATGCACCTGTCCACTACTAAACCAGATCCCTGAGCACCTCATCTCCCCATCTTTTCAACCACCTCCCTGGGAAGCCCCTGTCAGAGCCTGAGAACTCTTGCAGTGGAAAAGGTTTTCCTGATGTCCAATCTGAACCTGTTCTGGTGCAGCTTGAGACCATTTCCTCTCATCCTATCACCTGTCACCTGGGAGAAGAGACCAACATCCACCTCTCCACAACCTCCTTTCAGGGAGTTGTAGACAGTGATAAGGTCTCCCCTCAGCCTCCTTTTCTCCAGGCTAAACAACCCCAGGTCCCTCAGCCCCTCCTCATAAGACTTGTTCTCTAGCCTCCACACCAGCTTCGTTGCCCTTCTCTGGATGCATTCCAGCCCCTCAGTGTCCTTCTTGTAACATTTTTGAGAAGGGAATATAAACATACACTTGCAAAATACACCATCTATTATTAAAAAAAAAAAAATCTCATAAAATGAATGCAGAAATCTTTAATTTCATGTCACATACCATAGTCCAGTGTCTTAAAAGATGCTGTTATGTCCACCAACCACCTCACATCAAAACACGGTTCGAAAACAGTGGTTTAAGGTAAAATATGAGGAACAGTTTGTTTGTGGGTTTTGACAGATGGTCAACAAAGGAAGGTAGTGAGTTATCAAATTAAACTGTTAATGGATCACACTGCAAATCAAGCAGTTTTTAATACACGGACACCAGTTAAATTCAGTAATGACAGGCTTACAGCCCTACTGCACCTCTTCCAAGAAAAAAAGTAAGTAAATAAAATTACAAGTCCAACGCTCTGATTTGTTTTTCCTAAAGAAAAGTTCCAAATTTACATTCAGGCCTCTTTTCACTCATTTCCTTATCAAAGAGCCTCGCACTGGGCCTGAAAGAGACCCAGTGAGTCACAGGTCTGCGAGAGACACTCAGAGACACGAGACACCATCATGCTTCAATCTAACTAGCCTTAAATCATCTCCCCTGCCACGGGGGTTGCAACTGGATGATCTTTAAGGTCCCTTCCAACCCAAACCATTTTATGATTCTATGGAACTGCACCAGCACATTTGTACTTTGCATCATAACGTCAGTTATGAAACCCGCATTACGCTGCATTTTTCTTGGGCCACTATTGTCATGCGACTACTTCAAACTGCTCTCTGTTAACCATTTCTTTCCATTGATTGTTTTAAGCAGAATAACTGCTTAAATAAAAAATGCTTAAGAATAACTGGGAACTCAAGTTTTGTTCCATTTTCCAACACAGCATCAATGTTTATATTCCCTAAATCGCTCCGCACTGGGAAGACAGACAAGACATCAAGTACTTTATCTGAGCAATGTGCATCTAGCTCTTAAGTACGTACCTGCTTGATAACTGAAGTCCAGTGATGGAGAAAAAACATACTGACTCTATAAGTGAAGAGTGCACAGAAGACTGGCATAAAACGTTGTACAGAAGACTGTTTTTTTCATTTAAAAGCATGAATCCTGACTCGAAAAAGAACACTGTCATGGCCTTTCCTTGTGGAGTGACTGCTTTCTCAAGTGCAATCACAGAATCATGGAATCACCAGGTTGGAAGAGACCCATCGGATCATCGAGTCCAACCGTTCCCATCAAACACTAAACCATGTCCCTCAGCACCTCATCCACCCGTCCCTTAAACCCCTCCAGGGAAGGTGACTCAACCACCTCCCTGGGCAGCCTCTGCCAGTGCCCAGTGACCCTTTCTGTAAAGAATTTTTTCCTAATGTTCAGCCTAAACTTCCCCTGGTGGAGCTTGAGGCCATTCCTTCCCATCCTGTCCCCTGTCACTTGGGAGAATAGGCCAGCACCCTCCTCTCCACAACCTCCTTTCAGGTAGTTGTAGAGAGCAATGAGGTCTCTCCTCAGCCTCCTCTTCTCCAGGCTAAACACCCCCAGCTCTCTCAGCCGTTCCTCATAAGGCCTGTTCTCCAGCCCCTTCACCAGCTTTTTTGCTCTTCTCTGGACAGGAGGGGGGCATACGCTATCCTAAACAACATAAATATTTTCTTAAAGCAATCAGCAGAGCAGTGTCCACTTCGTTGTCAGAAAAGGATCTGGATTAGAACAGCTCCACATTTACTACAGCACTTACTGCATGTCTTTAAAACACAAACACAAACAAAAACCACTCTTCAGCCCATAAAGGCCTCACATAACAGCTAAGCAAACATCTGCATCTTTTAAAGTTGTTTTGTCCAACTTGAAAAGAGCTTCTACAACCCTGTTAAGATAGATTTTTTTACTGTGAAAAAGGAATAATAAAAAAATCCTTGCTTCTTCCTAAAAAGATCAAACCTAGAAAAGGATTAAAGCTGCTAACAAGAGCTGAGAGTCTTCGTTTTATTCTCTGTATTTTTATTTTAGCTTGATTTTAGAGTTTACATTTCAAAAGCACAAATTCTTCCACCTAATTTTAAGACAACTAAAAGATTTCACAGCATTCTTTTATCTTTCCACTAGTCCACAGCCAAAAAAAGGAAAGACTGCCAGCATTATTCCCTACAAAATATAAAATCAGGTATTTGACACGTCAGTCTGTTCCCTACCTTCCACAGGTACAACCCATGAAAACTGAATTAGAGAATATTTAATGAAAATTACTCAAAACTCATAGAATCATAGAATGGTTTGGTTTGGAAGGGACCTTAAAGATCACCTAGCTTCAACCACCCTGCCATGGGCAGCAATGCTTCCCACTAGACCAGGCTGCTCCAGGTCCCATCCAACCTGGCCTTGAACACCTCCAGGGATGGGGCAGCCACAGCTCCACTGGGCAACCTCTGCCAGAGCATCACCACCTTCATCGTGAACAATTTCTTCCTAATGTCTAATCTAAATCTTCATTTTTCCAACATAAAGCCATTCCCCCTCATCCTATCACTACAGGCCCTTGTAAAAAATCCCTCTCCAGCTTTCCTGTAGCCCCTTCAGGTACTGGAAGGCTGCTCTAAGGTCACCCCAGAGCCTTCTCTTCTCCAGGCTGAACAACCCCAACTCTCAGCCTGTTCTCATAGCAGAGGTGCTCCAGAAGTATCAAATGAGAAAATACTGAAGTGACATAACAAATATTTCCATACTGTAATCACATTTAGCTGAACTCTTGTGCCGTCAACACTAAGCTCAAATGTAATATAAGTTTTCCTGTTAAAGCCCAGTTCAGGAGTGGAAAGGTTGCACTGTAAAACATTGATTTCCTTTAATGCTGATCCAAAAAAAGGCCCGATTTTTTTTCCTGGGATGTTTATGTAGTCCTATCTGATTATAGAGTCTATCAACCTAACTCAATTAAAGAACAATATAATGAGGTGCGGGAAACAACTGATAGATATGCAGACAGTTTAAGTAGTACTAATTACATTCTAATTATTTAAATCCATCATAATGAGCCTTTCTTCCCATTCCCAGAATGGAGGATAACATGTAGGTTAATATTTACATTCAGTGCCTCATATTCTCTATTCACTGAAAGAAAGCACGAATTAAAGCACTAGTCCCTCAAGATCTTATAGCGACTTTCCACCTGAAAGGAGCCTACAAGAAAGCTGGGGAGGTACTGTTCATAAAGGCTTGCAGTGATAAGAAAAAGGGGAAGAGGTATAAACTGGAGAGGAGCAGATTTAGATTAGACATTACGAAGAATTTCTTCACTATGAGTGTGGTTAGACACTGGAACAGGTTGCCCAGGGAAGCTGTGGCTGCCCCATCCCTGGAGGTGTTCAATGCCAGGTTGGATGGGGCCTTCGGTGACCTGATATGGTGGGATGTCCCTGCCCATGGCAGGGAGGTTGGTACTAGATGATCTTTAAGGTCCCTTCCAGACCTAACTATTCCATGATTTTGTGATTCTGTGATAAGGTTGAGTTCTGTAAGACTCTACCCAGCATTTCACAGTAACTACAGTCTCTGAAAAAACACGTGTGGGAAAGTAGTATTTCCATAGACAGAAAGGATCTCAAAAGCATTTCCTACTCATGAACTGTGTTAATACAGCACTTTGTCTCTTCAATGCCCTGTGCTGTACTATTACAGCAGCTCTGAACCTAACTACAGCTCACAGAAATATCTAGAATTGACAGGAATAACAAGAATTACCATCCCTACTGCTGTTAAAATTTACCTTTTGATTAAACAGAGGGGTTAAGGAACTCACCTCCACATCGCTCTCAAGCTACTGCTATCTCTGTACTGCAAAGTGAGTATTTGGACTCAAGAGAAATCAATGAAAGCTGAGCTTAAAAGACTACAAAAAATAGTCAGGCTTAGAAGGTCAAAAGGGATTTAGATCACCATTTTATATCAGCTCTTACAAAGAAATTGCAGTTCATTTGTTGTTTTAACATGTATTTAGTTTCCAAACTTGCTGTATCACCCAAAGGTCTTACCTCTCATTTTGTCTGGGGCAGAAAATTCAGCTGTTTATGGTAAGCAGATAAATACCACTAATGAAAGCATTAAGTACACGGTCGTTTTAAATACTGTTATTAACAAACCAACCTTCTCTTCTGAGCTTCAGAGTCTCTCCTGGCTCGTTCTAACGCCAGTTCTTCAGCTATTCTTTTCTTTAGTTCTTCATCATTAGCTACAATTAAAAGAAAATTAAATGAAACGTTAACAGAATACAACATATTCCTAATTACAGCAACAACTGCATAAAGCAGAGCTCTATTTTACTTTCTTTTTCCTATAAAGCAATTGGAGTGCTTTCTTGTGGCTTAAACACCTTTCATGCTTTAGCATATAACACTAGAAAGCCTTCAAAAATTAGGCTTATTAAATCATTTCTTAATTAGTGAAATCTGGAACATACAATATATGTTAAATTAAACGCATTTTTCTTAAGCAATGTGCCTTTATAAAGTAAATCTGAGGGCAGGTGGGATGGATGGGACTGAGACCCATCTTTATTCATATGGAAACAAGAAAAACACCTTCCCATGTAATGAATCAAGTATTTATCAAGTTTTACCCAACAAAGCACTTGCAACATCCTAGATATCCATACTTACTGTTTCTACTCTTAGAAAAAGGTTTTGACTCAAATTCTCCTCATTTTGTTTAAACAAGGAGACATAGAAAGAATATTTTCTTCACTCAAATCAATTAGTTGAAAGCCTGGTTAAGAATGGAAAAAGCAACTTCTTCAAGTATTTTTCTGTGGAAAAGTATGAAAGCAACTAATCTACAGGCTTGAAAAACACCTATAAGATTACCAAAAACCTATTCAACAAGGTTTTGAAATACATTACAGGTCCATTCCCAACTTTTTGATAGCCAAGGGCTCAGTCATGAAAGCCACTACACTGCTAATGTTCACTATTAACCACCTCCACAACAGGAGTTATTTGCTGTTACTTCCTTTAATAGAAGTTGTGGCAATGAAACAAGTTTCAATAAATTGGCAGAAGAAGTCAAAACAAAAAGGTTGTTTCAACCCACAGCTTTGGAGATGCCTTTGTATGTTTTATCTCTATCCATACATGGGAGGAATTAAAGAACAAAAAGAAAATACCCAGTCATAGAACCATGGAATCATTAAGGGTGGAAAAGACCTCCAAGATCAAGTCCAACTGTCAGCCCAACACCATCATGCCTACTAAGCCATGTCCCATCGTGCCACTCTTTTAACACCTCCAGGAATGTGGACTCCACCAGTTTCCTGGGCTGCTTCTTCCAATGCTTCACCATTCTTTTGGTAAAGAAATGTTTCCTAATATCCAATCTACACCTCCCCTAGTGCAACTTGAGGCCATTTCCCCTTATCCTATCACTTGTTTCTTGGGAGAAGAGACTAATGTCCACCTCACTAGAAACTCCTTCCAGGGAGCTGTAGAGAGCGATGAGGTCTCCTCTCAACCTCTTCTTCTCTGGACTGAACAATCCCAATTTTCTCAGCTGATTCTCGTAACACTTGTGCTCCAGACCCTTCATTAGCTGTGTTTCCCTTCTCCAGACACTTTCCAGCCCCTCTATGTCTTTCTTGGACTGAGGAGCTCAAAACTGAACCAAGGGTTCTAGGCGTGGCCTCACCAGGACCAAGTACAGGGGGTGGTATTTGGGTTGCATTTGCATTAAATATTTATGCGTACAGGCAGCATTCAACAACCGCTGGCAGTCAGAAACTTGGGGAGATGCTGGGGCAGAGGTGGAAAAGCCATCAGCCTCCTCTTTCAAAGCAAGGTAACCGTTTGCCCTGGAAGTGGAACATCCAGAATTCAGATCCTCCTAAGATCATAGAATGGTTTGAGTTGGCAGGGACCTTAAAGATCACCCAGTTCCAATCCCTCTGCCATAGTCAGGGAGACCTTCCACTGAAACAGGTTGCTCAAAGCCTCCTTGAGTCCACACATCATATCTACTCCAGTGAATTGCTCTCACCATGGAGCTACCATCTAATTTAAGCAGATATATCCTCTTCTTTTTTTTTTTTTTGACAAATAAAGCTAAAGAAAACGTGCCTTAGAGGACGCCTAGTGATTAAAAGACAAAACTAGTACATCCTCTGATTCCAGTACCCCCTTTGTGGAACCAGTTATTTGTTTCACAAGAGGCAGCAATTAGATTTTTAACAACAGAGACACACAAAAAATGCCAGTGACAAACAGCTGCCTATCTCAGTGAGCTCTTCTCCAGGAATTTGCTTCATCTGCAACAATTGTCCAACATCATTAGCTTACGTTCCCATTATAGGTAATAGCGTTCAGTCTGCAATTCCTCTCATTCTAAACCAGACTTTTAAAACAGTGAATTTTATGAATGAATGGAGCAATTTCATCGACTATACGGGAGTCTTGGCCAACTAATTCAGTTACAACCATCTTAAGCAAAGCAGAACGAATCGATATCCATCCTGCCAGATGCAGAAAATGCTTTGATGGCAGAAGCAGAGTTGTGTTTTGGAAAACATGGGCTGGAGACACGTGTGAATGCCATATATTAACATAAATGAAACTTATACATGATCCCCCTTTAAGTACCTGAAGGCTCTGAAGAGACTTTATAGAAGCCTTCCAGTATGAAAGGGGCTACAGGAAAGCTGGAGAGGGGCTCTTCATCAGGGAGCACAAGGATGGGATGAGGGGGAACAGTTTTAAGCTGAAAGAAGGGAGATTTAGATGAGATCTTAAGACGAAACGTTTTTATGTAAGGGTGGTGAGGCACTGACCCAGGTTGCCCAGAGAAGCGCTGCCTGCCCCATCCCTGGAGGTGTTCAAGGCCAGGCTGGAAGGGGCTTGGAGCAACCTGATGCAGTTGGAGGTCCCTGCCCATGGGAGGAGTTTGGAACTGGATGATCTTTAATGGTCCCTTCCAACCCAAACCATTCTATGATTCTACGATTTTAAAATTCAGAGGCAGTTATAAATCTTGTAACTGTCACAAGGATTGGATGAAAAAGCAAAACCCTGTTTTAGTTGCACCATCCCTACCGACAGTTGGCAGCATCCCACTGTTTTCTCCTCTGATGCTATGAGGAGACTCTCCATTTGAGAAGATACTGAATTGTTACAGTACACCTGTACCTTTCCAAATTAAATCAGCTCATCACAGTTAACTGTGTGGTCAGAAGAGGGAAAAAGTTCCGCAAAATACCAGGCAACCGTAAGGATCCTATTTCTGTATTCCATCACACATTTATCTCGTCACACCTGAGCAAGCATCACGAACCAAAACAAGAGAGGTTAAGGTTCTGCATTTGTGCATTTAGAAATTATTAAGCTGTCATAAAAAGAAAGAATTTATTTCACATCACAGCAACCGTACTCACAGAATAATCTGAAAACCCATGATTGGGAGTTTCTTACTGCAGTCCTGCTCAATGTGAGAATACACAAAATGTTGTATAAGTTTACTGTTCAATGGCACCTACATCATGAATTTTATCATTCTGGTGTGCAAAACTGAGTACAAGAACTCTTAACAAACCACAGAGCAGCTTTAAGTCGTAATGAGGAAAGATTCAGGCATCAGCAATAAAGACATTTGACCTCAACAATCAATAAGGTTGCCCATCGATCAGCTCAATACTAATAGGGAATAAAAGTGAAGCTATAGATCATTCACTAGAATTATTGTAAGATATAATTGGGTAGCTCCCAAATGGGAACTTTATGATGTTTCGGTAACAAATTGCAGTTCTACAAGTAGGAGGGATTTGTTCTGGGGGAAGAAGCATTTAAAAAGAGAAAAGTTAATTTATTAGAAAAAGCATCAGGGGGAAAAAAGAAAGGAACTGAGTCTAGAGAGAAGCAAAAACAACTCTCTATGATGGCAGTTGCTGCCCAGACTTATGGGGCATTAAAAACAGACAGCTGACCATTAAACTACTGGGGGATAGTAGAACCTGGTGGGTGTAAAGCTGCTAAAATAAGCCTGATCGCCAGTTGGATGAGGCTTTGAACAACCTGCTCCAGAAGAAAGGTGTCTCTGCCCATGGCAGAGGGCTTGGAAATGGATGATCTTTAAGGTCCCTTCCAACCCAAACCACTCTGTGATTCAGTGATAAATATGCAGCAGTGCCCCAAAATTATGCTACCACCCCCCACCCCCTTTAGTATTTCAAGTTCTTCAGGACACTGAAATCAATGTCAACATCATAGTAGGTGCATCCTAGAGCAGACTAATTTGGAAGATTTTCAGGCAAGTACATTGAGGAAGGTCAAACTTGCATCCCAGTGCTTTCTTATGCTCCTAAAG
This sequence comes from Phaenicophaeus curvirostris, assembly GCF_032191515.1. Lineage (NCBI taxonomy): Eukaryota > Metazoa > Chordata > Aves > Cuculiformes > Cuculidae > Phaenicophaeus > Phaenicophaeus curvirostris. The sequence goes on along the minus strand of NC_091392.1, from coordinate 2,095,601 downwards.
GAGTGGAAAATGAACGTATCCCCAGCATTTCCCAAGTCTGAATGTGCTAACGCACAGCTCACATCACACGACAGTTTAGACAGATGGTCAGTAATGAGAACTTCACTCAAAAAGCCATAGTCCTACAGCCAGAAATAACTCTTTTCTGTCCTCTTAGCATGTGAAGAGTGGATGCTGATAGGTGTCTGACAAGCAGTATTCTCTCCAGGGTAATGGGAATGGAGTGCCACCAGCTGCATGACCAACGGGCTCATTTTCATGCTCAGATCTAGCAGCAGGTTGCATAATTCTTAAGAGAGTGACCAAACTGCTCCACGTCACAACATCACAGGCACAGAACATCTCTCCGGGATAAAACCCACAGAGCTCTTGCCTGCACCTTAGCAGATTGAGCAGTGGCTGACAACAGACAATGACATTTTGATGGCCTCCCAGACGCAGTAACTTGAAATTTCATATTTGTCCACCTACTCTTTTTGAAAAGTTTGTAAGACGTGGTTATTTATGCCCAGTACTACAGTGCAAATGCATGATGCATTTCCCCCGCTTCGTGCACCTTCTAACCTTAAAAAGAGTACAGCTAATTCAGTCAATTATTTCCTCCCATACAAGGACAGGGTGAGAGAGTTGGGGTTGTTCAGCCCAGAGAAAAGAATGCTCCAGGGACACCTTAAAGCAGCTTCCAGTACTGAAAGGGGCTCCAGAAAAGCCGGGGAGGGACTCTTGATCAAGGAGTACAAGGATAGGACAACAGGGAACGGTTTTAAGCCGAAAGACGGGAGATCTTGATGAGGTACTAGGAAGACATTTTCTCCTGTGAAGGTGGTGAGACACTGGCCCAGGTTGCCCAGAGAAGCTGCTGATGCCCCATCCCTGGAGGTGTTTAAGGCCAGGGTGAATGGGGCTTTGAGCCACCTGATCCAGTGAAAGGCATCCCTGCCCATGGTGCAGGGCTTGGAACCAGATGATCTTTAAAGTCTCTTCTGACTCAAACTATTCTAGGATTCTGTGATCAGCATTTAGACCATTTTCAAGGACTGCAAGGACAAGATAACATACACATGTGGCAGAGTTAAATCCCCTCCCTATGCACACAGAGAAAAAGGTAATTTTTTTCTTTCACATTTAAAAGAAAGGTTTAAGAGCATGGAAGAAAGAGGAAACAAGAGTCAAAGATCAGATCTGAAGGAACCGTAACACATCCAATACGTGTCTACTGGCCAAAATCTGTGACTGTACACACCAAACAGGGGAGAGGTGACCTCCAGAATACAAGTTACAGCGCATTTACTCAAGTCCTCTGCCAAATCATTCCAGTTACTTTCTGCATGCAGACAGATGTGTGCAGCAAAACGTTATGAGGACACCCCTCACAGAGACTGTGTTTTGTTTTGAAAGAACTCAGAGTGGGCTGGCAGTTATGGAAGCCTAAGAGCATTCTCCACAGGGCTGTGTTTCACCACTTTTTCATTCAGGTTTTTCCAGATAACGAAGACACTCCAAGATCCCTATCCATCCCACTGCCTTCTGCTTCTCCTCTGAAGGAGGCTTATTCTCCCACTTCTATTCTCCCCCAGTAAAGCCTTTGACACAGTTTCTCACAGCATTCTGCTTATGAAACTGTCACCTCTGGCCTGGACAGGCGCACACTCTCCTGGGTGGAAAACTGGTTGGCTGGAGGGCCCAGAGAGTGGTGGGACATGGTGGGAAATCCAGCTGGAGGCCAGTGACAAGTGGGGTTCCCCAGGGCTCAGTGCTGGGTCCAGCCCTGTTCAATGTCTTTATCAATGATCTGGATGAAGGCATCGAGTGCACCCTGAGCAAGTCTGCAGACGACACTAAGCTGGGTGGAAGTGTCGATCTGCTGGAGGGTAGGGAGGCTCCAAAGGGATCTGAACAGGCTGGATCGCTGGGCTGAGTCCAATGGCATGAGGTTTAACAAGGCCAAATGCCAGGTCCTGCACTTGGGGCACAACAACCCTGTGCAGTGCTACAGACTAGGAGAAGTCTGTCTAGAAAGCTGCCTGGAGGAGAGGGACCTCGGGGTGTTGGTTGACAGCGACTGAACATGAGCCAGCAGTGGCCCAGGTGGCCAAGAAGGCCAATGGCATCTTGGCTTGGATCAGAAACAGCGTGACCAGCAGGTCCAGGGAGGTTATTCTCCCTCTGGACTCGGCACTGGTGAGACCGCTCCTCGAATACTGTGTTCAGTTCTGGGCCCCTCACCACAAGAAGGATGTTGAGGCTCTGGAGCGAGTCCAGAGAAGAGCAATGAAGCTGGTGAGGGGGCTGGAGAACAAGACTTACAAGGAGCGGCTGAGGTACCTAGGGTTGTTTTTTCACAGAAAGGGTCATTGGGCTGCCCCAGGGAGGTGGTTGAGTCACCTTCCCTGGAGGCATCCTTGCTTAAAAGACGGGTGGATGAGGTGCTCAGGGGCATGGCCTAGTGGTTGATAGGAATGGTAGAACTCGATCATCCTGGGGGTCTTTTCCAACTTAGTGATTCTGCAACTCTTTCAAGGCCCCAAAACCTACGGAAATGCTTTCGGAAGCTATTCTAGACACAGGTATTGATTTAGTGCTTCAACCAGAATAAGAAAGTATACAACCAATACATTTTCCAGGGTCCAAAAGGCTTCAAAGATATGCAGGGACAGCTGATAAGGAGAGAGCAGCCAAGGGTACTGAAAAACTGACACACTTAACAACAGGCACAGAGGTTTCAGACATACAATACGCCCTTCATCTTAGAACTTTAGAGGCCCTCCACCAGCAGTACTGGAGCAAAGCAAAGAGCTTCACATAGTAACAAATACTCTGGAGAGGCAATCAGCAATTTCACCTCCTAAGTCTGCTATAGGCTGGTGCATAAGGGTATGAGCAACTCAGCTACTCTCGGAATATGTTTCCCCAATTTCTCTACACTTGCTTCTCAGAAGATCTAAATCCATACCTTCTCCCTCTCATTCTGTTGTGGTCTGAGCTAAAGCAGGATCAGTTTCTAACTTCAGTTTGTGAGACCTCATCTGGAGTATCGTGTCCAGTTCTGGAATCCTCAACATGAGATGGAACGGGTCCAGAGGAGGGTTTTAAAGATGATCTGAGGGCTGGAGCACCTCCCATACCACGACAGGCTGAGAGAGTTGGGTTTGTTCAGCCTGGAGAAGAGAAGGCTCCAAGGACATCTTATAGCGACCTTCTAGTACCTGAAGGGGCTACAAGAAAGCTGGGGATGGACTGTTTACAAAGGTTTGTAGTGATAGGACTAGGAGCAACAGGTATAAATTGGAGAGAGGCAGATTTAGACTAGACAGAAGGAGGAACTTCTTCATGATGGGAGTGGTGAGGCAGTGGAACAGGTTGTCCTTGTGGATGCCCCATCTCTGGAGATGTTCAGGTCCAGGATGGATGGGGCTTCTTGGGCAGCCTGATCTAGTGGGATCAGTTCCAACCCCCATGGCAGGGGGGTTGGAACTAGATGATCTTTAAGGTTCCTTCCAACCCAAACTATTCTATGATTCTATGATCAGGTATAGCAGACACCTGCAGCCTCTGAAAGATTAGCCTGGGAAATCAGGAATACAATATGAAGAAATTAATCACAACCTCTAAGCCTGCAGAGCTGGGAATCCGCCCATTAGTCTTGCACTTGCAAAAGATCATTAATGCAAACAGCTTTTATTATCAGGCACCTTAACTAAATCCTCTTGAAAGAGCAGGTGCATTAAGTTATTAACTAAGAGGCACTTTGGTTTGATACAATCAAACAGCTTTTAGAAAATACTTGGCTAAATAATATTCAGAGAATTAATTTACCAAAAAACAGGGGGGGGGGGGGGGAATAAAAGAAAACAAATCAGTTCTACATTTCCTTTTCATTCAGCTTTGCCGCTAAAAAGAACGTCCTTCAGAGAGGACTCTTGATTCAAAGGCCAGGACAGAATTATACCCATGTTCTCCATGCCATTTGACCACCTTCCTTAGAGATAAAAATCCGCGTTTACAACAACTACCTCCAAGGATGGAAACAGCAGAGCCCTGCTGGGCACCATGTTTCAGTGTCTGATGATATCTCCTTACAGGTCAAATTCACTCTTTCGATGTGCGTCCCTAGTTTAGTGTCTTCCTGCCATGCACCATCATGAAGAGACTGATTCTGTCTCCTCAAGGACTTCCTTGCTGGAAGGGCAAATCCAAGCCTAACAAGACCAGGTCCCTTAGTTTCTCCTCTCACATTTCACACCATCGCTACTTCACCCAAGCAGCTCTGCAGTGTGTTTGGGGCTGCACCAGCAAATCTGCCTTCAAATAAACAAGTCCACAAGGAAGTCCTCAACATAGGAAAGACATGGAGATGTTGGAGCGAGTGCAGAGGAGGCCAAAAAAAATTACCCAAGGCCCGGAGCACCTTCCACACAGAACAGGCTGAGAGAGTTGGAGTTGTTCAGCTCAGAGAAGAGAAGGTTCCAGGGAGACCTTATAGCAGCCTTCAAGTACTTAAAGGAGCTCCAGAAAAGATCAAGACAGACTGTTTAGCAAGGCCTGTTGTGACAGGACAAGGAGCAATGGTTTTAAACTAAGAGAGGGGAGACATAGACTGGATATAAGAAAGAATTTCTTTACAATGAGGGTGGTAAAACCCTGCAACAGGTTGCCCAGGGAGGTAGTTGAGGCTCCATCCCTGGAACCGTTCAAAGTCAGGTTGGACTGGGCTCTGCGCAATCTGGTCCCGTTGAAGACGTTCCTGCTCCTGCAGGGGGATTGGATTGGATGACCTGTAAAGGCCTCTTCCAACCCCATGATTCCATAAGAGACATCCCATGCCATTTAAATGAAGGACACCTTGAGTGCAACCCAGAGGACTCAAGCAGGTGAAAGAGATAAAAAACCATAATGCGCAATCTTCAAATTAGTGTCTGAAAGCATCAACAAGGCAACAAACAAGAAGCTACGCGTGCAATTGGGTTCATCCTTTACATCACCACTCAGTGTGAGGAAAGTGTATTTATAAAATCAGTGGTAAATTACTGTCACCGATTAGAAACAGAGGACAGAGAGTACGAGTAATGGGAAAGCTAAGCAAAGACTTCAAACTCTGCGCAAGAATAGACTAAGATAACTATAATCAAGACTTTGGAATACAGGAAAACTTTAAAAGGGAGAAAATGAGGCCAAGCAAGCTGAGCAGCACAACACAAATTCCGGTTTGAAAAATGAATTTCACACACGTTGGAAAGCACAACACAATTTTATCTCATATTTTGACGTTTTTTAAATCGACCACAATCACAAGCAAGTCCTGCACACAAATAAAATTTGTTTAATGGCCAGCTCAGCATGAAAAAGAAGAAGGTAGAATGGGAAGAGAAAGTCCAAGGTAAGTGCATAATACATAAAGATTGAGAGAATATAAAAAATAGACAAAATAGGATGCACCCCCATGCTTCCTCAAGCATAGCATTTTATCAGTCTTTCCACACAACAGATAAAATTAAGGATAAGTTTTGCTGGGATCTATTTCAGTTCCACCAAAATTTATGAGCTCAACATAATAATGACTTCTGAAAAGTTCTCCAAACAATTTTGTCCAATAGCTTACGTTAACATTTTCTTTCTTTTAAGGTAAAGGGAACATTAGAAAATCTAGTCTGTGAAACAAAGCATAAAAACGTGAGAGATTTGGGGGCTTGGGTATTTTTTTTGTGTCAGAAGCACTAACACGGACTGCTTTCTCACGGATCCACACTGCACATTTGTCTGCCCCCTCACATCAATCCAAGCTGATCTCTCTTGTCCCTACACTAGGAAAAAAATTTTCACAGAAAGGGTCACTGGGCACTGGAACAGGCTGCCCAGGGAGGTGGTTGAGTCACCTTCCCTGGAGGTGTTTAAGGCACAGGTGGACGAGGCGCTGACGGACATGGGTTAGTGATTCATGGGAATGGTTGGACTCGATGATCCGGTGGGTCTCTTCCAACCTGGTGATTCTATGATTCTACAATATTGTCTTCCTTGAGGACTTCTAGTTTGGCTTGGCCATACACAGCTTTTGCAGAAACTGTGCCAATCTGCCAGCCACAGCATGTGTGTGGAGTGGTCAACCTTCAGCAAAACCACCTGCAGTTGAAGGCTTCCTCCCCACAAAGGCATTTCTCTTACTGCCTCCTTTCTACCCAGCCACTGATTCATCAAAACTAACTGGGGCCTTGAGCCTTGCAGCCCCCTCTTACCTAGACTTGACTGAAATCACGGAACCATAGAATGGTTTGGGTTGAAAGGGACATTAAAGATCATCTAGTTCCAACCCCCTGCCATGCACAGGGACACCTCCCACTGGACCAGGGTGCTCAAAGCCACATCCAACCTGGCCTTGAACACCTCCAGGGAGGGGACAGCCACCACTTCTCTGAGCAACCTGTCCCAGTGCCCCCCCACCCTCACAGGAAAAAATGTCTTCCTAAGATCTCACCTCAATCTCCCCTCTTTCACCTTAAAACCATTCCACCTCATCCTATCCCTGCCCGTCCCCCACTTTGCCATAGGCCCTGTCAGTACTGGAAGGCTGCTATAAAGCCTCCCTGGAGCCTTCTCTTCTCCAGACTAAACAACCCCAATTCTCTCAGCCTGTCCTCATATGGGAGGTGCTCCAGCCCTCAGATCATCTTTCGTGGTCTTCTCCAGACTTGCTCCAACAGATCCATGTCCTTCCTGTGTTGCAGACTCCAGAACTGGATGCAGGACTCCAGGTAGGGTCTCGCAAGAGCAGAGTAGAAGGGCAGAATCACCTCCCTTGACCTTGGTCACAAACTTTCTTGAAGCCCAAAAGAATTAAAATCAAGAGAGGAAAAAAAGTCTAAACATCACTGAAGTGGGGTTGGACAACACAGCTTCAAAGTATGCACCAACCAGTCCCAGAAACACAAACACTCCTTTTTTGCTGCAAAAATTACTTCACAATTACTTACTACTGATCCAATATTGACAACAGAGCATCAGGGCATTCAAGCCATCGATCTGATCCGGTGAGACAGTTCTCATGTCCCTGTGCACATTACGTATGAGCATTAACCAGCTCGCTTGTGACAACGGACCTTAGGGCTGTCTTCAAACCTATCATCCATCTCAGTAGCTGGCAGGGCAACTGCATCTTTGTAGACGTTAAAGTTAATGAAGATGTCACAAGGAAAATTCCTAACTGCACACTAATAGCCATAAATATTGAATCGGAAAGCACAGGTCGGCAATTTGGTACCTTTCCAGTATCAAGCTACAAGCCTATAAACACACAACGGGTCTTCCACAATTAAACCACTTCTTCTATCCACATTCCCATTTAAGATGCGTAATATGCAAATAGTCTAGATTTATAGGTAACAAACAGTCCAGTTTGGTCCATATCTGAATTACATATATCACAAAAAAACATCAATATCAACAGTAGACATTTAAGTTGAAAAGCAGAGAAAAAAGAAAATACCAAATTCATCACTCTTAATTTAGAAATAGTAGCCAACTATATCGACGACAGGCACTCAAGTAGCATAGTTTCCATTAGACTCAGGAGGAAAAAAATTTACATAATTTATTTATTACTCTATTAAACAACAAGAAAATATTGATACCATGCCTGACATTCTCAAAGTTGCCTCAAGTGGCTAATGAGAGAAACAAAACTTGTCTCCTCCCTGAAACAGAACCACAGGATGGTTTGGGTTGGAAGGGACCTCAAAGATCATCCAGTTCCAATGTCCTGCCACGACCAGGGACACCTTCCACTGCATCAGGTTGGTCAAAGCCCCATCCAACCTGGCTTTGAACACCTCCAAATAGATTACTGGAGGTCCAGTTCTGAGTCTAAGTTCCTTATGCTCAAACTAAGAAATAACAAACCATCCCTTCATTCCACCAGCACTGAAGAAAAAAACTCCCTAAATAACTTATTTGCTTTAAAGTCCACAATATCTGTTTCTCTCCCCGTCTCTCTCAACAACAAAGGGATCCCTTGGAGACCCTCAGGAACTTTGCTGGTTTACATATGAGTGAACTATGGAAAACAAGAATCTTCATGTGCCACAACAGTTGCTTCTATGAGTGATCTTATTACACACTTCCCAGATTTCTTTATTATGCGCCATGGATCAGGGCATGGGGAGCATTTAAACTGTTGTTTGTTGTGGGGTTTTTTAATCACAGGTTTGGGTTGGAAGGAACCTTAAAGATCATCCACATCCTGCCACGGGCAGGGACACCTCCCACTGGACCAAGTTGCTCAAGGCCCCTATTAATTTAATTATAAATTTTTAAAAAATAGCAATCTTAATCCATTTTCAGGCTCTAGCCAGCTAGATCTCCATTTAAATTCAGAATTACAAGCATTTCCTACTATTGTGGATTCAGTACAAACACAAAGCACGCCTCCAAGGAGAGAAATTTGTATTAACTGCTAAACACTGGTAATGTGCAGCAATACTTTAACAAGCTCATAGGATAATTAAATACAAAAACAATGCAATTAAGTGTGCATAATTTAAAAATATTAAATATTTTAGTTTCCAAAGGCGCTCTCGCATATATTACATTATTTATTTTACAACATAAATGTGAGTATCAATCAATTTATACTAATTTAAATTTGAAACAAGATGGCACATCATCTAGAAATAAGAAAGGAAAGTTAATTCATGTTATATCTAGAAGATCCTCTCTTCAGAATCCCATTACTGTTGTGACTTTAGCAGTAAATCAAACAACGAACTGATGGGGGGAGCTGGAAAAAAAAAGGGGAGAGCAGCATAAGATCCTTCCCCTGAAATTCTTTGAATCAGGTTCTATCTGCTCATGCTAAACAGCTACATTTAACTAGAATCAGTCCTTTCTGAGATCTGCACCTAAATGAAAAAAAGAGTTTTCATTACTCCCAACCTGTCCAAGGTTACATTCTAGTAAAAAAATATCAAGTCAATAGAAATAGATACATACAAACCACAAAGACAGAAAATTAAAGGATGCAAATAGTTGTGGTAAATGGAGTTAAGAGCAACACAGCTGGTGAAGGGGCTCTGACTATGGAGAAACGCTTTACTGTGAGAGTGATGAGGCACTGGCCCAGGTTGCCCAGAGAAGTTGTGGATGCCCCATCCTTGAAGGTATTCAAGGCCAGGCTGGATGAAGCTTTGCGCAGCCTGGTCCAGCAGGAGGTGTCTCTGCCCATGGCTGCCCCATCCCTGAGGGTGTTCAAGACCAGGTTGGATGAGGCTTTCAGCAACCTGATTCACAGCAGGGAGGTTGAAACTGGAGGGGCTTTAAGGTCCCTTCCAACCCAAACCATTCTACAATACGAAAAATGTGCACACTTAAGACAGACAGAACACCCCATCTTAGGGGATGTAAGTTAGATGTAACAGGTGACAGACACAGGGAAGCGCTGCAAGAGAAGAAACATTTCAACCAAACCTTCTTACCAACACATCCTTCTCAATCACCTCCATAACCAAAGTTATTTTGTATATGTACACACTTATTTCAGCAACCGTTTAGCCATAAGTCATTTTGCCAGCCTATAGATTTTAAATAATTAAGAAAAGTAATAATGACACATCAGTGTCACTGCCCTTTACAAGACTACCACTGGCAGAATAACCCGAGATTGAAACCAAGAGCTGAGAGGCTTGACATCTCCACTGTCTTTGCGAGTAATTCCTTCTGCACGCACACTGTAAGCCTTTTCTCACTGAATACAATGGATAAAAGCATCAGGATGCCATAATTCAACATTTAAAAGTAATCATATTGTAAGCAATAATGGGAAGCAGTTTACGATTCTGCTTTCAACAGGATTAAGCATGCAGTGCTCTTTCAGGACAATTTAAGTTTCTGATCTTTACAGGTTAATGCAAAGCTATTTTATCTGACAGTATGGGGAAATTTACTGCTATCTCTTTATTTTCTTTGACAAAATAATCTCTAAATTATTTCACCACATGTACTAAACTCTCAACCCTTTCACCACATAGGCTGCATCAAAAGAAGTGCAACCAGCAGGGCAAGGGAGGGGATACTCCCCTTCTATCCTGCTCCTGTGAGACCCCACCTGGAGTCCTGTGTCCAGTTCTGGAATCCCCAACAGAAGAAGGATATGGAACTGTTGGAACAGGTCCAGAGGAGGCCACAAAGATGATCAGAGCTCCTCTGCTATGAGAACAGGCTGAACGAATTGGGCTTTTTCAATCTGGAGAAGAGAAGACTCCAGGGAGACCTTAAAGCAGCTTCCAGTACCTGAAGGGGCTACAAAAAAGCTGAGGAGGGACTTTTTACAAGGGGGTGTAGTGATAGAATAAGGAGGAATGGGTTTAAATTGGAAGGGGGAAAATTTTGATTAGACATTACGGATAAATTCTTCATGATGAGGGTGGTGAGGTGCTGGCAGAGGTTGCCCAGGGAGGTCGTGGCTGCCCCATCCCTGGAGGTGTTCAAGGCCAGGTTGGATGGGAATTTGAGCAGCCTGATCCAGTGGGAGGTGTCCCTGCTCATGGCAGGGCAGTTGGAACTGGATGATCTTTAACATCCCTTCCAACCCAAACCATTCTATGACTTCATGAAACAACTTCTCCCATAATAGCAGATAGTGCAATAATCATGTATTTCAACACAAAATCACTAGGAAAAATGGTTTATAAACTAAAAGATCTCTTTAGTTTTACACTTAGAAGTCGCCACTAATTGCAAAGCATTACTAAGTGCTATTGCCCAGGCCAGTGCTCCCAAATGGGAGTCTCCGTACTGTCAAGGCTATATAAATAGCAAAGTTTGATGTACAGTTCATCTACCATCATCCTTAAAGCAGACTCTCCAGCTGTGATTGCAGACAATCAGTGGCATTGAAAAGTCCATCTTCCTCAATTACAGCTCTGGATTACAGTCGCTTTGGACAGGAATAAGGTTGCCAAAGCCGCTCATCACTCTGAATCAGAAAGCCCTCTGCTGAGGATATTTTCACATTCTTTCCATCAGTGGGGATACAAGCCCAGAGCAGCCCTAGGCATCAAATTTTACCATCAAATGTCCACGTTTCAACTGCTTGTGGGGCAGGAGGCCCTGCATTTATATAAGCGTTGTTCAAACTGCAGGGCACCTAGCAATTCGTATCCTGCATTCACTTTTGGTCTATCACTACAAGAAGGAAATTGAGGGGCTGGAGCGCGTCCAGAGAAGAGCAATGAAGCTGGGGAAGAGGTTGGAGAACAAATCTTATGAGAGGTGACAGAGGGAACTGGGGCTGTTTAGCCTGGAGGAAAGAAGGCTGAGGGGAGACCTTATCACTGCCTACAACTTCCCGAGAAGGAGGTTGTAGCGACGTAGGGGTTGGTCTCTTCTCCCAAGTGACAGGTGAGAGGATGAGGGGAAATCGCTCCAAGCTGCACCAGGGTAGGTTCAGATTAGACATCAGGAAAAAAATACCTTCACCAAAAAGATTATCAGGCACTGTGGCAGTCTGCCCTGGGAGGTGGTTGACTTGCCATCCCTGGAAGTATTTAAAAGACAGGGAGAGGAGGTGCTCAGGGATATGGTATAGTAATGCCTTGAAGGCATTCCAAGCCAGGTTGGATGGGGCTTTGAGCAACCTGATCCAGTGGAAGGTGTCTCTGCCACTGGCAAGGGGTCTTGGAACTGGACGACCTTTAAGCTCCCTTCCCATGCAAACCATTTCATGATTCCATGACTTAAAGCAATCTATAAACGCAGTGCAAAATTTTAAAGGGAGTAAAAATTTTCCAGTATATGCTGAGTATTCAGGTAAAAAAAGTGTAACCATCTCTGTATCAAGTCCTGATTTTATTTATTGATGACATGGGCACAGAAACTGCACAAAATCTGAAAGCAATCACTTCACTGAGAATTAGGTACAGAGGAGCCTGCAGTGATAAGTAAGTGGATCTTTAACAGCTGTTGTGCTATGCTCAAATCTAATCTCCTGTTTGTTCATTCAAGTTATAACAACAGGCTGATATGTGGGTGTTTGGTATCAGTGCAGAGAAAACAGTAATTCCTGAATTTCTTCATTCAGCTCAGATGCAGAACTGCAGCACATTCAGTCTCTTCACTGCTGACTCGAGCAGGATACAGGGAACAGAATTTAAAGAGCAGCTGTAACAAGGTCCTGTAGATGAGAATCACCGACTCAGAAAGGGAAGCACAGGAGAATCTGTAGGTACTTCTCCTGCCTTGAGGATAACATTTCCAGATTCCTACATCCCATAAAGCAGCATGTTTGTTTTAGAGAATAATCTGAGACTCAAGGTTCAGTCACAAAGCAACAGAACACTTATTTCGTGTAATATTAACGGTAGGACACAAGAAGTCAGATTAGAAACAGCTACTGTGCACATTTCAAATCTCGGCACCACAAAAGTATCATAGAATCTCTTGGTTGGAAAAGGCCTTTGAGATCATTGAGTCCAACTACACCGGTCCACTACTAAACCAGATCCCTGAGCACCTAATCTCCTCATCTTTTAAACACCTCCAGTGATGGGGACTTAACCACCTCTCTGGGCAGCCTCTTACAGCCCCCTATCAAGGCGACTGGCACTGCTTGCACAGAAGCAAGGATATATTTCTATCGAGGGAAGAGGAGGTGACTTACAAAGCGTTGTAATGAGCTTTCAGCTTCTGCGAAACCAGCTTTGTATTTAATTGTCAGCAGGCAGCTACAGTATTGTCAACTTTGAAATGTGGTAACTGAAGAATTTCCAGCACTGTGTTACTGCTTGTAAGATAACTGAAAACCAGTGGTAAACAATATAAAAAATACGATGTTTATGACTATTTTCATTATTGAGCAGTTATACATAAGAAAGGACAAATGCTGAAATGTTTAAAATTCTCACATCATCTAACACCTATGGGGTGATGAAATCTGCTAACAAAAACAACGTTTCAAATGGCTGGTCTCTAAAGTGATCTAATATTTACAACACTAAAAAGCTGTCAGTGGTGGAGACAGCCTAAGTTGAAGTTGTTAGCAGTAAGAAAAACAAGATAGTAGAGAAGGACACAGTTAGTAGCAGCATTGTCAAAATCAAGGAGATCTCTTTCCGTTCTACAAATAAAATGCTTTGATTAGTCACCAAGCAGCACATTAATGCAGCATGAAGGAGCAAATGCAAGGTCTTGTAGCACCTCAAATGCGAATCCAAGAACTTAAAGAGGTACAGGGGAGAAGAAAAAAGTTGTTCTAGCAGGCAAGAGGTGTCCTAATAATACTTCACAATGAGGGCAGTGGGACGCTGGCACAGGTTGCCCAGGGAAGTTGTGGCTGCCCCCATCCCTGGGAGAGTTCAAGGCCAGGCTGGATGGGGCTTTGAGCAACATGATCCAGTGGGAAGTGTCCATGCCCATGGCAGGGGGGTTGGAACTAGATGGTCTTTAAGGTCCCTTCCAACCCAAACCATTCTATGATTCTATGATCTCCCCATGTTCAGAAATGTCACTTAAGAAAAAAAAAAGAAGAAATATTTTGGAAGTCAAGCATTTTGGATGAACCACTCAACTCCTTCTGTACAAAGCTCCAGAGATTAAGGGGAAGTAGAAGTCCTTCATAGGACAGGATGAAGCACCATATCTCACCCCTAGCCTGAAAGACTATCCTAGATTAGAAGCTTATTTTTCAGATGACTAACGTTAGGTTAATGAACAAACACAGTTAATGAAGCTAAAAATGTGAATCAGATAACCTGGCTTGATGAAGCACCGTCAGAAGTACCAACAAACCTATCACCCAAAGAGAAGAAAACAATGTCCTGCCTCTAGATTCAAAAACCAAGTAGCAATATCTGAAAATTGCAATTTTCAGTCTGGTGTTCCCCCAAACTTTAGTCATACATGATTGAAAATCCAGGATTTCAACACACACACTACCTAGTCTTGGAAAAAACACTGCAGGAGCAGCTGAAACTGCCTACTATTCCCCTAAGGCAGGAGACATGAACTCTCTAAGTGGTTGCATCCTGTTTAACTCAAAAACAACCTGCACAAAGCTTTCCAGAAGCAGCATTATAAAATATTTCATACTTAACCTGCCGGATCTGACAAGTGATGAAGAGTTTTAGCAACACTTCGCTGCTGTCTGAAGATGAAAGAATAAAACAAAGCTTTTCTTTTCCTCTTAATGCAATAAACCACACATTTAACGCATTCTTTAATATCACACTGAAGTTTCTCTAACTGGTAAATAAACTGTGATGGAAAGAAAAGTGGCATTTACTATTAAAACCTCTAGGTTTTATTACTTGGAGGTCTCCTTGTCCTGCACAATGATGTCTCATCGCTTCACTGGCGGCTCCATTTAGAAATACTTGTATTCATTCTCCCCTTGTCCCTCACTTTATTTTATTGACAGCTACTCAGCAGAGACATAATTTGGATAAGAATATATTTTAGTATAAAATCAGAGAGGCTGCCATACAGCAGAACAACAATTCCTTTGCACAGCGCTATCAAGACTAATACTGATGAAAGCAAACAGCTCTAATTTAGTCACTGAGTTTATTTCATTAAAATTATCAATATATTTGATTTTACTCTTTAAGATTAAAAACAAAAATCATTCAAACTGCTCCAAATGACTCCTATTCTAACAATCCTTTAAATTAGAGACCCTTTTATCTTCATCAGTTATCTGTTTTGACCTATAATCCCAGGAAGGTCTCTGAAGGACAAAGGAGACACGGCTGGGGTTTATTCTGGTGCTCAGACACAGCACAAACCAGAGAAGGCTGAAATTTAAGAGGAAATATTAAATAGTTCAATCTCTACTCTTGCAATCTTCAACATAATTAACTCTCAATATGAACCAAGAACCTGAGCATGTGTGAACCCTGATTTCTGCAAGAACGCACGTGGGAGATTTCTAACAAGGGCACAACAAATGCGTCCCAGACACACATCATCTTCTGGCACCTTCTGATTTCTAATGGATGTAACTGAAATTAAGGATGTAGTAATAGATGTAACTGAAAGAAAGAAAAAATGAAGGGAAAAAAAATAAAAGAATGGGAAAAAAATCATTTTGCCAGATAGAATTTTACTTGATTCCGACATTAAAAAAACCCACACCAAAATCCCAAACTGAAAGAAAAAAACCTATATTGCCCAAAATCCAAAAATCCACTGTCTTTCCACAAGTCTGAAACCTCAACATAAGAATATGAGGGCTACATGGATGATCAGAGGGCTGAAGCACCTCCCATGAGGACAGGCTGAGAGAGTTGGGGTTGTTCAGCCTGGAGAAGAGAAGGCTCTGAGAAGACCTTATGGATACCTTCCAATACCTGAAGAGGGTTACAAGAAAGCTGGGGAGGGACTTTTTGCAAAGGCATGTAGTGACAGGACAAGGGGCAATGGCTAGAAATTGAAAAGGGGCAGATTTAGACTAGACATACGGAGAAAATACTTCACAATGGCTTGGATCAGCCATGGTGTGGCCAGCAGAAGTAGGGAAGGGATCGTCCCCCTGTACTCAGCACTGGTGAGGCCAGACCTCGAATCCTGTGTTCAGCTTTGGGCACCTCATTACAAGAAGGACACTGAGCTGCTGGTCCGTGTCCAGAGAAGGTCAATGAAGCTGGGGAAGGATCTGGAGAATAAGTCTTATGAGGAACACCAGGGAGGTCCAGGGACTATTTCCTCTGGAGAAGATGAGGTTGAGCATAGACCACACCACTCTGCAGCTCCCTGAAAGGAGGCTGGAGCCACTGTGAGTGTTGGTCTCTCCTCCCAACTAACAATGGATGAGAGGAAAAGGTCTCAAATTGCACCAGAGGACGTTCAGATTAGATATCAGGAAAAATTTCTTCACTGAAAGAGTGAAGAAGCACTGGAAGAGGCTATGAACCTATGAAACATTTGAAGCTCTGGCCACATTTTCCAAAGTTCAGCCTAAGGCTCTGACTGCCATGCTCAAAGGTCTAAAACTTTGCCATGATTTAACTACAAACAATTCAGTATACGGAACTAATAACAGGCAACAGAACCCAGTCCATGCATGAATACAAACCCATTTAGTCCTTAAAACTCATTACTGCATGCTGTTTTACAAAGGGCTCCATGAACCGTGCCCAATCTCTTTTTCAGCAAGATTTTCTGCTAACTCCTGAAAGATTACATTTTAGTACACACAAATCTTGTGCTTCCACATCAAAAAGCAGGTGGTTGTAACTTTTAACTCACCTGCCAATTCTAAGCAAACACTTTGGATATGCTAAGGCAAAAATTGCTTTATATGTGTACGGCACAACTACTCTGAAGGGTTTTTAGAGCGAACGTCTGCACTCAGTAAACCCTAATAGAGCACACGCAGCCTTAAGCAGAATAGCATGAAATTTAATTTCACCAAAACCACTTGAGACCAAAAAGCACACAGTATGCGGTACATAAGAATTACCTGCTTCTAAGAATATATAGAAACAAAAATGACACGTCTAAATGAATACCCATTGAAAGATAAATGCTGCCTCTCTGCAAAAAGCCACACACGCAGAAAAACGTTTGTAAGGGGAAAAAATACCAAAGAAGCTGAGATTCATCACAATGAATCTCCCTCAGCCTAAGACCTGGTTACTTAGGGACAGGATCACGACAGGACCTGATACAGAGTGCTCTTCCTTTAAACTGCATTTGGAAGACGTAAAATGAGTACCCCTAAATCAAAGAATCACGCAATAGTTTGGGTTGTGAGGGACCTTAAAGATCATCTAGTTCCAACCCCCCTGCCATGGGCAGGGACACCTCCCACTAGACCAGGCTGTCCAAGGTCCCATCCAACCTGGCCTTGGACACCTCCAGGGATGGGTCAGCCACTACGTCCCTGGGCAACCTGCCCCAGTGCCTCACCACCCTCACATTTCTTCTTACTATCCCATCTCAATCTCCCTTCTTGATGGGACGTATTGGCTTTCTCACCCCAGCTTCATGCAGGAGGAAGAGAAAAACAACACATATCTCAACGCCACAAGGTCTCAAAAATCTATATTCTTCCATTTGCAGAATGCTGGAAAGCTTCCGAATTTGTTTCTTTAGTTCCTTTACAACACTGAATAACAACAAATAAAGCAAGAGCTGGAACAGAAGGAGAAAGGGGAGATGGGAATCAATTACTGCAATTTCAGCCTTAAACGCCTCCCACACACAGAGCACTTTTTCCATACAGAGTTGAACAAGATAATTTTGTTACAATAAAAGGAAGAAACAGAGGGAGAGAGGAAGGAAGAGACAGAGAAACCTCTTCTACATTTGCTTCGTCTTTCTAACTGTATGATCAAACTTAAACCAAATTTAGATCATGCCAAACTCTGTGTCAACATTATCACCAGTGTCACTTATTGGAGCATTTTTTAAGTATATTTAAGCTTTTGTATTTCATGCAGTCATCTGCTATACCGAGATATAAATAAGGTATTTCAGGTGTCTGGTTCAGTTGGGTTTTGTTAATTGATATTATTAATTCACCAGTAAATTTTTTTTGTTAAAGAAAAGAAAAAATTAATCCTTCTTCAAACACCATAAAATATTATTTTAGTATCAGAGAACAAAAAAACCCACAAAACTAGCCTAGGGAAGTTTGAGGATTGTTTGACCTTCACCTCAAAACACTCTGCTCCTGAAAATACAGCCCAGGCCACTTAAGCCATGCCTAAACGCTCCAGCTCCGTTGATTGCACAATTGGACTTCTTCCCTTCCACCAGCACTGACACTTCATAGAATCACAGGATGGTTTGAATTGGAAGGGACTCAGTTTCAAGCCCCTGTCACGGGCAGGGACACCTCCCACTGGATCAGGTTGCTCACAGCCTCATCCATCCTGGCCTCCAACACCTCCAGGGATGGGGCAGCCATGGCTTCTCTGGACAACTTGCACCAGTGCCTCACCACCCTCACAGGAAAACATTTCTTCCTAAGATCTCATCTCAATCTCCCTCTTTCAGCTTAAAATCGTTACCTCTGGTCCTGTCCCTGCACTCCCTAACAAAGAGTTCCTCCCAGCTTTCTTGCAGCCCCTTTAAGTACTGGAAGGCTGCTCTAAGGTCTCCCCGGAGGCTCCTCTTCTCCAGGCTGGACAACACAAACTCTCTCGGCTTGTCCTCATAGGGATGGTGCTCCAGCCCTCGGATCATCTTCATGGCTTCCTCTGGACTTGCTCTAATAGATCCATGACCTTCGTGTGCTGAGGACTCCAGAACTGAATGCAGGACTCCACGCCTGGTCTCATAGGACCACAGGGGGAAAAACACCTCCATTGCCTTCCTGGTCACACTTCTTCGGATACAGACCAGGACACGGTTGGCTTTCAACGACCAGTAGTGAAGTTGTTTAAGAAGCTGATTCAGGAAAGAAAAGCTTCAGTTTGCCATAATCTGTAGAGCTGCTCCCAAAGGAAAAGCAACACTGATTCTTCTGTGCAAGCTCCCGCTTCCTCTCTCTGAATGCACAAGGTTCAACTACGGAAGCTAAACTGGTACAAAACTCTTCATGCAGGGTGTTTCTGAGTAGCTTAGATCACTGGACACCAAGTTATTCCCAGAGCAGAGATGATCAGACACAAGACTGTTATGTGAGGTTCATTGTAACATCAGACTTCAGCCCTAAATACATGGCATTTGCATGAGAAGTTCCAACACCTTTTGCTATTTCTCCCTGTTTCACCTGTGGACACTGGTTTGAAAAGTCTGCCTTCCACGGGACAGATCAGCTCTCAAAACACAATAATGTGTCAGTCCAAGGTGCAGCCTTGATGATTTCAAAGATGGTACTTCAGCAAAGAGTCGAACGCTGCTGTTGAATTGGACAAGTGTTGGGAATACAGTCCAAGACAGTATGCCAGGGACATCCAGGTCTTGCCACTCACCCCTGAAAACATCTCTGTTCACAAGCATTTGTGGGGTTCTACATGTTCCTCTTATACAATTACGTATTTTTTCCATGTACAACAATCCAAGTCTTTTAAACAATTAAATTAGGGCTTTTTGCCTACTCCAATATTCTCACTGTCTCCACCCAACGCTCCATTAATTCCACACCACCTTTTCAGTGATGTTAACATTGTACTTGCAGGACACAGAGTGAACTAAGCCTTTCCACGGCCCTGAATTTGAAATTACTACAAACTAAAATTAAAAACAGAAGTCTAAGTTGCATTATTTGCTGGGTTTTCCTTCTAATTTCATTTTAAAAGGACGTACCTAGGCACCTGAAAGCGCTCACAGAACACTTTGTGTGTCACACAGACAGTGAGAACTTTAATTTATGCAATATTTGCTCTATCTCCCATGCACAATTCCACCTTCCCTATGCTCCTGCAATCCAGTGACATGAATGTCAGGCTCAACTAAAGATTTGCTGTTACAGTGACAGCATTAAAGTTTGGCATCTTTAGCAGCCTAGAGAGCTACAAGACGTTTCACCTTTTGATAATAAAATACTTCCACCAATAGCAAACCTTTAACCCGAAGAATATCAATAGACATCACTGAAAATACAGTTATCTAAGAAACTCAGTGACACCAAAGTGACAACATAGCAAGCACAGGAGCGAGCTCTGCAGGATCACACATTCAAGAACACCCAACCTGGCTTGCTCAAATTTAGATTCCACATCAAAAAACACCTACCCCAAGCAACCTATAGCCTGGATGTCAGAAGCAACAAAGATCTGATGAAGCTGACCCTCCTCTAGATGTATCTGCATCATTTATCAAGAGCAGGAGGATGAACCTTACTCAACAAAACTGCCAAACAGTCTCTGGAGTGTATTCTGCCCGTAACAGCTACATTAGAGGCTTCCAAGATTTTCAGACCGATGCCTATCACAAGCCATCAGTATTTCTCACAAATATCTCTGCATCCCTTTCCTCCACAGAGGTCAGAGGGAAGCCGTGCTCCCAAATATTGTGATCTTGTCTCTCCAAAAGACCTGCACTGAGGGGCAGGTACTCCACCTCCAGATCATAGAATCATAGAATCATAGAATGGTTTGGGTTGGAAGAGACCTTAAAGACCATTCAGTTCCAACCCCTCCTGACATGGGCAGGGACACCACCCACTGAACCACATTACTCAAAGAGCCATCCAACCTGGCCCTGAACACCTCTAAGGATGGGGCAGCCACAGCTTCTCTGGGAAACATGGGCCAGTGCCTCACCGCCCTCACAGGAAAAAATGTCTTCCTAAAATCTCATCTAAATCCACCCTCTTTTCAGCTTAAATCCATTCCCCCTTGCCCTAGCCCTGCACACCCTGAGAAAGAGCACCTCCCCAGCTTTCCTGTTTCCTCCTTTCAGTACAGGAAGGCTGCTATAAGGTCTTCCTGAAGCGTTCTCTTCTCTAGGCTGGACAACCTCAACTCTCTCAGCCTGTCCTTGTATGGGAAGTGCTCCAGTCCTTGGATCATCTTTGTGGCCTCCTCTGGACTCGCTGTAACAGGGCCATGTCTTTCCTGTGCTGAGGACTCTAGAACTGATGCAGGACTCCAGGGCAGGTCTTGCAAGACCTGAGCAGAGGGGCAGAATCCCCTCCCTCACCCTGCCGGTCACACTTCTTCTGATGTAGCCCAGGATACTGTTGGGCTGCAAGCACACATTGGCGGCTCATGTTGAGCTTCATATCCATCAGCACCCCAAGCCCTTCTTTTTCAGCTGTGCTCTCAATCCATTCTCCATCCAACCCATATTTGTGCTTGGAACTGCAGAACACTCTATCAGAACACTGATAAAGCTGTTAAACAGGACAAACTCCTGCAGAACCCCACATGATACCAGCCTCTAGGTAGAGTATGACTCATTAAGCACAATATTTGGACTCTGACCATCCAAAGATTTTTTTTAACTTAGCATGTTGTCCAGCCATCCACACTGCAATATCATAACTTGGATATAATAATACTGGGATAGAACACCTTGCTGAAGTTGAGATAAATGACAGCTACGGCCCCTCCTCTCATCCACAAATCCACCCATATTGCAGTCTTCTGCCTCCTGCTGACCTCATTCTCACACTCAACCTCTATCATCAGCTCCCTGATTAACCAGAGCCACCTCCCAATACATCAATTCATTTTCCTGAGTACTGGAATGGACCTCTCTTGCAGTAGAAAGAGGTTGTCCTCAAGGACCTCCCAGCTTTACTGAGTTTATCCCTCAGAGCAGCCTCCCATGCAATCCCATCAAATAGCTCTCTTCATCAGCTGAAGTTTGCTCCCCTAACATTCAGTTAAATCCTGGCATTTGTAACTGGAACCTAATTTTTCAAATACTTATCTCTGTACATCTTAACACCTACTTATGTGGGAGGAGGATAGGGCTTTGTGCAGCCTGATCTAGTGGGACATGTCCCTTCCCATCGCAGGAGTCTTAGAACTAGATGATCTTTAAGGTCCCTTCCAACCCAAACTATTCTATGATTCTGTTTCTGATTAACCCAAGATACCCTGGGACACAGAAACTCCACCAAAAGACAAAAGAGTACACAATTAAAAGGCATCACTCCACACAAATGAAAATGGCTAAGAAATGTATCTTTCAAAACAAATGAAAATGGCTAAGAAATGCATCTCCCCAGAGCCTTCTCTTCTCTAGGCTGAACAAGTCCAACTCTCTTAGCCTGTCCTCGTACAGCAGATGCTCCAGCCATCATATCATGTTCTTACACCAAATCTGTATCATGCCAAACTCCAAGTTAATGTTAACACCAGTGTCATTTCTTGGAGCACATTTAGTGCATGCATTTCATGCAGTCACCTCCAGGTAAAAATAAATTAAAAGAAGAGAG
The DNA here is from genome assembly GCF_032191515.1 of Phaenicophaeus curvirostris. Classification (NCBI taxonomy): domain Eukaryota; kingdom Metazoa; phylum Chordata; class Aves; order Cuculiformes; family Cuculidae; genus Phaenicophaeus; species Phaenicophaeus curvirostris. The sequence goes on along the minus strand of NC_091392.1, from coordinate 2,073,781 downwards.
AAAAACCCTCTGTTTCCTCCTGTGTTATCTGTTTCTGGAAAAGGAAAAAAAAGGCCTCCTGAGATGCAGAGACTCTTGATAATTTAAGCATTTGTTCTTTTTTTTTTTTCTCCATAATAGACCATTAGCTTTTCAGATATCCACTCAGCTAAAACGAATTAAACTGTTCCCTTTGTCTGTTGTGACTAAAGCTTTAGGTATAATACACAATCAGGAAAAAGAAACCTTCTTGTTCTCTGACCAAATTACTTTTTATCAATACTGCTTTAGGAATTACAGATGTACTTTAAAGATTTTACACTTGTTAAATATTTCAGTGCATTTAATATTACACAGAAGGCAGAAACCCATCCAGCAAGCTAGGATGCTTTAAGATGCAGTATTTAGATGTCAGATTTCATTGGAAGTGTATGTAATTTCATTTTCTGACCCCAAACTGAAGTCAATAAATTCATCGTGCATTGGCAAGTAACAAGATACACATTCTTTCATGTAACTTAATCCATTATTACTCCACCGAAAGCTATCAGAGAACTGACTTAAAGACAGGGCTAGTTTTAATAGCTCTAATGTTTCCCCCTCTAGACATCTTTACTTTTGTAGGAAAGTGTTATTTGTCTAGAATATATGAAGATATAAATACAGGCTAACAAACTGTCAAGTTCAAAAGCTGCCCAGCTGGTAATCCAAAATCCAGCCTCCAAACAGCACTATCCTTAGAAAACTCTCTTCAGAAGCAGTCAAGTGATCTGCTCCGTCAGAAAAACAAGTCACTATCATCAGATGCATAAACAGAAGGGGAAAACCTGTCTGGAGAGAGATGTCTCATTACAGTGCAAGAGGCTTTACCAAGAAACCAAGCCCCAGCACTGCTGCTCCTCAGATTTGGGATCCAGCCGCCAATGCCATAAACAGCAGTTTGATACCGAGTGATCAGATTTGCAGCTTATTGCCAGTGTCCTTCCTGTAACAACACCTTCCAGACAAAGACAGACTCTGAGGAGTGAGATGTAGCCACAAAATAAACAAACAGGTTGCCTGCTGTTAGAGCATCAAAGAAATGTCAAGTTTGTAATTCTCCATCAAAAAAACGTGCAATAAAAGAGGAATGGACAGTATGGTAACACGTACTTAAGTATAATTTAATCCTATTAAACATAAATCATCTTAGCAACTGAGGTCTAACACCGATTATGCTTCCCCAGGGAAATACAAGCACTTCACCTAAATCACTAGTTCTTAAAGCAAAAATACGCATAAGGTTTCCCAGGCCTGCAAAGGGTCAAACGATTCATTTGGCTTTTCCACACATAAAACCAAACAAGTAAGAAAAACATTATTTCTAACATGCACAGAGAAACAAAATAAAGAATTGAGATATAAAGGACCAGGGAAGAGATTGCGCCCCTGTACTCAGCATTGGTGAGGCTGCACCTCAAGTCCTGGGTTCAGTTTCTACAAGGACATTGAGGGGCTGGAGCTCATCTAGAGAAGGGGAATGAAGCTGGTGAAGAGTCTGGAGAACAAGCCTGATGAGATGTGACAGAGGGACATGGGATTGTTTAGCCTGGAGAAAAGGAGGCTGAGGGGAGACTGTCTACAGCTCCCTGAAAGGAGGTTGTAGCGAGGTGGGTGTTGGTCTCTTCTCCCATGTGACAGGCGAGAGAATGAGACGAAATGGCCTCAAGCTGTGCCAGGGGAGGTTCAGATTGGACATGAGGAAAAATTTCCTCACCAAAAGGGTTCTCAGGCACTGGCAGAGGCTGCCCAGGAAGGTGGTGGAGTCCCCATCCCCAGAGTTATTTAAAAGATGGGTAGATGAGGCGCTCAGGGATCTGGTTTAGTAGTAAACAGGTATAGCTGGAGTCAATGATCTCAAAGGTCTTTTCCAACCAAATGATTCTACGATTCTACAACTTAGACATACTGTAACTTAGCAAAGGTATCACAGTCTTCATCTCAAGTCACCACGCCCCAAAAGTCATAGATGTTTGTTCACAAGGCTTCCATAACTCAGGGTCAAGGATGAAAAACCAACAAGCAATGCCATGAAAGTAGGGAGGATGTTCAAATACTACCTCATAGAAGTCCTTTACCTAGAATAATTTCTTTACCACAGTAAAACACCGCACGTAACAAGAAAGCTACTATTTCAAAAGAAAAGGACAGACAATCTGGCAGTCCATGCAGGGAACTACAGCCCTGCTCCACTCAAACCTTACTCAATCAAGCATTGTAATTTAAGCGGTTGCACTCGGCAGATGACATTTCACAAGCCAGGTGACAGTTCAGGTAAGTTTTAGCGCTGGTGTTCTCCTTGCCACCACTACACCACAGTCTTCCTATTCATAAATTGGAAAACTAAACCAGCATCATTTGGGAGCCCTAATATTTGTAAAACATTCCATGTTGGATTCACTTGGTATCAGTAGATGCTCACACTCAACCTCTTCAACCCTGTATTCCGAGAAGGCAATCCATCTCATCTTGAAGTGGAATTCTCAAATAAGCCAGATGAATTTTCCCCAAAATGTCTTTTTCTTTCTACCAACAACAGTTTCCCTCTACCACAGAGGGAGTCCAGCTCGGATACGGACACCTACACTACAGACACCTTCAGAGAAGCAGCAGGAAGGCAACTCTCTCTGCTCCAGGGGAAAGCAAGCTGCTACGTTCCATTCCGTGATAGGAAACCAGCATATTATTCTTTTAATGTTTGCTTAAGTGGATTTAAACGGACACTCACTACGCTAAAATTCAGTGTTGATTCAATATACAAGAATTTTCACTTCAGAACTGAACACACGTTTGGAGCGGATATTTGCTTTTTCTGCTTTTCAGAAAAAAACACCTTTAACAAAGCAGAAAAACAACCCTAATAAACAGAGGTGATTTACATTTCAATGTCAGAATAAAGAGTAACACAACTCCTCTAAAAGACTACAAACTTATTTCCTTCTCCAAAAGGAGGTGAGCAAAATAGTTCATGTCAAAACGTCACCTCTATGAAATGGTAGGAGTTGACTGCAATGCTCTGAAAGCGTATTTTATTTTCTTTCTCTCACAAAGAGACAGAAAACGTGGATATACCTGCACCAGATGCTGATCGCTGCTGAGACTGTGGTCTTCCACCAGGTGAGGACGGTTCCTTCATGCGATCAATGACGCTGTCAGACAGCTGAAAAAGACAACCCCCAGTACAGAGTCAGGCTGCATCTCCTCCTTTATCCCCACCATCCCTCTCTTTCCCCAAAAAAATCAAGTAAAACTTTAAAAAAAATAAAAAGAGCATAAAGCCCCAAAATAAGACATGACAGCTGCTAAAATCCTATCCACAATGCAAAATAAACTTCCTATTTCCTTTTATTTGTGAGTTGTGCATTTATCGCTGAGTGCGAACAGTTACGACTGAACAAGACCATTTTGGCACTCACACAGAACAAGAAACCAATATGACAAAATATAGGATACAGGGGCATGGTAACAACACCCTTCAACACATTGCTTGTAATTAATCTAATCATTTTTTTGCCTTCTGTTATTTGGATGACAGTCAAATACCACACAATGCAGGTTGCAGAGCACTTAACCCAGGAGAACTCCATCCTGGGAAAGCCCCAGGAACACTTGTGGGACACAAGTAGGCAGCGAGTCAACCACAAAGTTCATTCTAACGAAACACCGTCACAAATTACACAGGATCAAACAGAATAAGAGTAACATTCAATTTAAGAAGAATTAATAGCACCAAAGCTTTTGCTTTCCAGCTTATAACTTTCTACTGGTCTCCTGAAAAATCAAACCTATTAAAATACCGGTTTGACGGCCCACGAGAATTCGTTTTAATTAGCAAATTCTTTACTAAACCTACAGCACAACGTCTCTCACTAGCAGATATCCATGTTACAGAGATTTTGCCCAAATCAGTAATCTAATACGCAAGTGTAAAATTACTTCTGCATAAGAACCCTTGAAACTCATAGCTTCACACAGTTAGTTTTACATACGTAAACAGTTACGTACAATCTGTGCTGAGTTTTAGTGGGATTTTGTTAAGTATCCAGGCAAAAGGCCCTCAGGGAATACTGAAACCATTAACATTTCTGGAGCTCTGATACAAAGTGCTTCACCCCGCTTTGGGATGCTCTACTAACATTATTTATTCAGTGAAGCTACATTTTCCTAGTATCCCATGATATCACTCAGTTTTTATTCCCAATATTTCAAGATCCAGGATACTTTAGAGAAATTCCAATAGCCCTCGCTAGCATCTAAGTGTGTTTGAGAGTGGATGAACTCTGCTGTGAACACATAACATGACCTGCACAAGAGCATTAAATGATCAGAAGTGAGAAATATTAGCACGCTCAAACAGGCAGCAGCTACTCTTATGGTCCATTCCACAAGAATCCTCTCCAAGAGCAGTGATAAAAAGTAAAAGCCAACTTCTTATCCTCCCTGGTATCAACTACAAGGTGTTCAAGACAAGGCTGGATGAGGCTTTGAGCAACCTGATCCAATGGAAGGTGTCCCTGCCCTTGGCAAGGGGATGGAACTGGATGGGCTTTAAGGTCCTTTCTAACCCCAAAAAATCTCTTTCTGTGATTCTATGATTCTGCCTGTAGTTTTGGTGTCATGCAGACATCCATGATGAGGTCTATCTCTGGGCACTTCTGTCGCTTCAAGTCAGAGACAGAAGCAACAAAGGGAACCTAGTGGATGGAGTCCACCACAGGCTTTAAGGTCTCTTCCAACGCAAACCATTCCACAATTCTATGATGATCCAAGGGAGAAAGCCAAGCAGGGAGGGGGGGAAGGGCTGGAAGTTCCTGTGGGAGAGGGGATGGGATTACAGGGGACAGGATGGGAGCACAGGGGGACAGGACAGGGAGCAAAGAAGAGGGGAGAGGACATAGATGGGAACAGAGAAGAAGGGAGGGCATAGGAACAGAGAGGAGGGGAAGGAAGAGCATGGGGACAGAGGGGATGGGAAAAGAAGGGGAGGGGAAGCGATGAGAGCTCTAAGACAGGGTTGGGATGGAGAGAGAAGGGGAGGGAAAGGGATGGGAGGGGAGGCAAGGCAAAGCGACAGGAGGGGAGGGGAAAGGGGAAGGGGATGGGGAAGGGGATGGGGAAGGGGATGGGGAAGGGGATGGGGAAGGGGATGGGGACAGAGGGGAGGGCAGGGGTGTGAAAATAAGGGGAGGGGAAGCGATAGGAGCTGTAGGAAGGGGTTGGGATGGGGAGAGAAGGGGAGGGGAAGAGATGGGAAGGGAGGCAAGGTAAGGCGACAGGAGCAGAGAAGAGGGGAGGGAATGAGGATGGGGATAGGGATGGGGATAGGAGGGTACGGGCGCAGAGGGGAAGGACTGGGTAGGAAAAGAAGGGGAGGGGAAGCGATGGGAGCTGTAGGAAGGGGATGGGATGGGGAGAGAAGGGGAGGGGAAGGGATGGGAGGGGAGGCAAGGTAAGGCGACAGGAGCAGAGAAGAGGGGAGGGGACGGGAAGGGGACGAGGAAGGGGAAGGGGCCGAGGAGGGGGACGGGGAGGGGGTGAGGAGGGGAAGGGGGTGGGAAGAGGAGGGGATAGGAGCAGAGGGGAGGTCATGGGAGCAGAGGGGAGGGGACTGAGTGGCATGAGAAGAGGAGGGGAAGAGAAATGGAAAGGGACAGGATGGGGAAAGGAGGGAAGGACGGGATGGGAGGGGACGGGGTGGGAGCTGCAGGGACAGGAGCCAGCAGGGCAGAGGCAGCGAGGGGGCAGAGGGGGCGGCCCAGGGGGACCCGCTGTGACCCCCCCCCGTGTCCCGGGGAGCCCTTGTCTCACCCGCACGCCCTTCACCACCGTGATGTTCTCATTCTCATCCGCCTCGAAGGTGACCCGGCGGGTGCTGCTCCCACCGCCCCCCATGGCCGAGCGGTGCCCCCGGGGCTCCCCAAGGAGACTCGCGCTCCCCGCTGCCAACGCGCCCCGCAACAAGGCCGCCCCGCATTGGCCCCGAGCTCGACACGGCACGCCCCCTGCCCCTACAACCCTGCTGCCCATTGGAGGAGGGGCTGTAGCCTTGGAAACCTCGCACACTCCCTCCGAGAAGAGAAGGAGGACCCGGAAAGGGAGCGGAAACTTTATTCGGTGCGAGCCGCGTGGGAGCGAGGACTACAATTCCCGTGATGCTCAGCGCCGGGGAGGCGGGGGGTGGCGCTGCGTGTTGGCGCGGGGCATGCTGGGTAGTGTAGTTCTTTCACCCACACAGCCCTGCTGCGTTGTGGCTGTGCTGTCCCTCATAGAATCATAGGATGGGTTGGGTTGGAAGGGACCATAAAGATCATCCAGTTCCAACCCCCCTGCCCATGGGCAGGGACCTCTCCCACTGGATCAGGCTGCTCATGGTCCCATCCAACCTGGCCTTGAACACCTCCGGGGATGGGGCAGCCACAACTTCCCTGGGCAACCTGTGACAAGGCCTCTCTGCTCTCATAGTGAAGAAATTCCTCCTTATGTCCAGTCTAAATCTGCCCCTCTCCTGTTTATCCCCATTGTCACTTGTCCTATCACCACAAGCCTTCGTAAACTGTCCCTCCTCAGCTTTCTTTCAGCCCCTTCGGGTACTGGAAGGTCACTGTAAGGTCTTCTCGGTGCCTTCTCTTCTCCAGGCTGAACAATGTTTTTTTCTGTGAGGAGAATGAGGCCCTGGCCCAGGTTGTCCAGAGAAGTCGTGGCTGCCCCATCCCTGGAGGTGTTCAGGGCCAGGTTGGATGGGGCTTTGTGCTCCCTGATCCAGTGGGAGGTGTCCCTGCCCATGGCAGAGGGGTTGGAACCGGATGATCTTTGAGGTCCCTTCCAGCCCAAACCATTCCATGATTCTGTGCTTCCACGATACGTAGGTGGAATGAACGAACATACATCTGTCTCTCCTACCAACTGGCTTCTTCACTTGTTTTACCCAGTGAAGCCCCCGTGTTCCACTGGCAATTCATAGAATCATAGAATCATAGAATAACCAGGTTGGAAGAGACCCTCCGGATCATTGAGTCCAACCATTCCCATCAAACACTAAACCATGCCCCTCAGCACCTCGTCCACCCGTGCCTTAAAACCTCCAGGGAAGGTGAATTCTTGATCCTGACAACATACAAATAATAATAACCATGTTATCTAGGAAATTTTACCTCTTCTTTTTCTCTCTTCCAAGTCTTTCATCTGCTCGGCTCAAGGAAGTGTAGCCTATTTGTCCCAAAGTGACACCAAAGCTTTCCACTCGCCTTGCAAGGAATTTGTCCCAAAGTGTTTACACAACGATCACAACAGATTATTGCAGACTGTGTCAACCGACGCATTTTATTTCTCTGAATCAATGTAAACATCGTGTCTGTTGCATCAATAGAACTGCTCACATGTCCCCGATATATTTTCCAGCAATTTTTATTTGGATGTGAAGTGTCTATCTGCCAACATTTCAACAGTATTTGCCTTCCTTGGGGCGAAAGATATTGCTGAGGCATTGGCTGATAGCTACTTTACCACCAAATAAAAATTGCTTGAAAATATATCAAGGACATACAAGCCATTCTCTTGAGGTATGTGACGTGATGTTTATGTCTGGTTTTATAGATGGTAAACCTATTTCTGTGAGGGGGCATTATTAAGAATTCAGCAACCTGGTAACTGTATGTTTTTAAGGGAATAAATGGACTGCATCTATCTGTCTTGGTACTGAGTGAGAGCCAACAAAGTGAGGGTATTGAATTTTCTTTTTGTCTGGGCTGGGAATGTTTTTTAGGGAGTCAAATTGTATTTATTGTTAGTGACATAACTTGTGGAAACGCTCATCTCCAAATCAGAAGCAGCTCTTCTACTATATGTGTGCTCCGTTGGGAGAGTTCTGAGAAAATACTCCTGCCTTGCTGAACAGAAGGATTTATATTTAGGAATTAAGGCTTTAAGAACAGCTATTTTCTACCAGGATGGTTTATGATTGTTTTGTATGACTTGAAATTTCAAAACACTGTAACACATGCATAGATTTTAGGAGGGGGGAAGAGAACAAATGGGCAGAATACCATCTCAAAATCATTTTGATGAGTCTGTAAGATTCACTCACTGTAGAAGGAGAAGGACTGAGGTACCCCAGAATTTATGGCTCCCCTATAATAGGTGGAAATGAAAGAGTGTTTGCTGCAGGCCAGAGCTATCTATATGTCAGAAGCTTTCCTCTGTGGACCGTCAAACTGATTTGAGAGCTCTTTCAAGGACATTGCTAGATGAAAAAAGTATTAGAAATTAATGTTTGAAAAGGCTGCAACAAAATTGCAGTCCAAAAATCATTTGATAACAGCTGGCAAATAAACTTATGTCTAGTTCACAACTCTCACAAGCAATTTGCAAACAGGAAAAGAAGTTGTTCTGTGTATAATTTCAAACAATTCATATGTTCACATAAACAATACACTTATTTTAAGAGTAGTGTCTATCAATATGCTACACAGACTTGACTGCTCTGCAGCACAGAAAACCCCAACTTAGTTTAAACTAATGAGCGCAGGCAGCAGCAGTAATCAAAACATCAAAACAAAGCTCAGCATAGAATAATTTGTTACTGTTCAGTAGTGTTACTCAGTCTACAGGAGTTCTACACAGCCGAGCCAGGTGCTTTTTCTATGTGTATTGCCTCCAATGCTTCCAGTGCCCTGCAGTCAGAATAAAACTCTTCCTAGACATAGATGACCAAGTGACATGCCCGAAGTCATTTGGTGCCAAGCTAGCAGGACATTGGTCTTCGGTGTTGGTTCTCTTCAGTGGTTACTAGACGGGATATTTCAACCAAGAAAAAAGATAACGCGAGAGCAGAATGACAAATAAAAACATAGCAATCAATAGAAACCTGCTTCTGAGTCTTGCTTGATCCAAACCCATTTCTGACCTGTGTAAGCCGAAAATCTCAGACCGGAAAAATATAGGTATTTCACTGCATTTCTGAAAAACAAGCTGTATTATTAGGTTAAAAACATTCGCTTCTTGTGGTCCTTTGTGCCTTCCCACATACCCCACACGTTTTTATGGCTGGATTAGAAATGCTTGATTCTTTGTTAAAAAGCAATGCTTTTGTCCAGACCTGATTTGTCCTTCCCTGGACGTGTTCATTTGTAGTAGAAATATTTCTTGTGCCACTTAACACTTTACTATAAAGCATTGCCCAAAGAGTAGGGAAGGACAGCATTGCCAGACATCCACAAACAAATAAATCCTAATGAGCCCAGGAACAAGTTACTGTTAAATCTCAGGCTCTTGTCTCAAGATTTAAAATATGCTACGAGAACACTTGAGAGGTGAGCTGACATATAAAGGCTCATTGCACACTTGCTGTGAGTTTTTATTCCACAGAGGATCATCGTGCTCGGTCACTGCCATGGTGAGCAGGTTGTACCATGTTACTTTACCTGGTCATCCCTTGGTGGACACTATTTCTTAGAAATGTTCAGCATGGCAGGACTTTGATAGCACCTAGGTTCCTCTTTGTCAGCAGTGGCCATTATAGCAAACCCTGCACGTTGTCCAAGTCTGGAAATTACTCTTTGTTCTTGGATGCAACAGTGCCTTCTGCTGGAAGATGAGATTTAACTATTTGAACATGAGCTAGCAGAATGTCCTGGCAGCCAAGAGAGACAACTATGTCTTGGGATGCATCAAGCATTGCTGGCTGATCAAAGGAGGTGGTTGTCCTGCTCTACTCCGCACTGGTCTGACCCTACCTTGAGTACTGGGTGCAGTTTTGGCCGCTACAGGATAAAAAGGATCTAAAGCTTCTGGAGAGTGTCCAGAGGAGGCTACTAAGTTGGTGAAGAGTCTAGAAGGGAAGTTATATGAGGAGCAGCTAAAGTCACGTGGTCTGTTCAGCCTAGAGGAACAGAGACTGAGGGAAGAACTCATCTCAGTTTACTGCTTCCTCACAAGGGGAGGAGGAGGAGCAGGTGCTGATCTCTTTTCTCTGGCAACCAATGATAGGACCCGAGGAACTGGAGAAAGATGCATCAGAGTATTGGGTATTACGAAAATGTCCTTCACCCAGAAGGTGGTGGAGCACTAGAACAGCTCCCCAGGGAAGCAGTGATGACACCAAGTGTGACAATATTCAAGAAGCATTTGGACAATACCCTCAGCCACATGGTGTGAACGTTGGGGTTGTAATGAAAAAATTCCTCCTTTATTAGTCTTTATTTCTCTGTTGGCTACTGTGCACTCAGTATTGGGTTAAGACTACATGTATTATCCCAGAGATCCGTGTACCTTTTTCCAGAGAGCAACTTGGATTCCATGCGTTGCAGCTTTATCCACCGCAAGCTGTTGCTAATCTTACTTACTTAAGGCAAATCATGTGGTTCAGGACCCTCAGATTTTCCTATAGACTTGAAAGCATAGTATATTAATATTCTTTCACATTAATATGTGATTGTTTATATTGATATGCTTTTATCTGACTGGTGTGGTTCACATCAGTAGCAAGTGAGCTGCAGAATTTGCAGCTGGCCTGACTGTCATCTTTGCAACCAGATTTGATTCATGGTCTCATTTCCTGTTTTTCTTCCCAGTGCTCACAGCCCCCTGTTGTTTTCTTCTTTCTTCTCCACGGTCCATTTATTAAATGTAGACTTAGAAATACAATTAGAATTTACTCAAGTCTATAATGTGTGACTACTAAATCTTCGGAACAATAAAAATTCTTTCCCCAACTTGTCTTATCTGGGTTGCCTGTTCTGCTGATGAACTCAGCCTTCCTTATGACTGAATGAATACAAAAAAAGAGACACATGATTTGATCAATTCCAAGTGAATAATTCTGGAGTTCCCAAGCACTGCAAAAAAAAGGCCTCGAAGCACAAAGGCACAGGAAAAAATATTTTCTTGGCATTCTGTATACAGTGAGGTATGAAGCTGCAAACCAGAAGTGATGTGGTGCTGAGCACTGACATCAAAAGAAATAAAGTCCCAAACTGAGCAGAGGACTTAGTCTCCTGCAGAGGAAAGGCTTCATCTTTAATCCATGCCAGGAAAAGTGGTGCCAGTAGGCATTCTACCTTGAAAACTTGTGGACAACAAGCTAGTTGTGAACAAGCAATGTGCCCTGGTGGCCAAGGAGGCCAAGGGGTCCTTGGGCCAGCAGGGTGACGGAGATTCTCCTCCCCCTCTCCTCTGCCCTAGAGGGGCCCCATCTGGAGTCCTGTGTCCAGTTCTGGGTTCCCCAGCTCAATAAAGACAAGGAATGACTGGAGAGAATCCAGCAGAGGCCACAGAGAAGATGAGACAACAGGAGCATCTCTCTTGGGAGGAAAGGCTGGGAGCCCTGTGTCTGTTTAGCCTGGAGAAGAGAAGACTGAGAGGGGATCCCATCAATGCTGATCGATATCTGACTGGCAGGTGGCAGGAGGATGGGGCCAGACTCTTCGCAGCAGTACGCAGTGACAAGACAAGGGGCAAACCTCAACATGAGGAAAATCTTCTTTTCTGTGCGGGTGACAAAGCATTGGAACAGACTGTTCAGGGAGGGTGAGGAATCTCCTTCTTCAAACACATTTGCATGGGTTCCTGTGCCAACTGCTGGAGCTGACCCTGCTTTAGGGTGGGGTTGGACTGGATGAGTTCCAGAGGTTCCTTCCAATCCCCACTGTTCTGTGATTCTGGGAAAATATTTATGCATATAAAGACTGTTGTTGAATATTGGCAAGGATTCAGGTTTGTTTTTCATAGTTGCCAGGCATGTGCCACACGCATCCCTTGGCCTGTGCCACCTCTGGAGTTTCTGAGACCGAATCTACCTTGGAGCAAGAGCAGGAGCCAATAGGGAGAAAAGCTAAGAACATTTTTTTTACTCTCTAGTGCATTACAGATATGCTACTAAATTGAATCCAACACACTGGAAAAAAAATTAGCCGAATTATCATTTGTGGAACTGATTATTAAAATATTTGCTATGGGGAGACATCTACGATTGAGGCACAATGGATGTATCAGAGAGGGAGCTGAACTTACGCTTCAACAGTACAGTTCATAGAATCATAGAATGGTTTAGGTGGGAAAGGACCTTAAATACCATCCACTTCCAACACCCTGCTATGGGCAGGGACACCTCCCACTGGACCAGGCTGCTCAAATCCCCATCCAACCTGGCCTTGAACACCTCCAGGGATAGGGCAGCCACAACTTCCCCGGGCAATCTGTGCCAGTGCCTCATCACCCTCATCATGAAGAATTTTTTCCTGATGTCAAATCTGAATCTTCCCACTTCCAATTTAAAGCCATTCCCCCTCGTCCCGTCACACCAGGCCCTTGTAAGAAGTCCCTCCCCAGCTTTCCTGTAGCCCAGTTATTAGGCTACGGTTTGCTTTCGGGCTGCTCTCTGCATTTATTCTTTCCACTGTAGCTGGTCAGGTGAGTCACTTGGAAGATTTTCCATGCCTAGGTTATATTCTCAGTTTTATAGACCATGTAAATATGTTTTCCAATTGGAGGGCATCTGAGAACATCTCAAAGTACCTGGCATATGTTGTGCAAATGGGTTTTTCAGGCTATTTCAACAGAAGCACACAGTGCAAACCCTGTCATCTCTCTCCTAAGCGCTTCATCCAGTTTATGACAACAACCTACCACTACTTTCAGCTAACAGAATTGCTCTTCTAGCGAAATGCAAGGCACCTCTGGTACAGCTGTGAAGACTGCTGCTCATGGGAGATCTGTGTATGAGAGCACTACAAACGTCGCACTATAGCTGGCTGGAGGATCTGGTTTGAGTGATGTTTCTGCTCAGCAGAAAGCCCCTAGCATGGCCCAAGCACAGTTTACATCTCCCTCTCATGGATGGTCCTCTAGTCTTAAACTCAATTAAGGCTTGTATAGTTCAGGCACCCAAAACCTGACCTACCTTTAGAGGTGACTCGTTATCAATTACATAGGCAGCTCAGGGCAGCTACATTGCTAAAGATGACATCTAAGTTACATTCCTAAATTAAATGGTCTAACAGCCTTCTACTGCTTCCAGATGGTGTAGGCAATCAAGCAAATATCTATGCTAAGGAAATCAAGCTCAGTCCCTCCTGACAACTCAGGTACTTGCAGCAATGCTCTCAGTGAGCCTGCATTCCTGATACTTTCTAGAAAGACGATTATGAGGGAAAACCTCATCACCTGGCAGTGGTAGAGACAGGCTCAGGATGCTGTTACACTGCAATTCCTGTAGTGGACAACAGTAGAACACACCTCATAAGAAGAGATAAGAATTTATTGTCAGTCCAGATAAATTTTAACAGTTGAGTAGTCCAAAGTAATCGATGTTTTAAAGTCTCATCAATAGTGTAATGTATGGTTTTTTGCACAAAAAGCAAAAATACTTGGAAGAAACAAACATGTTTGGACATACAGAGCAGTCTCTGAATCTGGTGTAGCATAGGGCAGAACCCCATCTCACATCCATTTCTAAAAGCCTGTAGAAAACAAAGAATAAAAGTTCTGCTTTATCTAGTTTTAATAAATTAAAATGCTTCTCATAATACAAGGCAAAAGGAAGCTTTTTGTTTCCTCATTGCATATTAGTTTTTTTTTTTTCTAGATCATATCTCTTTAATACACATTAAGATCTAAGGGACTGCAAAAATGAGTCACTTACTAGAGTACCAGGTGGATTGTACCAGATGCCACAAAGAGATCCATGGATTCAGGTGATCGTTGAAGATGGGGGGTTGCCTGTCAGAGGTGGTTTTCTGTTCCTGGCTTCGCTGCAGTTGCCTTCGTCAACACACAAATGGCAGGGACTGCAGCACATCGCTGGGTTCCAGCTGCTTCAGTACAAAAGCCAAAGGATTTAGTATTTAACATCAATGTCAGCAGAAATGTTTCATGACCTTCAACAGGCCGCTTGCCCCCTGTGGAGTTATTCATCAGAAAACTTGACTGGGCTGTAGCATCATCTTGGACACATTCAAGTGCCTCCTGCCGAGAGCATCAAGGGCTCAGGGACTCAGCATTGATAGTCTCTCTGGCCTCGCTCCACTGGTGCCAGAGTCACAAGGGCTGGGAGCTGTTTTCAGAAGCACTTTTTTGATCATTATCTATCCTTTCTGCTCTGCCTGAAGAGAGAGAGAGAGATCTGAAGTAATCTCAGTTAATATTCACTTCTTCCAGCGTATCATTAGGCACCTCCCTCCTTCCTTCAGCTTTTCTTAGCTGGCGTACAATTCTTCTCTGGAAACCTGTAATCTGATATTTCTGTTTATTGCTCGTGTTTCCTCAGCACCTAGGAAGACCAGTCATGGTCTGTACAGTGGTCAGAGTGGACAAATAGGAAACAGCTGCATGGTTATGGTGAGTTTCATAGAATTCTGCAAGAGTATAGACTTGGAGGGATAGGCTGCCCATGGGGACCTGGAGGCTGCTTCTCTGGACAGCTGTAAGGCTACATCCCAAGTGAAATGTAAACCCTTTACTGCTGAAGAGGAGAGCATCAGCCTGGAGATGGTCTAGCCAGCATGAAAAAGGCATAAGAGAGGAAGAAGAGAGAGGAAAGATTAAAACAAAAACTACTTTATACTACACAAGCTGGGATCTCCTTGAGGGAGCACGTAGAGAAAGACTCAAAGTCATACAGGATGGGGCAGTCGTTTACAATCTTCCAGCAAGATAGCAAAAGAGGTCAGAAAAAACTCAGGGTGCTTGGATGCAGATACTAACAGCCTTTGCCCTTCTGTAGTGAGAGTTATACTCTGCCCTGTCTCTTTATTTATCAGTAACATGGGGAGATTCTTCTACTTCCACGCAGCTGTTGTCATGAATCTCATCCCTAGGTTTAGGTTGGATATTAGGACAAAATTCTTTACTGAAAGAGTAGTGAAGAAGCTGAAGTGAAGAAGGAAGAGGCTGCCCAGGGAAGTGGTGGAGTCACCATCCCTGGAGGGACTTAAAAGATGTGTAGGTGTGGTGCTTAGGGAGATGGTTTAGTGATGGAGTTGGCACTGCTAGGTTGATGGTTGGACTTGATGGTCTTAAAAGTCTTTTCCAACCAAAATGATTCTATGATTCTGTGAAAGGTAAACCCTTAGTGAAATCCGATGACCTAAGCTTTATTGGAGACAAAGAGGATCAACATCACTTTGCTACAAATTGTGTAAAGCAGAAAATATTTCCTTTTTTAAAGAAATCTTAATTTCACGTATCCAAACCCAAAATGGAGTAGCAGTCAGATTACTTCTTTACACAATTTTCTCGAAGGATTTGCCCCAGGGAGATCAAAGTTCTTTAATTGAAATGTGCCTGTATTTCTTTTATCTCATTATAGTGGTTTTAACCAAGGCATAGTCTGTGGGAATCATCAGGAAAAGTCCTCTATTTGCCATCCAGGGTATTCCATTTGCACTGTTTGCTTTTCCAATAGTAAATTTTCAAAGAAGCTGTCAGCGAAGTTGCTAAAGCGCCATAGTAATTAAACAGGAGATTAAACAAGTCAGGAGAACAGCAAGTAATTTAAGGAGGTGAATTTACCACTGAATGCAACATGAGTGACACCAGTAATGGCATTCTGCCCCCAACACGTAAACATATTCTAGAGGTGGATGCAGTGCAGACAAGAGCCCAGGAAACAATTCAGTAGTTAAAATGAAGCTTGAGAGTGAGTCAGAGAGTTCAGTGTTTCTGACTTGATGAAAAGACGACTGATGGGTTATTTGATTATAGTCTTTAGGCACTTTCATAAAGAGAAAATATTGCAGCCTTTCAGACTAATAGAAGAAGGTGTAACAGACATTGGGTGTTAGAAGAAGAGGATTTCAATTTATGAGTCAGATCATCGAGGCATTGGGACAAACCCAAAGGAACAGGTAAATCCTCTGTCTCCTGCCTGGGTGCCAATGCAAGTTTTTCTTCAGACAGGCTGAAGTTAGAATCATAGAATCATTAGGTTGGAAAAGACCTTAGAGATCATCGACTCCAATCGTACTTGTCTACTACTAAACCATGTCCCCAAGCACCTCATCTCCTGGTAAGTGAATGAGACTCCATGTCAGGAGGTTAAAGTGGATTATCATAGAACCATAGAATGATTTGAGTTGGAAAAGGCCTTAAAATCACGCAGTTCCAACCCCACTGCGATGGGCAGGGACACCTCCCACCAGATCAGGCTGCTTAAGACCCCATCCAACCTGGCCTTGAACACTTCCAGGGATGGGGTATCCACAACTTCTCTGGGAAACGTGGGCCTATGCCTCACCACCCTCATCGGGAAGAATTTCTTCCTAATGTCTAATCTAAGTCTTCGTCCTTCCAACTCAAAGCCATTCCCCCTCGTCCTGTCACTACAGGCTCTTGTAAAAAGTCCCTCCCCAGCTTTCTTGTAGCCCACTTCGAGGTACTGGAAGACGGTTGGTTATAAAGTCTCCCTGGAGCTGTCTCTTCTCCAGGCTGAAACCCCAACCCTCTCAGCCTGTCCCCATAGCAGAGATGCTCCAGCCCTCTCATCATCTTTGTAGCCTCCTCTCTCCCCGCTCCAACAGTTCCCTATCCTTCTTATGCTGAGAATTCCAGAACTGAACACAATACTCCAATCCTCAACTAATCTGCACATCATGGGCATATGGATGATCAAGACAAGGAACAGACTCTTGCACTGCTTTGAAAAGTCAGGTATCTGTTCAGGTGTGATTTGGGGCATACTATGGAAACAAGAGGGTATAATTAGGGGAACCGTAATATTTCACTGCTTGCGTCAAAAAACCCCACCAGTCTGTGCTGAAGCTGTGATTTCCAGAAAGCTGGCTGAGCCTCAGATGCCTCAAAGCAACCTGTCACACCAATTTCTATCGAATATTATTCCTCCCACCAGAGGCCAAAGCATTCAGCACAAGTCAGTTGCTCAGCACAAGTCCGTTGCTGAGTTTGACTCAATCTTGCAGAAAGGGAGCGGTGGTCAAGTATTGACCCTTCCATGGTGTTCTTAAAGTAGGAAAAGAAAATAAAAATGATTATGAGAATTAAAGTGGAAAAGAATTTGACAGGTCCTTTCTTTGGCACAACCTTGAAAAGGTCCTCTTGCATTTTCTGGTCGGGCTGTTTCCTACACCAACAGATCTAGCAACATGATTAAAGCAAAGCACGTGCTTAAATGCTTTTATTAATCACATTCTTATTAAAATACAATAAACCAACTTAAAATGAATGTTTCTGTACATGAAAAGTCAATGAATGAAAGCCAACCACATCCCAGGCTGCATCAGAAGAATTGTTACCAGCAGGTGGAGGGAGGGGATTCTGCCCCTCTGCTCTGCTTTTGTGAGACCTCACCTGGACTCCTGTGTCCAGTTATGGAATCCCCAACAGAAGAACCACAGAATCACAGAATAACCAGGTTGGAAGAGACCCACTGGATCATCGAGTCCAACCATTCCTATCAAACACTAAACCATACCCCTTAGCACCTCGTCCACCTGTGCCTTAAACCCCTCCAGGGAAGGTGAATCAACCTCCTCCCTGGGCAGCCTCTGCCAGGGACCAATGACCCTTTCCGTGAAAATTTTTTTCCTAATGTCCAGCCTAAAACTCCCCTGGTGGAGCTTGAGGCCATTCCTTCTTGTCCTGTCCCCTGTCCTGGCCCTCCAGTGAGGCCAGCACCCTCCTCTCTACAACCTCTTTTCAGGGAGTTGTAGAGAGCAATGAGGTCTCCCCTCAGCCTCCTCTTCTCCAGGCTAAACACCCCCAGCTCTCTTAGCCGCTCCTCATAAGGCCTGTTCTCCAGCCCCCTCACCAGCTTTGTTGCTCTTCTCTGGACTCGCTCCAGAGCCTCAACATCCTTCTTGTGGTGAGGGGCCCAGAACTGAACACAGGATTCGAGGAGCGGTCTCACCAGTGCCGAGTACATAGGGAGAAGAACCTCCCTGGAACTGCTGGTCACGCCGTTTCTGATACAAGCCAAGATGCCATTGGCCTTCTTGGCCACCTGGGCCACTGCTGGCTCATGTTCAGTCGCTGTCAACCAACACCCCCAGGTCCCTCTCCTCCAGGCAGCTTTCTAGACAGACTTCTCCTAGTTTGTAGCACTGCACAGGGTTGTTGTGCCCCAAGTGCAGGACCCGGCATTTGGCCTTGTTAAACCTCATGCCATTGGACTCAGCCCAGCGGTCCAGCCTGTTCAGATCCCTTTGGAGCCTCCCGACCCTCCAGCAGATCCACACTTCCACCCAGCTTAGTGTCGTCCACAAACTTGCTAAGGGTGCACTCGATGCCTTCATCCAGGTCATTGATAAAGACATTGAACAGGGCTGGACCCAGCACGGAGCCCTGGGGAACCCCACATGTCACTGGTCTCCAGCTGGAGTTAACTCCATTTCCCACCACTCTCTGGGCTCTCCATCCAACCAGTTTTCCACCCAGGAGAGTGTGCGCCTGTCCAGGCCAGAGGTGACAGTTTCTCAAGCAGAATGCTTTCCAACCTAGAGATAATACAGTGCGCTGTGTTATTTACCAGGATGGCCAAGAATGGTTGAGTTCTCTGTGAAATAGGAAATTGATTAATTATACATGACCCAAGCAGATTATTTACTCAGCGAGAGACTAACACAGGATCTTTTGTCTTGTTTTGAGTCCTGCTTGCTAATCTGTTTGATTTGGCGGTTTGCAAATAACTGGTTAATAAAATTTGGAAATATTAAACCTGAATCGTGAGTGAAGGGCAGCCAATGCTTACAGAAAAGTGCAATGAAAGAGTAAGATTTATTTTAATCAGTTGAAACGGGGAACAGGTAACAAAGCAGGGAGAGAGAAACAAAGATATTCCTCCAAAATTCAGGCTGTATTTTGGAAAAGCTTTAATTAACATCGAGAAATGCATCCATATAATAATATATTGAGCTTTTGCCCACTGCTCACAAAGACATTGAAAAGTTAAGCACCATTACCCCTATTTCACAGACGGAAAAAGTGACACAGAGAGCAGGAGGATGTCTTACTCGTGATCACACAACTACTCATGACGGAGTGGAGAGGTCCTCAGCATTTGCACTGTGGGGAGATGCACTCCATGGAGCGTCCTGGACATCTGGGCTGATTCACACGTTCATGCTGTGTGCACTTCATGCTTTTGTCTCCAGTGCCATTGTGTGCACCACAAGGTGTCCCCATCCCTGGAGGTATTTAAAAGATGGGTAAACGAGGTGCTCAGGAACAAGGTCTAGTGGCAGGTAGGAATGGTTGGACTCAATGGTCTAAGAGGTCTTTTCCAACCTAGTGATTCTATGAAGGTCTCCTACCCTAAAGGTCCAGGGAGGTTATTCTCCCTCTGTACTCGGCACTGGTGAGACCGCTCCTCGAATCCTGTGTTCAGTTCTGGGCCCCTCACCACAAGAAGGATGTTGAGGCTCTGGAGCGAGTCCAGAGAAGAGCAATAAAGCTGGTGAGGGGGCTGGAGAACAGGCCTTATGAGGAATGGCTGAGAGAGCTGGGGTTGTTTAGCCTGGAGAAGAGGAGGCTGAGGGGAGACCTCATTGCTCTCTACAACTCCCTGAAAGGAGGTTGTGGAGAGGAGAGTGCTGGCCTCTTGTCCCAAATGACAGGGAACAGGACAAAAGGAAATGGCCTCAAGCAAGAAAGGGTCATTGGTCCCTGGCAGAGGCTGCCCAGGGAGGTGGTTGATTCACCTTCCCTGGAGGTGTTTAAGGGACGGGTGAGGGACATGGGTTAGTGTTTTATAGGAATGGTTGGACTGAATGATCCGGTTGGTCTTTTCCAACCTGGTGATTCTATGATTCTATGGTTCTATAATTCTAAAGAGGATCACAACCGAAGTTCCATAACAGAGCTCACCTGCCTCTCAGTGAAGGTGTGGCTGGCAGGGACCCAGATCCCCAGCCATTTAAGCCTGCGTTCTGTAGTCTGAGCATCGCCCTCCTTCCACTGTAAGTGAGGACCCTGGGGCTGAAATAAAGCAGTACGACCTATGACGTGTCTTCTGTCAATTCCCTTCTTTTCTACAAAAAGCAAATGGCAAGTTTGCATTCAAACACAATCACGTGAAAGAAGGACGTTACACACTCAAGCAGTCAAAAGTTCAGATGTGTTGGCGAGCTCCCAGATCATTCGCTGTGCATATGTGTGACGGTGGAATGTTAATTGCATGATTCCATAGTGTTTCTTTCTGCAGGACAATTACTTTCAGTGCACGGGATAATGGTGTTTGGTTAATGAGCAGCTATGTGATGTTTAGTTCCCACACTGTGGTTCCACGTGTGGCCCTGTGCTTTATTTTCTGCACACTTTTCCATCCCAGCTCTCAAGGCAGTGATTAATGCTCTCAAGGACTTCTCCATGGCAACAATCAATCTGGCATTCCCTAATTTTCAAGTACTTTACTTTGCAACATTAACAGTGTTTTCTGTTAAAAAAGATTTGTCTTCTGCCCTATATTTTTTACGCAGGGTTTGAATCCAGGCTGGAGAGCTTAAATGTATGTATCTACTTTGATTTCAAAGATTGCTGAGGTAGTACCAGCAGGGACCTTTCCACTCCATATGATGTGGTTGCCTGTGATAACTGCAAACATTTCTGTCCTATATTTCTATTTAGGGTTAGTAAATAAATGATTACGTGCTGCAGAGATGCAGTAGCTGACGAGTATTGGAGTCTATTTAACACTGAAGAAGCAGCAGCAAGGAGATCCATGTAGAAATGAACACGAAGAGTAAGAAGTAGTTGTCTTTTCAGTCATAAAGTTTGTGCCCAGTAGCGTGCTCTTAGTCAGAGTCCTTGAGGTGCTCCACAGCCAACCAGCATGCAAATGTGGTTTCTATTTTCATTGCTTAGAGGTAGCCATCAGCAGATGGTGTTTTGAAACACTCATAATTTTGTCTAATAGAGTTACTATTGCCAACTGTCCTGTCCTCCAAGTAGTGATTAGATATATTATTATTAATAAATAACACCCAATAATGATACAAACAGTCCAAACCCCGAAGTCCTTAGTCCTCGGCAACTCCTACACTCTTCAGTGCTTCGTGTTGACTGTTTTACTGCACCAAGCCAAGACCTTCTCTCTGATCTGTGTTCCCAGTCACTACGTTTTTAAAGCAGTTCCTATTGGCATCCTCCGGACGAGCTCTCACCAATGGGAATTCCATATGGCCATTAGAAATGGAACTTACTCATGCAGGACTCAGCCATGGAAACTTTAATCAAAATTTCCATTAAATTCCCAGGGCAGAGGAGCCAAAAACTCACTGACTTTACGCACGTGTACCCAGATGGTCCCTTCCGATGCCACAGAATTCAAGTGTTCATTTGAAAGCAAAAGTGAAATCCCATCATTTATGGTTGTTGCAATAACCTTCTGGACGTGGCTGGAAGACGAGCCAATGACTTCTACCTGGGCAAAATCGCTCAAAACAGATGAATTTCTTGTACTACTGAGTGTTTGGAAACACTACACAGTACGCTGAGAAAGCAGCAGAAGGTGGGAGAGAATCCAACTTAAGGCCTCTCTTCAAAAAAAGAATGAAAATAACCCTGAAAGTCACTATTCTGCAAAAGCAATGCCTACATTCAGTGAAAGCAAGGTACATAAAATCATAGAATCATAGAATTGGAAGGGACCATAGGTTGGAAGGGACCTTAAAGATCATCCAGTTCCAACTCCCCTGCCATGGGCAGGGACACATTCAACTGGATCAGGTTGCTCCAAGCCCCATCCAACCTGGCCTTGAACATCTCCAGGGATGGGGCAGCCACAACTTCCCTGAGCAACATGTTCCAGTGCCTCACCACCCTCATAGTTAAGAAATTCTTGTCGTATCACTCCAAGCCTTTGTGAACAGTGCCTCCCCAGCTTTCTTGTAGCACCTTCAGGTACTGGAATACAGTGAGAAATAAATGCACTCCGTGTTACCCTGGAGGATCAGGGAACAGCCAAGTGGAGGGGAAATAGATGGGATTGACGTGATAGATGCGGTGCAAAATTATAATTAAACAAATCATATTTTGGGACTAAATGTAATTCCAAGTGGAGAGACTGAGCTAAAGAAAGGTGCAAATGCTTTGCCAGGCTGTGAAGCTCCTAACAGATCGTGAATCTCTCCACAATCAGCCACACGATGCAGCAGGAAATACTGTTTTAATGAAAGCATTTCAATTCTATCATATTTAGTGTATGCAACATTCTTAGGCAACTGCTTAAATCAATAACCTGCTTGCTATTAAATTCTTGGATTCCTCTTGGTGACCAGGTGGGACGTGCTGTCGTTTCCTATAGTAGTTCTCCTGCTTTGATCACACAGACCAATTTCACTGGCAGTTTTGCCAGAGAAAGGACTGATGATTTAAAAACTTGGCCCAAAACTTCAGAGCAGAAGTGGCAGCAAACATTAGTCACTGTAGCAAACTAATTTGTTTTCCATATGGCATTTTCAATGAAGTGTGGAAGATTCACAAGTGAAATAATAATTACAAATGAGGAATACTTTAGGAAAAAAATGTGGTTTTTCTTCCCTATGCATCACTTAAAAGGATTTCTAATTAAGTCAATAATTGATTATGCTGGAGATGACATTGGCAGCCAAATCATACCTTATGGGGTTTTGTTCTCAGGGAAAGATTGTTCCCAGGGGCAGGAAAATTCCGGCATCTATGCAGCCCGGGTTGCTGCTTCGATGCAAGAGAGGTGAGAGAGGTATTGGGTTCCCTTTGGAAAATCAGGTGGTGAACAGTTCCTTAATAACGTTGTTGCTTGTAGTAGGAAATTTCGCTCAGCGGGATGAGGGGCTGATATTACTGATGAAGCCAAGTCAAAGACAGATGCTGTAAGATATCCTTGGATCTGTACCTGGCTAAACTCAAAGCCAACTCAGAGGTGGAAATTATGCACCAAAGCAGAATGGAAGTAGCTTCATGAGATCTCAGCCCTCAGATAACAGAACCCCATTATTCTCCTTCCAAACTGCTGTTGGGCAGGAGGAGGTGGGGGGCAAAACATGCACTATAAATGATTCCAAGAATTTGTCGCTCCAATTAATAGTTTGATAGTCTAATATTCCAAAACCTCCTAATTAATGTTTTTAAAGTCTCATCTATAATATTATTTAGGTTTTTTTTACAAACCCCTTTCCTAGACTCTACCCCTTATCTCTGGGTGTGCTCACTCACAGGGTTGACAGGATCAATCCAGCTCAGCCACAGCCAGGAAGAAGGTTACAAGTTGCCACCACCCAGAGGTCTTCCTTGCAGGAGCATGATGTCCATGGTGGGGATCTATCTTCCTCACTCTTGGGATCACCTGGAGGCATTTTCATCCCACCATTCCCCACCACCTGCTCCCTCCTCCTTGGTCCCCAGAACCAGCAGCAAAGCTAGTGACGGTAAAAATCACATTTGTTAATTATATTTTCTGCCCATATTCTAGAGCACAGGGAAGTTTGGATCTGGAGACTTCATTGTATAATATAAAATGTAAAATCTGAGGAAGATCTAAGATCTGGCTGAGGTGTCCATCTTTCAGTCCAGTCTTGTAAGGACTTTTTTTTTTTCCCACAGTGAGTTATGCAAAGATTTTCTGTATGTAAATGGGAAGAAATGTAAGACCAACTTGTTCATAACCCTTGTAACCAAGGTATTGGTCAATCATACTCAAACGTTCAATTTCTCTCTCACAGAGCAGTCTGGGGATGGTCCTCCTTTCCTGTTTTCACTGACAGTAAATCACAGGGAGCTTGCAGAAGTGAACAGTGCTCCAGCCACACACAACCGAGCTTGTAAAGGGCAGGTTTAGGTTAGATCTTAGGAAGAAATATTTTCCTATGAGGGTGGGGAGGCACTGGAACAGGTTGCCCAGAGAGACTGTGGCTGCCCCATTCCTGGAGGTGTTCAAGGCCAGGTTGGATGAGGCTTTGAGCAACCTGGTCCAGGGGAAGGTGCTCCTGCCCGTGGCAGGAGTCAGAGCTGGATGGGCTTTGAGGTTCATTCTGACCAAAACCACTCTATGATTCTATGACTCTATGACTGTGTTTTGGTTGGTAGTAGAAATGCTGATTGTTCTTTTATTCCTTTCATGGAACTTAAATCCTGTCTATTCAGATTTTTATACAAATTTGGATTACAGTGCTTTTCTTTTAATGCTTGTCTAGCATATGCAGCAAATCCTGATGGCAGCAGAGTGGGGCTGAATTAATTAAATGACCCTCAGTGAAAGAAAGCCACGGCCTGAAGCATCGGACTCTGTGGGAAAATGTCCACTTCTATTACATTTGCTGTTTGGGGACATCAAAAAACTCTAAGGATAAGATTATTCAAAAGAGACTGGGGAGAACATAATTCTTCTTTCTCTCACTCAATCCCTTTTGGGAAGTGCACATATCAGACACACTTTTTTTTGATCCCACAATAGGCCACAGGCCACATTTTGCTACAGTCGATTTTGAAGAACATTTTCTTTTTGCAGATGTGTCCACTCAGTAGGATGTGATACCACCTACTGAGATAAGAGATGGTCGAGTCTTTTCCAAGATTCCCTGATTTTATTTATATATTTGATCCTGACTGGCTAGGACCAATCTGTACTGCTTTTACCTGTGTACATTGATTGGTGTGCAGAGACCCAAGAAGGACACCAAGAAGATATGAAGCTGCTTCACCCTTGAAAGGTTGTTTTTCTCTCCAGAGCAGTTGGCTGTAAAGTTCTCCTTGTAGGTGCTGGTTTTGGATCTGAATTGGCACATCTGACCCACAACCAACCTTCCAGAATCACAGAATCATAGAATCAGGGAGGTTGGAAAAGACCTCTAAGATCATCAAGTCCAACTATGAGCCCAACACCACTGTGCCTACTAAACCATGTCCCAAACTACCACGTCTACACACTTTTCTAACACCTCCAGGGATGGACAATGCACCACTTCCCTCGAAGAAATTTACCTCACAACCAGTGGTTTGCATCTGAGTTGCTCATGGTTATCAAGCCTGAAATGAAGACATAGAATCATAGAATCACCAGGCTGGAAAAGACCCACCAGATCATCGAGTCCAACCATTCCCATCAATCACTAAACCATGTCCCTCAGCACCTCGTCCACCTGTCCCTTAAACCCCTCCAGGGAAGGTGACTCAACCCCCTCCCTGGGCAGCCTCTGCCAGTGCCCAATGACCCTTTCTGTGAAAAATTTCTTCCTAATGTTCAGCCTAAACCTCCTGTACCTAAGTCCGCTTGTTCTGCTGTTGCTCCTCACTGTGCTGTGAGGTCTAGAAAGGATCCATTACTCCACCATCTTTCTTTGAAGGCAGTGAAGTTGATTGGTTTAAAAATGCTATAAATCAGTCACAGTCACCAAGAAAACTTTACTGAAGTGTCTTAACAGAAATTTCAAGGCAAAAGGCTGAACAAGATTATGAGACTTTCTACATAAATATGACCAATAGAACTAAGTTAGAGGGATTTTGTCTGGCTTGTGGAGTCATGCAGCAGAGACAGAGCTTGACCATTGGCAGAGGCTCTGTTCTGATACAGAAGACAGATGGATCATCTTTGCTCAGATAATGAAAAAGACGTGCAGAAATGGATTGAATGCTTTATCAGCATAAAGATAGCAGAGCTGGCAATGTGTGCTTGCAGCGCAGAAAAAACAACAATATCCTGGCATGCATCAGAAGAAATGTGACCATGACGGTGAGGGAGGGGATTCTGCCCTTCTACTCTGCTCTCATGAGACCCCACCTGGAGTCCTGTGTTCAGTTCTGGAATCCTCAGCACAGGAAGGACGTGGATCTGTTGGAGCAAGTCCAGAGGAGGCCATGACGATGATCTGAGGGCTGGAGTGCCTCCCAAATGAGGACAGGCTGAGAGTTGAGTTTGTTTAGCCTAGAAGAGAGAAGGCTCCAAGGAGACCTCAGAGCAGCCTTCCAGCACTTAAAAGGGCCCCAGAAAAGCTGGAGGGGGGCTCTTGATCAGGGAGTGCAGGGATAGCATGAGGGGGAATGGTTTTGAGCTGAAAGAGGGAAGATTTAGATGATATATTAGGAAGATATTCATTACTGTGAGGGTGGTGAGGCACCAGCACATGTTGCCCAGGGAAGTCGTAGCTGCCCCATCCCTGGAGGTGCTCAAGTTCAGGTTGGATGGAGCTATGAGCCCCCTGATCCAGTGGGAGGTGTCCCTGCCCACGGCAGGTGTGCTGGAACAGGATAATCATTAAAGAACCTTCTGACCCAAACCGTTCTACGATTCTACGTTTCTATGAACTAGATGCCTGCACAGTGACACTTGTTTTAATGATGTGATAATCTGTTGTCTGGACGGGCCTATTGCTGGGGTACTTTCCCTCTTTTCACCATCTGTCCGTTCCTATTTTGAGATGCTGTATCCATTCCTTGTGTCCGTGGGGTAGCTGGCATGCTGAAGCATTGGCCTCTTACAGCAGTTTTAAATGTTTGGGGAATAGAAATAGAAATAATGGGCAGAGCAGGTGCCAAGTGGTTCTCACTCAGTATATTTTCACTTGATATAAGTGATCACATGTACATTGGAGATGTAAGCTACCATATCTTCCCTATGTAACTGAAAAACATGCACAGTCTCCTCTCATCTGTGCGATTCAGTTCATGGCCCAAACATCTAAGCCAAAACCAACTTAATATTAAAGTGATAAATTAGAACTATTAAATATTTAATGACGGGAGGCAAAAAGCTACTAAAAACATGAAATATCTACAGGGTAATCTCAATTGTATCAGAAAGGAACGTTACATTAGCAGAGATGATTCTGAGGTTTAATATCTTATTTGGGGGTATTTCATTTTTGAGAACATGCAGTGCTATTGCCATAGAAATTTATGAACAAATTCCTGAGGCCACATTTGTTTTCTTCTTATTATTTTTCTTTGACTTCCATGACACATTGGGATTACCAGTGCTGGAGGATAAGTATTTTTTATTTTTAGCTTCTGGTGTTGAATTATCATTTCCCACCTGGTTTTTGTGTTTTTGAGGGGTTGATGTCATCACAGAATCATAGAATCATAGAGTCATAGAATAGTTTGGGTTGGAAGGGACCTCAGAGATCATCCAGTTCCAACCCCCCTGCCATGGGCAGGGACACCTCCCACTAGACCAGACTGCCCAAGGCCCCATCCAACCTGGCCTTGAACACCTCCAGGGAAGGAGCATCCACAACTTCCCTGGGCATCCTCTGCCAGTGCCTCACCACTCTTATAGTGGAGAAATTCTTCCTTATGTCTAGTCTAAATTCATTCCAGGTCTTCACGGAACTTTCTTGTAAAACTCACAGCATAGACCTCTAATGTGACCAGCAGAAGTGCTGTCAATAAGTCATAGAATCATAGAATCATTAAGGTTGGAAAAGACCTCTAAGATTATCCAGTCCAACTGTCAGCCCAACACCACCATGCCTATTAAACCATGCTCCAAAGCTCCACATCTACATGTTTTTTTAACTCCTCCAGGAATGGTGACTCCACCACTGCCCTGGGCAGCCTCTTCTAGTACTTCATCACTCTTTCACTAAAGAAATTTTCTCTAATATCCAATCTAAACCTCCCCTGGTACAGCTTGAGGCCATTTCTTCTCGTTTATCACCTATCACTTGGGAAAAGAGATCAACACCCACCTCACTACAACCTCCTTTAAGATAGTCATAGAGAGCAATGAGGTCTCCCCTCAGTATCCTCTTCTTCAGGTTCAACAATCCCAGTTCTCTTGGCCACTACTCATTAAACTTGTTCTCCAGACCCTTCACCAGCTCTGTTCCCTGTTTCTGGACACACTCCAGCCATTCAATGTCTTTCTTGTACCGAGGGGCCTAAAACTGAACCCAGGATTCAACGTGTGGCTTCATCAGCACCAAGTACACAATCTCTTCCCTAACACTGCTGATCACACTATTTTTGATCCAAGTCAGGATGCTGTTCGTCTTCTTGGCCACCTGGGCTGCTGCTGGCTCATGTCCAGCCGCTGTTACCAACACCCCCAGGTTCTTTGCTGTTGGACATCCCTCCAGTCACGCTTCCCCACTCTTCGCTGTAGCATTGCATGGGGTTGTTGTGACTGAAGTGCATCCTCCCTCAGCAGGATTATGCCACACATGACATACTTGATACACAGAATGTTTGGGTTGGACATAAAATGTACATAAAATGCCTGAAGTGGAGGCTGCTGCAGGGAGAAGAACAAGAAGCGAATTAGCTCACATCAGAATATGCGACAGTGAGCAGAGGAAAAAAACCCTTGCCCTCAGGACCCTTGGAAAAACAGGCATGAAAAAATTAATTTACATGTCAAGATCCTCACTTAAAACACAAAAAGACCCCCATCAGATTTCAAAGACGTCATAAGAGGTTTTAATTGTATCATTGTGCAATTGAAGTCCTTAAAGAACTTTGCCAATACTGTTAAGACTCTCTACATCCTTGAATGTTAATTAAGTGAGATAATACAGGCAGCATTAAGGAAATGGTTGGGTTGTAGCATTTGAAATGCTCCCCGTCAGCTGTGAGGGCTCTGCCTAGATGTTGCTTTGGGCATGAAGTTTCTCACAAGGTTTGTCTTTAGAAAGTGTTCGAGGACAGGTTGGATGATCTTTAAGGTCCCTTCCAACCCAAAATATTCTGTGATTCTATGATTCTATGATTCTATGATTCTATGATTCTATGATTCTATGATTCTATGATTCAGGTCAGGGGCATCACCTTGGGACCGGAAAAAGATGCCATCAAATTATTTTTGGGTGCATGTGGAAGGACCCATCTATGAAACGCTGTCACCTTCATGCAAACTGGGTGGCTGTTTAACTCTTTGCATCAACAGTAACGATAGAGTGTGGGAAGGGAAGGAGATTATGTCACATAAGGAACTGTGGGAGGGGGAGATTTGAGATGGAGATGACTTGAGCTGGAATGTGGCCAGGTCACTGGGGTTAACCCCCTCGCTGTTGCAAAATGCTGTGGGATCTTTAATGGACATAAGCGTTGTGGAGCTTGTCTTTCACATCTCATCCGATGGCAGGAGAGAGGGGAATTAGTTTACTCTCTTTAACGCTGGGCTTCTCTGCTGCAAGTGTCACAAAGGATATTTCTTTGCAGGCAGATGTCGGCTGCCAGTGGGAAGCTGAGAAATGCCAGTTTTAATTAAAAGCTTTATTTTCAAATACAATTCAGAGATTATAAGCAGTAAGAAGGACTTCTCCGCTGGGAGGCTTCAGTGTGCGGCCCTGAGCAAAACAGAAGTAATTGAAAGACAAGGCCTAATTCCCCTTCTCCCAGCTGGGTCTAACCACGAGGCAGGGACATCAATCCAGCCCTTGAAGGAGGGCTGGCAGCATCTTGGATTTGTCATTGTCTCTATTCTTGGAGGGAAGGAAGCCAAAGCAAGGCTTTTAGATCTTCCTATTTCTTTGCTCTAAAGTTGGCTTATGAAGAGAAAACAAAAGAGAGGGGCAAAGCTGTTAGAGGAGAAGGCTGAAAGGCACCTGTCTGGTACATCTTCGTCACCTGTGCATGTTCCCATGGTAAAATTGTGTTTTCACATCATTTGCATGCACACTGACCCAATCCTAGGCACTTGCACCCACTTCAAACTACCCAGGAAGACATTTATGGATTCAGCTTGCTGTGGTCGCCTCATCCGTTTCCCACCTCGAGCGAAGGGAGGGCTGAACATGGGACAACACCAGGCGTTGGTGCTCTGTGCTGCCTTTCCATGTTCTCTGCTTTAATGCAAAAAATCAGCTCATATCAACAGTTCCATCTGTTCTATGAATCAACCTCTCCATACCCGCCCTCTGTCATTCAAGATTTTTCTGGGTGCCTGCATACCAAGTTCTAATCTCTCAATAGGTCTATTTCATTAGTCTCTTCACTCAATAAGCTATGAAGAAAGTAAAATTGATGACTAGAGAATCATTTTTGTCCATTTTGGATGTAATAGAATTCCTACTTCTAGTTATCCACATGTGATGCTTTTATATAGGGACCAGTTTACCAGCAAAGACCAAATGTTTTCTTTGCAGTTTGGTACCATATCATGTGTTGTGGTTTAACCCCAGCCAGCAGCTCAGCACCTCACAGCTGCTCGCTCACTCACTCTCCCCAGTGGAACGGAGGACAGAATTGGAAAGGTAAAATTGAGAAAGCTCATGGGTTGAGATAAAGACAGTTTCATAGGGAAAGCAATATGCACAGAAGCAAAGGAAAACAAGGAATTAATTCACTCCTTCCCATAAACAAGTGTTCAGCCACCTCCAGGAAAGCAGAGTCCCATCACAGTTACTTGGTCACTCTGAAGATCTCCCCCTTTCTTCTTCTTCCCCTACCTCCCCAGCTTTATATGCTGAGCATAGTGTCTTATGTCATGGAATATCCCTTTGGTCAGCTGGGGTCAGCTGTCCCATCTGTGTCCCTCCCAGCTCCTTGGGCATCCCCCATACTCCTCATTGGTGGGATGGGGAGCAGAAAAAGGCTTGACTGTTAAGCCTTGCTCAGCAATAATGAAAACATCCCCGTGTTACCAACACTGTTCCCAGCACAAATCCCAAACAGCCCCATCCTAGCTGCTGTGAAGAAAATTAACTCCATTCCAGCCAAAACCAGCACACCATGCTCAAACACCAGTAAATTTTGGTCACCACTCTGTGACTCCCCAGAGTGGTGACCAAAATTTACTGGATGTCTGAGCAATGGATGCTTGCATGGTTTTGGCCTCAGAGAATGGAGCTTTCCTTCTTCTTCACAGCAGCTGTGTCTTAGGTACTCCTATGATCTTGTAGCACTGTTGATTCACAGATTCATCCTGGCTGGAAGGGGCTTCGGGTGTTCTTGTACTCCAACCTCCTGTTCAAGAGAGGGTCACCCTTGAGATCAGACGAGGTTTCTCAGGGTTTTATTCATCTGCACCTTGAAAATTTCCAAGGATAAAGATTTCTCAGACTCCCTGGGAAACTCTTCCAATCTCTGACTGGTCTTATTGTGACAAAGCTTTTCCTTATTTCTAGTCTGAACCTCTCTTGCTTCAATATCCACTGTCTTCTGTCCTCCTGCACTACATCACCATGAAGAGCCTGGTTAAGGTTAGACATGATTTATGCTTGGTAAATCCATGCTAACCCTTCCTAATTATTTTATTCTCCTTCCTTTGCCCAGAAATATGTTCTAATAAGAATCACACCATGATTCTCACAGGGCCCGTAGAATCACAGAATAGTTTGAGTTGGAAGGGGCGTTAAAGATCATCCAGTTCCCCTCTGCAATGGGCAGGGACACCTCCCACTAGACCAGGCTGCTCACGGCCCCGTCCATTATTTTGTAATGGTATGAATTTGAACAATCTAAATTAGGGCAGATCTACAGGGTTTACCCCAATAACTCAACGTATAATCTGCTTTTCCTGCCTTTCCTCCTCCTTCTTGGACATTTTTTCTCGCCTCTTTCAGGCCCCACTGCTGTTGTACTATATCAAGTTCTGTACATATATTTAAATGTAATAAGATAGATTACAGGAATTGATTTTCCCCAGGGTCGGGTCGATAAGACTGTATAAGCAGAGAATATACAATGGTTCAGAAGGAGCTGGCTGTAGTAGATTAATTAATGATATGCAGTATAGAAACATCCAAGGCACCGGAGCTCTTCTCATCTCACCTGAGCTATTAGCTGAATCTCTTGCGGGATGGAACGGCTTGCTGCCAGCCTAACAAAATACAAATTTCTCTTGGCGTAATCACAGAAGTGCCACAGCTTTTGAAGATCCAAAGGTTACTTTGCCCTTACTCTCTCAAGGAGAAATCACAGCGTGAAGTAAATAAACTTTTGAACAGCACAGCACTGACCTACCTAATCTTTATTGCAATCTAACAGGGAGAATAAAAAACCTGCTGTAATTCTTACTCACCTTTTGTTTCTCATAGATATTCAGGTTTTGGAAAGAACAAGGGGGAAAAAAGGAAAAAAAAGAAAAAGAGATGTTGCTTTCTGGCAGTTTTGTGCAAAAGATACTGAATCATCTGAATGAACTAATATGTTTTTATTAAATTGGTCTGATGGTTAGAAGAGGATTAGGAGATCATAGAACCATAGATTGGTTTAGGTTGGAAGGAACCTAAAGCTTATCCAGTTCCAACCCACCTTCCATGGGCAGAGACACCTCCTGCTGGACCAGGCTGCTCGAAGACTCATCCAGCCTGGCTTTGAAAGCATCTAGGGAGGGAGCATCCTCAACTTCCCCGGGCAACCTGTGCCAGGGTCTCATCAATATGAGGTTCTGAGTCCTGTGAGATACAAGTCCCTTCCTAGACCTCAGAGACACATGAATTACAGCTGGAATCTAGAGGAGGGAGGAAAGGTGGGACAAACACTGCATCTCCCTTACTAAATTTCAAACTCTTGCTCAAAACCAAAATTGGGTGTTGCATACCTTAATGGTGTCTTAATGGGTTTTTGGAGCTGACACAAATCTTACCATCATAGAAACATAGAATGCTTTGGGTTGAAAGGGAGACCTTATCACTCTACAACTCCCTGCAAGGAGATTGTGGCAAGGTGGGGGTTGGTCTCTTCTCCCAAGTGACAGGTGATAGGATGAGAGGAAATGGCCTCAAGTTGCACTAGAGGAGGTTCAGATTGGACATCAGGAAACATTTATTCGGTTCTCAGGCCCTGGCAGAGGCTGCCCAGGGAGGTGGTGGAGTCCCCATTCCTGGAGGTGCTTAAAAGCTGGGAGATGAGGTGCTCAGGGAT
Source organism: Phaenicophaeus curvirostris (assembly GCF_032191515.1). Taxonomy (NCBI): domain Eukaryota; kingdom Metazoa; phylum Chordata; class Aves; order Cuculiformes; family Cuculidae; genus Phaenicophaeus; species Phaenicophaeus curvirostris. Next base: position 2,041,036 of record NC_091392.1, on the reverse strand, counting down.
GTGGTTTAGCAGTGGACAGGTATGGTCAGACTTGATGATCTCAAAGTTTTTTTTTTCCAAACAAATGATTCTATGATAATAGGTAACAGTCTTGACCCCCCTGCAAGAGCAGGGATAGACCTTCAGTGAAAGAGCCTAAGTAAATGTATTTTTGAGCCTTCAATCATATTCAGAATAGATTCACACTGTCAGAAAGTATTTCATATAACTTGATTTTTTTCCAAATTTTTTTTTGAACACATAAAACAGAACTAATTTTTAAAATTTAAAATAAGCTATATTTTTGGTGCAGCAAACCTGAGAAGTATGGTTTCCCAGTTTTAGTGTGTGGGCACCTTTTGAATCTTTCGACTGTAGTTCTGCTTTTAAGCACACAGTAGAAGAATTTATGTAGTTAGGTATTTAGATATTAGGAAGAACTTTTTTTCCAGTGAGGGTGGCAAGGCACTGGTCCAAGTTTCCCAGGGAAGCTGCCCCATCCCTGGAGGTGTTCAAGGCCAGGTTGGATGGGGCTTTGAGCAGCATGATCCAGTGGAAGGTGTCCCTGTCCATGGCAGGGGCGTTGGAACTGGATGATCTTTAAGGTTCATAGAATCACAGAACCATAGAATAACCAGGTTGGAAGAGACCCACCGGATCATCGAGTCCAACCATTCCTATCAAACACTAACCCATGTCCCTCAGCACCTCATCCACCCGTGCCTTAAACACCTCCAGGGAAGGGGACTCAACCACCTCCCTGGGCAGCCTCGGACAGGGACCAATGACCCTTTCTGTGAAAAATTTTTTCCTAATGTCCAGCCTAAACCTCCCGTGGTGGAGCTTAAGGCCGTTCCCTCTCGTCCTGTCCCCTGTCACTTGGGAGAAGAGGCCAGCTCCCTCCTCTCTACACCCTCCTTTCAGGTAGTTGTAGAGAGCAATGAGGTCTCCCCTCAGCCTCCTCTTCTCCAGGCTAAACAACCCCAGCTCTCTCAGCCGCTCCTCTTGTTCTCCAGCCCCCTCACCAGCTTCATTGCTCTTCTCTGGACTCGCTCCAGAGCCTCAACATCCTTCTTGTGGTGAGGGGCCCAGAACTGAACACAGGATTCGAGGAGCGGTCTCACCAGTGCCGAGTACAGAGGGAGGATAACCTCCCTGGACCTGCTGGCCACACCGTTTCTGATCCAAGCCCAGATGCCATTGGCTTTCTTGGCCACCTGGGCCACTGCTGGCTCATGTTCAGTCGCTGTCAACCAACACCCCCAGGTCCCTCTCCTCCAGGCAGCTTTCTAGACAGACTTCTCCCAGTCTGTAGCACTGCACAGGGTTGTTGTGCCCCAAGTGCAGGACCCGGCATTTGGCCTTGTTAAACCTCATGCCATTGGACTCTGCCCAGCGGTCCAGCCTGTTCAGATCCCTTTGCAGAGCCTCCCGACCCTCCAGCAGATCGACACTTCCACCCAGCTTAGTGTCATCCACAAACTTGCTAAGGGTGCACTCGATGCCTTCATGCAGGTCATTGATAAAGACATTGAACAGGGCTGGACCCAGCACTGAGCCCTGGGGAACCCCACTTGTCACTGGCCTCCAGCTGGAGTTAACTCCATTTCCCACCACTCTCTGGGCCCAGCCAGCCAACCAGTTTTCCACCCAGGAGAGTGTGCGCCTGGCCAGGCCACAGGTGACAGTTTCTGAAGCAGAACGCTGTGAGAAACTGTGTCAAAGGCTTTGCTGAAGTCCAGGAAGATACATCCACAGCCTTTCCCTCATCCAGCAGCCGAGTCACTTTGTCACTTTCCTTCCAACACGAACCATTCTACGATTCTTTTTAAAGAGGAAAACATTCTTATCTACAACATTGCAATCCTCACTCTGAAAAAATGGTTTAAAAGTTTTACTGAAAGTTGTGCAGTCACCATAGTTTCAAAATCCTTTCAGATTTCAGCCAGTACAGGGCTTAGCACCGTGAATTGAAGCAGGGCTGGACACAAATGAGCAACAGCTCTAACACCGGGTTTTGTACTGCCAGTGATCAGCAAGCTCTTTCTCTGAACAATAAGATTTTCCTAACAGGTTGCTTGACCTTTTCATTACTATTATTTATGGGCCAGCAATGTGCAGCATCTTTTAAACTCTTAAATGAGCGCTGCTGGGTGAAAGGTTGATATTTTAAGGGATCTTTCTTCTGCTTCAAGTTTATTATCACTGAGTGTAATGCTGTCGACATCTGACATTTATAGAGTGTGCTTAACCTCTAGTAATCCCTGTACATTTTGCAAATGAATGAGCCAGATGCTCAGCTGCTAAAAGTTTTCATACCCTTACTGTCATCACTGAAATCATCCTAAATTACAGCAAATGTCTGTATGGGGCAAAGCAAGGTAATATCCTTAATCAGAACAACTGATTCATCCGCAGGAAACAAACTTCTTGGACACGCAGCTGCTTCTTTGTGACACTTCATGATCTCCAGGGGAGCAGGGGACTATGAGACCTTGCATCTTGCTTCCAATTATGTCAGTTTGCCTAGCAAATTTATCACCATTCCCTATCCCTTGACCTGTTTTATATCCTTGGACAAGATCAGCAGCTCAACACACCTGAGATGCATCTTAGAATGAATCACATGATGGTTTAGGTTAGTAGGGACCTGAAAGACCATCCTGTTCCAGTTCCCTGTCATGGTCAAGGACACCTTCTACTGGATCAGGTTGCTCAAAGCCTCATCCAGTCTGGCCTTGAACACCTCCAGGGACACAGCATCCATGACTTCTCCGGGCAACCTGTACCACCAGGTACCTCACCACCCTCACAGGAAAGAAGGTGGCCAAGAAGGCCAATGGCATCTTGGCTTGTATCAGAAACGGCGTGACCAGCAGGTCCAGGGAGGTTATCCTCCCTCTGTACTCGGCACTGGTGAGACCGCTCCTCGAATACTGTGTTCAGTTCTGGGCCCCTCACCACAAGAAGGATGTTGAGGCTCTGGAGAGAGTCCAGAGAAGAGCAACAAAGCTGGTGAAAGGGCTGGAGAACAGGCCTTATGAGGAGCGGCTGAGAGAGCTGGGGTTGTTTAGCCTGGAGAAGAGGAGGCTGAGGGGAGACCTCATTGCTCTCTACAACTACCTGAAAGGACGTTGTAGAGAGGAGGGTGCTGGCCTCTTCTCCCAAGTGACAGGGGACAGGACAAGAGGGAATGGCCTCAAGCTCCGACAGGGGAGGTTTAGACTAGACGTTAGGAAAAAATTCTTTACAGAAAGGGTCATTGGGCACTGGAACAGGCTGCCCAGGGAGGTGGTTGAGTCACCTTCCCTGGAGGTGTTTAAGGCACGGGTGGACGAGGTGCTGAGGGATATGGTTTAGTGTTTGGTAGGAACGGTTGGACTCGGTGATCCGGTGGGTCTCTTCCAGCCTGGTTATTCTGTGATTCTGTGATTCTGTGAATTCCTTCTTTAAATGTTCATCCTTTCAGTTTAAAGGCATTACCCCTTATCCTATCACCACCGGCCCTTGTAAAATATCCCTCTTCAGCTTCCTTCAGGTACATGAAGAATGCTCTAAGGTCTCCCCAGAGCCTTCTCTTCTCCAGGCTGAACAACCCAATTCTTTCAGCCTTTCTTCAAAGGAGAGGTAATCCAGGCCCCCGATCATCTGAGTGATCTCCTGTGGTTCATGTCCTTCTTATGCTGAAGGCCTCAGAGTTGGATGCAGGACTCCAGGTGGGGTCTCACAAGAGCAGAGTAGAGGTTAATCACCTCCCTCAACCTGCTGGTCACTCTGCTTTTGATGCAGTCCAGGGTAGAGTTGAAGTGAGGAGGTGGCTAGTTCAGAGAAAGAAATGCTTTGTGCAGGGCACAGTTAAACTGCACAGCTCATTGCTGCAGAATGCAGGTGCTGAAATTCTCCAGGACCTCAGAAAGTGTGAGTGGGTAAAACTCACCAAGGGTTGCTAAACACTAAAATATCCATTAAGACTCATAATTTCATTATCTGCTAATAGAGTCTGGAAAAGTGCACCAAGAAGTCTGTTCATAGAATCATAGAATCATAGAATCATAGAATCATAGAATCATAGAATCATAGAATCATAGAATCATAGAATCACCAGGTTGGAAAAGACCCACCAGATCATCAAGTCCAACCATTCCCATCAATCACTAACCCATGTCCCTCAGCACCTCGTCCACCCGTCCCTTAAACCCCTCCAGGGAAGGTGACTCAACCCCCTCCCTGGGCAGCCTGTTCCAGTGCCCAATGACCCTTTCCGTGAAATATTTTTTCCTGATATCCAGCCTAAACCTCCCCTGGTGGAGCTTGAGGCCATTGAAACACAAGGGGAGCATCTCAGCCTGTCTAGAGGATGCGGACAATAGGGGGCATGGATCAGGTTGCTTATGACCAGTCACTCAGTGTTAGTTGGATATCTCCACATACTTTGTCTTAGGAATTGCATGTGCCTTGTCATCAGTGCTGCGATAGCAAATTTTAGGGAGTGATGGAGCAAGGGTAGATGGTGGCGTATTGATTTAGGGAAGGTGGGAAGGTAATTCAGCTGTCAGGACAAATAACGGAGGGGTGGATTTTTGCAGCATGAAGTAGAATAAGGGAAAAACCAGGAAGTCAAACATGATCTCCAGTTTAATCAGCCAGAATGCAAGAAAAAGAATGGTGTTATTAAGTGTATTATTTAAGAGAGGTAATAGAAAGAGTTTAGAGGAAAGTGAGTCCTTTGGGAAGCTTGATCTGAATTCTAAGGTTCCTGAAGTGCTTGGTGGAAATTCAAATAAAGTTGTAAACGACTGAGGATGAGTGAAAGGTGAAAGTGAATGATGGAATAAACATGGCCTTGACTATGAAATGAGGTCTGCCAAAGCACGTAAGTAATTTGGGCTGCTCAGATGAAATAATATGCAAATTGAGAGCTCAGAAAGGTGGTGGAAGATGCAAGGCAGAAGATTTGGACTGGAGAAGGGAAGACGGATCCCTGGAAGTCATGGATGTACAGGATAGTTTCAAACCTGCCTTAAAGTGGAACTACAAATTGATGGGTAAAAAGAAACAGAGAAAGATTCCAAAATATAGGAAAAAGTGAGAGAAGGAAGAGGATAGCTGCAGAGAGATAAATATTCAGAGAGCATCCAGAGAGGTGACAGTGGCAGCAATTTGCAGAAGCCAAGAGAAAGCAAGAAGTCAAAGGGAAAGATCATGATGGGGGATGAAAATGAAGCAAAGTTTTGGCCAGTTGCTCAGGTAGGAATCATTCCAAAGAGGTTTCCATGGAGACAGAGGATACTGGAGAGAAGCAGGTAAATGGGAAGGGGAAAAAATGAATGCCGGAGAAGTACATAGATAAAGGGAAGTGAAGAGAGATGGGATAATAGCTGGAAATGCAGATGAATTTGGAAGAGTGGTGTTGTAGAGACAAGATTGGTTTTGAAAGTGGATTTAAAGTAGGCAAGGGAGGAGAAAATGTTTGTAGAGCAGGCAGAGCAAGACAGGGAAGTTGGAGCTGATGTTAAGATTTGAAAGTGAGGTTCATGCAAAGTCAATTCAAGCCAATGCAAGAGCTGCACAGAAAGAGCCGCTCCCATTTGTGCATGTCCAACTGGAAAAATTAGGAAAAGCGACATTTGCAAACAGATGAGATTTTTAGACCAGACTGTTTTCAGCTTTATCCCCATCCAGTGTCAGTTCTGCAGTAATCTGATGGTGGCAACGTCTGCTTGCTGGCAGCTATGGGTCTTTCCAAGTCCATCTATACTTAAACCACAGTCCAAAATTCATTTAGAGAGCCTAGATAATCATACATTATGTTCAGACAGGAAAATTAGCTCTTCTCTTCTGCGTGCATCAAAAAGCAGCAGTAATTTCATAGCCAGGGAGAAGTAGGGTATGGATTTATCGTGTAATGGAGAGCAGAACTTAGTGAGGGCTTCTCAGACAACAGTGGTCAAGGTGCTTTCCAGGGACTGAGAAGCCCAACTGAGTGGCCACCAGCTCTTTTACCCTGCATCTCGCAGGAGTAGATTGCCTGAGATGTGAGTCCTGACCCTGCAACTGCTCCCCACGGATCACAGCAACATCTCTACTGTCCCCAGCCAGGATATTCCTTATTTGCTTCAGAAAGGACTCAACAGAGCAGCCAGCACGGACAATACTCATTTCACCCTGTCCTCTCTGCAAACTAACACGCTGATAGTAACTTGCAAGCAGGAAAGGGTCACTTGGTGGCTTCCAGCTGGAACAATCTGGGCTGGGGCACAGCCAGGATGAAGATGCAAAAGGCAGAGGATGCGACCCCTAAATCTCATTATATGCTCTGTGATTAAGCCCAGCAATCAGCAGTGTGAACACGCCACGTAGCTAGCGCTGCCGTGGCCAAAGCAAGGTGCTAAATTGCTCTGATTTAGCTGAAATCACTAGTATATCTGACTAAAAAATACACGATTACAACTGCTCCTCTGTGTGTCTTTCCACGTTCATTTGAAAGAACTATGGCAGATCATAAACCACAGCAACATCCCTCAAGCCCCGGAGGGTTTAATGAAGAATTAAGGAGATTGTAACTGCATCGCTGAAATAATAGGGAGGAAATTGAATTATTCCACCCATATTAAATGCATATATTCTTGAGCATTTCTGCCAAAATTACTTTGCTAACCCATGGTGTGAAATACAGTCTGTTTTCACATGGGTGCATTAAACAAAGATGCCTGCAACAGTACAACAGCTTTGAAGAGAATGGAAAGGCATCAGGATGAAAAAGCGCTCCCGACGTATGGTTATATCAGCTCTAAATTGTCTCACAGCTGTTTCGAGCTCCATTAGATGGAAGACTGGGTAATTTATAGAAGTCATTTTTAACAATTTGATTGTTGGTATATATCTGCTGAATTGATTGGCTGGGGAGACAGATCTTTATTTTTATAATAGCAATAACATCCTTTGCAGATTACTGCTCCATTTATCCCCGATGTTAACGGTGCTAGCCAGCAACTATCCATTTTTATTATGCTGTTATTTCTTAATTATCAGTCTAATTGTTGAGAAGAGCAGAGCCCAGGATGCACGAGATTGCCTGGGCTGGACAAGAAACCATAGGATCTAGAGGTCTGGCTTTCTCTTTTGATAAGCTCACAGGTCTGGCTGAGATCAGTGGGATTTAAACTCTGCAGCTTGGGCATATTTATTTTTTGAAGTTTGCTAATCCTCTGTGGGCCTGAGTGATATTTGTCACTGAAGTCAATGGGAGTTTGGCTGCAAATGAGATCGACTTAGATAATGTACTCACGTTTGCATCTAACTGGAGCCTCAGGCAGCCTGATCTGGTGAGAGATGATGTCCCTGCCTATGGCAGGGGAATTGGAACTGGATGATCTTTAAGGTCCCTTCCAACCCTAACCATTCTGTGATTGTACAATTCTGTGATTCTACAATTCTAGGATTCTATGATTCTATGATTCTATGATTCTATGATTCTATGATTCTATGATTCTATGATTCTATGATTCTATGATTCTATGATTCTATGATTCTATGATTCTATGCTGGAGGTGATCATCCTGAAAAAGAATGAGCTCCCTGTTCAAATCAAAATTCTTTGCTAGGCACATGGGGATCATAGAATCATTGAATGGTTTGGGTTAGAAGAGACATTAAAGATCACCCTGTTCCAACCCCCCTGCCATGGGCAGGGACACCTCCCACTGGATCAGGTTGCTCAAAGCCTCATCCAGCCTGGCCTTGAACACCTCCAGGGAAGGGGCAGCCACAACTTCCCTGGGCAACCTGTGCCAGTGCCTCGCCACCCTCATTGTGAAGAATTTCTTCCTAACATCTCATCTAAATCTCCCTTCTTTCAGCTTAAAACCATCGTTTCACCCCTGCCTCATCCTATCCCTGCACATCCAGATCAAGATCCCCTTTCCAGTTTTCCCGTGTGCCTCTTAGAGATGTTTCTTGATGACCAGACCAGTGGGCTGTGTAATTCCTGGTGATGTCTTTGTGGGTGGCCAGTGCCACTTGGGCTCAGCTGTCACCTGTTATATGTCTTCAGATGAGTTTATTCCCCTCTGAGAGTCAGGCTGTGGTTGGGGGCTTGAAGATATATGGTCTTCCCTGAGCTCTTTTGTGCATTCACAAAATGTCACCTTCCCTGGAGGTGTTTAAAGGATGGGTGGTTGAGGTGCTGAGGTGCATGGTTTAGTGATTGATGGGAATGCTTGGACTTGATGATCCAGTGGGTCCTTTGCAACCTAGTGATTCTATTTTATGATTTATTGCAGCTGCCTATTTTAATTTGACAAAATAGGATCCACATCTTTGGTCTGGGTCTTTCAAATCTCCAAGCCTCAACACTGTTTTGTGGCTATGAGATCTGCCAACTAACAAAGAAATCTTCTCTAAAATAGCTTTTTTTCTCCTCAAGTTTTAATTTGTCACCTCTCAGTTTTATTCACAGGATGGGAAACAACTGGAAGTCTCACTTCGTTCCCCACTGGCTTTTTGGTCTTCTGCATATTTCTGTCATGGTTAAATAGATTATCAGCCCGAGGTATGGTTGTCTCTTGCATTTTCAGTCACCTAAGAGGAGACATCAGTCAGTGCTGGGGAGGTCTCTTCATCAGGGACTGCAGGTGTAGCGCAAGGGGGAACGGTTTTAAACAGAAACAGGGGAAATTGAGATAAGATATTAGTAAGCAATGTTCTCCTGTGAGGGGGATGAGGCACTGGAACAGGTTGCACAGGGAAGAAGTGATGTCTGCCCCATCCCTGGAGGTGTCAAGGCCAGGTTGGATGGAGCCTTGAGCAGCCTGATCCAGTGGGAGGCGTCCCTGCCCATGGCAGGGGGGTTGGAACTGGGTGATATTTAAGGTCCCTTCCAACCCAAACCATGCAGTGATTCTACAAATAGTTGAAAAGCTCAAGACTTCCCCAAGTACCAGGCTAACTTCATATGTTTTGTGCTGTTTAAATGGGAGTCCGCAGGAGCTGAAATTCTTCTCACAGGTGCTGGTTTCAAAAGCCCAATCCCAGGAATGGTTTTCAGTGTTTTCCTGACCTCAGTGAGTGTTTTGTTTAAGCAAGATTTTGGTGAGAGAGCACTCAGTCCTTGTTCTGGTAACCAAGGAAGTCTCCGAAATACTCTGGTTTTATAGGAATGAGAGGATGGGAGGAAGTGGGGAGAGGGTAGATAGCAAACTTGCTGAAAATTCATAGAATCATAGAATAACCAGGTTGGATCATTGAGTCCAACCACCAGATCATTGAGTCCAACCATTCCTATCAAACACTAAACCATGCCCCTTAGCACCTCGTCCACCCGTCCCTTAAACCCCTCCAGGGAAGGTGAGTCAACCACCTCCCTGGGCAGCCTGTTCCAGTGCCCAATGACCCTTTCTGTGAAAAATTTTTTCCTAATGTCCAGCCTAATTATTAGAATTAACAATTTTTTTCTCATTTTGGCCTTTGGAAATTTTGAAGCAGGAAGGAAAAGCTGCTAAAACAGCTGTTACTTGCTCGAAGTTACTTCCCTCTTGCTCGAAGTAGTGAGTTAATATCAGCTTCATAGTGAGCCCTTAAAAATACTGGAGTAATTTACCTTCAGTGCTGTTTCTGGAGAGGTCTTATCCCTCCCTTTTTATGTCACACCCAAGTTTCTTCCGCTCAGACAGCCAGTGACACCGCTAATTTATGTCATCCACTCTTCATTCTCTTTCATCTTTTTCTCAGGGGGTGAACTGTTATGTGTTGGGAAGTATTTTCTTTTCAGAGGTTATTATTAACCCTTCGTTTTTTTGGAGATACGTGGGAGCAGAATCAGAGACTTGGTTTGGTTTTTTTATAAGCACTGTAGGTATTAAAAAGAACAGTGTTCACGTCACTTATATATCCCCAGGCCCAGCAGGTTTACAGTGACATCAATGGCTGGAATATCACAGAATCATAGAACAGTTTGAGTTGGAAGGGACCTTAAAGATCATCTGGTTCCAACCTCCCTGCTATAGGCAGGGACACCTCCCACTGGATCAGGGGCTCCAACCCCATCCAACCTGGCCTTGAACGCCTCCAGGGATGGGGCAGCCACAACTTCCCTGGGTAACCTGTTCCAGGGCCTCATTGCTCTCATAGTGAAGAAATTCTTCCTTATGCCTAGTCTAACTCTGCCCCTCTCCAGTTTATCCCCATTGCCCCTCGTCCTATCACTACAAGCCTTTATAAACAGTCCCTCCCCAATACAGACATGGACAAGCTCCCCCAGAGGTTATCAGTGCAAATCAAACCAGTCTCCACTCAGCTGGTAATCCATGGCTTGTAAGTGATACTCAAATCCAATTTATTAAAAACACATTTGTTTTTCAAGCACACCAGATTCCTGATTAATTTCCAGCACCGTGGGTTATTTAATGCTGTAGGCTTCATTGTCATTTTTGATTTTCCACCGAGCGCTTGATTGATAGAAGCTATTGTTAGCCTGTTCTTTGAGCACATTGTTCTTGTCAAATAAGAACGCGCATCTTATTGATGAAAAGTCAGTATGCCTTTTATATATGGCAAAATCATCATGCAAGCTTTGGGACCGTGTGCTGAGCATATGCACGAGTGAATGAAGGAGTGGTAAATTATGCCAGGAAAGTTTAATATCGTAGAGGAGTTACTGTGCCAGTTGAATAGCTAAATTCAGCTGGCGTAACATACCCCAGCAATCCATGACTCAGATGTTAATCAGTCTTAGATGCTCTTTTTATATTTATGCTTCTGCTGAATGTTACAAAATCAAGTGTCTCGTACCAAGAGTGCAAATCAATTTTAAATTAAATTACCCTTTTGTTTGTAGAGCATTTGGGATTTGTTTGGGGTTTGATTGCTGCCCCCAGCCATGGCTTTATAAGTCTCAGTTGGTAGAGGTGAAAAGAATCATAGAATCATGGAATTGTTTGGGTCATCCAGTTCCAACCCCCTGTCATGGGCAGAGACACCTCCCACCTGGATCAGGGAGCTCAAAGCCCCATCCAACCTGGCCTTGAACACCTCCAGGGATGGGGCAGCCACGACTTCTCTGGGACTCACCACTCTCACAGGAAAAAATTTCTTCTTAATCTCTAATCTGAACCTCCCCTCTTTCAGCTTAAAATCATCCCCCTTCATCCTGTCCCTGCACTCCCTGATAAAAAGCCCTTCCCAAACTTTCCTGTAGCCCTTTTCAGGTACTGGAAGGCTGTTCTAAGGTCTCCCCAGAACCTTCTCTTCTCCAGGCTGAACGGCCACAACTCTCTCAGCCTGTCCTCATAGCGGAGGTACTCCAGCCCCTTAATTATCTCCATGGCTCCTTCAAATAATTCTCTGCCTGATTTTTTGGTTCATCCTTTTGACACTCATAAGACTGCAGCACATACAAAACAATCTTCTGGTCCCCTCGGTGAGCTAAATCCCACCATGTGCTCTCTCTGCTGCTCTGAGGTGTTGCAAGTGAAGAGAGTGCAAACTGCATCTTACAGGAGCAGTGAGATCTTGAAGCATGAAAACCAGACTGACAGTGTCTCTGTGCTCCTGTCAAAGTAACCTCACTATTCTGTGGTCTGTGACACCGATTTAACTCATCAAGCTGTAGATATAAAGGTCAGACAGGTTAGAAGTGGAGCTCCAGTTCGGGGGACGAGGTTCCTCACATTTAGAATAGAGATGGTTTCAGTCATAGAGGAAGTGACCTATGAATATCAATAGGTAACTTCACAGATCTTCCAGTTAATTATATCAAATGAGTTACAAAAGTAAATATTTTTCTTTTCTCCTCTTGTTAAGGATAAATGAGGCGCTGAGGGGCATGGTTTAGTGTTTGATAGGAATGGTTGGACCTGATGATCCAGTGGGTCCTTTCCAACCTGGTGATTCTATGATTCTATGATTCTGTGAAACACGTATGTGTTTTCTAAAATTTGTTTGTAAAGATTACATCTGTAAAAATGGAAGGCTCGTTAGTCATAACTAGTGACACTGTCAGGTTGCTCCTAGGACAGGCAGAGGGACCTCTTCCTCAGGCAGCTTTCTTGGCCCAGTATAAAAGTTCATTAAGGGATTATTTCTGGTTTCAGATCAAACTCTGGAGATGCTCATCTGATACTCAACTAGTTAAGAAGAATGGAATCACAAAAACAGACATGAAAACATAATTCAGTTTTCCATCTCCACTCGTGCAGGCTCACCTTTGCCTCCTGCCTTTGCTCAGGCACCTTTTGTGGATGTGTTGCTGAGCACACCCAGCAGGGTGAAGGAAGGGATTCTGCCCCTCTACTCTGCTCTGGTGAGACCTCACCTGGAGTTCTGCATTCAGTTCTGGAGTCCTTAGTGCAGGAAAGACACGTACATGTTGTAGCGAGTCCAGAGGAGGCCACGAAGATGATACGAGAGCTGGAGCACCTCCCATATGAGGAGAGGCTGAGAGTTGGAGTTGTTCAGCCTAGAGAAGAAAAGGCTGTGGGGAGATTTTATAGCAGCCTTCTAGTACTGAAAGGGGCTACAGGAAAACTGCGGAGGGGGTCTTGATCAGGGAGTGCAGGGATAGGACAAGGGGGAAGGGTTTTAAGCTGAAAGAGGGGAGATCTAGATCTTATCTAATCTTATCTAACGCAACGTTAGGAAGAAATTTCTTCACTATGAGAGTGGTGAGGCATTGGCACAGGTTGCCCAGAGAAGTTGTAGTTGCCCCATCCCTGGAGGCGTTCAAGGCAAGGCTGGATGAGGCTTTGAGCAACCTGATCCAGTGGGAGGTGTCCATGCCCATGGCAGGGGGGTTGGAACTGGATGATCTTTAAGGTCCCTTCCTACCCAAACCGTTCTATGATTCTGTGATGCTGTGATTCTTCAGTACTGAGCAGCTGTCAGATTAGCGCATGGCAAACTGCAGTCATGAGCCCAAACACCATTTCCAGAAGCAACTAGGTAGAGCTATCAGTGGAGGAAACATGATTTAGTTGAAGACAAGGAAGCTGAGAGATCTACCAGCGTTAGTTTATCAAAAAAAAATGGTGGCAGAAAGAAAGGGATAAGAGGGAATCTTTCCCTTAAATGTGGTAGGTTTTAGGCTCTAAGCATTTTATTGGTGGGTTTTACTACATACCATGTACTCTTCTTTCTGTGCTTACCTGTCTCAGATTCAAGTCTTTTCACGGCAGAGACAACGTTGTTTGCTGAGTTTGGAAAGAAAACCCAGAGCCTGTTATAGGCAGATAGGTAATAATGTCTCATGGGATGGTGTTGCCAAAGTCTCCTTAGTTGTTTCATCAGGTAACAACAGAGATTAGCAATTTGTAGAGAGGTGCTAATTAATGTACTTGAGACGTAAAATCATAGAATCATAGAATCAGAATCATAGAATGGTTTGAGGGGGCATCCACAGCTTCCCTGGGCAACCCGTTCCAGTGCCTCGGCACTCTATGCACCCTTCATCTTCGAAACACCTAGATGTTCCTCTCCCTCTAATCCCATGTGATCAAATGTAGGACAAACAAAACATTTAGAAGATGGAGGACTGGAATTAAATTTGTTACATTAGAATCAGGGAAGCTGTAGAAACCATAGTATTGACTTTTTATGTGTTTTTCTGCACTTCTAGTCCTTTGCAGGACCAGGGACTGAGCAAGATCAATGACTTTGCGTGGAGAGACAGCACAAACGATAAGAGCAATGAGGCACAGGCCAGTCTACCGTGTACTTGAGCCAAATCATCGCAGTGGATTGGCAGTTGTGTGCCTGAGAGGAGGTCTGGGTAGGCTGATTAAAAATGAAAGTGGATGAAAAAACCCAAGAGTGATCTGTGATGGCAAGTGAGATGGAGCAAGTGCTGTATCTCTAAGAAAAATCACTTTTCTTAACAATTCTTTTACTTAGAGTAACTATTTCCTTAGCCTGTGTGTTTGGAGCAGGTGGGGAAATCTTGTTTGTCTTCAATCTAAATCCTTCATAGGGACTTTTTAATATTTGGTTTCATTTCCATGAGTGAATCTTGCTCAGCTTGACTTTTGGCAGCTCTTACTTTCTGACCTCCACGATGAAACTTTCTTGGCTAATCAAGTTCTCCATAGAGATGAAAAAAAAAAAAAAAATCCTATTACTTTCACTGCTGTCAGCCAGAAGAGGCATGCATTTTTTGAGCCAAAAAGCCAGGCTTGCTTCCCTACTATTTGGGTATGTGAGGGATTTACTGCATCTATTTGCCAAACATGGGTTTGTTAGCAAGATGTCTGAGTCAGAGTAAGAAAAATGGCTGGAACAACTCTCTACCGGTGGAAGAAAACGGCTTAAACCACATCAGCTACAACTCAGCATCCTTGACTAGGGGCTTAGCTGCTGCATGCGGGTTCTAAACTTTCCCTTATGAATCACCCCCTTTCCGCAGCGGCTTTAAGCGTCGACAGAAAGTTGTATATATCTCCTGTTAAGTCTGTGATTTTCCCAATGCTGGTAAAGGAAGAACATTAATTACCTGAAATCGTCTCTGCTCCACTGAGGCACAGCATTTGCCTACAGCAGAGCTGATTTTCTGGTATGAAAGCGATTCCAGCAGACGTTTCCCTTTTCCTCTTCACTGTTACCCACGCTTCTTAAAAAAAAAAATCCCCCCTGCACCCCTCAGCATAAAATCCCCCAACTTTTAGATTAATCAAGATGTAAATTGTACTCCTGGGAGAGAAAAATATCTCCATATCTTAAGAAAAAAAATATCCACCCTTGCCACCGTGCTGCAGTCCAAACCTGAGCTTCAACAGGCATGTGATGAACTAAGACCCAACAGATTGACTTCTTTGAAACTGAGACACGGCAACGCATCAAACATGCAAATCTGGTCTGGCGCTGCAGCTCCTTTCTAGGATATTTGCCCAAGGGAGCCAAGCAGCTGCCTGCCAGAGCCTTTGATAGTTTTAGCACAGCAAATCTATTATTCATACGCGCATACACTGAACCAAGGATTAATTTAGCTTCATAGTTCGGCAAGGATATTCCAATGCTATTCCAAACAAGAGAGGAATCACCAGCTGAAGTAACAGGGTATGTGGGATGTGTCCCTGCCCATCACAGGGAGGCTGGAACTGGATGATCTTTAAGGTCCCTTCCAACCCGAACTATTCTATGATTCGATGATTCGATGATTCTATGATTCCATGATTCCATGATTCCATGATTCTGTGATTTGGGTCAGCAAAGCGTGGTGTCTACCAGGTGCCTCTTCCCCCTGGGTTACCACCTTTCTGAGAAGCTGTTGATGCAAACGTGCTGACTGTGCTTCGTTAACCCTGTGAGGGAGTGAGATGGAGAGCTGCCCTCTCCTTTCAGTCCTCCTATGTCTCCTCCTAAGATGCCTAAACCTTTTCTTCTCCAGGGAAGCAGTCAATATTCAGGAGGTGTCTGCACAACACCCTCAGACACGTAGTGTGAATGTTGGAGTTGTCCTATGCAGGGACAGGAGTTGGACTTGCTGATCCTTGTGGGTCCCTTCTAGCTCAGGACATTCTATAATTCTATGGTATCTCACCCAAGTCACCTTCAGGAGTGACTTAGTCCCTTAGAAGAAAAACATGGAATGGTTGGACTCAATGATCCGGTGGGTCTCTTCCAACCTGGTGATTCTGTGATTCTGTGATCTTCACCCCAACAAAACTGCAGTTTTGTCCATCCAGATACAGTTCAGGTGCAGAGCTTGTGTCCAGAAATAATAGAGACTTTTCATACTCCATATCTGGTCTAATTGAGCATCTCAATGTTTAAGCCATCTATGCATCCTTAACCCTTGTATTTTTACCTCCATTTTACAAACAGACACCAGCAAAAGAGAAGAAATCATAGAATCACAGGCTGATTGAGGTTGGAAGGGACCTCAGGAGGTGACACTTTATCTGAAGTAATTATTTAAATTATTTAAAGCCTTTGACTGAGTAGATTGTTACATCCTTGTGTCCTTTTCACTCATGTGGAAGCCTCTAAAGGGCTAGTTAGCACTTAGTTTTATAACAAGTGGTTTCTTAATGATAAATTATGAGAACAAAATGGAAGTTCTTCCATCATCCTGTCCCGTAGCTCCCCAGGAAGTGTCCCCACTTTCTTATGCCCCAAACCTCTTGCTCTCCACCCTTTTTCTTGCTGCAATACCCTTATTTAGGGTGCTTCCCATCATACAGCTTTCCACATGCTCTCCTACCCAATTCAAGTGGTAGGAGGTGTGGAGCACAGAGGTGGGAAAAATGTGAGCTAGGAAGTGAGAAACGGGTGTGTGAGAAAGGTTCAGCTAGAATCATAGAATCATTAAGGTTGGAAAACACCTCTAAGATCATCAAGGACAACCACCAGCACAACATCAGTGTGCCTACTAAACCATGAAGGGCCACGTCTACACGTTTTTTCAAGCCTTCCAGGGAAGGAGATTCCACCACTTCCCCAAATAGCTTTTTCCAATGCTTCACCACTCTTTCTCTAAATAAATGTTTCCTAATAGCCAATCTAAACCTCTGCTGGTTCTTTTGTGGGGTCCTTTAGTCTTGGGTCCTTCCAAAGCAGGACAGGTGAGACATCTTTCTATAAAAGTTCTTTGACATTCTGATGCTGCCTTTTAAATTCATCAATAAAAATCTATTTATTTGATCATCTGAATTTCCCTGAAATCTTGATTTCCCCAGAGCATCTCGCTAAAAGTGCAAAACTAAAGGAAAAAAATAAAAAAAAAAAAGAAGAGGAGAAAGCACTTGTTCTTTTCTCCTTAATGAGTTCATTTGCTAGCGTTCAACTCACAGATTTGCTGCTAATGTTAAATTAGCTGGTTAAATTAGCTAATTATGTAAAATGTGTACAATGTTCTCCATTTGGGACAACTGGCAAAGAGGGCTACTCAGCTAAACTGGTGAAGAAACTGCTTTTTAGACCAAATTAATTAGAAGTATTGGAAACATTCAAATCAAATGGACAGTGACCTCTGTCCAACATCCTGATGAAACCATGTGGTTCTGAGGGAGCGGGATTAGTGTGCGATCTATTTATACGTACTTAATATGCATAGCTACAGATTGTGTATATGTTTATACTTACTCTATACATTGTAAGTAAATCATAGAATCATAGAATAATTTGGCTCGGAAGGGACCTTAAAGATCAACCATTTCCAACCCTCCTGACATGGGCAGGGACACCTCCCACTCGATCAGGTTGCTCCAAGCCCCCTCCAACCTGGCCTCAAACACCTCCAGGGATGGGGCAGCCCCAGATTCCTTGGGCAACCTGTTCCAGTGCCTCACCACTCTCACAGTGAAGAAATTCTTCCTTAGTCTAAATCTGCCCCTCTCCAGTTTATCCCCATTGCCCCTTGTCCTATCACTCCAAGCCTTTGTGAACAGACCCTCCCCAGCCTCCCCGTACCCCCTTCAAGTACTGGAAGGTCACTATAAGATCTCCTTGGAGCCTTCTCTTCTCCAGGCTGAACAAGACCAACTATCTCAGCCTGTCCTCATATAGGAGGTTCTCCAGCCCTCTGATCATCTTTGTAGCCTCCTCTGGACCCGTTCCAACAGTTCCATCTCCTTCTTATGTTGAGGATTCCAGAACTGGACACAATATTCCAGATGAGGTGTCACAGGAGAGGAATAGAGGGGCAGAATGACCTCCCTCGACCTGCTGGCCACGCTACTTTTGATGCAGCCCAGGACTCAGTTGGCCTTCCAGGCTGTGAGCGAACATTGCCAACTCACGTTGAGTTTCTCATCGACCAGCACCGCCCCAAGTCCTTCTCCTCAGGGCAGCTCTCAATCACATCCCCCATCATGTACTGAAATTGGGGATGGCCCCGATTCAGGTGTAGGACCTGGAGAGTCCTGTTAGTCTGGTGCTACGGGGCACTCAGGACTTCTGGATTCTGCTCCTGGCTGCGCCACCACCCGGTGGCCCAGACATGAATATGATGTAGATGTTGGAAAGGGTCTCCTAAAGGTAGAATGGCTCCCTCTGAAGTGGACAAAAAATTTAACAGAGCAACAGGAAAGGACTTTTAGCTTAGGCAAGTGTAGCCAAATGTGTCCAGTTTCAGGCCTCTCATTACCAGAAGGACATTCAGGTCCCAGAGCGAGTCCAGAGAAGGAGAAAGAAGCTGGTGAAGAGACTGGAGAACAAGTCTTATAAGGAGCAGCTGAGGGAACTGGGATTGTTCAGCCTAAAGAAAAGGAGGCTGAGGGGAGACCTTATCACTGTCTACAACTACCTGAAAGGAGGTTGTAAGGATGTGGGTGTTGGTCTCTTCTTCCAGGTGATAGGATTAGAGGAAACGGCCTCAAGCTGCACTAGCGGAGGTTCAAGTTGGACATTAGGAAAAATTTCTTCACTGAAAAGAGTTATCAAGAACTGGCAAAGGCCGCCCAGGGAAGTGGTGGAGTCAACATCCCTGGAGGTATTTAAAAGACAGGAAGATGAAGTGATTACGGATATGATTTAGTAGCGGACAGGTACAGTTGGGCTTGATGAACTCAAAGGTCTTTTCCAACCTCGTGATTCTCTGATTCTACGTTTCAAATGCACGTGGATGTAATTCTTAGAGTTAACAGGCTGATGAAAATGACTCGTTGAATCCCTCTGTTTCTTTTGCATTCAGGCATGATACAGAACTTTCTTTGACTGGCATTTGTTGACATTTCAGCATAAATTTACAGTTTTTCAAGTCTGCAAAAGCCAGCAAATCTCATTAAAAAACAATATCGATACACCGTTGTGCCACCTTACTCTGGATGCAGATTCAGTCTCTCCTTGTTGCAGTACCCTGTTGAGCAAACATATGTCATGGCCTTTGGGTATGAAACTGGCAGATGTCTAATTGACCTGAATAAATTTTGAGCATATACTGGAATGGGTCAATAAGAGATCTTAGAATCCCTCACCAGATTTTAATGAAAATTAACAAGATTATCAAGTGGATGCAGTGATGAGTTATGTGAAACAGAAAATGCACATCTTTCCCTTCCTGGAGATCCAAAGAACTTTGCTGGCTGTGTGGCAGGGAAGAGGTTGAAGCAGAACCCTTTAAGTTGTAGTCCAGGTGGACCCCATCTCAGCAAAGAGCATGGAAGATTTTCCTCTCTGGAAAGATTGCTCCTAGATAGGAATCACAGAATCATTCAGGTTGGAAAAGACCTCTAAGATCATCAAGTCCAACTGTCAGCCCAACACCGCCATGACTGAGATAAGTAGATAATTCGGACAAAAGTAAGCAAGAATGGAGAAGCAAATGCATGGGACAATGCAAGTTCTTGCTTCAGGTCCGTAAGGAATCAGTACTAAGGTAAAGAAGGAGATCCAGGAGTCCTGCACTTTAGGAAACATGATAGAACCTGAAGACGTCCCAGGAAGCAAGACAAGAAGAAATGGCCTCAAGTTGTGCCAGGGGAGGTTTGGATTGGATATTAGGAAAAATCTCTTTAATGAAAGAGTGGTGAAGTGTTGGAACAGGCTGCCCAGGGAAGTGGTGGTGTCATCATCCCTGGAGGTATTCAAAGAATGTGTGGGTGTGGCACATCAGGACATGGTTTAATAGGTACGATTGTGTTGGGCTGACAGTTGGACTGGATGTTCTTAGAGGTCTTTTCCAATCTTAACGGTTCTATGATACTATGAGTCTATGACTGTACCAGCATCTCAGCCGAAATCAGGGTACTCTGCATAAAGGGGGAGCTTTTGCCAAATTTCATCATGCTTAAGAGAAGATAAATTTGCCATTTCATCAGCGATTTTACTTCCATTGCAGGATCTTGCGATTTAAGCAAGAAAATGCCCAGCAAGATTAAATACCCTTTGAGGCTGCTGGGCAAATTTGCATCCACTTCTGACCACAAAGCCTCGGAGCTGCCACGTGAGTTGAATGTGCGTTTGGGAAACACAATCAGATCCTTTTTGTCTCGGCTTCCAAAGCAGAAAGAAAATTGGGCGACTGACAGAAATCTGCCAGGTTTGAAGAGGGAAGCCAGGAGCTGAGAGAAGGTAAAGCATATAAATGTGGGTGTTTTCTGTTTCCTGCATTATTGCTGCATTAGAGGTGTCAATCCGACACAGTCACTCCGAACGCAGGGAGACAGTCTATTCAGATTTAGCAAAGCCCATTACATTTACAAAGGCTCAGGAGAGATGTCCCAGCAAGACAGTGATGTAATAACTACAAGAAAATGTATTTTCAGAAAGATAGGCCCTTAGCTAAACTGCATGCACCAGGGGATCTCTCTGCAGAAAGCCTCGGTTATTACTTTCTTAAAATCCTTATTACATTTCCAGCTCTATAAAAACTGAGTAATTACTGTCTTCAATTACCTCTTGGCGCCAACTCGATTAATGTCCTTTATGCCAATCGCTTTCTGAACTGTTGGAGAGAAAAGATGATCTGGGTCAACTCTATAAATGGTCTTTTCAATGTCTTGATAGCTTAGAAGTAGGACTTGTGTTTTCAGAGAAGGGTCGTCACTTGGTTGCTCTAAGGAGGAGGGATGGGTGGACTGTAAGGAGGCCAGAATTTCAATATTGAGATCCAAAATGTAGGTGATGCCAGAAGATCAGCCATTCAAGGTGGTTTGTTCTCTCTCTTTCTCCACAGACGCCGTTGCTCTGAAGCCCTGGAATCTAGGCTAGAGAGATGGCACTAAGTGGGAGGATCAATGGTTGTCTATACTGGCTTTAATAATTAAAGTTATTGAGCCATTACGTCTTGGATCAACAAACAAGGCGAACAGGTCAGTCATCCTGGCCTTGTAAATTGATTATTTTTCTACAGACAATATTAGGGTCAGGGGGCTTGGCTGATCGGCTCTCCCAGGTCTTGCTATAAACAACCACTGATTGGGACCATCTGGCCATGATTTCGCTCAGGCCATTCATTATTCTCAGCAGGAAAACACTTTCCTCCTCTAGCAGAAGTGAGCAGTGAGTCAATAACAAAGCTTTTGTCTCCCTTGAGCAGGACCCTGCCCCATGGATTTGCTGCTCGTAGGGTTGTTCACTACCTCAGAATCTGATATTTCTTTACTTTCTTCAATTCTATCTTCTGGCCCAAGTCATTTTGGGACTTACGTGCTGTGAATAGCTTGGTAAATGCCCTAGGAAATTTTATCAGTCACTCGTCTCCTGCTTCAGCATCCAGTGCTGGTACTGATTCAGTGAGGCAAGCGCAAGAATTTCTTGAACTCTCAGGGAATGATCTAGAAGGGAATGGAAGGAAGGCAGGAGAGCACCACAGCCACTTGACCATCGGGTGCTCCTAAATGACTCGGCCTATCCTATGAAATCTCACTCTCCAACTTGGCCTCCTGCCCAACAGAGCCCCTTTCCCAGCCGTGATGGCAGCTGGCCAGTCACTGAAAGGAAACCTAAACCAAGCTCCTAAACCAGACCACCAGGATTAGGTCTTCTGGATAGCTGCTGTCTCCTTCCTTCAGCATAGCAGGGAGTCATCCATGGGCAACCTCCAGCATCCAACTTGATTCTTTCCCTTACGTTGCAATCTTCCTTCTTCCTTGTAAAATCAGCCAAGCAATTATCTTACCTTCTTGATCCAGACTCTTTTTGGGGATACACCTCTTCTCCAAATGTTTCCGTGCTGTTGGCCACATGCTGTGGCTCCAAGGCTCCACCTGGGCCAGTCTGTCCTCCAGAGTGCAGCTAGACATGGATACCACCAGCCAAGGACCCTATTTCCTCCCAGCTGATTTATGGAGACGCTGAGGTCAAGATCTTCAAAGAAACCAAGCCACCAGGCTCTTGCTATAGAGCCGAACACCACTAGTGCTAATTGGGGAGATACTGTGTGCTGAACGCTTCAGCATATCTGCTGTCTCAGATAAGGTTTTCCACTGGCACTGGGCATCCCATTGTCGATGCTACCCTACGCTCTATCCTCCCAGACAGCTATTTAAAGCTCTCACAGGCATTTCTACATGGTCTACTGCCACTTTCTCATTGCAGCATAAATGTTTCCATTATACTACAAGCCTCGGAGACATATTCCAAAACCACGTCTCCTCCTCCTGGCTGTTTCCATGTGGTTAGCCTAAAAGTTTTGCAGTCCCTGAGGATTAATGTTTTGTAATGCCAAATGCAGATAGGAGTTGCCAAAGGTTGTCTTTGCATAAAGGATTTTCAAGCAGAGACAATCTGAAATCCACTCCTTGCGGCACAGTAAAACAATTCCCAGTGGGATATTATTCCGTGCTTGGGTTTTGTCATATGATAATTTCACCTGTCTATATTTTGATAGTTGGGTTTTGGTGTTTGACTCCACGCTCTCTCAGCACTAGCAATTCCTTCGTCAAGCCCTCAGAGCCACTTTCCTAATCAAGGCTTTCTTCATCCCTTGTTCTCGGCTTGAATTTTCTTTCTTTTCTTTTGAAACCTGCGTGAGTTTGGAGCGCTGGAATTTTACATGCCAGATCTTGATTTGTTTTGTTCATTTAGTTTTTTTCTTATTGACATAAGACCCTGGTGAAAGTATAGGCTATTGTCTTTCTGCTCTCCCAATTAACACAGGCACGATAGGATCTTTACTGCCAGGGAAGTCAACCTTCGCTGCAGAGAACAAAATGCATATTTTAAAAAAAAATAGAAAATGTAAATATTAGGGAGCTATTGTAAAGGAAAAATTCATGTGCATAGCAAGGCACACTCCTGTCCTACCCCTGATGTTCATTAGTAATGCAGATGGCATTAGTTCCTTCCTGAACCCTGACATCACTGTTGCTGCTCTGTGTGCAGCCCAAGTAGACACTTTAGAATTAGCTTGCAGTGAGTTACAACCCTGAGCATCAAATGAGCGTCTCAGTTGGGTTTTGCAAGTCAAAGACCTTCAGCCTGGGAGTGAAGAAAGCATTTTTCCCTCTCCTAAGTGCTCGCAGACTTCAGTCTAGGGTTGGATGCCCCCCAGGAGGCAACAGGTTTGAAGCATCCCTCAAGGCAGGGCAGAAATGAGCACTCTAACCCCTGTGCTACCACAGGAGGCCACTTCTTCCACAACAGACAACACTTGTGATCATCCAGGTGTGTATTGGGTGGGTAAAGGGTAACTTCACATCAGATTTTTTAAGTGAGAGACAGAAATTTGCTTCATTCTAGGTGAGAACAAGGGCAGTTAAGAACTCTGCTGGGGTAAAGATGCTTCTGAGTTGCAAAACGAAAACTTTATGTATCAAGAGATTGTTATTGGTGAAAACGTAGGCACTTATAGAGCCTGCAGGGATTCTGAAGAAGAGAATGTTCCTGCATTCCTAAGGTCCATCATCCTGCCTGAAGTCACACAGGGAAACCATACAGAGGAGAGAGTGGAACCCGTATTATCAGAGGTTTCATGTGTGTGCCAGCCTCCCTGCTCCACTTACCGTGCTGCTAGCCTGGTGATCCTCAGTGGCTTGAGACTGTTTTCTATATTCACTGCTCTTTCTCAGTTCAGGGAGAGCTGAGCTTTTGGGAGCCGCATGGGAACGCAGGGAAAGAATAAAGCCAAACAATGGAAAACCCTCTGGATTTTGTTTTCATTCTGCAGTGTGTTGATTTACATTTCAAGCTGTGGTGGGTATAAAATGCTCATGGATATTCTAGCCCCTCCTTACCTCCATGGCAGCAGGGGAGTCTTGTCGGTGTAAGGACCGAGGGCAGAAATACACTCAGAAATACCCCCATGGCTTTTCCTGCCATTACACCCCGGTGACTTCTGGACCCACTGAACTAAAACCGCTTCATACAAACGGTTTCTTATTGCAAAGGCAGCTGCGGTTTTCCAAAGGTTCCAAAATTTACTGAGCTTGGAGTGAGTACAGCCAGTTGCCGAGATGCAACTGAGCGATCAAGATGTTGATAACCCAAGGCTATGCACTTATTGCTTTTTCCCTTGGAAAAATGAAAGTGAGTTTGTGTTATATCTTCTCCGGTTCCTGTTTACCTCAGTGAGAAAAACACGCCAAAAAAAGGTTGTTCACTGTTCTCCACTTTTCAACTTCAGTCTGCTCCTTGGAGCAATGTCCCATGGTGACCCCATGAGGCCCTCTTGCTACTGAGAACAAGTGACAGGAATGAAAGGAAATGGCTGGAAATTCCACCATGGGAGGTTTAGCTTGGATATTAGGAAAAAATTCTCTACTGAAAGAGTGGTCAAGCATCGGAAGAGGCTGCCCAGGGAAGTGGTGGGGTCATCATCCCTGGAGGTGTTCAAAAAAAGTGTAGATGTGTAGCTTGGGGACACGATTTAGTAGGCACGGCGGTGTTAGGCTGACGGTTGGACTGGATGATCTTAGAGGTCTTTTCTGGCCTTAATGATTCTGTGATTCTGTGATTCTATAATACGTAGAATTTCACAAGAGCACAGCTACAGCACAAATATTTGTTCTCATCACCACGTTTCTCAACAAGAGATGCAGGTTCTGGATATGTGGCTAAAGCTCAGAGATTCATAGCCAGGTCTGTCAAGTCACGTGCATTCATTATGAGATATAAAGCATTTGCCTCCTGCAAACTGTTCCTCCAAAGCCAGGTTTATATTTCACAGAATCATAGAAAAACCACGTTGGAAGAGACCCACCGGATCATCGAGTCCAACCATTCCTATCAAACACTAAACCATACCCCTCAGTGCCTCATCCACCCATGCCTGTGGCACAAGTCCCTATTTTTCTGTGAATATCTGGGACACAAGAAAAGGTTGTTGAATGCCAGGGCAACAGCACACATAACTAGAAGGCTCTGTAATGGGTTAACCATCCCTTTAGCCTGGAACCTTCTTCACATCACATAGCCTCAGATCACACAGTTGCATGAAAATGTTGCAGTCACGGAGACAGAAGAAGGTTGAGAGGTCTGAGGATCTTCTGGCATAGTGGCTGAAGGCCTGGCCAAGACAAAACAGGCCTCATGGGACACAATTTTAGCAGGAAGGACAGGCTTCTGCTGGAACAGGTTATGATGGGACTAGGGGAGGAGGGTTTTCTGAGTAGTAGGTCTCTGCAGGACTCGCTGGGTGAACCCCCCTGGTCTAAGTTATGCAAGAAGTTAGACAAAGTCTAGACAGTGTTCACCTCTCACCTGAAGAGCAATGAAACCAATGTAAATTCCACAACTTACATTTCAACATTCACTGAGGAATATTTTATTATCCTGCTTGATTAGGCTACATAAATCTCCGCTATGCTAAGATTAAAACGTGGCCTCTGCCCTCATGAGTTTATAATTTAAATAGATGGGACACGTGAGTTTAAGAAGGAAGAGAATATAACCAGAAACCAGCAGTGCAATGATTTGTAAGTTTAAGTTGTGTCACAATTTTAAAACATCAATGGTGTTTAGTGGAACAGGGGAAGGAAGAGAGCACACAATGGAAAGGGAGGAGATGAATTGGGGAAGAATGAATGGAGGGTAGTAGTGAAGGGGTGATGAAAAGCAGCAAAAGAAGCAGCTGAATGGTCTTCAGCATGTGTATGGTCAACTTCACCACCCGGATGATGGTTGTCTGCACTTGTTGTGATAGATGTCTATTAACTTGGAAGGGGATTGTAACTAGGTGATCTTTAAGGTCCCCTCCAACACAAACCATTCTATGATTCTAGTTTGTGACAGATACCTATTAGCTGCACTGACCTAATTTTTCACTAGATCCCTAGAGCTGCGTACTCCTTTAAATGTTTTTCTTCTCCAAATCCACAAAGATCACATAATACAAATGATACTGCATTGTAGGGCTTGCCTTTCCCGAAGAGGAATTGTTAAAAACCAACACCAGTCACATCAATGCCATCTTAAATCTAGAGATTCTAAGACCCTTTAGTTAATTTTATCGCACTAAATTCCATTTTATAGATGGACAGTAGATTACAAATCCTGTTTTTGCTGAGCATTTAGTATTACCTTGGCAGGCTTTAAACGGGACTTGCAAAATCTCTGCTGCATCGTTTGGAAATTACTTAGTTATGCCACCGTCTCTAGGAACTTTTGGGGTGCACTGACAGCTTAAATTCCTGCAACGACATAAAGCAAATCTTCAAGAGACCCATCCTTGTGTTTCAAAGGCCACCTGGCCGCCACTTCTTAAGGTTGTTACGATGAACTGCCTCTCTGCCACTGAAATCTCTTAATCCACTGTCGGGTATTCTAGTGACTGCAAGATCATTGATGGAAGAGTACAAAATGCAGCGATTGTCCATCCTAATGTGTCTATCTCAAACCCTGCACTAGTGGTGATGGAGTTGTGGGGTTGATCTGCAAGTATCTGTCTTGCTGATTCAGTCCTTCTTGCTGACAATAACAGAAAAAATTAAAGACATCTATCTTCAGTCTTATTCAGTGCCCACATAGCGCTGCTGTGCAATAAAGTTGATTTAAGTCTGTTCCTGTAGATCTGGTGCTTCACTTAGCTCTTTATCACTGTGCTTTCAAAGCTGCAGTGTTTGTAACTCTCTGAGCACCTTCGCTCTTTAACTTCCCACAAACATTTCATGACACCAAATATTTGGGAATTACCATCACTGACATCTCACAGGCTGATTACTAATCAACAGTTTTCAGTTGGAACTTTGAGGCTCCTAGATGGATATGTCCAGTGATTTTAGATCTGTCCGGCCTGAGAGTCAGGACACTGACAACTTCTTCAGGGTTTATCTTGCCCCAAAACCTGTACCACAGAATCATAGAATCATAGAATGGTTTGGGTTGGAAGGGACTGTAAAGATCATCCAGTTCCAGCAGGGACACCTCCTACTGGACCCAGCTGCTCGAGGCCTCATCCAGCCTGGACTTCCACACTTCCAGGGATAGGGCATCCACAGCTTACCTGGAAACCTGAGCCAGGGCCTCACCACCTTCATCGGGAAGAGTTTCTTCCTAATGTCTAATCTAAATCTTCCCCCTTCCAATTTAAAGTCATTCCCTCTCATCCTATCACTATATGGCATTGTAAATAGTCCCTCCCCAGCTTTCCTATAGCCCCTTCAGATACTGGAAGGTCGCTATAAGGTCTCCCCAGAGTCTTCTCTTTTTCCAAGCTGAACAACCCCTACTCGCTCAGCCTGTCCTCATAGCAGAGGTGCTCTGGCCCCCAGATCATATTTGTGGCCCTTATCTGAACCCATTCCAAGAGTTTCATATCCTTCTTGTGTTGGGGATTCCAGAACTCTAAGTGGGGTCTCACGAGAGCAGAGTAGAGGGGGAGAATCCTCTCCCTTGCCCTGCTAGCCACGCTTCTTCTGATGCAGAGCAAGACATGATTGGCCCCTCACCACAAGAAGGATGTTGAGGCTCTGGAGCGAGTCCAGAGAAGAGTAACAAGGCTGGTGAAAGGGCTGGAGAACAGGCCCTATGAGGAACGGCTGAGAGAGCTGGGGGTGTTTAGCCTGGAGAAGAGGAGGCTGAGGGGAGACCTCATTGCTCTCTACAACTACCTGAAAGGAGGTCGTGGAAAGGAGGGTGCTGGCCTCTTCTCCCAAGTGACGGGGGACAGGACAAGAGGGAATGGCCTCAAGCTCCACCAGGGGAGGTTCAGGCTGGACATTAGGAAAAAGCTTTTCACAGAAATGGTCATTGGGCACTGGCAGAGGCTGCCCAGGGAGGTTGTTGAGTCACCTTCCCTGGAGGAGTCTAAGGCACGGGTGGACGAGGTGCTGAGGGACATGGTTTAGCGATTGATAGGAATGTTTGGACTTGATGATCCGGTGGGTCTCTTCCAACCTGGTTATTCTGTGATTCTGTGGCCTTCTGAGCTGTGAGCACACATTGCTGGCTCACGTTGAGCTTCTCATCAGTCAGCACCCCTAGGTGCTTTTCTGCAGGGCTGCTCTCAATTACATTGTTCTCCAGCCTGTATTGCATCTGTGGATAGCCCCAACCCAGACGTATGGTCTTGCACCTGGCCTTGTTGAACATCATGAGGAATGATTCCAAGGTGGTGATGCCAACTAGAATAAATCCAACATGATGGGCGGTGATGTTTCTGGGTGAGGGGCAAGTCAACCCTTCTTTGTCACTTAACCTGTGGTGCTGAGTCTGGGAGCACCACGCTCTCCCAGGTCAGGATGGTAACACCAAAGGAGTTGGCCGGCACCCTCAAAGGCAACATGGAGCAAATATTGCTAACAAAACAGCAGCAACACCTGGCAGACAAAGCACCATTGGTATCACACATATTTGAAGCCTGCTGCTGCTCTCGTATCATGATATTACACTGCAGAAAGCCTGCAGGGCTTTTTTTATTAAAGAAACTCCCCAAAAGAAACTCTTTTTCTCAATGATGTTTTGTCTCGGTGAAAATGCAGGACAAGATGAAGCTGCTGGTCAGTGAGTGAGGAGGCTCAGATTTCTAACATGCAGGAGGGCATTGTAGAAATTCCTTTCAGAGCCACCTCTGACTGCAACATCCTTTGATGTGGCTGTCCTTCAATGCATTGAACGTAGACTGAGTAGAGATCATTCCAGTTTATTCTCCTGCTTGGCAGCAAAACTTTGAGACTGTAAGATAAGCAGGATTTGTTGTTGCTAGCTTGATTTTAATATCACTGGGTCACAGTTTCTCCTGTAAAATGGGGGCTATGATGTTTGCCAGTGATATAGTTGCTTAGTCAAAGCTGCCATAGAACTACAACTGTCATATTATCCTTCCCTTATATCGCTTCATAGTAAATTAAATTTGAGGCCAAAAGGACTGTTCAGCTGCTGAAACTTATGCCCCATCTTCTGCAAGGAAAGCCTTGAAATTGGATGTCTGACGTCTCATTTCAGAAGGATTGATACCACTGCTGCTTTTCTTGAAAATACAAGAGTGCGTTGCTAGTACTGGGAGTTTTACTTACTTCAGTTCAAGTTTCTGTTGTTTAGCTTGCCTGGAGCTGCTGGTTGCACAAAGCAGAAAATATCCAAAGCTGTATTCAATAGGATGAAATATTTCTGCAAGCAGTGGAATTTATGAAGTCTTATCTCCAACATATGTCATGCTTGGCTGTCTACAGTTTAATAAGGTGGATCTCTGATCTCAGGGTTTTTCCTGGGGTTGAAACATCCATTACCTCTCCCTCCCATGTGAATTTGCTGGAATAGATGA
This sequence comes from Phaenicophaeus curvirostris, assembly GCF_032191515.1. Lineage (NCBI taxonomy): Eukaryota > Metazoa > Chordata > Aves > Cuculiformes > Cuculidae > Phaenicophaeus > Phaenicophaeus curvirostris. The sequence continues at coordinate 2,011,989 of NC_091392.1, read as the reverse complement.
GCCTAGCAGTTCCACCTCCCTCTCAGCGCCAGCAGGAGTCTGAGACTTTCATTTTTATCCAGCCACCTCTTTCCCCCCAAACTGTAGGAACTTAGTGGCTCAGATATCACTCACGGCAAGTGTCGATGCCCAACAATTCTACAAGTCATTACATGGAGGCTGATGCTCAGCTAGATGCAGGGAACTTAGTGGAGCTGGGTTAAAATAAGAAGTTTGTGGACAGGATCTAAGAACTCCTTGAAGAAGGGCCAGGGGTGGGGTGGAGAAGTGTAATAAAGCACAAGAGGATCAAGATGTTAGTGTTGTTTTTTACGTCTCTTACAAATCTCAGGTTTTCCATGGCTCCAAATGAAGGTGAGGCTTAAAAATTTTCATTTCAGCCAGCAGACACACAGCCTGAGGAGAGAAAGGCTGAGGATTTGGAAGATATCTGAGGCCAAATGGATGCCAGACATCAAATAGGAGGTTCATCTTAGCTGTAAGATGGAAGGCAGCATTGGTAAGTCACAGCTACAGTTACTAAAGCCAAAGTTTGGTGCTCCTACAGCAATGATTAAAAAAATTATATTCCTCCTCTGTGTATTGTCACTGCTAGAAAATTCTCCATTTGAACAAAGTTCTTAAGTAAAAGTATAGATGTGCTTTGCTGAGAAGACCACGGAGCGTTCAAGCACCAGGCAGATGAAAGGCTCTGGGGCTCAAGCTTCATGTAACTCAGTAAATCATAGAATCATAGAATAACCAGGTTGGAAGAGACCCATGGGATCATCGAGTCCAACCATTCCTATCAATCACTAACCCATGTCCCTCAGCACCTCGTCCACCCGTGCCTTAAACCCCTCCAGGGAAGGGGACTCAACCACCTCCCTGAGCAGCCTCTGCCAGGGACCAATGACCCTTTCTGTGATTTATATTTATCGTACATGGTTTTTTATTGTAAATTTATTGTAAATGTTTTAAGGTGTAACTAGATTAGAAAACCACTCTACCACCTTGCAATTTGTAGTTTCCCAGGGAACAAGATCAACTAACAAAACAAGTCATCATAGAAGATTATTCCATGGGATTAATTACAGGGTCTCTATCTCTTTTTCTGACACACATCGTTCTGGCCAGGTCTGAATCAGGTCACCAACTGCATGAACAAAGCATCTGGTTCAATCTCACCTCTCTATATGGATATGACTGCACAACTGCAAAACCATCATTCCCGTAATAAAGATAAGTAAAATAAAAGAGGAAAATCCCCCCAATAATTTGCTTTTTTAATGGCTTACAGAAGAAGAACAACTCATGTACTTTCACAGTGTTTTACCTGCACAGTGAAGAGAAAGATCTCACACTTCTGCTCTGATTTCCTTCAGGGACTGCATTACCACAGTTTCTGTGGCTCTGACATTGGAAAAACAGCAGTACTTTTCCACTTAGCTTAATCTTAGTTACTATTTTTTCTGCAGCAGCTGTACACTGTGCAACTTGGGAAATGTCAGGAGGCAGAAAACAATAAGAAGGCATTTGAATCATATCTCTGCCTTGATTCCTAGCATCATGCCAGGCAACTTCTTCTCCTGCCCCACGGGTTGCTTACTTCTTATTCACAAGCTGAGATGGAAGAAAAAACCTGATGGCAGCTACATGCTGGGAAGAGATACTGATTGTTGTCATGCAAGAAATCAAAAACCACAACCTAAACCACCTCAGACTTATGCAATGGTAAATAGAAAGAACAAGGTCACCCAGATGAGTGACTAAACATAGGGTCAAATCCTCATGCTTCAGTTCACTTTTATTCAGTTCTTACTCAGGCAGACTGGGAAAGCCTGATAAAGATTCATAAGGAAAAACAGAATTAAGACTAATTTGACAGGTTGAAGAGTAGGGCTTGATCATCCTGGAGATTAGGTTCTACGAAGACTTTATAGCAGCCCTCAAGGGGCAGCAACCTAAAGGGGCTACAGGAAAGCTGGGGAGGGGCTTTTTATCAGGGAGTGCAGGGATAAGACAAGGGGGAATGGTTTTAAGCTGAAAGAGAGGAAATTTAGATGAGATGTTAGGAAGAAAGTCTTGACTGTGGGGGTGGTGAGGCATTAGCCTAGGTTGTCCAGCAAAGCTGTGGCTGCCCCATCCCTGGAGGAGTTCAAGACCAGGTTGGATGAGGCTTTGAGCAACCTGGACCAGTGGGAGGTGTCCCTGCCCATGACAGGGGGGGTTGAAACTGGATGATCTTTAATATTCCTTCTCACCTAAGCTATTCTATGATTTTACGAGTACTGAAAGAAATAGGAGCCTGGTACTGATCCTTTGACCACAGACCAATTCTGGTGTAATGCAGCTGATGTCAGGGTGACAATCTCTGTAAGGAGAGGCAATACATTTTATTAAACTGACTGATATATGCCAACTGAATTACACTTGTTTTATGCAAGCAAAATTTTTCTTATAGTCTTAGATGGAAACTCTGGCCTTCACTCTGCTCCCACGTACATTGATACAAGTCAAAGGTAATTTCGTTATAACTAATACAAAGACATTACAGACAAGGCGATTGCACCTGTAAGATATTAGTGCGAGCTGAACTCTTTTCTCTGACATTTCTACTAATGTTTGAGTTGGAATAACGAAGTAAAATGTGGTATTTCTCAAAATGTTAAACCTGTGGATGAGAAACCCACATATCCAGCAGCACCAAACACTGGTAAACCTGTTAGATTTAGGAATTCACAAACACCACAGGAAATAGCATTGGATAAATTGTGGAAAAGGATTGCAGGTTAAACTATCTCAGGAAAGGGGGAAAGCCCCTCTGAGACTTACAGACATGTTGTGGCAATGATTAATTCATCATCAAGAAATTTTTGGTCAGTTTGGACTTTAGTTGGTTTGAATCACCAATGATCCACCCATTTTACCACGTATGCTTCATAGAACTAAAACACTATAAGAAATAAAGGTGAAAAGGAAAAGTACATTTCTGACACCTGATTTCCAATCCATCAGTTCTTAGATCCTTCTTTGCAGGTTGTGTTAGGAGAAAATGCTGTTCTTGTCACCCTTCATCCACATTGTGTCATATATTATTAATGAAGAAAGACCTCAGTGTTCATGTGCTGCATCAGCCCCCACTACGGTGATTTGTTTTTGCTTTCATTTAAAGAAAACAGAACTCACAGCTCCAGCGTTTCTTGGGTTGAGAGTAGAGGGAAGGGGCTTGTAAATGAAACAAGGCAAAGGTGTAGCAATTATAGCCCAGGATTGAAAGTCTGCGAGGTTACAGTTCTGGGGGAGATTTGCTGTTGTTTGTCCTGATGAAGTTCCTCCTAAATGAGGTGATTATTGTAGCTGTCAGGAATGAAAAGGTAGGACACATTGATTTCACCCCCACTGCAATCTCCAGGACGTGCCGGTACAAAGCAGTCAATATGAATTGCCAATTAACGAAAAAACAATATTGGCAAGTCGGCAGTTTGAGAAAAAACTCCCTCCAGCCAGTGCATAAACCTCCTGCCATTCAAATCACCATCCTTGAGCAAAGGCATTAGCAAACTTGCCCAGAAAATCAACGATGATGAGATTTTTTGGAGTAGCTGAATAGCTGTCTACACACGAGAAATGGAGCAGAACAGCCATAGAGGAAAACACTTCAAGTGCACACCCCATCTGGGGATAAAAATCACCTTACTTTGGAGTAATTATTCTGTTCCGAAAAATCATTGGTTATTCAGGAATAAAGTATATTTTATTTCAGAATTAATGTGCCTCTGCTCTTCTTCTGCTGTTCCGTTAATGATAATAGATACAGCCGCTGGTAATAAATAGAGGTTCTTCCACAATAGCTGCTGTGGAAAACTTCCCCTTGTAAATAAGCTCTAGGAATACCACGCTTCCAATTACCTTATATTTCAAATAGAGTTTGTATAAATGGATACCGTTAACTTACCTAGAGATTTCTGCAGTTTTCATGCAATTAAATTTGTTAACATGCAGCTTTAGGCTGAAAAATCAACTTCAGAACAGCAGCCAGGAGGAGAGTCTTTGACATGATGGAGTGAACCTAGTTTAGAAAACACCCAGTAGCTATTAGTAGCTGACTGCTACTGCATTTGCTAAGGAATTCCTGTCTCTGGAACAAACCTGGGTCTTGTGTGGTGCTGTTATCACCAGCTCTTGAAGGACGTGACTGGAGATGTACCGCGATCCCTCATCTGCAAATCACAGAATCATTAAGCTTGGAAAAGACCTCTAAGATCATTCAGTCCAACTGTCAGACCTACACCACCGTGCCAACTAAACCACGTCCTGAAGTGCCACGCTTACAGATGTTTTGAAGCCCTCCAGGAATGGTGACTCCACCACTTCCCTGTATAGCCTCTTCCGATACTTCAGCACTCTTTCAGTAAAAAAATTTCTCCTAATATACAATCTAAACCTCCCCTGGCGCAGTGTTGGGACATGGTTTAGTAGTCACAGTGGTGTTCGGCTGACAGTTGGACTTAATCTTAGAGCTATTTTCCAACGTTAACGATTCTGTGACTTTATGATTCTAACCAGCTTCAGGCTGTGGCATGCAGATAATATTCAGGACTAGCTGGCTGGTAGGACACATTACTCTAAGGATATGGAACATTTGGTTCATTTTAAGCCCTATAAAGGTTTAAGCCCTCGCAGTTCAGTCTGGCAGAGACCTGGGAGCATATCTAGCATCAATAGGCATCCCAACCCACCTTTGCACAGCGGTCCCTTATCCTTCCACCCTGTTTTCTGCACCCTCCGCAGAGAGTGATGACATGTGGGCACAGCCCTCTTAGAATCATAGAATGGTTTAGGTTGGAAGGGACCTGAAAGACTATCCAGTTCCAACCTCTGTGCCACGGGCAGGGACACCTCCCAGTGGATCAGGTTGCTCAAAGCCTCATCCAGCCTGGCCTTGAACACCTCCAGGAAAGGGGTAACCTTGACTTCTCTGGGCAACTTGTGTCACTGCCTCGCCACCCTCACAGCAAAATATTTCTTCCTAATATCTTACCTAAATCTCCTCTCTTTCATCTTAAAACTGTTCCACCCTGCAATCCCTGATAAAAATGCCCCATTCACACCTTTTCAGTAGGCTCCTGTTAGGTACTGGAAGGCTGCTCTAAGGTCTCTCTGGAGCCTTCTCTAACCAGATGTACCTTGCTGGGTCAGTAATTTCTTGACCTGTTAATGAATGTTAACTGCCTTTTGAAGTGTGGATTGGTGCAGCCCACTGATTCAATACAAGCTGGGGGATGATGTGATTGAGAGCAGCCCTGCAGAGAAGGACTTCAGGATGCTGATTCATGAGAACCTTGATACAATCTGGCAACGTGCCCTTGCAGCCTAGAATCATAGAATAACCAGGTTGGAAGAGACCCACCGGATCATCGAGTCCAACCATTCCTATCAAACACTAAACCATTCCCATTGGTCCTTTAGAAGGCCAACCATATCCTGGGTTGCATCAAAAGAAGCGTGGCCAGCAGGGCGAGGGAGGAGATCCTGCCCCTCTACTCTGCTCTCATGAGACCCCCACGTGGAGTCCTGTGTCCACTTCTGGAATCCCCAACATAAGAAGGAGATGGAACTGTTGGAATGGGTCCAGAGGAGGCTACAAAGATGATCAGAGGGCTGGAGCACCTCCCATATGAGGACAAGCTGAGAGTTGGGGTTGTTCAGCCTGGAGAAGGGAAGGCTCCAGGGAGACCTTAGAGCAGCTTCCAGTACCTGAAGGGGCTCCAGGAAAGCTGGGGAGGGAGTTTTTGCAAGGGCCTGGAGTGACAGGATGAGGGGGAATGGCTTTAAATTGGAAAGGGGAAGATTTAGATCAGACATTAGGAAGAAATTCTTTCCGATGAGGGTGATGAGACCGTGGCCCAGGTTGCCCAGGGAAGTTGTGGCTCCCCCATCCCTGGAGGTGTTCAAGGCCAGGTTGGATAAGGTCTTGAGCAGCCTGATCTAGTGGGAGGTGTCCCTGTCCATGGCAGGGGGGTTGGACCTGGATTGTCTTTCAGGTCCCTTCCAACCGAAACCATTCTATGATTCTATGTTAGACGGGGCGCTTCTGTCAACTCAGAGCCCCGACACGCTTAAAAAAACTACAACTCCCAGCATGCCCCGCGGCCCCGCCTGTACGCGCCCCGCCCCTTGGCTTTCTATTGGTTGTAGCTCCCCCTAACGCCCGCCCCCTTCACTCTGATTGGCTGCGGCGCGCGGCCGCGCAGCGCGTGAGGGGGGAGGGGAGGGAGTACAAGATGGCGGCGGGCGAGGCGGCCGGGCGCTACCGGAGCTCCATGAGCAAGAGCAAGGACCCCTCGGGGCTGCTCATCTCTGTCATCAGGTAGGGCCTGGCGCGGCCCCCGCTGCCTCTTGTCCCGCCCCTGAGTACGGGGGGCCCAGGGGCGGAGGCTGGCGTGTGGTCTCTCTGGACTTGTGTGAAGCCTTTGACACGGTCCCCCCACAACATCCTTCTCTGTGAACTGGAGAGAGATGGAGTGGATGGGTGCTCTGTTCGGTGGATAAGAAGCTGGTTGGATGGTCCTATTCAGAGGATGTATGTCGATGGCTTGAAGTCCAGATGGAGATCCATGACTGGTGGTGTCCCTCTGGGGTCCATACTGGGACCAGTGCTGGTTAATATCTTCATCAATGATATTAACAGCGAGATTGAGAGCACCCTCAGCATGTTTGCAGGTGGCATCAAGCTGAGTGGCGTAGTTGTCACTCTGGAAGGACAGGATGTCATCCAGAGGGACCTGGACAGGCTGGAGAACTGGGCCTGTGCCCTCATCCTGTCCCTGCACTCAGTGATAAAGAGCCCCTTCCTACAGTCCCCTTCATAGAATCATAGAATCATAGAATAACCAGGTTGGAAGAGACCCACCGGATCATCGAGTCCAACCATTCCTATCAAAGTCCAACCATTCCTATCACAGGAAGGACACAGAGTGAGTCCGGACGATGCCCATGAAGACAGATGATTGGAGGAAAGCACCAGCAGTATGAGGACAGGCTGAGATACTGGATGGCTGCTCTATTGTCTCCCCAGAGCCTTCTCTTCTCCAGACTGGACAAGCCTAACTCTTTCAGCCTGTCCTCATAGCAGGGGTGTTCCAGTCCTTGGATCATTTTTGTGGCCTCCTCTGGACCCATTAGGTAGACCCTTAGTCTTAGATAGTCTGATTTCAATAAATGGACACGAGACTTGAAGAAAGGAGTAGACACTGCAAAAGATTTAATAGGTAGATGGAGAATGTTTAAAACAGAGAAATTAGTAGTGGTCTATTTGCCTGACCTTGCATTTGAGATAGAAAGACTCCAAACAGAAGTGATTACTAAAGAAGAGATGTCTCTTCATTACAAATCATACTTGACACAATTTGTTATCATCTGCAAAGAATGAACACTGTCTGGAAAAACTCTGTTTGAGAGGAAGCGTGCTGTCAGAGGGACGTTCTGCTTAACTTTCAGAAAATGCAGCTACTTAGATGAAACTTAACTCTACTTCTGCTTAAATCAAAAATATTCTGTTTTTGTAGGAGTAACTACGTCTTGTATTAGTAGCCATCCTCTGGACCCGTTCCAAGAGTTCCATCTCCTTGTTATGTTAGGGATTCCAGAACTGGACACAGGACTCCAAGTGAGAGAGGAGTAGAGGGGGAGAATCCCTTCCTTTGCCCTGCTGGCCACGATGACTCAGAAAAAGCAACACTTCTTTTGTTTTTGTAGTGAATAGCAGCTTTGTGCCTCAGAGGGAGGGTTAAGGCAGCATCTTATTGCTGTAGCATTTGTAGCTGACCCCCATCCCCAAACCTACAGTAGCACCAAGTCAAGTCTGCTTGGCTGGAAAAGCTGTAGGAGTAGGAAGCTCCTGTGTGCAGACTCAGTCCTGTTTCAGGATGCCGATAGTGGGGGAAAACGTTGCTGCTTTGGAGTTTAACCATCATGCATGAGATGGAAAGAAAGCATTTGTGTGTAAGCATGTTTAGATTGTTGATTCTTGTCTACTCTTATTCCTGCCCCCTCCTCTCCTTTGCTGGAGTATGACTCTGAGATACGCTTGGAGCCAAGCAATGAGCTGGATTCACTTCTCTTGTTTCCTTTTGTGCTTTTTTGAACTCCTGAATCTCTTTTGTGCTGCTTATAACAATTGAGTTGGCTGCTGATTTCCCACACTGAAAGTTTTAACTGTTGACCTTATGCACACCCTTTCCAGTGGGTGTGGACAGCGAGCAGTTGCACTGGTACGATATTGCGAGTTGTAATGGACTTTCAAACCTTGATTCCTACTTCAGTGTCTTTGCAAGTAACTGCAGTCATTCTGTTACTTCAGAGAAGTTATTGTAGTGATTATTCTCGATCTAGGACATGTTATGATTTTACAGTTGCCTATGAAGGATGATATCTAGGACAAAATTCTGTTCCTTTTCATTATTCTGAAAACCAGTCTTTCAGATTTTGCAGAACTTGAGGTAGATGGGGACTCCAAATCAAGCAGCTGGCTCTCAGAACTGCTCAGCCTTTCCAGGGTTGTGACTTGTTCTGAATTCCGTGGGAGTTGGTAACAAAGAACCACACTGAACAGTGAATCAAGCGTTCAATGTGATGCCTTCTCATTTTCTACTGTTTGTGGTTCATTAGTTTGTACTTAGTATTGGTGACGCTGCACCTCGAATCCTGGGTTCGGTTTTGGGGCTCTCACTCCAAGAGAGACATTGAGGGGCTGGAATGTGTCTGGGGAAGGGCAACAGAGCTAGGGAAAGGTCTGGAGCAGAGGGGTTGTGAGCAATGACTGAGGGAACTGAGATTGTTTAGTCTGGAGAAAAGGAGGCTGAGGGGAGACCTTATTGCTCTCTACAACTACCTGAAAGGAGATTGTAGCCTGGTGGTAGTTGGTCTCTTCTCCTAAGTAACAAGTCACAGGATGAGAGGAAATGGCCTCAACTTGCACAAGGGGAGGTTTAGACTCGGTATTTCTTTACCTGAAAGAGTGGTGAAGCGTTAGAAGAAGCTGCCCATGGAAGTAGTGGGGTCTTCATCCCTGGAAATGTTCAAAAAGCTTGTAGCCGTGGCACTTCAGGACGGAGTAGGCATGGTGGAGTTGGGCTCACGATAGGACTGGATGATCTTAGAGGTCTCTTCACTGTAAAAGAAACCATTCTAAACCCAGACTTGTTTGGGTTAAAGTTAGATGTAGATATGTCTGCTGAAGGAGAAAAATATACACTGGCAAGTCCTGGTATAAACAGGAAGCATGACAGTGCTAGCAGTGTGCTTTGACTTTTTATTTTGTATATAATAAAAGTGCAAAGAGAATGGGATGGGATGCTAATAACCAAGTATGCGACTATCAAGATAGGTGATGTTCCTACACATTTTATATACAGGCCTGCCAACAGTCATTGGTGGAATTGTTCAAGACTTCATATGGATTGGTTGCATAACAAATATGTGAGTAGTTGTGAAGACCTGAAAAAAAATCAGGCTTCTCATCTGGATTTTGAGTTTTTAGGTTGGATGAGGCTTTAAGCAACCTGATCCAGTAGGAGTTGGATCTTTAAGGTCCCTTCCAACCCAAACCATTGTATGATTCTGTGATTTTTACTGGGCATTCATACCTTATATTTGCAATAAGGATCATAGAATCATAGAATTGTTTGGGTTGGAAGGGACCTTAAAGATCATCCAGTTCTAACCCCGCTGTCACGGGCAGGGACATCTCCCACTGGATCAAGTTGTTCAAAGCCTCATCCAACCTGGCCTTGAACTCTTCCAGGGAGCAGGCATCCACAGATTCCCTGGGCAACCTGTACTAGTGCCTCACCACCATCATTGGGAAGAATTTCTTCCTAGCATCTCATCTGAATCTTCCCCCTTCCAGTATAAAGCCATTCACTGTCATCTATCACTCCAGGCCCCTGTAAAAGTCCCTCCCCAGCTTTCCTGTAGGCCCCTTTAAGTACTGCACGGCTGCTATAAGATCTACCTAGAGCCTTTTTTCCTCCAGGCTGAAGAACCCTAGGATAGATAGTGTGGATTTAAAGTATGTTGCGCTTAGTGTCAAGTTTTAATAAGTTGGAGAGGAAAACATGGGGAGTTGTACCTTGACAACCTTAATTTAGGAAGTACAGCGATCTGTGGACAGTGGAAGAATGAATAATGTAAGTGCATGGATGGCTGTGGCAATTCCTGCAGTAAGCATTGTTATTTTTTTCCATGTTTCCTATAATTTCAAAGGATGTTTTAAGGGCCTCCCTTTGTATCTCTGTTTTAATAAATCTGGACTTGTTATTTCAGTTATAATGTAAACTGAGAGTAAGCTGATGTCACTGTTCGCCAAATAAGAGATCATGTTTGTCTAATCACCTTGGGTACTTCAGGTCTGGAGTTCAGACACAACACTGAGCTTATTGACTTTATGAAATTAAAATTATTCAATAGAACAACCTGATAACTGCACCTCCAAGATTTAATTAGAACTCAGTTTGGATGCAGAGATTTTTTGCAGAGCTTGAAATGCCGTGTTGAGCCGGACCATGAAAACTCGAAAGTAGAACTGATTGCAAAGGAAGGAAAAGTTCTGTGTTAATAACATTGGTGTTCCTTAGGGTTAGCCAAGTATAGGGACCCAAGAGCATGGAAGGGAATTTAAATCACTTTCTTCTGTGTGTTGGTTTTGTATAGCAGTTCAGGTGAGGATGAACTTGCGAAGCAACAGGTGAAGTTGCAAACAAATCTAGACCTGGGTAAGCTACATGTATCTTGCTTATAACTTTACTCAACTCTAGAGAAATAATACACATCTTTACAGTAGGGTATTGGCTTGCAAGGTGTGCTTGCAGCCCAGAAGGCTGTCCGTATCCTGGGCTGCATCAAAAGAAGTGTGGTGAGCAGAAAGGGGGAGGGGATTCTGCCCCTCTGCTCTCCTCTCCTGAGACCCCACCTGGAGTACTGTGTCCAGTCCTGGAATCCCCAGCACAAGAAGGATATGGAACTGTTGGAATGGGTCCAAAGGAAACAATGAAGATGATCAGAGGGCTGGAGCACCTCTACTCTGAGGACAGGCTGAGAGACTTAAGGTTGTTCAACCTGGAGAAGAGAAGGCCCCAGGAATACCTTAGAGCGACCTTCCTGTGGCTGAAGGTGCTACAGGAAAGCTGGGGAGGGACTTTTTGCAAGGGCCTGGAGTGATAGGATGAGGGGGAATGGCTTTAAGTTGGAAGTGGGAGGATTTAGACTAGACATTAGGAAGAAATTCTTACCAATGAGGGTGGTGAGGCACTGGCAGAGGTTGCCTGGAGAGGTTGTGGCTGCCCCTTCCCTGCAGGCGTTGAAGGCCAGGTTGGATGGGACCTTGAGCAGCCCGATATGGTGCGAGGTGTCCATATGGTGGGAGGTGTCCCTGCCCGTGGTAGGGGGGTTGGAACTGGTTGATCTTTAACACCCCTTCCAACCCAAACCATTCTATGAAATGTAGCAAAGGATTCTTTTTTTGATAGCTTTAGTCTTGAAACGTCTTTGCATAGTCTTTTGTGGATCCCTGTCTCTTTCCACTTGCCTTTCCCTGTTTATCTAGGCCATTTATTTTTCTCATGTTGCTGTGTGAAAGGCCAGTAACAGGAGACAGTTAATGAAATGTAGCTCAACTTTGACTGCATTCTTTTGCTGTAAACAAACAAAACCAGAGGAGCTTCTTCAAGTATCAATGGTATTGACCTTGATTATAGCAAAGATGGTTAAGCCTTTCAAAAAGAAACATTGTTTAGATCTGCAAAATCTATTTTGTATTGCTTTGAGATGTGGAGTTGAACATCCTTTTATAAATATCAATTATTTTATTAATGAAGGGATAATTTTTGATATTTACTCAAGCTTGGTAGCTCTCTTTTGCAAGAGACTGAATGATTTACTTGCCTCTGATACTATATTTAGGAATTCTTTTACTTAATTTATTGGACTTCCCAGGAGAAAAGGTGTCTCACTTTTAGGGAGAGTATTTGGGGCCAGTTCCTTGGCAAAGTGTAATGTGTGGTAGCAGCACATAAATCAAGTGAGCAATGGTATTTTATGGAAGCTGGGGCTCCAATCTAAAATCTGGCTGCTGCTGCTCCAGGACAGTTAATTGCACAAATTACATGAACGTAGGCTTCATCAGCTTTATTCATTGTAGTCTCGGTATTGTTTGGAAGTTTGGGGTCATCCCTATTCTTTACAGTGTTGCTTTTCAGCAGCTCTGAATGCAGACAACTCTGAGATGAAGGAAGATGCAACAGAAAAGTCCATCCTGCTTCTGATCTCTTCTCTGTCTGTGTTGAAGAGTCAGTTTTTCCTGTTGTGTTGGGGAACACATTTGTACATTGGGAGCCTTTTCCTGTAGGAGGGTTTGTTTATTGTTTGAATTCACCTTGGTTTTCTGCTTGTTGCTAAGAATAGAGAATAAAGGCAGCCTCAAGTGTTGGGAAGAAGCTGTTTCCTGAGCAGCACGAGATGTTTTGCTCAGTAGGGTGCAAACTGAAAATAACATTCTGGTGTTTGAACTGAACCGGGATCTGTTGGGTGAAGATCCCCCTGCTAAGGCTCAAGGCTGCCTGGCTCAGTGGGGCAGGTTCTGACTCCTGAGCCATGTGGTTCAGGTCTCTGGTGCCTGTGCTGCCCTGTAGCCCTGACTCGAACAGGCTGGCTGTGTCTGCATAGCAAATTGCCCAGCTTGGGCCTCCTGTTGGGATCCTGGTGATAGCTCAGTGGTTCCCAAACCTGGACATATTTTCTGGTTTGCGCTGAAGTAGAATCAGTTTTCTACCTTCAGCTTGGTCTTTTCTAAGTAACTGCATTTTCTGCAAGTTAACTGTATGCTATTCAGACAGAGTTTCTCTCTAGCAGTGATAACACAGGCATTGGTATGCAGAAAAAACAATATTTACACTTGCTCCTACAGTACCCAAGGCCATCCTCGAGGTGGTGGAGCCAGTCAAAAGGGCAAACAAGGCCACACCTACAGGAAGGAGCAGACAGGATGGGTGACCCCAGAGTGAACAGAGAATTCCATCCCATACACATCATACTCAGTATAAAACTGAGTGATTGCAAGGATATCGCTCTCTTCTTTGATGACCTGCATCCAGTGAGGACCTTGTCTGTCTGTTTGCCCCTGATCTCAGATCCGTGCATTCCTGAATCCAGTTCCTGAGCTCAGCTCCCTCCTGCCTTGGACCCTTTCCCTTGTATCTGCTCTACAGCATCTGTGGTGACATAGTCATCAAGGGGTGGGGGCGTGATTTCATATATTTGTATATATTTTATTATTTTCTTTTTATTTCCTCTACTGTTATTTCATTACAGCTACAGCTTTAGTTTTCCAACCTGCAAGTCTTTTGTTCTCATTTCCCTTCCTCTTTCCCTGGGGGTAGGGAGGTGAAGGGAGTTGGGAGTCCAATTGCTTGGGTTTAGCTGCTGAAATTGGTGAGGCTGGGGCTAAACCATGACAACAGTTGTGCTCATTGTTGGCCATGGTAAAACCTCTCTTGCAGCTCGCATGCTTTATAGTGTTGTGCTGCAGTTGAGTTTCCTGGCCAGCGTTACAGGCGCCATGAGGACTATTAAAAACTGTCTTTGGTGGATGGTCTGGTACCTGGTGCCGTGTCTGGCCTGCCTGTAGGGATGCCATCAGGAGTGAATGATGCACAGCACTGCCTCAGGACAGGACTGATCCACTGAAAAAGAACCAGGAGAGAGCTGAGTTATAAGATAGCATAGTTGTACTCTCAGCAGTGCTGCTGCTGGGTTACCCTGAGTTCTTCGTCTCAGCTTCCCTCATATTTCTACTAAATTAGAAATGAAGGGATTGGAGAGTAGGTACGTTTGTAGCAATGCATCTTCAAGCTTCCCAAACTCTCTCTACTTCTTAATGAATTTTGCAAAGCTTGCTACTAAAATTCCCACCCTCTCTTGCGGTTCAGAGGAACCCTTCTTCTCCTTGTGCTTTTAGAAGAAATGAGTGTATATTAAATTTCATAGAATCATTGCTTGGTTTGGGTTGGAAGGGACATTAAAGGTCATCCAGTTCCAACTCCCCCGCCATAGGCAGGGACACCTTCCACTGAACCAGGTTACTCAGAGCCTCATCCAACCTGGCCTTGAACACCTCCAGGGATGGGGCATCCATGACTTCTCTGAGCAACCTCTGCCAGTGCCTCACTATACTTGTGGGAAAACGTTTCTTCCTTATATCTCATCTAAATCTCCTCTCTTTCAGCTTAAAACCATGACCCCTTGTCCTATCCCTGTACTCCCTGATAAAGAGCCCCATACCAGCTTTCCTGTAGACCACTTTAGGTACTGGAAGGCTGCTCTAAGGTCTCCCTAGAGCCTTCTCTTCTCCAGGCTGAACAAACCCAACCTTCTCAGCCTGCCCTCGTATTGGAGGTGCCCTTGGATCATCTTTGTGGCCTCCTCTGGGCTCACTCCAGCAGATTTGTCCTCATGTTCCTGGGAAGAAATGACCACTGTTTGCTGCAGTCCCATATCTCCTGGGATTGTGGTTTCTAAAGCAGGATATTGAGCATCAGGGCTTCACAGGTTCTGTCTCCACGCTTCTGCTGGATGGTCAAAAGCGCGCACGGTGCTTGCACTTGTGCCTCAGCACGCCCACTTCAACAGCGAGCTGTTTCCTTCACATATGGGAAAGTTTCTTCAATTTCCTTTAATCAAAGGTACTTTGTAAGGTCAAAATGTTGTCAGTCGAGGCCAGGAGCTTTTTTATAAAAGTCTAATGCTGATCACATGGGCTTTGGCAATGCCTTTTCAAAAATTAGTGCAAAGAATGGAGAAAATTCTGCTCATCTGCTAGAGGACAACTTGGGGAATGTTTTTTTTCATCTTTCAGAGGACAAACACGTGTTTGTATATTGATTTTTCTTAACCTTTTGTTTTGTTGGTAGCTGGTTGCAGAAGCTTCTGTACTCTGAAACAAGCAACCTGGCATTTAGCAAATGGGTTTTTTTTTTGAGAGATCTTGTCAGATTTTTAATTGGTGAACGTGTCTGCCTTTTATTTATTGTTAGGTGTTTTTCTTTCCAATTAAAGGTTACTATTTTTTAAAACTGGCCTTTAATAGCTGGTTTAATTGGAAGAAAACAAACTTTAGTGTTGACTCTGTAAGACCTTATTGAAATCTTTGTGCTAAGCTTTCACACAGGCAAACACATGACAGATGTCAAGGAAAACTAAAAGTAAGGCGAGATATTGTGCCTTTCCTACTTTCATGTCTGCAGAAGTTGAAATTACAGGCAAAACCCCTCGAACGTATTTTATTTTTCACAAGTAGGATTCTTTTTAATGCTTTTTGGCCATTATTTTCATTGCATTTACAGTGAACTTTGTTAGGTGGATTCTTACTAATGACCTGGCATTTGGTTTTCACTTTCTCTGTGAAGCAATAGAGCTGATATCCCAGTTCGTGATGCAGAGTGAAAAAGACTGATATTTAGCTGTTGCTGTAGTCGTTACGTTTGGGAAATAGCTGCTACAAGAAGTAAAATCGAGATATTCCGATCTGTATGTACTGTAATGGTCTCTTAAAACCGCTTTATTGCCAATGGTGTTTTCCAATGTTATAAAGGTAGCGGTTTGTCTACAAGACAAGTAGCTTAGAAATTCATCGAGAATAAATTATGTATGGCAGAGTTTGGCTTTAAACTATAAATTTTCCTGAGATGATCTTGAGGCACTTTTGTCAAATATGCACACATTTTATATATGTTGGGTTGGAGGTTGTTACGGATGCTTGGCTGCATTTAATAGCAGCAATAGGTAGGGGTGTGTATGCGAATACACAGCCAAATGCGAAAGGACAGTGTGTAATCATAGAATCAGTAAGATTAGAAAAGACTGCTAAGATCACCAGGTCCAACCGTCAGCCCAACACCACTGTGCTTACTAAACTATGTCCCCAAGTGCTAGTTCTACAGGGTATTTGAACGCTTCCAGGTATGGGGATTCCACCACTTTCCTGGGCAGCCTCTTCCAGTGCTTTACCACTCTGAGTAAAGAATTTTTTTCTTAATATCTAGTCTGAAGCTCCCCTGGTGCAATTCGATGCCATTTTCTTTTGTCCTATTGCTTGTGACTTGGGAGAAGAGACCAACACCCACCTCACTACAACCTCCTTTCAAGTAGTTGTAGAGAGCAATAAGGTCTCTCCTCAGCCTTCTTTTCTCCAGGCTAAACAATACCAAGTACCTCAGTCATTTCTCATAACCCCTGTGCTCCAGACCCTTCCCCAGCTCCATTGCGGAATGTAAGAATGAGGTGCAGCCTCACCAATGCCGAGTATAGGGGGACGATTGTTCCCCAAAAGCTCAAGTATCTTTATTTTTCCGCTCTTATTTTAGCTTTAGACAATGTGCTGTGCAGAGCAGGGGTGTAGCCTGCCCTTACAACGCTAGGAAGTGGAAATAGTCTGGTTTGTTAATAAATTGTTACAAGTTCTCTGATTTGAGCTCATTCACAGACATTGCCTCCAACAGATTTTCATTCCAGTGCAGTCCTGAAACCTTGCAGTTAATAATGGAATTTCCAAAGCCTCTTGCTGATTTGTGCAGGACTGTTCTGATGTGGTGTGATTATCAAGGATGGGTTCACAGCACTAGGTGACCAGTGGCTCCTTAAATGCTCCTTGTCTTTTAGTTACACAGATGGCTGGTCTGAGGAGCATTGTCCAGCTTCTACTCTTGCAGATATGAAAATACTGTTCCTTAGGACTTGGGTTTTCTCCTGGAAATGTTGTAATTCATCTAAGAGCTGTGTTGGCTGTTTGGATCTGAAGTTAGTTACAAGAAAAGGTGAAGAGTTGATCCCTGTGGTCTCCTCTACATGGAGATAGACCTTGAGAGGTTCTCACACAGCAGGATGGTCACTGGGTCTCTTGGCTTGTGCTTGACAGAGTAACTGGTATTTTGTGGGTCTGTCTGCTGTCTGCATCCCCTTTCCAAGAGGGAAAACTGGTGTCCTTAGGATTTTGCCTTTGTGCAGGATTGGAGACAACTGAGGGAGTGTGACTTCTTCTGTTTAAGTCGTTATCTTAAATGCTTGCAGTCTCATCTTTGCTTCAGAAATCAACTGATACCCACATAATTTGTATTGGTGAGGTAAAATTTATTCAAGAGTTGGTTAATTTAGCAAAATAAAGACTTCCCTGATGATATTTATTGAGGTGGCTGGAGGCTACTCAGCCTTCTCCCTGCAGCTCTCCTGCATGCATCTGCAAGTCCTCAATGATAAAAAGATCATCAGTGTCTGCTGAAAATGCTCCAACCGTGTAAGTAGCATGAAAGATTAATGGGATGTAAGTAGGGGAGGAAGATGTTTTATAATGCTCTGTTGACTTTGTGTTTAACAGTTTTTTTGAAGGGACTTGGTTCTACTGTTTCTTGTAGCAGAGGAGTAATTTCTTTGTTTACACAACGGAGATCCAGTTGTCGGGAAGCTGGGTACCTTGTATCCTCCTTGATGAGGGTGGAGTGTGCTGGCCTCTGGATTTCAGGGAGTATCCTTGATAATTTTACAGCCATTTTACCCCATTGCCCGTGCTTGTGTGGTGCAATTTTTGAGTGCCTTCTTCCCAGCACATCATTGTCTCCATGAAGGGAATTGTTTGTCTGCTGAGCATTTTGATCGATTTCCTCAAATCCAGAATTTCCTAGCCACCGTCACCTAAGCTGTGAAAATACTGAATCATAGAATAGTTTGGGTTGGAAGGGACCTTAAAGATCATCCAGTTCCAACCCCCCTGCCACGGGTAGGGACACCTCCCACTGGATCAGGTTGCTCCAAGCCCCATCCAACCTGGCCTTGAACACCTCCAGGGATGGGGCAGCCACAACTTCCCTGGGCAACCTGGGCCAGGGCCTCACCACCCTCACAGGAAAATATTTCTTTCTAATCTAAATCTTCCCTCTTTCAGTTTACTGCGAAGACATTCAACATGTTGCTACCAAGTTAAATTGTTAAATACCTTTTGCTTTTTTTTATTGTCTTCTTGCTGGCTTTGTTTCATAAGGAATAAGTTTTTACACCGGTTTCCCTGAGACTCAGCAGAAGTTTCAAAACACGTATTATCCGATTATATGCTTGAGGTTAAACAGTGCTGGAAGCTGTAGAGCACCCCATTTGGGATTTGTCGTTTAGACAACAGTTTTCAATTATAAAATTCAAATAACTGTTAAGTTTAATGAACCTCTGGAAGTGTGCAGAGTGATGTAGACTGTGTGTAGAAATACAGTTGCACTTGTCCCAGGGTGCTTCACAAAACTTTCACTTTGTGCTCTATTGAAATGTGGCTGCTTGTGGGCTCTCACAGGCTGGCACCTAGGATGAAGACTTGCTGAACTGTGCTATATATGCTCTTCTCCCACACAGGATTCTTTTACAGCCATTAAAATAACACTTTGGGAAAAAAAAAACAAACCCTCAACCAACCAAACTGTGATTTTCAGAAAGGACCAGACTTTGTTTCTGAACTTAGGTGTTTTATTGTGATATACTCAGAGGCCTAAATATCAGTACGGTGTCTCTGGTAAACATGTTCAAAATCATAAAGTGGTTTGAGATGGAAGGGACCTTTACAGGTCATCTTGTCCAATCCCCCTGCAGGAGCAGGGACTTCTTTAACTCGATCAGGCTGCTCAGAGCCCCATCCGACCTGACCTTGAATGATTCCAGGGTTGGGGCCTCCACGGCCTTCCTGGGCAACCTGGGCCAGAGTTCCATTGCCCTCACTGTAAAAAATTTCTTCCTTATATCCAGTCTAAATCTCCCCTTGCTTAGTTTAAAACAATTGCTCCTATTACAACAGGCCTTGCTAAAAAGTTTGTCCCCATCTTTCCTATAGCCCCTTTTAAGTACTGAAAGGCTGCTCTAAGGTCTCCCTAGAGCCTTCTTTCCTCCAGACTTAACAATGCCACCTCTCTCAGCCTGTCCTTGTACGGGAGGTGCTCCAGACTTTAGATGATTTTCGTGGACCCTTCTGGACCTGCTGCAACAGCTCCATGTCCTTCCTGCGCTGGGGACTCAGGAACTGAATGCAAGATTCCAGGTGGAGTCTCAGCAGAGCAGAGCAGAGGAGCAGAATCCCCTGCCTCACCCTGCTGGTCACACTTCATTGGATGCAGCCCAGGAATATGGTTGGTCTTCTGGGCTTTGAGCGTGCATTGTTGGCTCATGTTCAGCTTTTCATCCATCCGTCCCCCATGTCCTTCTCTGCGGTGCTGCTCTTAATGCCTTCATCCCCAGCCTGTATTGAAACTGGGGATTATCCTGACCCTGGTGTAAGACCTTGTACTTGGCCTTGTTGAACCTTGTGATGTTCACATGGGCCCACTTCTCCAAATCGCTCTGAATGACATTCTAGCCTTCTGGCGTGTCAACCGCACCACTCAGCTTGGTGTCATCTGCAGACTTGCTGAGGATGTTTGATCTTGGATGTTGCTTGACATTGTCATTACAAGGCCCAATCCTTGGAATTATCAGGATCGGACCCATTGTGTAATGTTCTGTTTCTACCTGCGGCTTTTTGGGGTGTAAAAGGTCCTAACAAATGAGTGCATTTGCTCTAACAGAAAAAATACTGTATGAGAACTTACCTGCATGGTCCATGCGTCTGTGAAGTCAGTGCTTGATCCTCCCAGCCGCTTGCTCTTCAAACACACCACTGCAATTGCTGTGGTGATTTGCAAGTCGATGGGGTCTCAGGAACGGTCTGGTCTTGGTTGCTTCTGCTGGGCAGATGAGATGTGGAACAGACACTCTCTCATCTCAGTTACTGTATTCCTATTCCCTCGCATCCTGACCTCTTCTTTTATTCACCTGTTGTTGTTTCTTCTCTGTTACATTTCCTGCCACAAAGCGCTCGCACTGTTGGTCTGTGTGGCCGAGCGGCGTCTCTCGATGAGGTGGCTGTGTGGTTGGCCTTCCAGTGTTTGTGCGCTTTAAATTTCTGGTAATGATCACAACGGTTCAGACTGAAATGAGAAGGCAAACACTATAATTGGTGTGTGGCCACGGTCATCAGCAAGTGGTACCTCATAAAGAGTAACTGGATTCTAATAGGTTTCTCTTTACTCTGCTTATTTTTTTTTTCCTTTTAAATACTGAAGTCTCCATGCACATTGCAGCCCTTTCCTGCAGAGAGGAACCTGGTCTTTCTAGACATCCATGGTACTCTGCTTGAATAATTATTTGTTGCTTCTAGCAACTGGTTTCTTCGTTTAACTCCACAAATCCTTTGTTGGTCAAAAATTGCCTGTGTTGGCTAAGGCTATGCTGTGATTTTTTTCTGTTCTGTACTGCACAGAGGTTTCATAGAATCATAGAATAACCAGGTTGGAAAAGACCCATCGGATCGTCGAGTCCAACCATTCCTATCAAAATAAGTTTCTCTTATTCTGGTTTGTGGTTTAAGTCCTTAGTGTGGTATAAAATGAATAAATAAATAAATCATAGAATCTTTGGAGTCAGAAGGGACCTTAAAGCCCATCCTGTTACAAGCCCTTGCCACGGGCAGGGACACCTTCCACTGGATCAGGTTGCTCAAAGCCCCATCCAACCTAGCCCTGAACACTTCCAGGGACAGGGCATCCAGGACTTCTCCGGGCACCGTATGTTTTACTGTGGGTTGCCGTTAAAATTGGAGCTTTGTTTGATCCCACCAATCATTTAGCACTCTGTAGAACTACCTTTCACTAAAATGTTCATTTTCCTAATTAGATGAGAAATATTTAAATTTGATCTGCCTGCCTTTTTTTTTTTTTTTTTCATGGTGTTTCCCACTGTCTTTAATGAGTGTTTTCATTTGAATAAGCAACAGGGAGTGAATGGAAGTGAATTGCACTCTTGAAGAAACCTGATCCAGAATTAATGGAAGATCCTTCCTGGATTTCCGGGCTGCACCTGTGCGTCACACAGTACCTTTTTCTGCCTTTAAGCACAAACAATTGCAGGTGTCTGCTGTGATAATTTTCATAGAATCATAGAATGGTTTGGGTTGGAAGGGACGTCAAAGCCCATCCAGTTCCACCCCCTTGCTGTGAGAGGGGACACCTCCTACTGAATCAGGTTGCTCAAAGCCTCATCCAACCTGGCCCTGAACACCTCCAGGGATGGGGCATCCATGAATTCTCTGTACAACCTGTTCCAGTGCCTCAGAATTCTTCCTAATAATCTGATCTCAATCACCCCTCTTTCAGTTTAAAACCTTTCCCCCTCATCGTATTCCTGCACTCTCTGAGGAAGAGCTCTTCCCCAGCTTTCCTGTAGTCCCTTTCAGTACCAGAAGCTGCTCTAAGGTCTCCTCAGAGCCTTCTCTTCTCCGGGCTTAACAGCCCCAGTTCTCTCAGCCTGTCCTTGTATGAGTCGTGTTCCAGGTACAAGACCTTGCACTTGCTCTTTTGGAGCAGAGGAAGAGGGGCTCTACAGGGGCACAGAGCTGCTGAACACTTACAGCAACAGTTAAAAGCGGCAGCAACCAAATGGTCCTTTCTGACAAAAAGAGCCAATACCTACTTGCAAGGATTTTCTGGTGTGTTCAGGTGCCAACTTAGCATTTGTTTTCTTAAATACAAGTTTGTATTTTGCACACAATATCTGTTTTTTCACTTTTGTTTAATAAAAAAATCCACAGAAACATAATGCCCACATGCTGTGGCCACAATATTCTTCCTGTGAAATGAATTCTCTAGTCAAGAAATCGATAACTTAAGACTCTGTTTATTATCCGTAGTCTAGCAGTAACCACAGGTAACAGAGCTGGCCTAAGGGTAGGTAAAAAAGCCTGGCGCTTATCCACCCAGCCTAGCTGGAGGCATCTGAAAAAGGAGATTCACAGAAATGAAATATTTATTATTCATTAACAGTTTTCTCTTAAAAATGATCCTTATTATAATTCTCTTATTGCTTTATTGGGCAAGTGGGAAGCTGCTGGATCATAACAACCCCATGCAGCGCTACAGGCTTTGAGAGGAGTGGCTGGAGAGCTGCCTGGAGGAGAAGGATCCGGGGTGTTGATCGACAGTGGCTGAACATGAGCCAGCAGTGGCCCAGGTGGCCAAGAAGGCCAGCAGCATCCTGGCCTGCATCAGGAGTAGTGTGGGCAGCAGGACCAGAGAAGTGATTGTACCCCTGTACTCGGCATTGGTGAGGCTGCACCTTGAATGCTGGTTGAGTTGGATATTGGAAAGCGGAGATGAAAAATGCTTGTGATCTACTGATCAAATTCTGCCAAAATGAATGGTCCCAAGGCCTTTTTTTTATTAATCCAATTCCAGTGTAAATTCCGTGACCTCAGAGGAAATGACAAGATTAGTTTTTTTTTCCTGTATGAGATGTTCTAAGTCCCATGAGGAAACCATTTCAGGGTTGTTTCTCATCGTCTTCTCTATCCTGTCTTCCATACATGTAAGCGACTCCAATGAATTCAGCACTTTGCATTTGTGTAATCTGTATTTTTAGCTATGTAAAATCAAAAGTCAATGAGATTTGGCTCAGTGAATTTTTATTTTACTGCAGCATAAAAATATTTCTTACCAGCCTAACATCCGGTTGGAATTATTCTAATCCTATTGAGCTCTTGCTAATGAGACAGGCACGCGCAGGCATCCAGCTGCCAAGTACAAATTACAGGTACTGTACAGGGGAGGTGGATTCTCATTTGGAAATATGAAAATGAATAAACCCAAGTGAACCGCTTAGGGAGCTCTCTTGGAGATCCCCACTGAGTTCACAACCTGCATGTTCTCGCCATCTCAATTGACATTTTTTTTCTGTTTGTCATATATTTTGGATGCTTCTGCTTTTCAGGGAGTTCTAAAAAGCTAATGTATATTTATCGTTTTTTCATAGTCCTGTCCTGGTTTGTAATTCCCCCTTCAAAGTTCTTTCTGCAAAGTTCCCTTCCTTAACAATTTTGATCCATTCCTATTTGGCAAACAGTGTGTTGATTTTTCTTCCTCGGCACATATTTTAATAGAACTGAAACAAGCAAAGATGCCCTTGGCTTCCTATTCTGCAATGTTAGCAGGAACGTATACAATCTCAAGAATATTAAGCATTCCTTCCTTGGCTTTTTTTTGTGCCAAGCAAGAAAAAGAAATGGTTCCTGTACCGAGGGACTTAGGTAGGAAATTCAGATGTGCGGAGCAGCATTTTGGATTCAAAGGGATATCGCTTCTTTTTTAGTTAGAGATGCTGCTGGGTTGCAGGGGTTTAGTGTTGTATCTTTGAAGGAGTAAAATGGTAATGAATTACCAGAGTACTTTAGGCTGAGGGGGTTGGGCTTCTTCAGTCTGGAGAAGAGACAGCTTGAGGGAGACCTTATAGGAGCTTTCCAGTATTAAAGATAGCCTACAGTGTCCATGTGGAAACTGGTGACAAGTGGCATTCCTCAGGAGTTCATGTTAGGACCTGTGTTGTTTCACATCCTTGTCACAGACATGGACAGTGGGATTGAGTGCACTCTGAGCAAGATTGACAGTGACACCAAAATGTGCGTTGCAGTTGACGTGCTGGAGGCAGTGGATGCCATCCAGAGGGACCTGGACAGGCTTGAGAGGTGGCCCTGTGATAACTTCATGAGGTTCAACAAGGCCAAGGGAAAAGTCTGGCACCTGGGTGGGGGCAAGTCCATGTATGTATGTGTTGGAGCAAGTCCGGAGGGGACCACAAAGATGATCTGAGGGTGGGAGTGCCTCTGATATGAGGATGTGCTGAGAGAGATGTGGTTGTTCAGCCTGGAGAAGAGAAGGCTCTAGGCAGACCTTGGAGCAGTCTTCCAGTACTTAAAGGCATCTACAGGAAAGCTGGTATGGGGCTTATTATCAGCGAGTGCAGGGATAGGATGAGGGGAATGGTTTTAAGCTGAAAGAGGGAGATTGAGATGAGATGTTAGGAAGACTTTTTTTCCTGTGAGGATGATGAGGCACTGGCCCAAGTTGCCCAGGGGAAGTCATGGGTGCCCCATCTCTGGAGGTGTTCAAGGCCAGGATGGATGAGGCTTTGATTAACCGAGGCAGGGGGTTGGAACTGGATGGGCTTTGATGTCCCTCCAACCCAAACCATTCTATGATTCTGTGATTCTTTTCGGTTCTCCATTTATTAATCCAGACTCCCAAACTGACTAGAAATAACTATTTCCTAAACCCAAGACCTTGTACTTCTGGAACTTGCTGGTCTTCTGATAAAATAATTGAAAAAAGCAGCATCTGATGTTGCTTTTCTCCATTTGAAACTTAGGTTGAGGTTTAAACTTTTACCCTGTCCGTAAAGAAATAATCTACAGGTATTTAAGGCAAACTCATGTGGGTGGAGGGGAGAAAAAAATCTGTTAGACTTAAATTCTATGTTATTGTGTAAAATTATTTCTCCCTTTTGGTGTAGTAAGTGGTCCCTTTAATGTTTTAAACTAGAACAGGCTAAAGGGCTGTAAATGGAGGTAATTTTTTCCAGTCAAAATGATGAGTATGAAATTTTCAATGATGCTTGTTTGTACAGTATTTTCCCAGAACAAGTAATTAAAGAAAACAAGAGGTTCCCAATACAGGTGTTAATTCTGGGAAGATTTCCCTGTTGGTGCATCTGACAGAGCTAGCTGAAAACTAAGGCAGCTGACTGAGCTGGAAACATCTGCTGAGTTCAAGTCTTGCGGCTTTCCTGGAGTCCCTTTCAGTACTGGAAGCTGCTCTAAGGTCTCCCTGAAGCCTTCTCCAGGCTGAACAACACCAGCTCTCTCAGCCTCTCCTCATACAGGAGATGCCTCAGCCCTGTGATCATCTTTATGGCCTCCTCTGAACTCGCTCTAACAGGTCGATGTCCTTGTCTTGCTCTCATCTTCTTGGAGTCTGGGCTACCACTGCATATTAAGCTCATTTTCCAGAGAACTCTGAAGTGTAGAAAAAGACTTAATTGTCTGCTACATTCCTAGCATCTGCTGCTGAGCTTCCTGAAGTCAGGTTGTATGGACTGGGGCTTTGAGATCTCTGTATTCCTGTTTCCCTTCTTTTTCATATATGTTGATGGTGTTTTCATGCTACTGCTGACTGAGTTGTTGAAAAGATGAGGTCTTCGGAGTTTAGGCTGTGTGAGGTTTGTAGCGCTTACCCAGGAGGGCTGTTTTTTTGTCCCCTAAAGGATCATGGTTCAACTCAAGGTGGCAGCAAATATATACTATAAACCTAAGCAGCCAAATAGCGAAGTGACAACTAGAATTGTTAACTGTCAGATGTTGGAATTATATCATTTAAGTAGGAAAAAGCTTGTGGTATCACAAAGGGTTCTGATTTCCAGCTACCCTAGTATTGTCCTTCTCTTGACACGTTTTGTGGTTTCTAAGATGCAGGTCCTGTAGTGACCTCTCTCATGAGCTTCATTGACATCTGTGTTTGGCTGTGCAATCTCTAGTGCTTGGAACAAAAGATGTTATACTTACGGACAATTCATGAAACTCGATTGCAAGGAACTGCCGTATTGTTTGAGTTTGAAGCTGAAGAATGTTATAGAATGATAGAATGGTTTAGGTTGGAAGGGACCTTAAAGGTTATCCAGTTCCACCCCCTGTGCTGTGGGCAGGGACACCTCCCACTGGATCAGGTTGCTCAAAGCCCCATCCCACCTGAACTTGAACACCTCCAGGGATGGGGCAGCCACAACTTCCCTGGGAAACCTGTTCCAGTGCCTCCCCATTCTCATGGTGAAGAAATTCTTCCTAATGTCTAGTCTAATTCTGCCCCTCTCCAGTTTATACCCATTCCCCCTCCCTTGTCCTATCACTACAAGCCTTTGTGTACAGTCCCTCCCCAGCTTTCTTATAGGCTCCTTTCAGGTACTGGAAGGTCACTATAAGATCTCCTCAGAGCCTTCTCTTCTCCAGGCTGAACAACCCCAACTCTCTCAGCCTGTCCCCGTATGGCAGTTGCTCCAGCCCTCTGATCAACCTTGTAGCCTCCTCTGGACCCGTTCCAGCAGCAGCATGTGCTTCTTATGTTGAGGATTCCAGAACTGGACACAGTACTCCAGATGAGGTTTCACAAGAGAGAAACAGAAGAGTAGAATCCCCTCCCTTGCCCTGCTGGCCTCACTTCTTTTGATGCAGCCCAGGACACAGTTGGCCTTCTGGGCTGCGAGCGCACTTTGCTGGCTCATGTTGACCGTCTCATCGACCAGCACCCCAAGTCCTTCTCCTCAGGGCTGCTCTCAATAACATCATCCTCCATCCTGTATTGAAATTGGGGCTTGCCCCGACCCAGGTATAAGGACCTTGCACTTTGCTTCCTTCAGGGTTTTGTTGGATATATTATGGCTTTAATTCCTCTGTCCTCCTTGAGTGGGACAAGTGCTTGTGTGCTCCCGTCCTCCTCTAGTGCTGTGTTCCATATGGCAGCACAGATTTGCTTGCTCACTTGAGTTTTCTTAGCTGCTCCTTCTGGGATTGTGATCCCCTGTGAAATGGCCTTTTTGTTTCTCTTTTTAAGGCTAAAGTCCTTGCGTAGGTGGTACAGCCTGTTGTTTTCCTTTGAAGGGAAGAAGGAAGAGTGAACTGGAAGTTTGGGATACAACTTTGTTGACTTTCTGAGAGAAAGGGAGCATTTCTTGCAAATTTTTGTTGAGTTCTTTGTTACAACTATTTGAGAAGAGCTTTGGCACTTGAGTTCCTACTCCTTCCCTAATGATACTGAATTCAGAAAAATCTGTCAAATACCACACCTTCTTGTGGCATGGTGGTTGTCACTGAAGATACTCCTAAATAAACCATGATGAAATGGGTTTACCCCTTTGTTATTGTTCAGTGATGTGCAAACAGATCTCATTTACCTTCCAAACTTTGCTATAGAGGACAAGTGACTTAGCAAGAAAAGTGGATATTTTCTTTCCTGCTGGACAGCTGGAGGGAGGGCAGGAGATACTGATTTTAGAGCCAGAAATACGGGTTTTAGTTTGAGTGGACCTCATTGCTTTAACAAATCCAAAGTGGAAGATGTTATGGTAGTAAAGACCAGCAGCAGTGTTCAGCAATGGAGCTATTTCAGTTTTGGAATCCCCAACAGAAGAAGGATATGGAACTGTTGGAATGGGTCCAGAGGAGGCCATAAAGATGATCCTAGGGCTGGAGCACCTCTGCTATGGGGACAGGCTGAGAGAGTTGGGATTGTTCAGCCTGGAGAAGAGAAGGCTTTGGAAAGACCTTCTGGCAGCCTTCCAGTACTGAAAGGGGCCTACAGGAAAGCTGGGGAGGGTCTCTTTATCAGGGAGTGATAGGATAGGATGAGGGGGAATGGTTTTAAACTGAAAGAGGGGAGATTTAGATGAGATAAGAGGAGGAAATGTTTTCCTGTAAGAAGGGTGAGGCACTGATAGAGGTTGCCCAGGGAAGCTGTGGATGCCCCGTCCCTGGAGGTGTTAAAGGCCAAGTTGGATGAGGCTTTGAGCAGCCTGGTCCAGTGGGAGGATGATCCCTAAGGTCCCTTCCAACCCAAACCATTCTATGATTCTGTGACCCTTTTGAAATACAATAACTAAAGGATAACTTTTCCCTCTCATAAATCCAATAGTGTAGTGAAAAAGTTCCGAAACCTGTGAAAACTGGAATAGTAAAACACAATATTTATGTTGGTTTTATATTCTCGAACTGCATCGTTTGCTACTGAACACGAGACAGGCACGTTTAGGTAAAATGAACTTCACTCAGTGTAGTGTGCAGACTTACAAGAGTGTGACTGGTTTGTGGTAGGTAGTGCATTTCTTAGCCACAGGCTTCCTGCCCTAGTAGAAAACTTCAAAATATCCCTATTTTTGTCATGTGTTTCTCCACAGGACCTTATCTACCAGTGATGATGTTGAGGACCGAGAGACTGAGAAAGGCCGTCTGGAAGAAGCATATGAGAAATGTGACCGGGACTTGGATCAACTCATTGTCCAGCACTACACTGAGCTCACCACGGCGATCCGCACTTACCAGAGCATCACTGAGCGCATCACCAACTCCCGCAATAAGATCAAACAGGTGAAATCTGATTTTCCATGTGTTTCTGTGTTTGCATCTCCTTGATGGTGTGTTCTCTGCAACTCTGTGCAACTTAGCTGTATCTGTGTCCTATCCTTTATTGGTAATGTAATGTTCTAAGCTACCTTTTAACCTTTTATTTAATGGAATAATAGAATGATTTGGGTTGGAGGGATGTCAAAGCCCATCCAGTTCCAACCCCCCTGCCATGGGCAGGGACACCTCCCACTGGGTCAGGCTGCTCAAGGTCCCGTCCAGTCTGACCTTGAACACCTCCATGCAGGGGGCATCCGTGGCTTCCCTGGGCACCCTGTGCCAGTGCCTCAGCACCCTCATTGTGAAGAATTTCTTCCTAATGTCTAGTCTAAATCTTCCTCTTCCAATTTAAAGCCATTTTCCTTGTCCTGTCACACCCTTGTAAGAAGTCCCTCCCCAGTTTTCCTGGAGCCCCTTCAGGTACTGGAAGGCTGTAAGGTCTCCATGGAGCCTTCTCTTCTCCAGGCTGAAGAAGCCCAACTCGCTCAGCCTGTCCTCATAGCAGTGGTGCTCTAGCCCTCGGATCATCTTCTTGTCCTCCTCTGGACCTTTTCCAACAGTTCCATGTCCTTCTTTGTTGGGGATTCCACAACTGGACACAGGACTCCAGGTGGGGTCTCATGAGGGTAGAGTAAAGGGGCGCAATCTCCTCTTTTGGCCTGGTGGCTGTGTGTTTTTTGATGTAGCCCAGGATGTGGTTGGCCATGTGGGCTGCGTTTCTCTCTCTCTTTTCTCAGCTACTTGCCATCATTCTTAACTGAACTAAAAATTGAATTTACAAAGCTCTGTTACCCACAAAAACTGAGCTAGGCCTCATTTTCAAGTCATTCTGTGGCATGGCTAGGAGTGGACTGTCCAGTCCTAACATAGTGGTTGTAGGCTGTGTTTTACTAGCAAGTTGTGTTCCATGGGATCTCTCTGTTTGAGAACACAAGAAATTAAAAAGCAAAACAAGGCGGGGGATATGAAGTGTGAAGCTTCATGGTGCCCCCTGTTCATTTATTGTCTGGGCATGTTGCTATCAGTTTTTTTGATGTCTAAGGGCTGCTAAGTTAACACCTTTCCATCTAATCTGTTCGTGTTTTGATATGTTGGCCTCCAACCACCCCCTAAAAAGTCTGGGTGATTCATCAGCTTGCTGTTTGCTTGAAGAATATGAATTTTGGTGCTATTTCCAAGCTCAGTTCTGTTGTGTGAATGTGCATGAACTCTGTGCCCCCATATCTTTCTGTGTTTTGAGTGCTCACACTTCAGTAGCGTGCCAGTAAATAACTCTGGCACTCTTTGTTGTGGACTTGTTCCATCTGCTCTCTCCTGCAGCAATAGATTCATTCTTTGGTCTGTTGTCCTGTCTTTTACTTCCTGTGTAGTTTCTGTACTGAAACTTTGCAAACCAGTCACCAAATCTCTTCATTGTTTTTTTTTTTTGCCCCTGGCTCTGTGAAGGCCTCGGCTTAAAGCCTTTCACAGTCGTGCTTGAGAAGCAGTTGGCTTTTTCCCTTCTGGGGCTGTGTGCTGACCCTTCTGGCTTTTAAAATTCATTTAGCATTTTCAAAGAAAATGAGACCGTTCTGATGCTTTCCAAGGGTAAAAGTTCATTCTAGGATTTATGTACCAAGCTTACTGTTTTGAAAGAAGAGATCAATTGCCCTAAATTTGAAGTGAACTGGAGCCAGTGGCCTGTTTTCATGCAGTGTGCTCTGCTTTGCAGAGGTCAAAACAAATGTAGAGGGGAGTGACCTTTTGGTCCCGCCTAGAAGAGTGACTGTAAAGGTGAAGAACCTTTAGATATTTAAGTTTTCTTATTAGTTTTGGTCAATATGTATTGAAGTAGCCTTGACCTAATCTTATTGGAGGCCCCAGCTCTGGTTTGTCATCAGTCATTTTCTTTTGACGTTCACCTCTTGTGGAAGGTGGATGATCGAGAAAGAGAGTCCAGATCCCTCTGTGTACCTACCTTTTCAGGCAGTTCTTCTATAAATTCCTGTTGGGAAAGGCTTAGTTTTGATTCTAGCTTTAAAGATATTACTGCTGTAAAATGAAATTACAAAGTAGGAGGAATGTGGTCTACCAGGGGATGTGCTTTCTGAAAGACTGGTTGTTCATTCCTTCCTCTCCTTTCTGAGGTATGTATAGTCGATCTTCTGCGTTCCAGGCTTGGGGAAGAGTGTCTGGAAAGCTGTCTGGAGGAGAGGGACCTGGGAGTGCTGGTTGTCAGTGGCTGAATATGAGTCAGCAGTGTGCTCAGGTGGCCAAGAAGGCCAATGGCATCTTGGCCTGTATCAGAAACAGCATGGCCAGCAAGTCCAGGGAGGTGATTGTGCCCCTGGGCTTGGCATTGGTGAGATAGCACCTCGAATTCTGTCTTCAGTTTTCGGCTCCTTACTCCAAGAAGGACTTTGAGGGGCTGGAGTGTATCTGGATAAGGGGAGTGAAGCTGGTGAAGGGGCTGGGGAACAAATGTTAAGAGAGGCAGCTAAGGGACCTGGGGTTGTTTAGAATCATGGACTAGTTTTGGCTGGAAAGAACCTTAAGGCCCATCCAGTTCCAACCAACCTGCCGTATGCAGGGACACCTCCCAGCAGACGAGGCTGCTGAAGGCCCCATCCAACCTGGCCTTGAAAAGCTCCAGGGAGGGGGCATCCATGGCTTGCCTGGGCCAAGGCCTCACCACCCTCATTGTGAAGAATTTCTTCCTAATGTCTAATCTAAATCTTCCGCTTCCAATTTAAAGCCATTCCCCCTTGTCCTGTCTCTTCAGGCCCTTGTTAAAAGTCCCTCCCCAGCTTTGCTGTGGCCACTTCAGGTACTAGAAGGCCTCTATAAGGTCTCCATGGAGCCTTCTCTTCTCCAGGCTGAACAACCCCAACTCTTTCAGCCTGTCCTCTGCCTGTTATTGTACTGAAATCATAGTCTTTTCTGACGTCTGTTCTTATGTAGCATTGTTATTTACCAGTTGTCTGTATTTTGTCCCATCTATGAGTGTTGTATGTATTTTTGTAAACTGCCTGTTGCTGGACAAGGTAGGAGAACATGCAGCTGAAGTGGAGTTTCTGGAGTGCTTTGAAGTCTCACTATTTAAAAATAAATTGAAGGCCCTACTTCTGAGAGTCTCTCTTCATGTGTAATTCAGTGAGAGTTCAGCCTGAGAAAAGGTTGGGCCCTAAGTATTCATAACTTCTCACAAAAACAAGAGTGGTGTGAAAGCAATGTGTGAAGCTGTGTAGTTAATTGCTTCCATATTTTAATATGTATTAGTGATTTGCATTATGCAAGAGAAGCGAGGTTGTACTGACCTTAGCAGAGGATACTGGGAGAACCTGAAAGCAAGGAATGCAGAAAGTGTGCTTGTCTGAGCAGAAAGTGTGGAGAAGCAAAACTCCTGATGTTTCATAAAGGGGGTAGGATAGTAGAGACTTTGCCACATAGAGAGGATGATGTGAGGCTGGAAAGCAAACTAAATGGCAAACACCTAGGTATTTCTGTGGGTAATGTAATGGCCTTGATAATTAATGGAAATGCTGATTTGAACTGTATTGTAACTGCTGTTTGTTCCCATGAAACTGCATCTCTTACAGAAAACAAATGGCATTGCTCAAGGTATTAGGAAAACTATTGTAGTTATAGAATCATAGAATTATTTGGGTTGGAAGGGATGTTAAAGTCTATCCAGTTCCCACCCTCTGCCATGAGCAGAGACACCTCCCACTGGACCAGGTTGCTCAAGGCCCCATCCAACCTGGCCTGGAACACCTCCAGGGAAGGGGCAGCCACAGCTTCCCTGGGCAGCCTGGGCCGGGGCCTCCCCACCCTAGTCTAAATCTTCCCCCTTCCAATTTAAAGCCATTTCCCCTTATTCTGTTACTCCATACCTTTGTAAATAGTCCATCCCCAGCTTTCTCTAGCCCCCTTCAGGTACTGGAAGGTTGCTCTAAGGTCTCCCAGCAGCCTTCTCTTCTCTAGGCTGATCAAACCCAACTCTCTCAGTCTGTCCTCATAGCAGAGGTTCTCCAGTCCTCAGATCATCTTCGTGGGCTCCTCTGGACCTGCTGCTTACTTAAGACCCTCTAGTCTTAAATAGTTGGGTTTCAAGAAATGGACACCAGCCTTGAAGAAAGGAGGAGATGTGCCAAAAGATTTAATAGGCAGATGGAAAATGTTTACAGCAGAAAAATTAGTAGTGGTTTATTTGCTTTCACTGATAATTGCATTCTTGCCTTATCCCAAAATACTGACTTGATTTTTGGAAAATGGGCAAATATGCCTTTGTCATGTTTAGCAGGATCCTGCATTTGTTCATGTTGTGATAGTTCAGTTAAATTTTCACTAGTGGTACAGAACGTGAACAACAGAACATTTGGCTGAAAGGAGTTCCGGTTTGTATACAGTTCCCTTCAGGCAAAGGAATAACCAATATTTTTAAGGATTTGGTTAAAGTCTTGCGCTATTTTTGGCATTCCTAATAAAGTAAATGTGGGAAAGGGCTGATCTGTTTTAGAAGCACCAGTTACAGGGACAGATTTAATTAATCTTTTGACATGTTGCTTGTAGGTGAAGGAGAATCTGCTATCATGCAAGATGCTGCTGCATTGCAAGCGGGATGAGTTGCGCAAGCTGTGGATTGAAGGGATTGAACACAAACATGTCCTGAATTTGCTGGATGAGATAGAGAACATCAAGCAAGTGCCTCAGAAGCTGGAACAGTGCATGGCCAGCAAGCGCTACCTCAACGCAACGGACATGCTGGTAAGGTGTGGTACCTCATGGTACCCTCCAGAAACACCGTTCAGCTCTCTGATTGTCTGCAGACAGACCTACCCTTTGTTTTATTTGCCTTTTTTCCTGTTTAGTTTCTTTTAGAATCATTGAATGGTTTGGGTTTGAAGGGACCTTAAAGATTATCCAATTTCAGCCCCCCTGCCATGGGCAGGGACACCTCCCACTGGACCAGGCTGCTCGAGGCCCCTTCCAGCCTGGCCTTGACCCTTCCCTTCGCTGCTTTCTTGTACTGGAATTTCCATTTTGTTTTGGTCCTTCCTGACTGGGCTCAGGCCTGTATTCGCCCATCCTGTTCTGTCAGCTCGTGTCTTTCAGAGCTGTCGCTGCCTGTTTATTAGTCCTGATCCTGCCACTTTCTTTAACCGTCGGTTCTTTACCCATTTCATCTGCACACAGGATTTCCTTCTGCTTTTGCAGTTTGATTCTTTACTGTGTAATTAATTTCCCAGACACCTGCCTGTATCATCTTCTTCACTTATATCTTATCAACTATTTCAAACACATTTTTGTTATGGAATAATTGTCCTCTTTCTCTCCTATTTCATCTCCCAGAACACACTCACAACTCTGGTCGTTATTCAGGGGAGAGACTGTCTTTCACCATTTAGGTGTGTTTGCCACTCGTTGCCATTTTCTATGTCTTTTACTAGGACTTTTAATCTTTTCTACTTACTTCCAGCTTTTTTTTCATCTTTTTTCTCCCTCCCTTCAAGTGCTTTTCCTCTTCAGTTCCATCTCTTTTATAAGCATGCCTTTCAATTCACATCTTGTGGTGGAGGTAAAAGTTTCCTGAGCTTCTCTAATAACAATCCTTTTCTTATCCATCATATTTTTGAACCTAGCAAGCACACTTCCTCACCAAGCTCCAGTCCTTTCTTTCTTGGCCTTCTTCCAGTAGTTAAAAACTTAACAAGGGAGGTGATGTTGGACTCGTTCTTCAAGGTCTTTTCTAACATAAATGATTCTGTGAGCCCTCCCCTCTACTTGGTCCTGATACATGGAGTGCTTGAGTCCAGTTCCTGACTTCCCACTACAAGAGAGAGTGCTCCACTTGAAGAAGAGAAACTTCAGGGTTATAAATGCCTGATGGGAGGGTGCAAAGAAAACGTAGCAAGACTTTTCTCAGTGGTGCCCAGCGACAGGAGAAGAGGCAGTGGGTGCAGATTGAAACATTGGAAATTATGTCTGAATGTAAGGAAACACTTTTTTTACTGTAAGAATGATTGAACACTGGAATAAGTTTCCCAGAGGGGTTGGGGAGACTCCATCTGTGGAAAATATACAAACCCTGACTGGACGGGGTCCTTGGCAACTGGCTGTAGGTGGCCATGCTTGAGAAGGGGGATGCATTAGGTGTTCTGTAGAGGTCCTGTCATCCTTAAGCTGTCTGCGATTAGAAGTAAAGGCAAAAGAAGTTTGTCTGTTCTTATTCCTCTTTGTGTTTGCTCAAGAATGCCTTTAAGGAAATCTTTTCATTGCCTTATTTTGTTATCGATTTATTCAGACTTTGAGCAACCTGGTCCAGTGAAAGGCGTTCCTGCCTGTTGCAGGAGGTTGGAACTGGATGCACTTTCAGGTCCCTCCCAACCCAAACCATTCTGTGATTCTGTAATACTCTTCTTTGTATTTCTCTCAGCTGTGCCTCTTTACTTCTTCCTAATAAGTCATTGTAAGAGGATAAAGAACTGGAAATCTTTGAGTTGTCACCTCATATTCCTAGAGCCCAGAGTTGAACTTTAATTTCCTTCTTTCCCTTTTATCTCATTTTACCTTAAATATGTCTTTCTAAAACTTACCTTGTTCCATCTGAACATTTTCAGCAGTTGGATGCCAGTCTCCTCATGCCTTTCTTGCAGTGTTTGTAACCTATCTGGATTTTTGTTGTTGCTGTCACATCCTCTTGTCTGACTTCACTCTGCCTTCTCCTTACCGTTGTTTTCTGTTGCTCATGTTCTGTTTTTGTGCTTCACCTGGTGCGATCATTTTCAATAATCTGGTGACAGTTTTCCCTTTCTTCCTTTTGAAAACCGTTTTCACAGGGAGCCTCATCTTATTCTCCTTAGAGTCTCACTGTTGTAGAATCATAGAGTGGTTTGGGTTGGAAAGAACCTCAGATGTCATCCAGTTCCAACCAACTTGCCATGGGCAGGGACGCTTCCCACTGGATCAGGTTGCTCAAAGCCCCACCCAGCCTGGCCTTGGACACTTCCAGGGATGAGGCAGCCACAGCTTCCCTGGGCAACCTGGGCCAGTGCCTCACCACCCTCACAGGAAAGTGTTTCTTCCTAAGATCTCATGTAAATGTCCCTCTTTCAGCTTAAAACCATCCTCCCTTGTACTATCCCTGCACTCCCTGCTAAAGAGTCCCTCCTCAGTTTTCCTGTAGTCCCTTCAGCCCTTCCAGCTGTCTTTATTTTGTATTCTTTTTTAATAAAAAAAAATTTCTCAGAAGGAAATTTCACAGAAGCAATTAATTTCCTATCTGGAATATAAGAAATGAAATGTAAGAAGAAAAATAATGATGCTTAGACTTTATCATATAATAGGCTTTTATAAATGATTTGCAATATATGCATTTGTGATATGTAAGAACCACAGAATGGTTTGGAATGGAAGCGACTTTAAAGCTCATCCAGTTCCAACCCCTTGCCATGGGTTGGGACACCTCCCAGTGCATCAGGCTGTTCAAAGCCTCATCCAGCCTGGCCTTGAACACCTCCAGGGATGGGGCAGGCACAGCTTCCCTGAGCAGCCTGTGCCAGTGCCTCACTACCTGCAGAAGATGATGGTGTGCACTATATTGCGTGTGCAGTTGATGTGCATACGCATACGTGTGTGTGTGTGTGTGTGTGTGCAGGGAAGGTTGGCCAGCACTGTGAGACTGGTCCAGTATTAGACTTCTCTGAAATATGGATTTGTGTAGTATAAACCATCCTGGTTTTTGTTGTTTTGTTGTTTTCCAGAATAGAGTATCTTTTCCAAGGAATCAGGTTATAATGATATAAAATTACAAGAAGCAGCTGCGGGACCTGGAGTTTGTTTAGCCTGGGAAAAGGAGGCTGAGGGGAGACCTTATCACCAGCTACAGCTCCCTGAAAGGAGGTTGTAGCGAGGTGGGTGTTTGGTCTCTTCTCCCAAGTGACTGGTGATAGGAAAAGAGGAAATGGCCTCAAATTGCGCCAGGGCAGGTTCAGCTTGGACATCAGGAAAAATTTCTTCACCAAAAGGGTCATCAAGCACTGGCGGAAGCTGCCCAGGGAGGTGGTGGAGTCCCCATCCCTGGAGGGGTTTAAAAGCTGAGGTGCTCAGGGATGTGACTTAGTAGTGGACAGGTATGGTTGGGCTTGATCTCAAAGGTCTTTTACAACTAAGTGATTCTATGAAAGGGCAGCATTTAAATTATTTTTATTTTTGTTTTTAATGTCAGGAATGCAAAGGAACCTCAAGTCAAAATTAAACACAAGCTTTTTCAGCTGTTAATTGACACTGAAGCCTCATTTGAGGAGAAGTGGAGCTGTAATAAAGAAATAGTAACCTACCTGCATTTGGAGTTTTTTCAGAGCCAAAAATTGCTGTAGGCTCATTGGCTTTTGCCATTTTTGCTCACATGCTCTCTGCAAGTCTGTGATGTTGTAATCACTCACTGGCTGCAGGATAATTCCTTTCTCCTTTTATATGATATGACTATTATGTAAAATAATTACTAATCTGTCAGGGATGCTGAGTGTATAGAGATCTTTCTGTCCTTTTGTTTCATTCCTCAAGGTAAACAGATGCTCTTGGCTTATAAAAAGCCCAGAGTGATCCGACAAGGAGCTTGTCTCCCTCGCACCGAAATTGGAGCACTGATTAATTTTGTTGCCTGTAGCCTTGTGAGACATGAAGGCGAAATTAGACCTTTGCAGTCATCGCATTAGGTTGGTGCAAGCCCTGTAATGCAGTAATTTCTGGTTGCTGCATCGCATTTCTGCAGTCTGTTCTTTGTATTCCACTCGCATTAATTGATGCAATTTTTGCCACTGAAGCATGTTTCAAACCTCTGCATTTAAATAGAAATTTTAATTCCCTTATTGTTTGGAAAAGGCGGCTGAAGATGGCTCGTTACAGGTTTCATTATCACTCTGAACTCTCCAGCTGCTGGTTCTAATGTTCAATGACTGAGTAAAACTGGGAAGAATTGTTAATAAAAGAACAGCAGCTTTTCCCAGTAGAATGAATGCAATGCAAAGGTGTTTTGTGACAGCTTCCATTTGTACAAAGTTATAAATTCTAAGTGGCAACTTCTTTGTTTCTGATTCTGTATCCATCTGGAGTAGCACAGAGGAGCTTCAGATATTGTGTGTTCACATTCCCTGTTCCTGCAACATCTTGATATAATCACAGAATCGCTAGGTTGGAAAAGACCCTTGAGATCATCAAGCCAAACTGTACCTGTCCACTGCTAAATCATATACCTAAGCACCTCATCTACCCATCTTTTAAACACCTCCAGGGATGGAGACTCAGCCATGCACACTTGGGTGAGCAGAGCTAATGGGATCTGTAACTGCACCTTACACAGGTTGTGCTTAAAGAACCCAGTTCCAAACTCCTTTCAATAGTCAAGCTTTAGAGGAAACATTAGGATCTGGAACAGATAGAATTCCTGTTTAAGATCAAATACATTTCAGTTATTTTCAGTTTCTGTATATGCTTTTTCACATGAGTTTGTGAAGAGTGAGAAATGAAATGCGTCTGGAAAGAATCATGGAATTGTTTGGTTAGAAAAGACCTTTGAGATCATGGAGTAAAACTGTATCTGTCCACTACTAAACCATATTCCCGAGCACCTCACCCACCCATCTTTCAAACACTTCAGGGACAGGGACTCTGCCACCTCCCTGGGCAGCCTCTTCTAGTGCCTGAGAACCGTTTTGGTGAAGACATTTTTCCTGATGTCTAACCTGAATCTGCCCTGGTGCACCTTGAGGCCATTTCTTCTTGTCTTATCACCTGTTACCTGGGAGAAGAGAGCAACCTCCACCTTGCTACATCCTCCTTTCAGGGAGTTGTAGACAGTGATAAGGTCTCCTTTCAGCCTCCTTTTCTCCAGGCTAAACAACCCCAGGTCCCTTACCTGCCTCTCATAATGCTTGTTCTCCAGACCCCTCACCAGCTTTGTTGCCCTTCTCTGGACATGCTCCAGTCCCTCAATGTCCTTCTTGGAGTGAGGAGTCCAAAACTAAACATAAAATCATAGAATCATAGAATAACCAGGTTGGAAGAGACCCACCGGATCATCGAGTCCAACCATTCCTATCAAACACTAAACCATGTCCCTCAGCACCTCATCCACCTGCACCTTAAACACCTCCAGGGAAGGCGAGTCAACCCCCTCCCTGGGCAGACGGTTCCGTTGCCTAATGACCCTTTCTGTGAAGAATTTTTTCCTCATGTCCAGCCTAAATCTCCCCTGGTGGAGCTTGAGGCCATTCCCTCTTGTCCTGTCCCCTGTCACTTGGGAGAAGAGCCCAGCTCCCTCCTCTCCACAACCTCCTTTCAGGGAGTTGCAGAGAGCAATAAGGTCTCCCCTCAGACTCCTCTTCTCCAGGCTAAACACTCCCAGCTCTCTCAGCTATTCCTCAGAAGGCCTGTTCTCCAGCCCCCTCACCAGCTTTGCTGCTCTTCTCTGGACTCGCTCCAGAGCCTCAACATCCTTCTTGTGGGGAGGGGCCCAGAACTGAACACCGGTTTCGAGGAGCGGTCTCACCAGTGCCGAGTCCAGAGGGAGAAGAACCTCCCTGGACCTGCTGGTCACACTGTTTCTGATACAAGCCAAGATGACATTGGCCTTCTTGGCCACCTGGGCACACTGCTGGCTCACGTTCAGTCACTGTAACACTCGGGTTGCTTTGCTCTAAACTGAGCAACCCGGCCCAGTACGAGCCCGTTGGGAATCAAAGGAACTCGGCGTGCAGTCTCACCAGTGTTGGGTTCAGGGGCACAATCACTTCCCCGCTCCTGCTGGGAGGCTGCTGAAGGAAAGTTGGTGCCAGGTGGCTGTTGCTCTCTTTACCTGAGTAACAAGTGGTAAAATGAGAGGAAATGACCATAAGTTGCACCAGAGAAGGTTTAGACTGGATATTAGGAAATGCTGTTTTCACCTTGAATTTTGGGTTCTGTTTTGGGCTCCTCAGTACAAGACATTGAGTTGCTTGGGTGCGTCCAGAGAAGGGAAATGAAGCTGATGAGGGGTCGCTGAGGGACCTGAGACTGCTTAGTCTGGAGAAGAGAAGGCTGAGGGGGAGACCTCATCGCTCTCTGTGGCTTCCTGAAAGGAAGTTTTGGCAAGGTGGGTGTTCTCTTCTCCAAAGTGACGGATGATTGGACAGGAGGAAATGGTCTCAAGTTGCACCAACGAGGTTCAGATTGGAGATTAGGAAATATTACTTCATGGAAAGGGTTGTCGAGTGCTGGCAGAGGCCGCCCAGGGAAGGATGGATCACCATCCTTGGAGGGATTGAAAAGGCGTGTAGATATGGTGCTGAGGGACATGGTTTAGTGATGTAGTTGGCAGTATCGGGTTTATGGTTGGACTTGATGAGCTTAAAGGTCTTTCCCAACCTAAATGGAACTATAATTCTGTGATCAGGTGCTGAGAGAGGAATTCTGAGTCAGAAGCTTCCTCAGAAAAGGCCATGGTTGGTCCTCAAAAGGGAGAGCAGCAGAGCTTATGGCAGAGGGAAGGTGGTGTTGGGGGCACAGCTGGCACTTAACCTCGATACGTGAGATTCGTTGCTAGAAGGCAAGAATCCAAATTCTTCTGGAAGAGATGTTTTAGAGGGGCTACATAACACTATAGCCAAGCCAGAAGTGGAAGCAGAGGGCACACAGCATGATTACTGTGTGGAGGGAGTTGTTTGTTGTCTTATTTCCTGCAGGACTGGGTTGTGTATTGAAGGGTGGTACACTCTGCCTAGCAGTTACTTAATTAACTCAAGGATTGCAGAGGTCTGTGTTGTTGATCTAATTGTTTGGGCTTTCCTGTTGACCCAGGAAGTGCCCATAGGGAGAAATGAATATTTTCCA
The DNA here is from genome assembly GCF_032191515.1 of Phaenicophaeus curvirostris. NCBI lineage: Eukaryota > Metazoa > Chordata > Aves > Cuculiformes > Cuculidae > Phaenicophaeus > Phaenicophaeus curvirostris. Next base: position 1,972,052 of record NC_091392.1, on the reverse strand, counting down.
TTTGTTTAAATAATCTGAGAGATGAAATGCTGAAAACAGTTGAGGGAAGAAATGTTGTTGAAGCAAGTGATTAAAGGTCGTATCATAATATGCTTAAATCAAAATTACTTAGGTCACTCTCTTTGCATTTCCTGCCTGTTACGTGCCCGGCTTTGCAATTTTAATGAACCAAAAGCACTTTGTAGAAGTATCATAGGATGGTTTGGGTTGGAAGGGACCTTAAAGATCATCCAGTTCCAACCCCCCTGCTATGGGCAGGGACCCCTCCAACCAGACCAGGCGGCTCAAGGCCCCATCCAACCTGTCCTTGAACACCTTGAACTGCTTCCCTGGTCAACCTGGGTCAGTGTCGCACCACTGTCATCAGGAAGAATTTCTTCCTAATTTCTAATCTGAGTCTTCCCCCTCTCCTTCCAGTTTAAATCCATTCCCCCTCGTCCTATCACTCCAGACTCTTGTAAAAAAAATCCCTCACAAGCTTTCCTGGAGCCCCTTCAGGTACTGGAAACTGCTCTAAGGTCTCCTTGAAGCCTTCTCTTCTCCAGGTTGAACAACCCCAACTCTCTCAGCCTGTCCTCATAGCAGAGATGTTCCAGCTCTCTGATCATCTTTGAGGCCTCCTCTGGACCCCTTCCAACATTTCCATATCCTTCTGCTGGTGATTCCAGAACTGGACATGGGACTCCAGATGGGATCTTACGAGAGTGGAGCAGAGGGGGCAGAATCCTCTCCCTCACCCTGCTGGCCGCGCTTCTTTTGATGCAGCCCAGGGTACAGTTGACCTTCTAGTTAAAAAACTCTTATATTTACAATAGACCATGAAAACCTTACTCTGACCTTGATCTTTTAGTGCAGCAGTGTGGTTCCTTTGTGGTGGGATTGTCAGGTAAGAAAGCACCATGAAACTGCAGGAATACATCTGTGGGATAGGAGTGAGGATAACTTCCATTTCCAGTTGAGATTTTCTTTGTTAGGAGAATGACAAGAAGGAAGATTGCAGGTAAAAAAGAGTGAAGTATGGAGCCTTCTGGCAAGTCTTCACTTGAGCCCACTCTTCCTTGTGTTATGGAGCCAGGAACCGATGAATACATGTATTTTATTCATACCCGTGTTTTTCTCCTGCCTGCCTGCCTTTGACCCACGAAACGTGAAGTTGCAGTGTTTTGTTTCTCAAGAAGTAGTCCAGGCAATGCACCAACACTTAGGTTTCTTCTTTTTTTCAATGTTAAGGATTTCTATTTTGATTTTCTTATGTCAGGGAAAGAATGATGCATGTCTCCTGCTTTGCTTTCTGAAGTGAATAATAGTGTCAAGCCTTTCTCAGAGCTGATCACTTCCTTACTGCGGGTTTGCACTCATGCTGCTTGGTTCAGTTTCTGGAGTTGAGTGATTGGCTGTTACTGATGTTGTGTTCAATTAAATGTGCTCAGGGCAGCATCCAGAGCTGCAGGAGAGGGGGTCGGTTTGCAGGTAAATGAGGTCATTTTCAATTGTACTGGTGCAGCATAGTTAAGGCGTGCTGAGTTCACCACCAGCATCCTTATGATGCGGTAAATGTGGTTTTGCTCTGCTCTGTGGGCTCTAAGATCTGTTTTGGGTTAATTTCTTGAGTGTTGCTTTGTTGTGAAAACTAACCTTGGTATCAGAAACCTGCCAGTCCAAACTGGAGATGCTGAGCAGCTCCACTGTCTGCGTGCTAAAGTGTTCTACAAAAAAAGTATGTTTTATTTATCTGTAAGGCTTTACAATGTGGCTGGGCTATGTTGTGGGTGAGTGCACAGGCAGAAGTTGGAGATGTTTCAGTAATTGGAAATGCTGTGGAAAAATGGAATCATTAAGGTTGGAAAAGACCCCTAAGCTCATCCAGTCCTACTATCACACCAACCCTGCCATGCCTACTAAACCATGTCACAAAGTGCTACATCTGCATGGTTTTGAACTTCAAGGATAATCATAGAATAACCAGGTTGGAAGAGACCCACCAAATCATCGAGTAATACTGCACCACTTCCCTGGGCAGCCTTTTCCAATGCTTCACCACTCTTTCAATAAAGAAATTCTGCCTAATGTCCAATCTAGATCTCTCCTGGTGCAACTTGAGGACGTTTCTATCACTTGCTACTTGAGGGGAGAGACCAACACCCAGCTCATTGCAGCCTCCTCTCAGGGAGCTGCAGAGAGCAATGAGGTCCCCTCTTGGCCTCTTATTCTCCAGGCTAAACGGCCCCAGTTCCTTCAGCTGATCCTATAACCCCTGTGCTCCGGACCCTTCCCCAGCTTTGTTGCCCTTCCCTGGACACGATCCAGCAGCTCTTTATCTTCCTTGTACAGAGGAGCCCAAAACTGAAGCCAGGATGCAAGGTGCAGCCGCACCAGTGCCGAGTCCAGGCAGACAATCCGTTCCCTATTCCTGCTGGCCACACCATGGCTGATCTAAGCCAGAGTGCTGTGGGCCTTCTTGGCCACCTGGGCCACTGCTGGCTCATGTTCAGCTGCTGTTGACCAGCTCCCTAGGTCCTTTTCTGCCAGGCAGCTTCCAGCCTTTTCTCCAAGCCTGTAGCACATCATGAGGTTGTTGTGGTCCAAGTGCAGGACCCAGCACTTGGCCATGTTAAACCTTGTTAATTGATCCCAGAACTGTGGAGCTCATAGAATAGTTTAGGTGGGTAGGGACCTTAAAGATTATCCAGTTCCAACCCCCCTACCACGGGCAGGGACACCTCCCCACTGGATCAGGCTGCCCAAGGCCCCATCCAACCTGGCCTTGAACACCTCCAGGGATGAGACATCCCTGGCTTCCCTGGGCAACCTGTCCCAGTGTCTCCCCACTCTCATTGTGAAGAAATTCTTCCTTATGTCTAGTCCAAATCTGTCTCTCTCCAGTTTATACCCATTCCCCTTCATCCTATCACTAGAAGCCTTTGTGAATAACAGGAAATACAGAGACTCACCATGGGTAAAATGTTGTGGAGAACAGCGTATGAGAACAAGGACCTACGTTGCTGTGAGACGTGGGATTCAAACAAGGAGCTTAAGTATTGAAATGTCTTTTCAGGAGCAAAGAGGATGTGGCTCTGTGTGTACACATGTGCATATTTGGCCTCTCCTTGCTCGTTACATAGTGAATGTGTCCTGAACACTGTTCTCTGCCTTTCTCTGCACTTCATATTAATCCTCTCTGAAGGCATTTGGAGTGATTAACATCTACTTAGAAAACACTGGGTGTTTGTAACCCTGGGCACAGCTGCTGAGGGAGAGTTTTAACTTCTGTTGCTTGCCTGTAGCTGCTGCCTGCGGCTTTCCTCAGTGCAATACAGGGAGATCTGCCAGTTAAAAGAACCATGTAGTGAGGAGAGTTCTTACACTGTGAGCAGTCTGGAATAATGAACTAGAAGAAAGTATTCCAGCACAGTTCTCTATACATTTTATTTACTGCCTGCCTTTCAGCTGGAACAATGAGAATCAATAAAAACAAGCTTTCACTTCATTTCTGCCCTTCTTACTGTAGGGCTGGGATTCAGGTGCTGCTGCAGAATGGTTTTATGTTTTGGAATTAGTGCCGTAAGTGGAAATAAGAGACTTTAGTTGGTGTGGGATTCTGCAGAAATGCTTTCATCACAAAATTTAAATTTTGGCCCTGGTTTAAATTCTCTTTTGTCTGAATTACGAAAATGGGAATATTTTCACAATACTTCCTGTTTTGAATCCTTCTTTGAATCACAGAATGCTTTGGATTGGAAGAGACCTTAAAGCCCATCCAGTTCCCACCCCCTGCCATGGGCAGGGACACCTCCAACTGGACCGGGCTGCTCAAAGCCCCATCCAACCTGGCCTTGAACACCTCCAGGGATGGGGCAGCCACAACTTCCCTGGGCAACCTGGGCCAGGGGGGTTAGAACTGGATGATCTTTAAGGTCCCTTCCAACCCAAACCGTTCTATGATTCTATGATTAAATGGCAGGAGCTGCTGCCTTAAGCAAAGAACTCATGACTGCATCCGCACTATAACCAGGAGCGATGAAAATTAATATTCAGTATTACCCATTCTTCATGCATGCGTCATCACGTTATGGAGGCCACTCCCTTTCATTAAGGACGGCGTCTTGTCATGTAGCTGCGGTTTCCTTTAGCCACAGAGAGCTGCCAGACATCTCTACTCTACCTTCATTACGACATGTTTTCTTATTTAATAAACTTTCATCAGCTTAAATGAATGGTTGTTATTAGTAGAGCTAACAGCCACATGATAATCCTCTAGAGAGATATCGATGCTTGTTGGTGCATTAACTAAGAGCGGAGAGGCTGAGTTCAAGCACGTGTCAATGCAAATAAAGTAGTATTAGGCACTAAGAGTTTAATACAATAGACTGCCTCAGAAAATGGAAATTACGGGATAAAAAGAATGAGATAAAGTTATTGATAAGTATACTAAGGGACAAAAAGTTATAAAATGTTTCAAAGGGAAGGAAATTCCCTATTTTCTAAAATCTATAAATCTAGCCATGCAGTTTTATTTTAAAAAAAAAATAGCAACCATAGAATCATATAATGATTTTGGTTGGGAGGGACCTTAAAGATCATCCAGTTCTAACCCCCCTGCTATGGGCAGGGACACCTCTCACTGGATCAGGCTGCCCGAGGCCCCATTTAACCTGGCCTTGAACACCTCCAGGGATGGGGTAGCCACAGCTTCCCTGGGCAACCTGGGCCAGTGTTTTACCACCCTCAGCATGAAGAATTTCTTCCTAGTGTCTGATCTAATTTTTCCCCCTTCCAATTTAAAGCCATCTGCTCTTGTCCTGACTTTACATGGTCTTGTAAAAAGTCCCTCCCCAGCTTTCCTGGAGCCCTTTCAGGTACTGGAAGGCTGCTGTAAGGTCTCCCCAGAGCCTTCCCCTCTGATGCATCCTTTGTTGAGAGTTATGTGGCTTTGGTTGCTTTTTCTTCCTTTTAAACCCATGAACCTGCTTGTTTGCAAACCATCAGGTTTGCATTCCTTTGGCTCTTTATGCTGCCCTCCTTAGCTTTTATTATTAAGGCATGTTATGGAATTTATTTTGTGAGACATTTACATTTTTATCATTTCATTTTTGAATACAGCTAATATAAAGTGATCTAGATAAATCTGGTAAACTTTAAAGCTAGCAAATGGTGAGTGTGAACGTGTATTGAATTAAGTTCTTAGTGAAGCGTTTGAAACTTACTGGGGGAATCAAAAGAAGTCTGAGCAGCAGGTTGAGGAAGGGGTTCTCCTCATCAGCTCTACTCTTGCAAGACTTCACTGTGAGCCCTGTTCTGTTCTGGAGTCCTCAGCACAGGAAGGACATGGATGTGTTTGACTGAGTCCAGAGGAGGTCATGAAGATGATCCGAGGGTTGGAGCACCTCCTGTATGAGGACAGGCTGAGAGAGTTGGGCTTGTTCAGCCTGGAGAAGAGAAGGCTCCACAGAGACCTTATAGCAGCCTTGCAGTACCTGAAGGGAGCCACAGGAAAGCTGGGGTGGGGGCACTTTCTCAGGGAGTGCAGGGATAGGATGAGGGGAATGGTTTTAAGCTGAAAGAGGGGAGGTTTAGATGAGATATTTGGAAGAAATGTTTCCCTGGAGGTGTTGAAGGCCAGGTTGAATGGGGCTTTGAGAAACTTGGTCTAGTGGGAGGTGTCCCTGCCCATGGCAGGAGGGTTGGAACTGGATGGGGTTTAAGATCCCTTCCAACCCAAACTATTCTGTGATTCAAGGCCCTTGACTATCACAGGCACTGAGGCGCAATACATGGCTCTTCTCCCTTGAGTTGTCACTGATAGGAAAAGTCTCCAGCAATTTTGTGACGCTAGTAGATAGTCTGACTTTTCCATTTTGGGAAAGACATTTGACCATATTGTTGAAACTGCTCATGTTTTGTGTTATAGTCCAAGGTACCAGTTGGATAATCTATTTCTGTTGTTTTTAGCCACCCTGTTCTTTGAACACTGCTTTTGGTTTCAGCACCTTATTACTAGAAAGACATTGATGAATTAGAGCAAGTGAAGGAGAAGGTGGAATGATTGATGCATGACAGGACTAAGGCAAGTCTGAAAGAATTAAATTAATGTAGCTGGAGCAAAGGACAGCAAGTGAGGAACATAATTTCTTAAATACTTTAAATCTTGTAGAGGAAAACAGTAACTTAGGTTGCGTCTTTGCAGCTTAAATTCTTAAAAGGAATAAAGGACACTTGTGCTTTGTGTTAATGTGTTTGTAATGGATTTGCTTTGATGTTTTCATGAAGCAAAGTCTTATAAGTGTGGGATACAAAAGTAACTTCGGTAAAGTATTACTTAATTAAGATAGTGCTATAGTGTTAAGGAAATGGCTCTGTCATCTACTAGACCTTGTCAGCCAGTCCTCATATGGGAGGTGCTCCTGCCCCCAAATCATCTTCGTGTTCTCCTCTGGACCTGTTCCAACGTTTCCATATCCATCTTCTATTAGGGGTTCCAGAACTGGACACAGGGCTCTAGGTGGGGTCTCATGAGAGCAGAATAGAGGGTCAGAATCCTCTCCAGATGTTAAGTTCACAATCATCTTATCTACCTCCTGTTCACTGATTTGTCTTCATACCTGTTCACACTGTGCAGTTGGTAGCAGAGAATTCCCAGTCTTTAGATTTCTTAAGTGCAGCTTGGGTGCAAGTTTCCGTTTGTTCCATTATTTGCATGTCTCACCCTCAAAGGCAATAGCTTTTCAGCTTCATCTCAGTTCACTTCATCTGGTGTATTGTGTTCAGTTCTGAGATCCTCAACATAACATGGAGATGGAACTGTTGGAACAGGTCTAGAGGAGGCTACAAGGATGATCAGAGGGCTGGAGCACCTCCCATATGACTACAGGCTGAGAGAGTTGGGCTTGTTCAACCTGGAGAAGATAAGGCTCATGGAGACCTTATAGTGACCTTGCAGTACCTGAAAGGAGCCTACGAGAAAGCTGGGGAGGGACTTTACACAAAGGCTTGTAGTGATAGGGTGAGGGGGAATGGGTAGAAACTGGAGAGGGGCAGGTTTAAACTAGACATAAGGAAGAATTTCTTCACGATGAGAGTGGTGAGGCACTGGCACATGTTGCCCAGGGAAGTTGTGGCTGTCCCATCCCTGGATTTATTTATTGCTTAATTTATTGCTAGTTAACACAACTAGCAATAAACAAACTTCTGATGAGTGATTTGGGTTTTGAGGTGGGAGAAAAAGAGAACACAATCAAAACCCACTTAAGTAAACGTGTTTTCTCACTTTTCTCCAGGTGCAATGTAAGTCAAACACCTTTACTCCCCTTCCTTCTCAACTTGTTTTCTCCTTGGCTTATGCTCAATCTGTCACAATTTCTCTGCTGAAACGATGGATGTCCTAGAAATACAATGTCGTCTGTAAGGGTTTCTTTCTGCTACTCTGCTTCTTATTGGTTTCCTCGACAGGACTTTGATTCTTCAGGTTTTCATAGAATCATAGAATAACCAGGTTGGAAGAGACCCACCGGATCATCGAGTCCAACCATTTCCTCTGCTATGCTTTTCCTTAGAGTGCCTGCTGTGATGTGGATCCCCCACAAACTGCAGTCCCTCTGAGGATGTCCCTGGTCCAGCATGTGGGTCAGTCCCAGTCCCTCAGAGTGGTTCCCCTCCAAGTGTCTCCAGCAGCTTGCAGTTGCTGGTTTCTTTCTTAAATATCTTGGTACAGGGGTGCCATGTGTCATCCCAAACGACAATGACCCACTAGAATATACTCTGTCATGTGTAGTTTGGCATCCTCCTGAACTTCAACAAGGCCAAGTGCAAGGTCTTGCACCTGATTTGAGGTAATCCTGAGCAAAATACAGGCTGGGCAGAGGATGGATTTAGAGCAGCCCTGAGGAGAAGGATTTGGGGTTGCTGGTGGATGAGAAGCTCATTGTGACCCAGCAGTGTGTGCTTGTAGCCCAGAAAGCCAACTGGATCCTGGACTGCATACAAAGAGTTGTGAGCTGCACAACTTTTTGTTTGTTTGTTCCTCTAGTCTGCCCTTATGAGACCTCACCTGGAGTCCTGTATTCAGTTCCAGAGTCCTCAGCACAGGAAGGAAATGGATCTGTTGGAGTGAGTTTGGAGGAGGCCACAAAGATATCGTGAGGGCGGGAGCACCTCTTCTATGAGGACAAGCTGGGAGAGTTGAGGTTGGTTAGCCTAGAGAACACAAGGCTACAGGAAGAACTTACAGCAGCCTTCCAGTAATGAAAGCTGCTACAGGCAAGCTGGGGCGGGGCTCTTTATCAGGGTGTGCAGGGATGAGTCAAGGGAGAGTGTTTTAGGCTGAAAAGGGAAGATTTAGATGAGATCTTAGGAAGAAATGTTTTCTTGTGAGTGTAGTGAGGCACTGGCACAGGTTGCCTAGAGTAGTCACGAATGCCCCATCCCTGGAGGTGCTCAAGGCAAGGCTGGATGGAGCTTTGAGCAACCTGCTCCAGTGGGAAGTGTCCCTGCCCATGGCCAGGGGGGTTGGAACTGGATGATCTTTAATGTCCCTTCCAATCCAAACCACTCAATGATTCTGTCCTTCAGGTGCTCACATTTGTGGTGTTATAAGATTGAGGGATCAGTTCTCTAATGTATCATCTGTTCTTAAATTTATCATGTCTTCAAGTCTCTGAGTAGACACCATCAGTTGTAAGTTTTCTGTCTTTTTGCCAATGGAAAATCCTTACAGCTGGAGTGCAAATACCTTCCTGTTTCTTAGGCAAACTTTTCATGTTAGAGTTTCACCCCACGCGAGTCAGGTATAAATTGAATTCTGCAAACTGCTTGTTTAAGTCTGGCTACACACATTTAAGCCATTTTTTAGACATTTTCCTTTCTTGTACCTTTTGAAAGTGAGTTCCCTGTAAAAGCAGTAGATCAATTCTCCTCCTTTTAAATGTCAGCATTGTCTTTATTCATCCAGCAAGGTAGCTAAAACCATCTAGACTATTGCTGTTTGCTGTTTTATTCAGAAGATCCAGCATTTCTCCTTTTGTCATACTGTGTTTCTTTATGACTTGACTTTTTTCCCTTCCCATTGTGACCCCCCACGTTGTTTTCTTTTAACCTTTCTCAGTTGTTTGTTCATGTTTTCATCTCTTGTCTGAACTCAGAATAGGCTGATGTCCCAGCCTCAAAGTGTTTTGTTTTCTAGTTTGAACAACTATTTTTCTGTGTTTTTCATAGAATGATAGGATGGTTTGGGTTAGAAGGGACCTTAAAGCTCATCTAGTTCCAACCCCGCTGCCATAGGCGGGGATACCTCCCACTGGTCGGATTTTCCCCTGAAGAAGCACCTAATTATGGCTTTTCATTTCATTACTGCTAATAAACTTTTAGACACCTCTAGTCTGTGGAGCTCTTGAATAAAAAACCAAAATCCTCTTTTTCCTTTTCACTTCTGCGGGCTTGGAGAAGGGTGGCTGGAAAGGTGCCTGGTAGAACAGGACCTGGGGGTGTTGGTCGACAGTGGCTGAACATGAGCCAGTAGTGTGCCCGGGTGGCCAAGAAGGCCAACAGCAACCTAGCTTGGATCAGACACGGTGTGACCATCAGGAGTAGGGAAGGGATCATTTCCATGTACTCGGTACTGGTGAGGCTGCACCTTGAATCCTGTGTTCGGTTTTGGGCCTCCCAGTACGAGAAGGACATTGAGGAGCTGGAGCACGTCCAGAGAAGGGCAACGGAACTGGTGAAGGGACTGGAGAACGAATGTTATGAGGCACTGCTGGGGAACTGGGGTTGTTTAATCTGGAGAAGAGGAGGCTGAGGGGAGACCTCATTGCTCTCTGCAGCTCCTTGGAAGGAAGGTTGTAGTGAGGTGGGTGCTGGCCTCTTCTCCCACGTAAGAAGTGATAGGACGAGAGGAAATGGCCTCAAGTTGCACAAGGGGAGGTTCAGATTAGGCATCAGGAAAAATTTGTGTACAGAAAGAGTGGTGAAGAACTGGAAGAAGTTGTCCAGGGAGGTAGTGGCGTCTCCATCCCTGGAGGTGTTAAAAAAACAGGTAGATGTGGCACTTCAGAACATGGTTTGGGAGACACAGTGGTCTTGGGCTGATAGTTGGACTGGGTGATCTTAGAGGTCTTTTCCAGCCTTAATGATTCTGTGATTTTATGATTTAACAATGCTTTTTGGAAAACTAAAGTACTATCGAAACCCCTTCTAAAAGAACATGTGGGTTTGGCTGTGAGCAGGTTGGAAAACTGGCCAGAATCAAGAAAGAAAAACCAATTTTAACAAATACCGTGTTAGTGCTTCGTTTGTAGTTTGTTATAAAATGCTAAATTAAAACCTTCCAAATTGGATGTTATGATAGGCAAATGTTTTGCTACATTTTCGTTTTAAGGCAATTAAGCCCTGCTATAAAGTGAGTGTGACCTTTAAACAAGCTGCATATTGGTTCCAGTGCCACGGTTATTTGCTCTAAACTTGCAGTTTTTAGCTTATACAAAGCAGAGCTGTTTTTTCAGGCTTATTCTATTGATCATTATTTTCTAAAGGGTCACGGCGTATTATTGTAGATAATAATAAATAGATACAGATAAGCAGATTTTAATAGCAGGCATGACTCTCAGATTAAGTAACCCAAATTCTCTTGTAATGAAGGCCAATAGTTTTATTTTTTTTTTAAGAAAATACAGTTATTTTATATTTCTTTGAGTATCTAATTGTGTCTTCTAGTGGGAGACCCGGAATTCTTCCAGAATTTTGAATAAAAAGAAGGTGGTGGTGGGGATTTTCTACCATTTCTTTGGCACTGTTTGCTCGTGTTACATCAGCTTTTTAAAGGGGAATATAGAACCATGGAATGGTTTGGGTTGGAAGGGACCTGAAAGTCCATCCAATTACATCCCCCCTGGCATGGGTACGGACACCTCTGACTGAGTCTGGCTGCTCAAGGCTCCGTCCAGCCTGGCCGTGAACGCCTCCAGGGATGAGGCAGCTACAACTTCCCTGGTCAACCTGTGCCAGGGCCTCGCCACCCTCATCGGGAAGAATTTCTTCCTGATATCTAATCTAAATCTTCCCCCTACCAATTTAAAGCAATTCCCTCTTGTCCTGTTATTCCAGGCCCTTGTAAAAGTCCCTCCCAGCTCTCTTGTAGGCCTCCTTCAGATACTGGAAGCTGCTGTAAGATCTTCCTGGAGCCGTCTCTTCTCCAGGCAGAACAACCCCAACTCTCTCAGCCTGTCCTCATAGCAGAGGTGCTCCAGCCCTCCGATCATCTTTATGGCCTCCTCTGGACCTGTTCCAACAGTTCCATATCCTCCTTATTTTTGGAATTCCAGAACTGGACCTAGAACTCCAGGTGAGGTCTCACAAGAGAGGAACAGAGCAGCAGAATCCCCTCCCTGGCCCTGCTGGACACGCTTCTTTTGATGCAGCCCAGGACATAATTGGCTTTCTGGGCTGCAAGCGCACATTGCTGGCTCATGTTGAGCTTCTCATCAACCAGCACCCCAAGTCCATCTCTGCAGGGCAGCTCTCACTGACATCATCCCCCATCCTGTATTGAAATTAGGGATTGCCCTGACCCAGGTGTAGGACCTTGCATGTGGCTGTTGTTGAACCTCGTGAGGTTCATGCAGGCCCACTTCTCAAGCTTGTCCAGGTCTCTCTAGATGACATCCATATGAAGATATTCACTTTCCAACTTCTTCACCTATTAATTCACCTTCCAACTCTTATTTCTTCCTGTAGCTCCTCTTTGCACCTCAGACGCTGCCAACAGAACAATGTTGGGGAGCTCTATTACCTGTAATTATTTTTGTGTCCTCATACTCGCACACAATACCGTTATCTACTCCAACTTCCCACCCTTGAAAAAATAATAATATCTTATTCATTTCCATTTAGCGCAGCCAGCTGGTGTAAGAAAGAGGCTTGAAGGACCCTCACGTGCTTTTTCTGCACCCTTGAACCACTCATAGTTCTCTTCTGTTACGTCTAATTTTCAGGTTCTCTGCAAAAGGCTGTTATGCCATTATCAGTCTTAACCAGAATCTTGTAGTGATAACTCTTCCCCTCTGTATACAATTCTGCATCTTTTAGTGCTCTTGTTAGGATGAATAGCACGCGGTAGGTAAGAGGAGTATTAAAAACCAGGTGTCTGCTTGGGAAATCTCATCTCAGCTGACGGCAGAAAAGAAAGGAGACAAAGTCTAATTAAATGTGATACCATTACATGTTGTATAGCATCTTTAGTCTTCATTATCCAACACGCTGACCACAGTGAGGATAAGGAATAGAATCATAGAATCATAAAAAAGTTTGGGTTGGAAAGGACCTTAAAGATCATCCAGTTCCACCCCCTCTGCCTTGGGCAGGGACACCTTCCACTAGATCAGGTGGCCCAAGGCCCCATCCAACCTGGCCTTGAACACCTCCAGGGATGGGGCAGCCACAGCTTCCCTGGGCAACCTGTTCCAGTGCCTCACCACCCTCATGCTGTAGAAATTGTTCCTTATGTCTAATCTAAATCTGTCGCTCTCCAGTTTATACCCATTGCTCCTCGTCCTATCACCACAAGCCTTTGTGTACAGTCCCTCCCCAGCTTTCCTGTAGACCCTCCAGGTACTGGAAGGTGACTATAAGATCTTCTTGGAGCTTTCTCTTCTCCAGGCTGAACAACCTCAACTCTCTTCAACCTGTCCTGATAGCAGAGGTGCTCCAGCCCTCGCATCATCTTTGTGGCCCTCCTCTGGAAGCATTCCAACAGTTCTGTATCCTTACATTGGGGATTCCAGAGCTGGACACGGTACTCCAGGTGAGGTCTCACAAGAGAGGAATAGAGGGGCAGAATGACCTGCAGAGGAGCAAAAAGCAGGGGTGATGCATTCATTGCACCCTCGGTTTAGGTTGTGTGTGCTGGGTGGTACTGACAGGGAAAACAAGCTTTGTTTCCCTCCCTCACTCTTTGGAGAACACAGTATTGTGCCAAATCACAGCGGATCCTGTTGCTTGGATGTCCCACTCCTTTCTTGGCAGGGTCATAGGCTGCACCTCGAATCCTGGGCTCAGTTTTGGACCCCTCGTTACAAGAAGACATTGATGTCCTCGGGTGTATCCAGATAAGAGCAAAGAAGCTGCTGAAGGGGCTGGAGAACAAGTTTTACAAAGAGCGACTGAGGGAGCTGGAGCTGATTAGTCTGGAGGAGACTGAGGGGAGACCTTATCACTGTCTAGAACTCCCTGAGGATTCCAGAACTGGACCCAGGACTCCAGCTGGGGTCTCACAAGAGCGGAGTAGAGGGGCAGAATAACCTTCCTTGATCTGAGCTGTGTGTTTGAGGTCACTTTTTGGAGTCTACATCCATGGAGGAGTTAAAAACCTGTGTAGACGTGGCACTTCAGGACATGATTTAGTAGGCACAGTGGGATTGGGCTGACAGTTGGACAGGATGATTTTAAATCAATGTTTTCTTCTATACCAAACATTCTTTGCTTATTTCTAGTTTCTTACCACACCAGCACTGAGATTTTAGGAAATTGCCAAGGGATACCATGATATTATTATTGTTTTAGTAACTGTGGAAGCAATCTTTTAAATAATTAAGAATAACATTAGTTTAGTATGGTTTAGTGGTGCAGTTGGACTCGATGATCTCAAAGGTCTTTTCCAACCAAATGATTCAGTGACAAGTAAACTGGGAGAGGGGTGAATTGATAGGGTTGCTTTTATGCCCTATTTTTCTCATTCCTGGTGCCTTTTGTCCACATTTGCTTTTAGGATGTAAATGGGAATAAGGTACCTCAGGCTGGTGCCTACTGGATGTCAGCCGATCGCTGTTGAAGTACATCAGCAGAGAAGTTACCCATGGCCTGTGATGCTGCTGCATTTCTAGATCCCTCCTTTGTTACTTCGTTGCTTGTATGAAGTTGTCTTCCTAAATTTGAGCCTAAAATCCTTTCACTCTTTTGAGTTCAAAGGTACTTCTGAAGTAGCGATAGCTTTCATGAATCTGATGGCTGCATTTATTGAAAAGGTAGAGTGAGAGGACATAGCAGCTACGTAGACACCAAGGCCTCCTAAGCTTTTCCAGCTATGTCATGACATCGCTTTAGGCAAATAAAATTTGAGCCATTTTCTCCCTGTTAATAAACTCAGGAATAATGGTTTGTTGGTGTTTCTGCAATGGAAAGAATAAAGACAAACAAACGTCATCACCAGGACCTTTTCCCAACACTTTTCTACTTGATAATCCTCTTATTTCATGATAAAATGTGCTTTGATTTGTATTTAATGAACTTGTTTTACATGTATGCTCAAAATATTTGAAGATTACTCATTAAATCTGAGTTGATTGGATATTGGAGCCTTTTTATATATTGAATTTTCTTTTAGGAGTAGAAGTAAAGCAATACTACTTAAACTTGTTCTGCTTTAAAAGGATTTATGGATGGAATAATCGTGGTATTCAGACACTCCCTTAATCAAAGGGAAGAGTCATGAGAGATGAATGTTAGAAGTTGTCACGTGTGTTCTCCTTCCAGGTGTCAGCCGTGGACTCCTTGGAGGGTCCCCTTCTTCAGGTGGAGGGGTTGAGTGATCTGCGGCTGGAGCTCCACAGTAAGAAGATGAACATGCACTTAGTCCTGATAGATGAATTACACCGTCATCTTTACATCAAGTCTACCAGCCGCGTAGGACAACGCACCAAGGAGAAAGGGAGAATAAGGTGGGTTTGATGTGGTCAGAAGGTTTAGGTTAGACATTAGGAAGAAATTCTTCACAGTGCGGGTGGGGAGGCACTGGCCCAGGTTGCCTTTTGGGAATCTTCAACAGAAAAAGGAGATGAAACTGTTGGGATGGGCCCAGAGGAGGCTACAAAGATGGTCAGAGGGCTGGAGCACCTCTGGTATGAGGACGAACTGAGAGAGTTGGGGTTGTTTAGCCTGGAGAAGAGAAGCCTTCGGGGAGACCTTCGAGCAGCCTTCCATTACCTGAAGGGGCTACAGGGAAGCTGGGAAGGGACTTTTTGCAAGGGCATGCGATGATAGGATGATGGGGAATGGCTTTAAACTGGAAGGGAGAAGATTTAAACTAGCTATTAGGAAGAAATTCTTCACGGTGAAGGTGGTGAGGCACTGGCCCAGGTTGCCCAGGGAAGCTGTGGTCCCTGCCCATGGCAGAGGACCTGAATGATCTTTCAAGTCCCTTCCAACCCAAACCCTTTTATGATTCTGTGACACTAACTGAGGGCAACAGGCCTGGGAGGGAGGAGGGCAGCATTTTCCCTGTGGTCTGTAGAACATTCTTGGGAAGGTGCCATTAACTTTCACCTCAAGGTTTCATTTTTAGCAAGGAAATTTCTCATGCTCGTGGCTGTGGGGAGCAGAAAACCACCAAATATGTTGATGCACCTTCGAGCCTGTGAACAGCCTGTTCTTGTTCTTTCACTTTTACTTAGTGATTTTGTTGGGTTTTTGCTGCTTCCCACAGAATTATGATGAGGTCAATTCCTTTGAGTGTTCTTTTCCTTCTCTGACGTGTATATTGTTCCTACAAATGTCATGAGCATGAGGCTCAGGTAGGCAAAGGGAGGCACACAAGGAAAAACTGCTCATCGTTTCTAGCCAAAGTCTAAAGTTTAAAGGACTTTGAGCTGACCACAAGTTCATAGCCAGAGGCTGTATTATTGAAGTGTCTGAGCAGCATCTTGACTGTGTTGTGTTTTAAAGATGTTGAAACTTAGCTGGTTGGTGCCTATGATCGGTGGAAACGCAGCTTAAGTACAGGTGACTGGCTCATTTTCCCTGAATTTTCAAGTTCTAAGCTTGAGGGCAATAGAGTTGTTGGGAGGGAAGGAGGAAAGATAGTGGGTAGAAAAGAGGGAGACAGTATTGGAAGATACTGGAACCAGAGGAGGTTCAGGTTGGAAATCAGGAAAAACTTCTTCTCCGAAAGGGTTCTCAGGCACTGGCAGAGGCTGCCCAGAGAGGTGGTGGAGCCACCATCCCTGGAGGTATTTAAAAGCCTGTTAGATGAGGTGCTCAGGGATCTGGTTTAGTAGTGGACAGGTACGGTTGGACTTGATGTCTTTTCCAGACATTTTTTCAGAGGTCTTTTCCAACCAAATGATTCTATGATTCTGTAACTTCTGTAGAGTAGGAGAGGTAATGAACAAGGGTGGAGAGCAAAAGGGGTGCCAGTAGATGGTAAAGGTGCACAGAAAAGATAAATTAGCATTTTATTATGAGAAGGAATAAAAAATGCTTCCCAAAAATAGGAGGCGAGATGGTAACTTACATTAGATGAGTTTATGAAAAAAAGGTTTGATTGAAGTTTTTGATAGGAATGGTTGGACTCGATGATCCGGTGGGTCTCTTCCAACCTGGTTATTCTATGATTCTATGATTCTAAGTTGGAATTTCTAGGAAGGAGGGTTGCTAGCAAGTCATCAGGCTCTTCCTTACACATCTTGTTAATTAAAAACAGACACAAAGCTTTGTTGTACCGAGCCTGTGCGACTACTAATTAACTGCAGTTTTGTGCGACTGCAACAAGGGACCCTTATCTTTTTCTTGTTTCCTGTCTTTTTCGTATTCCCTGTTGCACATCACTGATAGTTGATAACATGGACTCTTGCATCAAGGACTGTCTTGTTGCTTTGTTTTAGTGTGCTGCCCTAGACTGGCTGTTGACCATGATCAAGTAGAAAGTCTTCCCTTTCTGAGTAAGAGGGTTCGTTTGGAGAGGAATGTGTGTAGATGCGCACAGAACAGGGATTTGGAGGGAAGGAAAAGTGGTGGGGGTTTCTACTGGGAACTAGAAAAGCTTGAAGGACTAAGGAAGGGACAGGACCTGTGGAAATGGGAGCATCTCATCTCCTCAGTATGTGGTTTTCCAGAAAGATCTTAATAATTCCATGTTAATCAAAAAAAGTGGGAATTGGAAGGGGCTGCCCGGGGAGGTGGTTGAGTCGCCATTCTTGGAGGTGTTGAAAAAACAGGCAGACGAGGTGCTCAGGGATCTGGTTTAGAAGTGGACAGGTATGGTTGGACTCAATGATCTCAAAGATCTTTTCCAACCAAACAAAGTGGTTCTGTTGCTTAGCTCCAACACAGATTTCAGAAATAAATATATTATTTGTTGTGAACTAAGATCGTAAATAATCGTAAACTACTTAATTTCTTTCCTCTTACGTAGTTCCCTTGTGAAAGATGCCTCTCCTGTACCTCTTATGGACGTTACTAACTTATCTACACCTCGAAAGTTCCTTGAAACCTCCCAGTTCAGTACTCCTGGAAGCTCCAGCAGTGAGTATTTGCCATGTGCATCCCTTGTAAAGTTAACTTGTAGATCGTCACCTAGTTTTGCAAGAGCAGTAACAGGCGTATCATCCCCTCTTTGTGGATGGCTGTGTATGTCCTGACTCAAAAAGTGAGGAGGGAATTTGTGCAGTTTCATAAAATGACTGAGTGCTGTATCCACAGGCAGAACTTGTCCATACCTACATTTCATCTTGGCAAGTTCTGCTTCCTCCCACCTCCTCCACATCAACTTCAGTTAAAACGTCTTAGTTTTCCATGCCTGTTCTGATCTTGATAATGTTCTTGATATCTTTGGTTGTCAGGGCAATCCCAAGCACAAAAATTGGCTGGGTGGAGAATGAATTGAGAGCAATCCCGAACAGAAGAACTTGGGAGTCTTGGTAGATGAGAAGCTCAACATGAGCCGGCAACTTGCGCTTGCAGCCCAGAAAGCCAATTGTATCCTGGGCTGCATCCAAAGCAACGTGGCCAGCAGGGCAAGGGAGGGGATTCTGCCCCTTTACTCTGCTCCGGTGAGACCCCACCTGAAGTCCTGTGTTCAGTTCTGGAGACCTCAGCGCAGGAAGGAGGAGCTGTTAGAGTTTGTCCAGAGGAGGCTATGAAGAAGATCCAAGGGCTGGAGCACCTCCCATATGAATTCAGGCTGAGCGAGCTGGACTTTTTCAGCCTGGAGAAGAGAAGGCTCCAGGGAGACCTTAGAGTAGCCTTCCAGTCCTTAAATGGGGCCTACAGGAAAACTGGGAAGGGACTGTTGATCAAGTTCAGGGACAGGATGAGGGGGAATGGTTTTAAGCTGAAAGAGGAGAGATTGATATGAGATATTTGGAAGAAATGTTTTCCTGTGAAGGTGTTGAAGCACTGGCACCGGTTACCCAGGGACATTGTGGCTGCCCCATCCCTGGAGGTCTTCAAGGCCAGGTTGGATGGGGCTTTGAGCAACCTGATGCACTGGGAGGTGTCCCAGCCCTTGGCAGAGGGGTTGGAACTGGATTATCTTTAAGGTCCTTTCCAACCCAACCGATTCTGTGATCTTTGCAGTCGGTTCAGTTTGCGTGGAGGTCTCCTCTGCATATAATGTAGGCAGGCAGGCGTGTGTTGATGTTGTAGAAGATTTTTTTCTGTGTTGGAGCCAAAAGGTCAAGGCTTTGCCTTATGGGAACTGTGACTAAAGGTCTGTCTATGCACAGGAACAACCTGGTGGTGATCTTTGTGTACCTGTTACTAGAACTGATGCTGGGCAACGCATGCAGTTTCCTTTCTGCTTTTGTACAAGGCTTTGGAAGTGCTGCATGAATGGGGTATTAATCCTTGGGTTGTTTCAGTAGATTAATAAGTGGGGTTGTCCTTGTTTAACAAATTAATAGTACAGAAGTGACCTACATCTGTCCTCACCTTTGTTTCAAAACCTGACTGTTTTGATATTCCTCAGATGCAGAGAATCTTCCCTTCTTATCCTTATTAATTCTTTTGTCCTTTACTTTTGTCTTCTTGTTTCTTGTTTTTCTTGTCATCTTTGCTTCCTAGACTCTTCCGTTTGATCATTCTTATCTTTTGCTTATGTTGAGAAGAGAGTTGTCTCTTCTTCAGGCTGAACAAGCCCAACTCTCTCAGCCTGTCCTCCTAGCAGAGGTGCTCCAGCCCTGGGATCATCTTCATGGCCACCTCTGGACCCGTTCCAACAGTTCCATGTCCTTCTTATGTTGGTGATTCCAAAACTGGACGCAGGACTGCAGGTGGGGTCTCACCAGAGCAGAGGAGAAGGGCAGAATCCCTTCCCTGGCCCTGCTGGCCACGCTTCTTTTGATGCAGCCCAGGATATGGTTGGCTTTCTGGGCTGCAAGTGCACATTGCCGGCTCATGTCAAGCTTCTCATTTACTCAGTGGTGTTTGAAATCACTAGTCCTAACGTGCCCTGATGAACAGTTATTTCCTGTCACATTTGAATTAAGGTTTTGGGATTCAAACAACAGGTAAAAGCCACAGCAGTGGCCTCTAATGGCATTGCTCCTTGAACTCCAAATACCAGAAAACAAATGCTCTGATGGCTTTATCCTCAACCCTAGTATGTCATAGAATCATAGAATCACCAGGTTGGAAGAGACCCACCGGATCATCGAGTCCAACCATTCCCATCAATCACTAACCCATGTCCCTCAGCACCTCGTCCACCCGTGTCTTAAACCCCTCCGGGAAGGTGACTCAACCTCCTCCCTGGGCAGCCTGTTCCAGGGACCAATGACCCTTTCTGTGAATTTTTTTTTCCTGATATTCAGGCTAAACCTTCCCTGTGGAGCTTGAGGCCATTCCCTCTTGTCCTGTCCCCTGTCCCTTGGGAGAAGAGGCCAGCACCCTCCTCTCTACAACCTCCTTTCAGGGAGTTGAGAGAGCAATGAGGTCTCCCCTCAGCCTCCTCTTCTCCAGGCTAAACAATTCCAGCTCTCTCAGCCGTTGCTCATAAGACTGGTTGTCCAGTCCCTTCACCAGCTTCGTTGCTCTTCTCTGGACTCGCTCCAGAGCCTCAACATCCTTCTTGTGGTGAGGGGCCCAGAACTGAACCCAGGATTCAAGGAGCGGTATTGGTCAGTTGAGACTCTACCTTAAAAATTCTCATTTCTGCAGATCTGTTCTTGCTCTTCACGCCCAACACACCAGAAAATGTCGTAACTGGCTCCTTGTAACACGAGGATTGTTCAGCCAAGTGCTGGGCAAGCGTCCCTCAGACTGGGAGAGATGGAGATGATAATATAAGAAATATGATATGCATAAAGTCTGCATATGGTTTTGCTCTAAGTGCACAATGTTCTTATGTATATTTTCCCCACATAATTTTATTTAAAAGTAGCCTTTTCCAGGGCTGCAGAACTACCAGAGAATTTAAAACCTATGCGTATGCATAATGAAAGCTGTTTCTGCCTGTAGTCATTTAAGTTCTTTGGCTTTTTCTTGATGAAACAAAGTGGCCGTGCATATTAATATGTGTCGTTCCAAAGCACTTACTCATTCAACCCATCTCAGCAAAGATGCCAAAATTTGGAGTCCTTTCTGCATTTGCTTCCCGAAGGAGATGTTACCTTGTGCTGTTGAATCTTTATAAGGAAATTAAAGCTGTTCCTGCTGCACTTAAAACAAACAAAACCTTCCGTAATGTTCACCTGAGGATTGTAGATACGCAGTTCACCGGTAACGTTTTCCCTTCATGCCAGTTCAGAGAAATAAATTCACTTTTAAATTATATTTCTCTGCTTGAACTTTTTGTACTCTGAAGGGTATTTATGCAGGTTCCCGCATTGCCAGTTTCTTCCTGGAACTATAAAATGTACTCACCCAGAGCACAGCAAACCCAAGAGCACCCTGTCTGGATAACTTCTTGAGATTACTTCTTAAAAGCCCCAGCAGATGCTGAGATGAGGTGGTGGCAGTGAATATTGAGTATCGGTAATATTTACACGTGCCATGGAATACTTCAGTGACCCAGACTTCACAGCTGTCAGAAAAATGGAGCTTCAAAATCCAGTCACAGTGGTTGGGCCTGTGCAAAACTCATCAAGTTCAACAAAAGTCATGGCAGCGGGGTTGGAACTGGATGGGCTTTGAGGTCCCTTCCGACCAAAACACATCCACAACTTTTCTGGGCAACCTATGCCACTGACTTACTACCTTCAGCGTGACGAATTTCTTCCTAATGTCTAATATAATTCTTTCTCCTTCCAATTTAAAGCCATTCGTTTCATCCTGTCGCTCCAGACCCTTCTAAAAAGTCCCTCCCCAGCTTTCTTGTAGCGCCTTCAGTTACTGGAAGCTGCTCTAAGGTCTCCCCAGAGCCTTTTCTTCTCCAAGTTGAACAAGCCCAACTCTCTCAGCCTGTCCTCATAGCAGAGGTGCTCCAGTCCTTTGATCATCTTCGTGGCCCCTTCTGGTCTTTCTCCAACAGTTCCCTGTCCTTCCTGTGCTGTAGACTCCAGAGGTGAACACAGGACTCCAGGTGGGGTCTCAGGAGAGCGGAGTTGAAGGAGAGAATCCCCTACCTCACCCTGCTGGCTACGCTTCTTTCGATGCAGCCCAGGATATGATTTGGCCTCCTGGGCTGTGAGCACACGTTGCTGGCTCATGTTGAACTTCTTATCCACCAGCATCCTCAAGCCCTTCTCTGCAGGGCAGCTCTCAATCACATCATCCCCCATCCTGTATCGAGCCATGGGTTGCTGAGACCCAGGTGTAGGAACTTGCACTTGGCCTTGTTGAAGCTCATGAGGTTAATATCCTGTGTGAGGTCATTAGTTGGTCTTTCACTTTGTTTCATTGTAAGATTTTTGACTACTGTGCACTTATTTTATTTGCAGGCACAGTTTTTATGCTCATATGTTTTGGAGGGCAGGTCATGTCACTTACAGAGTCTCTTTGTATAGTTTTCTCAGAGTGAAATGTTATTATAGTGGATTTGAAAGAGTGGCTTTGTCAAATTAAAATGCCTCTGTTTTTGAAAGACCAGCATCCTTAAAACTCTAGATTGAACTGTGTGAACAGTCATTTTAGAAAGAGGAAACTTGCCTTGAGGCCGTGAGGTCATTGATCTCTGGGACCATTTCTTCTGGCCTTGGTAGTAGTTGGTAGGGTTGGTTGGTCTGAAGTAACTTGTGGATTGTTGTCTGCGTGAATCAGAAAAAGGATTCAGCACCAGAAATTAGCAGATCATGTCCCTTCCAATCTTTATCCCCCCTCTGGGGCAATATGAATTTGTGTCCTTTTCTGTAGAATGATTGAAGGGAGAAAGATTATGATCGGAAAGGATGTAAATCATGGCAAATAGTACATTAAATTTTACTAGTTGCCAATAAAAGCACACAGGTAACAAAATCTTTAATGAGTAGCAGCCAATGTTGACCATTCATTGGAATGAAAAAAAAGACCCAAGAGTCTTTTCTTTAGCTGCTTTGCTTAAATGAGTTAACAGTGTTGTCTTTTCTTTCTTGTGAAATTCAGGACAGTATAAACGAGGGTATCGTCAATCGGAACAGACGTTTTTGTAGGGCGTCATCAAGCCAGGCAGCCCTCAGAGAAGTTTCCACCTTCCTAACTAAGGAGGTGATGAATCAGTGATGCACACGATTCAATTTTGTAGCGATTTAAACTGTGGGTCAGTTTTTGAGTGCTTAAACACAGGGTTGTGGGTTTTCAGATGTCCCAATTCGGTGATGAAATGCTTTCAAAACGGCTGCATATTTCATTAGAGAAGGTGGCAAAATCTCCACTCTGTCAGCTTGTTTTCTTAGGAGGCTTTGGAGAAAATATATTGAAATGTTCAGCTTCATAAGCAGTTTTCAGAGATCATTAGAAGAAGAACATCAGCGGGAGTAGTCAGCACGGCTTCACCCAGGGGAATTCATGCCTGAACAACTTGATAAACTTCTACAATGAAATGAGTGGGTTGGTGGACAAGAGGAGAGCAGTAAATGTTGTCTGCCTGCTCTTCACTAAAGCCTTCGATGCTGTCTTCTGTAAAATCACAACGGAGAAAGGGCTGTTGTACAGGCTGGAGGAGCAGACAGTGGGGTGGACCAGAAACTGGCTGAATGACGGGATGCTGATGGTGGTGATCGGCACTGCATCCCCTGGTAGAAAGCTGGGGAGGGGCTCTTTATCAGGAGTTCAGGGATAGGATGGGGGAACGGTTTTAAGCTGAAAGAGGGGAGATTGAGATGAGATTTTAGGAAGAAATTCTTTACTGTGAGGGTGGTGAGGCACTGGCACAGGTTGCCCGGAGAAGTTGTGGCTGCCCCATCCCTGGAGGTGTTCAAGGCCAGGTTGGATGAGGCTTTGAGCAGCCTGATGCAGTGGGAGGTGTCTCTGCCCATGGCAGGGGGTGGAACTGGATGGGCTTTGGGGTCTCTTCCAGCCCAATCCATGCTATGATTCTTTATATGTAATGGCTGATAGCTGGGATGGGACACCAAAGCATATGTTAAAGCTGTGTTCTTCAGCATAAACCTGCAAGTTGGATTTTAAAAGCAGCGTTAGGTTGGAGAAAGGCAACTGTAATAATTGAAAATATTTATTCGGTGACATCGCATTTCACTCATTACTCTCTGCAGGCAGATAGGGAAATGCACCTCCTGGTGTTACTGAAAAAAAACTATGGAAGTCTTCGGTGTTTTCTACCTGTGTTATTTTGTAAATAAAGCAGAGCTGTTTTTAATTAAAATAAGACTTTTCCCCCCCTCTTCCCTTCTTTTCTGTTTGATGAATCACAAAGGGGAAGAGGTTAATCAAATCAAATATGAACAGCAGACCCACAATTTAGAATGATTTATAAAAGGAACAGTTGCAAGTGTCCATAGCCTAAATTAATTTGCCAGGCCTGAAAAGTGGTGGTCAATGGAGTTAAATCCAGTTGGAGGCTGGTCAAGTGATGTGCCCAGGGCTCAGTGTTGGGTCCAGTCCCATTCAATGTCTTTATCAATGACCTGGATGAGGGGATTGAGTGCACCCTTAGCAAGTCTGCGGATGACACTAAGCTGGGTGGAAGTGTCGATCTGCTGGAGGGTAGGGAGGCTCCAAAGGGATCTGAACAGGCTGGACCGCTGGGCTGACAGTAACAGGATGAGGTTCAACAAGATGAATGAGGTGTAAGGTCCTGCACTTGGGACACAACAATCCCATGCAGCGCTCCAGACTTAAGGAAGAGGAGCTGGAAAACTGCCTGGCAGAGAAGGCCCTGGGGGTGTTGGTTGACAAGAGCTGAAAAATGAGCCAGCAGTGGCCTAGGAGGCCAAGAAGACCAATGCAGTCCTGGCCTGTATCAGAAACAGCGTGGCCAGCAGGACAGGGAAAGTGATTGTGCCCCTGTACATGGTACTGGTGAGACTCCATTGAGGAGCTGGAGTGCATCCAGAGAAGGGGAGTGAAGTTGGTGAAAGGTCTGGAGAACAAGTCTTACGAGAGATGTCCGAGGGAGCTGGGTTTCTTTAGCGTGGAGAAAAGGAGGCTGAGGGGAGACCTCATCATCGTCTACAACTCCCTGGAAGGAGGTGGTAGTGAGGTGGGTGTTTGTCTCTTCTCCCAAGGGACAGGTGATAGGTCAAGAGGGAATGGCCTCAAGTTGCACCAGGGCAGGTTCAGATTAGACATTAGGAAAAATGTCTTCACCAAAAGGGCTCTCAGGCACTGGCAGAGGCTGCCCAGGGAGGTGGTGGAGTCCCCATCCCTGGAGGTGTTTAAAAGATAGATAGGTGAGGTGCTCAGGGATCTGGTTTAGTAGTGGACAGGTATAGTTGAATTCTGTGATCACAAAGATCTTTCCAACCAACTGATTCTCTTGTACATGCAATGACAAAGTTACTAATATTTTTGATTTAATAGTACATACAGAGATTTCAATTCCAAGCCTGATCCATAGGGACATCCTCCTACACCCCTGGTGCTCCTCTGCCCGCAGAGAGGGATTGGAATTGTAAATGTGAACATCTGTATAAATCCCTGTCTGATTTGATGCCTTTTTGGAAGAGGTTGGGGGCAGAAGGGGCTGATTCCTGGGCCAAAGCTTTGTTTTCAAATAACCCCTTGATGACATGAAATGGCAGAAGGGGATGTTTGAAGTGTGGAGGAGGCAAGAAAAGAATATCCTCAGTTACCTGGGGTTGGGTTCTCGTCAGATCTCAGAGATAAATGGGCCCCCCAAGCTACCCAGGATACCTGTTTAATAGGCAGAATGTGCAGGAAACATCTTTTATCAAAAGACCAGATCTAACAGAATTTCTATACCAGTGTGTTGCTGATAGATATTGAACTATTGACTTGGCTGTTGTTTGTAAGAGATGTAAATCAATGTCCTGGCTATTTGAGGGTGTTCAAAATTGGTTTGCTCTTTCGAAAATGGAAGAGCGGTCGTCTTTGTGCGCTGCAGAGGTCTCAGTAAGATTGCTGCCTTTAGTTCCCTTAAATGCTGTCCTCACATTTGGATCCAGCAGCATTTCCTCCCTTTCAGCTTTTCATTGTGTGATATTAAGAATAATTTACAGCCTGCTTTACAAAGAGACTGCAGTGTGATGATGGGCACCTGTCTTCTAAAAGGGTGTTTAGGGCTGGAAATCTTTGCATTAAACTCAGAGCAGCAAAATACTTTGTGGCAGTAAGTTAAAACCAAGTATTCTTGCCTTAGCTCTGAGTTATGCAAAGATTTCAGCCCTAACACCCTTTTAGAGCAGGTGCCATCATCACACTGCAGTCTCTCTTTGTAACGCAGGCTGTGGCTTTCTGAGAAGAAAGAGGGACAGGAGGGAATGGCCTGAAGTTGCACCAGGGGTGGTTCAGATCGGGTATTAGGAAAAAGTTCTTCACCGAAAGGGTTCTCAGGCTCTGGCAGAGGCTGCCCAGGGAGGTGGTGGAGTCCCCATCCCTAGAAGTGATTAAAGGCGGCTTTAAGATCTCTCCAGAGCCTCCTCCAGACCCTCCAAGCCCAACGCTTGCAGCCTGTCTTCATAGCGGAGGTGCTCCAGCCCTCAGATCATCTTCAAGGCCTCCTCTGGTCCCGTTCCAATAGTTCCATATCCTTCTTCTGTTGGGGATTCCAGAACTGGACACAGGACTCCAGGTGGGTTTTTCAGTAGTTTGAATCTTGAATTCTGCCTCTTTAAATTTATTGTAGTGCGAGAAACAAGCCTTTTGGAAATGAAAGAAGATACAGAACTGGATCCAGAGGAGAACAGCACTGTCTTCATGGGAATACTCATCAAAGGGCTGGCCAAGCTGAAGAAGATCCCTGAAACGGTGAAAGCCGTCCAGGATCGCTTAGAACAAGAACTGAAGCAGATTGTGAAGCGGTCCACAACCCAGGTGGCAGACAATGGTTACCAGAGAGGGGAGAATCTGTCCCAGGAAAATCAGCCCAGGTAAAGATACTTCAGCCGTTGAACCCTGATTAACGAGGCCTGTGGGAAAGCTGGGGAGGGGGCTCTTTATCAAGGAGTGCAGGGACAGGATGCGGAGAAATGGTTTTAAATTGAAAGATGGGAGATTGAGATGAGATGTTTGGAAGAAATGTTTTCTCTTGAGGGTGGTGAGGCACTAGCGCAGGTTGTCTGGGGACGTTGTGGCTGCCCCATCCCGGAGGTGTTCAAGCCCAGGTTGATGAGGCTTTGAGCAGCCTACTCCAGTGGGAGGTGTCCCTGCCCATGGCAGGTGGTTTGGAACTGAATGATCTTTGAGGTCCTTTCCAACCCAAACCATTCTATGTTTTTATGATGCTTCTGTGATTGATCGCTGCAAAAAGGAGTCTGGAGAAGTCATCGTATCTGCTAATTTCAATTGGAAGGGATGACAATAATGGTTTTGTAGTGACAGAGACATGAAATGGTTAAACTTGTACAAATGCCTGGGTCTCACTGTTCCTTGAGCACCTGAAATTCTTGGGAATTCAGAGGTGTTCAGAAAGTGATTCACAAATTCATTGTTGCTTCTCAGCTAAGGGAGATGCTTCCTTCTGTGCTTGGCCCTAGAAGAGAATCTTTTGGCTAAGCAGATGTTTGAAATGCAGATTTGAGGATGGAAGCAGAGTCGAAGCCAGCATTATTTAACTACTAAGAGGTGCATTATGTTGAATATTTGATTTTATTTTTCTTTTAACCTAACCTTTCATTTTCAGTGGCTTTGCAACAGCTTGAATTGTGATGCTGTCTCAGATTGCATGGGGTAAAGAGCACTTAGTGCCAACACAAATACATCTTCTTGTGTTGCCCTGAATCATGAGTTGACACTGGTGCTGATGCCAAGAGAGTGTTTAAGTTCCTGCGTAATATGACTTGAAAAGGGAATATTCAGCTCATTTTATTTCCAGTGTAGTGGAGTCCAATTAAGTTGATGCAGGTGCAGAGCTTTGAAATCCTATATGGAACTAATTATATCAGTATATATGGCCTAGCTTCTAATTGGTTTGCAGCCCCATTTATATTAATAGCAAGGTGTGGAAGGAACTGAAAGCTGTTTCTTGTGTTCTTGAGGATGCACTAGGATTGTTCTTTGGAAAAGAGGACTCCTTAATTGGTAGTTATCATTTCTAGCTGAAATTCTCATTTGTGATACTGCGTATTGTTACGATCACTGTCCAAAGGGAATTAATGACGGAAAATTAAAATCAACACAAAATGGTTTTAGGCAGAAAGAGTGGAAGTTTAGATGAGGTCTTAGGAAGAATTGTTTTCCTCTGTGAGTGCTGAGGCACTGGCCCAGGTTGCCCAGAGAAATTGTGGCTGCCCTGTCCCTGGGGGTGTTCAGGGCCAGGTTGGATGGGGCTTGGAGCAACCTCACCCAGTGGAAGGTGTCCTTGCCTGTGGCAGGGAGGGTTGGAACTAGATGGGCTTTCCAGTCCCTTTTAACCCAAACCATTCTATGATTTTATGTGTGTTTTCATTAAATGTAATATTTGTAGTTGAAAATCACTTCCAAGATAGACTTTACCTTGAGTTTCATAGAATCGTAGAATAACCATGTTGGAAGAGACCCACCGGATCATTGAGTCCAACCATTCCTATCAAACACTAAACCATGCCCCTTAGCACCTCGTCCACCCGTCACTTAAACCCCTCCAGGGAAGGTGACTCAACCACCTCCCTGGGCAGCCTCTGCCAGGGACCAATGACCCTTTCTGTGAAAAATTTTTTCCTAATGTCCAGCCTAAACCTCCCCTGGCGGAGCTTGAGGCCATTCCCTCTCGTCCTGTCCCCTGTCACTTGGGAGAAGAGGCCAGCACCCTCCTCTCCACAACCTCCTTTCAGGGAGTTATAGAGAGCAATGAGGTCTCCCCTCAGCCTCCTCTTCTCCAGGCTAAACACCCCCAGCTCTCTCAGCCGCTCCTCATAAGGCCTGTTCTCCAGCCCCTTCCCCAGCTTGGTTGCTCTTCTCTGGACTCGTTCCAGAGCCTCAACATCCTTCTTGAGGTGAGGGGCCCAGAACTGACCCCAGGATTCGAGGAGCGGTCTCACCAGTGCCGAGTACAGAGGGAGAAGAACCTCCCTGGACCTGCTGTCCATGCTGTGTCTGATCCAAGCCAAGATGCCATTGGCCTTCTTGGCCACCTGGGCTGCTGCTGGCTCATGTTCAGTCGCTGTCAACCAACACCCCCAGGTCCCTCTCCTCCAGGCAGCTTTCTAGACAGACTTCTCCCAGTCTGTAGCTGCACAGGGTTGTTGTGCCCCAAGGGCAGGACCCGGCATTTGGCCTTGTTAAACCTCATGCCATTGGACTCTGCCCAGCGGTCCAGCCTGTTCAGATCCCTTTGCAGAGCCTCCTGACCCTCCAGCAGATCGACACTTTCACCTAGCTTAGTGTCATTATCTTTGCTGTGGAAATAATGAAGAATGGGTAAACTTCTGGTGCCGATAACTTGGTGAAATTACAAGCTTCTTGGATAAGTCAGAAGGCAGAATTTTGGTTTGTGATGCCAAGAAGGGGCAAAGGATATGCTCGGGCAGAGGCTGCCCAAGGAGGTGGTTGAGTCCTCTTCCCTAGAGGTAGTTAAAAACTTAGGTAGATGAGGTGCTAAAGGATCTGGTTTAGTAGTGGACAGGTATGGTTGCACTCAATGATCTCCAATATCTTTTCCAACCACGTGATTCCATGATTCTGTGATTCTTCCAGTCACCAGATTGTTAAAGTAAGAAGAAGAAGAGGAATCTGGACACCTGCCTGGTTGAGGGTCTGTTTTATGGTACACAACTTCGGTCGGATACTTTGCCGTAGCTTGACATTTGGTTGAAAATTGTCTCAGAAAGAGGAAATCCACTGACAGTTCTGCTAGTAAATCCTATCGATTGGGTTCAGTTCACTTCTCCTTACATGTTCGTAACACGCTTCTGGCTTTGTACCTCATCTCCACACTTCAGAATAAATACAGGAATTATATACACACCAACACTCTGACCAGGCGAAGGACATTACTGCTGCTAAAATGCATGAATTGTCATTAGCGACCTCGTTCCGCTGTCAGCAGTCACTCTGCATCAATTCAGTCTCTGTTAGCGCCCGGACAATAGGACTCGCTTCCGGGTGTGTGTCACTGTCTCTCAACGTATTTCCCTTATTTCTCAGTGAAGGGGTTATGAGATTGCTTCAATAAATCGCCTCAGCCGGTCTCCTGTCACTCTCTGTTCGTGTTCTGCTTAGGTCACTCGGTGCTGCAACCCCATATGCATAAAATCTGGGCCATATTCTTTTATGCTGTTTTGTCTCATTAGCTGTCTGACACACAGACTGTGTCTGTGTCTCCTTTGGGTCACCTTGTTTCAAAAATGACCTGACCAATTCAAAAGGCTTGTAGAGAAAAGAAAATGAGGATAATTTGAAAACATGGAGATGTAGAAATTTGTGTCTGAATGCATTGTGCAAATGCTTCTGGAATATTGCCAGGCTTGGCGCTGTGACTGCTTCCCTGCGGAGCTTTTCCAGTGCTCCACCACCCTCTGGTGCAGAACCTTTTCCTAATATCCAACCTAAACCTCCCTGGCGCATCTTCCTGCCGTTCCCTCGGGTCCTGTCCTCCAGAGAGAAAAGATCAATGCCTGCTCCTACTCTGTCTCTTGTGAGGAAACGGTAAACTGCTATGAGGTCTCCCCTCAGTCTCCTCTTCTCTAGACTGAACAGATCAAGTGGCTTCAGCTGCTTCTCATATGACTTCCTCTCTAGAGCCTTCACCAACTTTGTGGCCTTCTCTGGCTGCTCACCAGTCGCTTTAGATCCTTTGTATCCTCTGGCACCCAAAACTGCACCCAGCGCTCGAGGTGGGGCCACACCAGCGCAGAGCAGAGTGGGACAGTCCCCTCACTCGATGGGCTGGATGCGCCTCAGGACACAGTTGTCCCTCTTGGCTGCCAGGGCTCACTGTTGGCTCATGTTCAGCTTGGTTTCGACCAGAACCCCCAGATCCCTTTCCTCAGGGCTGTGTGTTCCTCCTGGCTGTGTGGACAGCCCGGGTTGCTGTGTTCCAAGTGCAAAACCCGGCATTTGCCCTTGTTAAACTTCATGTGGTTGGTGATTGCCCAGATCCCTCTGCAGGGCCTCCTTTCCCTCAAGAGCGTCAACAGCTCCCCTCAGTTTCTTGTCATCAGCAGACTTGGTCAGTAAACTTTCAAGTCCTGCATCTGGTTAATTTTGAAGATATTAAAGAGTCCTGTTCTTAAGATGGGTCCCTGCGGAACCCTGTTAGGGACTGGTCTCCAGCCCCATGTAACCCCACTCATGATGACCTTTTGAGCCCAACCCATCAGCCAATTGTTTTCCCGCTGCATTATGTGTTTATCCAGCTGGATGCAGGGCATTTTGTTTAGGAGGATCCTGTGAGGAGCATCAAAGGCCTTGCTGAAATCCAGAAAGATGACGTCAACTGGTTTTCCTGTCATGTGGTTGAGAATGGAAAATGCAATGGAATGGTGCGTAGTTTGCCACGCCGAGGAACATGGATCGTGGAGGTTTTATGTCCATCAGTCTGTAACATGAGATTAGCAAGACCCTTGAATTTAAAACCAATAATTCTCTTTGGTATAATGTTACATAAAGCCATGTATTTAACGGCTTTAAATTGGAAGGAGGAATATTTAGATTAGTCGTTAGGAAGTTCTTCACAATGAAGGTGGTGAGACACTGCCACAGGTTGCCCAGAGAAGTCGTGGATGCCCCAACCCTGGAGATGTTCAAGGCCAGGCTGGATGAGGCCTTGAGCAGCCTGATCCAGTGGGAGGTGTCCCTGCCCATGGGCTTTAAGGTCCCTTCCAACCCAAATCAGTCTTTAATTCTAACTCCTCAACTGCCGGCTTAAATATCCAATGGAAATGGATGTTTGTGGATATTCAGCAGTCTGAAATGAAGTGTGTGAGCCATGAACGCACCCCTCATTAGTAGTTGCTAACTAACAGAGAAGACTGAAGCGTGGCAGTGAAGGAGTGGGTGCAACTCCAATTCTGCTGCAGATCTGTCCTGCTCCGGGGTAGCAGCTCCTGATGGGAAGACACAGCAAGCATGTGGTGACTCCTGAGCTGCTGCAGATCAGTGTGATGGAGCCTGTCTGTCAGAGCTAGGAAGTGCCTACCATATGGATTTGGGAAGTGTTATCGTCACATTTTGTTGGGGTTACGTGTGTACTTGATTTGCTCATTACACGGCAGTGAACTTGATTCTTCTTTTTTCAGATAAAAAAATGTGGTGAGTCATTACCTCACCACAAAGCATTGAGGGCTTTGCAAAGGGACATTAATTACAATAACTGGGCAGTAAGGAAGCCATAGGAGCAGGTGAGGTGTAGAATATTTAGATGAGGTTGTAGCTGTAGCGCCTCCGATACAGTAGTAAGGTGTTGATAACTGGCACAGTTGGTAAGGCTTGATGTTTTTGGTTTCTTATCTTTAATGTTGCTTAAAACCTGCCAAGCTACTAATTTCCTAATTCAAAATTAATATCTTGTATTCCGTTTTTAAGTGTAAGGCCATTCTTATTGGCTTGAGGCTCTTGCTTTCTTCTGAGGAAAAGCAGGCAGTCTCGTTCCTTGTACGCAGCTCCATCTGGAACTTCAAATGGTCTCTAATATCATAGTACTGAGGTGTAGTCTCTCTGTAGTCACTAATCATAGAATCATGGAAGGGTTTGGTTTGGAAGGGACGTCAAAGACCATCCAGTTCCAACCCCCCTGCCATGGGCTGGGACACCTCCCACTGGACCAGTCTGCTCGAGGCCCCGTCCAACCTGGCCTTGAACACTTCCAGGGGTGGAATATCCATGACTCCTCTGGGCAACCTGTGCCAGTGCCTCTCCACCCTCATCACGAAGAATTTCTTCCTAATGTCTGATCTAAATCTTCCCCCTTCAAATTTAATGCCATTCCCCGTTCTTCTATAACACCAGACTCTTGCAAAAAAGTCCCTCCCCAGCTTTCCTGTAGCCCCTTCAGGTCCTGGAAGGCCTCTATAAAGTCTGCCCCAAAGCTTCTCTTCTCCA
This sequence comes from Phaenicophaeus curvirostris, assembly GCF_032191515.1. Taxonomy (NCBI): domain Eukaryota; kingdom Metazoa; phylum Chordata; class Aves; order Cuculiformes; family Cuculidae; genus Phaenicophaeus; species Phaenicophaeus curvirostris. The sequence goes on along the minus strand of NC_091392.1, from coordinate 1,939,781 downwards.
GGATGATGCGTTTGTCTGCCCTGTTACCCCGCATAGAACTCAAAGAAAGTGAGCAACTCTCCAACTGCCCCATTCCTGGAGCATTCAAGGCCACATTGGATGAGGCTTTGAGCAGCCTGATCCAGTGGAAGGTGTTCCTGCTCATGGCAGAGGAGTTGGAGCTGGATGGTCTTTAAGGTCCCTTCCAACTTAAACCATCCTATGATGCTATGAACTTTGATGTAGAGGTAGGAGCGAGAAGGAGGATCCTCAGATGTATTTAGGCACCAAACCTGAGCTACTGACTACTGAAGTTAGTCACCTGAAGCCCACAGAGAGGGTTTGAAGCCAGATGACTTGCTGGCTTGTGTGCAGTGTCTGTCACAAACCAGGATGTATGAAGTCAAAGTCTTCTGGACTACTGTATGACCGTGTGCCTGTGGTGTCCTCTAGAATCTGACTGGCATCTTGTTGGTTTACAGGTTACTGCTGGAACTGCTAGAACTCCTCTTTGACAAGTTCAACGCTGTGGCTGCTGCTCACTCTGTTGTCCTTGGGCACCTTCAGCAAACAGTGGCCTCTCCTTGTAGCCAGTACGACGGTGACATCAAGCTCTATGACATGGTGGATGTATGGGTCAAGATCCAAGACGTCTTGCAGGTAAGAATCCTTCTGGTGGGCACATTTTTGGCTTGGAACAAGTTTTATAACCAGAGGATACATGTTGTACTAGTGATTGCTGTGCTGGAATTTATCTTGGGTTTTGGTAAGCAGCCACATTTATAACAGACTTAAACTCCAGAGAGCTTTGGAATCCTTCAAAAAACTCCTCTAGATTCATCCTTACGGTGTGTGGAGAGGTTGGTTCCTTTTGCCTACTAGGTGATTTATCAGAAGCTTTCAAACAGTGACATTTTTGTTCTGTGTTACCGTGTCATGCTTGCCTTAGAAAGTGTCACAGCTCTAATCGCTTGTCTTCTCTTGTCATCACAGCTTGGTTATAGTCAGCTGAGACACTTGCTGCCAGCATGTTTTCAGGGCATTCTGATTTGATTCTAATTCTTAACTGTAGCGCATTAAAGCTGTACCTTGCTTAGGCTTTATTCTGGTACCGTGCCTGTCACCTTAGTGTCTGAGACTCTTGCAAGCAGCAGAGCTGTCATCTGTCACACGTCTGTTCTCTCCTTCTTGCTGTGAGGCCAACATGTGCACATTAGAGTTTTCTACTTATTTATGTTGGAGTTGCCTTTATATAAAGCACACAGGTGTCCACCTCACCTGTATTTGGTAGAGGAAGTCAAAGAGCCTCACGTTATTTATAAGAGTTGGCAAGATTTATGATCATAGAATCATAGAATGGTTTGGGTTGGGTGCCGTGTCCCAAGTGCAAAATCCAGCACTTGCCCTTGTTAAACTTCATGCGATTGGTGATGGCCCAGCTCTCCCATGTGCCCAGATCCCTCTGCAGAGCCTCTTTTACCCCACGACATCCTCATGGAAGGGATGTTGAGGGTTCAACTCCGTGTGAGTCCATGCAGCTCTAAGGCAGCTGAGCTCTGATACTACTTCTTCCCCTTCCACAGCCCAAGATGCTTTCCTTGCTCTGGAAGTGTTGCTCATTTTCCCAACAGTGATGCAATTTCATGGACTTTACTTGGCGGAGTGTTCTCTGCTGGCTGTGTTTTCTGCTCACTCACGTCCTTGAGCTGTCTCAGTGTTGGCACAGGAATGAGCGAGAGGGAATGAGCAAGAGGCTCTGCAAAGAAGGAAAGGGAAAGGTTTATCCTGGTAACTGCAGCTTTCCTCAGCGTGAGAGATACTGTGTGGAGCAGCACTCCAAGGTACATGCTCTTGTGAAAACAAGGTGGTTTTTGCTTAGCACAGGTCCAACAGCTGCGGACTCCTGTGTCCAGTTCTGGAATCTCCAGCAGAAGGAGGACATGGAACTGTTGGAATGGTTCCAGAGGGGGCCACAAAGATGACCTGAGGGCAGGAGCAGCTCTGCTATGTGGACAGTCTGAAAGTGTTGGAGTTGTTCAGCCTGGAGAAGAGAACACTCTGAGGAGACCTTAGAGCAGCCTTGTAGTACTTGAAGGGGCTCCAGGAAAGCTGAGGAGGGTCTTTTTACAAGACCATGTAGTGATAAGATGAGGAGGAATGGCTTTAAATTGGAAAGCAGAAGATTTAGATTAGACATTAGGGAGAAATTCCTCATGATGAGGATGGTGAGGTGCTGGCAGAAGTTTCCCAGGGAAACTGTGGCTGCCCCATCCCTGGAGGTGTTGAAGGCCAGGTTGGATGGGACCTTGAGCAGCCTGGTGTGGTGTGAGGTGTCCCTGCCCATCACAGGAGGGTTGGAGCTGGATGATCTTTAAGGTCCCTTCCAACCCAAACTATTCTATGATTCTGTGATCCAGTCGTGAACTCTGAATCTCTTCGCGGTCATGATACTGTTTGACTCTTCAGTTAAATAAATATGTTCTGGAAAAGGTAAACCAATCTCTCTTTGCTGAACCTTTGCATTCAAAGGATGAATGAACTATTTGTGACACAGTTTTAATGCCTGTGAAGTAAAATAAGATTTTTGGATGTGAGGTCTTAATATGCTGTAAGTACTGGTGGAAATGTCAGAGCAATATATGAAATTGCTGTTGCGTTTGGCAAGTTCTCCAGGTAATATTTTGAACATAAAGTAGTGTTATTTTTCAGAAGTTCTCTTTAAAGAGATTGAATGGTTTAGTGGTTGTCCTTAAAATAATGTGCCTGACAGCACTTCTGCTTCCTTCTAAATGGACTTAAATGTGTGGAACTGGTGCCCTTGGACAGTGGGCTTGTTCATCTCATTAATGCTCGTCCCTCATTTAGCTGAGAGGATGATGGTCATGAAAGTGATTTGAGTGCAGCTCTTGAAATGTATGGTTTTAGTCAATCTTGAAGTGCGTAAAGGTGGGAGTGGGAGTGTTCTGCTCTCCACTTGGATGATATTTAAAAATGGAATTTAGATAATTGGTGAAGGTCATGTGGCACTTGTTTTTTTCCCTTTTATTTGAAGTGAACTGGGAGCATCAAGAAATCCAGTGCAGTGAGTGTTACACAACTTTTTTTTTTTTTTCTGCGTATATGTGCTACTGAGAAGATGAGAATCTCTGCAAGAGCCTGTGGTTCAGGAGGAGTGTCACCCCTCGGTCTGGGAGGGGATGAGTTTATTTTAGATTAGATTATATTAGATATTAGCAAATATTTCTTCACTGAAAGAGTGCTGAAGCACTGGCAGAGGCTGCACAGGGAAGTGGTGGAATCTTTATCCCTCGGGGGGTTCAAGAAATGTATAGACATGGCACTTCGGGCAATGGCTTAGTGGTGTTGGGCTGATGTTTGAACTGGTTGGTCTTGGATGCCTTCTCCAGCCTTGATGATTCTGTGATGCTGTGATTTTGCAGGAAAATATTTGCTTGAATTTTGGTCTTGCCAAGAAGGTGTGTAATGACCCAACTCCTCTCTCTGTTAAAATCTTTTATAGTCTTCTCCAATTTACCTAATGATTCAAATCTTCTTACCTTTTGAAATGGAAAGTTTTTTTTGTACCTTTTCGAAGCTCTTAAGAAGATGCACTGGGAATTCAAGGTGGTGGAACCAGAGGAAATGACAGGAAAATGTGCCACGGGAAGTTTAGATTGGGTATAAAGAAAAGGTTCTTCATTCAGAGGGTGGTGGAGCATGGGAACAGCTCCCCAGGGGAGTAGTCATGGTGCCAAGAAGGGTTTGCCCTCAGACATGGTATAAGTTTTGGAGTTGTTCTATGCAGGGACAGTTGTTGTACTCAATGATCCTTCTGGATTCCTTCCAACTGAGGTCATTCTGTGATTCTCTGTTATTCTGTAATGTTGTGGCTGCCTGGAGGTGTTCAAGGCCAGGTTGGATGAGGCTTTGAGCAACCTGATCCAGTGGAGGTGTCCCTGCCCCTGGCAGGGGATTAGAACTGAGTGGGCGTTGAGGTCTCTTCTGACCCAAATCATTCCATGAGTCTATGATTCTATGAGATCACCTTGATAAGGTCAAAAACTGTGCCAGCAGGTACAAAGATGTTTCACAGAGTTGGGATTTTGCAGCTAGAAGGGCAAAGAACAAGATAGCGATGACACCTTGTCCTTTTAAAAACAAAGAATATGAAGTAGGAATGCACAAAATCAATCTCTTTTTAACTGGATGGAACTGAATTGTGTTGGTAACGGGTATCTGGAAGAAGTCCAGAGCTGAGCTGACTACAAACGTTGGATATTGTCTTTCCCAGGAATGCTCCTTGTTAACTGACCTGTGCCCCTTTAGCATGGTGACAGAGGAGAAGTTTGCTAGGATCCTATTACGGGATCAGCTTCTGGTTTGGGAGTCGTTTTTATATCCTATCACTCCAGGCCCTTGTGAAAAGTCCCTCCCCAGTTTTCCTGTAGCCCCTTCAGGTACTAGAGGGCTGCTCTAAGGTCTCCCCAGTGCCTTCTCTTCTCCAGCCTGAGGAATCCCAACTCTCTCGGCCTGTCCTCATACCAGAGGTGCTCCTGCCCTGTGATCATATTTGTAGCCCTCTTCTGGACTCATTCCAACAGTTCCATATTCTTCTTCTGTTCCAGAACAGATAGAAGACTCCAGGTAGGGTCTCACGAGAGTGGAGTAGAGGGGGAGAAGTTGAAAGTTTGCTGAGGACTAAAAAGTTTGTGAAATGGCTGTTGCACCAAGTTGAAGTCATTGTTTCAAATTGTGAATAGGACCATGAATATCCAAAATAAAAAGTGCAGCATTTCCTAGAATCATAGAATCACCAGGTTGGAAAAGACCCATCGGATCATCGAGTCCAACCATTCCTATCAAATACTAAACCATGCCCCTCAGCACCTCATCTACCCGTCCCTTAAACACCTTCAGGGAAGGTGATTCAACCACCTCTCCTGTGTGTAAGTTGGTTGTTACCCTTCATCTTCTTGGAGGTATTAATCATAGAATCACAGAATTATAGAATAGTTTGGGTTGGAAGGGACCTTAAAGATCATCTGGTTCCAACCCCCATGCCATGGGCAGGGACACCTCCCACTAGACCAGGCTGCTACGCGAATGGGATGATGTGGAAGCAATGGAAACTTGACTAGATAAATGCAGTATCTTCAATTTTATGCATTTCCCTAGATTCTTGAACAGTTTTGTTAGGTCTGATGTGCTTTTTTTTCCCCGGTTGCTATCAATGCCTGCTGCACTTTATTCCTCTTGTCAGCTGGAATTAGGATAGTCTACAAGTAGTTCATCAGCATTTGTAGACATGTTTTATAGGACTATAAAACCACGTCTCTTTTGATGTGCTGAGCTTATTCACACTTAGTCCCTGTGCGACTGGCTTTAAAGGCAGTGAGTCATACTCTTACTAGCATCATAAAAATGCTATGAATGGGAAAAGGCCAAACGCTCATCATGTCCTCACTGCGAGATGTCTCATCTGACAGCAGTGCATGAGGGATTCGTGCAGGCAAATTCCTGCTAATGTTAAGAGAGGAGCTGATAGCTGAGCGAAATGTTCAGAAATGGTTTTCCTTAAAAGCCTTTTCACTCCCATGCTGTGTACTTGTTGTGCTTAGAATCGTAGAATCTCTGAGTTGGAAAAGGCCTTTGAGATCGTAGAGTCCAACCATACCTGTCCACTACTAAACCAGATCCATGAGCGCCTCATCTCCCTGTCATTTAAACACCTCCAGGAATGGGGACTCCACCACCTCCCTGGGCAGCCTCTGCCAATGCCTGAGAACCCTTTCAATGGAGAAATGTTTCCTGATGTCTAATCTGAACCTGCCCTGGTACAACTTGAAGCCATTCCCTCTTGTCCTATTTCCTGTCACTTCGGAGAAGAGACCAACACCCTCCTCACTACAACCTACTCTCAGGGACTTGTAAACAGATAAGGTCTCCCCTCAGCCTCCTTTTCTCTAGGCTAAACAACCCTGGTTCCCTCAACTGCTCCTCAGAAGACGTGGTCTGCACCCTTAGCTTGCATGACATTTATAAAACCATAAGGTAGAATCTTTCTTTCCTAAGTTTACCAGCTCTCGCTGTTTCTTTCCTCATATGAAATCTCAGTTCTGTAATTATTTGTGAGTTAGGAAGCCACAGAACTGCATTAGCAAAAGCCCTTTCTAAAATTTCTCTTTCCATCATCTTATTTTCCTTGTGTTTTGCTTAGGCACATTCACAGGTGAGCCCATAGATATGAACTCCTAGGCTGAGGCCACGTGCAACAAGAAGCTCAGCCCTGGTCAGACAGAAAGTGTTAAGTTTGTATCTGTTACATTCAGAAGGAGCTCCAAGAATTTTAATTTAATCATAGAATGGTTTGGGTTGGAAGGGACCTTAAAGTCCATCCATTTCCAAGCCCTCTGCCATGGGCAGGGACACCTCCCACTAGATCAGGTTGCTCAAAGCTCCATCCAACCTGGCCTTGAACACCTCCAGGGATGGGGCAGCCACAACTTCCCTGGGCAGCCTTTTCCAGAGCCTCAGCACCCTCATCCAGAAGAATTTATTCCTAATGTCCAATCTAAGTATTTCCCCTTCCAATTTAAAGCCATATCTGCTTTTCTTTCTCATTAATTCTGCAGGCCATGCTACTGGCCTGTCTGTGCGCACACCTGCATCCCTGTACACATCTCATCTATCTTTGCTCCTTATTTCTCATTCTTCAGCAGCAATCTCTCGGCTTTGATCCAAGGCCCCAAGCAAGAAGAGAATCGTAGAATCATAGAATCATGGAGTGGTTTGTGTTGGAAGGGATCTTAAAACCCATCCTGTTCCAACCCCCCTGCCTTGGGCAGAAGGTGCATTATATATGGACATGTGTTTTGTGAGACCCAACTCTCCAGGTGGGACAATGGCAGCTCCTTATCTCTTGTGAAGGCAACAGAAAGTCTGCGCACATACAGTGTGAAGCTGTTGCAGCTGAAGCTCTGGCAGGGGCTGGAGCACCTCTGCTGTGAGGACAGGCTGAGAGAGTTGGGGTTGTTCAGCCTGGAGAAGAGAAGGCTTTGGGGAGACCTTAGAGTGGCCTCCCAGTACCTGAGGGGGCTATGGGAAAGCTTGAGAGGGACTTATTACAAGGGCCTTTAGTGATGGGCTGAGGGGAAATGGCTTTGAATTGAAGGGGGAAGATTTAGATTAGGCATTAGGAAGAAATTCTTCCTGATGAGAGTGAGGAGGCACTGGAACAGGTTGCCCAGGGGAGCTGTGGCTGCCCCATCCCTGGTGGTGTTCAAGGCCAGGTTGGATGGGTTGAACGTGTCCCTGCCCATGGTTTGGAAGTTGGAACTGGATGATCTTTAAGGTCCCTTCCAACCCAAACCATTCTAATTCCATGCTTCTGTAGGCACCAGTTTGAAATGTTTCAAGTCTCGCTAGTATTACCCATAAAAGATTTGGGAACATTTACTTCACAGCATGCTTCTCCTCATCAAAGTGGCTGAGTCATCTCATCTCACTGGGTGATGCCATTCTGAATTTTACACATGGGGGAACTCATGTTTGAGTGAAGTACATGGAAAGGTTTGGAAGTATTTCTATTACCTATGGGCCTGATTTGATCCTGTAGAAGGAGGGAATGGCTTTAAATTGGAAGGGGAAGATTTAGATTAAACATTAGGGAGAAATTCTTCATGATAGGGGTGGGGAGGCCCTGGCCCAGGTTGCCCAGGGAAGGAAGCGGTCGGTGCCCCATCCCTGGTGGTGTTCAAGTCCAGGTTAGATGGGGCCTTGGACAGCCTGATCTAGTCTGAAGTGTTCCTGCTCTTGGCAAGGGGATTGGAACTGGATGATCTTTAAGGTCTGTTCCAACCCAAACCATTCAATGATTCTATAAAATGTGGATATTGATAATGAAGACTTAAGTCTGAAATAGTTGGACTGTGGTGTTTGAGAGTATGTATGTGGCTGGTAGGGCGTGGTTAGAAAGTACTTAAGCATAGAATCAGTCTAACTGCTCAATTTGCACTTTCTTGTTTTGGCTTGAGGAATTTCTGCTGTATCAGGCTTTTACCAAGTTTTAGCCACGTTACTCAGCAGGAAGAGAACACGCTCAGCTTCTGTGTATAGATGTGATTGATGGACTGTTCAGAGGATAAGTAATTGGTTGGATGGTCACACCCAGAAGACAGTGGTCAACAACTCAATGTCCAGATGGAGAGAAATGATGTGCAGTGTCCCTCAGGGGTCTTTTCTGGGACTGGTGTTGTTTCCTATCTTCAGCAATGACCTAGATGATGGTATCGAGTGCACCTTCAGTAGATTTGTGGTTGACACCTAGCTGAGTCGTAATGTTGACATCGCTTAGGGATGGGATGCCATCCAGAGGGACCTTGGCAAGCTGGAGAAGGAGGACCTCTGAAAGTCTCATTATGTTCAACAAGGCAAAGTTCAAGGTCCTGCACCTGGTTTGGGCCAGCCCTCATTATCGATACAGGCTGGGGGTTGAATAGATTGTGAGCAGCTCTGTGGAGAAGAACGTGGAGTCCTGGTGGATGAGAAGCTGGACGTGAGCTGGCAGTGTGTGCTTGCAGCCTAGTAGACTAACTGTCTGGTCTGCATCAAAAGAAGAGTGGCCAGGAACACGAGGGAGGGGATCCTGCCCCTCTATTCATCTCTCATGAGACCTCGCCTGGAGTTCTGTGTTCAGTTCTGGAGCCCTCAGTGCAGGAAGGACTTGGATCTGTTGGAGAGAGTCCAGAGGAGGCCAAGGAGGTGGTTTGAGGGCTGGAGCAATTCCCACACAAGGACAGGCTGAGAGAGTTGGGCTTCTTCAGCCTCAAGCGCTGCACTTCTCCGCCTTATCAACTGGGATGCTGATTTGCATGATCATTTAGTGCATATTTCTCTAGCCATATAGCTTGTACATCTGCGTGTTTTGACTGGCCGAGAGCCAGCAGTAGGTAATGGAACTTCATGCAGGGATTTACATAAATTCTAAATAAATGTACAATGTTTCTGCAAACCCTGTTTCCCTGGCAGGCTGTGCTCTGCGGAACTCCCAGCCCATATGCCTTCCCCAAACACCATCACCAAAATAGGATTTAGAGAGATCAGAAGAAAATGAGCTTGATGATAACAGAGGAGCCCCAGTCGTGACCATGTGGAAGCAGAAAAAGGGGAATTGATGTAGTCAATACTGCTGGGTTTCAAGGCACATGATTATTTTAATTCTGCATTTTCCCCATGCTTGCCACTCTGGGACATAGGAGCAAATCATAGAATGTCTAGGTTGGAGAAGACCTTTGAGATCGTCAAGCCCAACCATACCTGCCCACTACTGAACTAGATCCCTGAGCACCTCATCTCCCTGTCTTTTAAACAGCTCCAGGGATGGGGTCTCCACCACCTCCCTGGGCAGCCTCTGCCAGTGCCCGAGAACCTTTTCTGTGCAGGGATTTTTCCTGATGTCAGATCTGAACCTCCCCTGGTGCAACTTGAGACCATTTCTTCTCGTCACATCACCTGTTACTTGGGTGAAGACACCACCACTCACCCACCTTGCTGCAACCTCCTTTCAGGGAGTTGTAGACAGTGATAAGGTCTCCCCTCAGCCTCCTTTTCTCCAAGCTAAACAACCCCAGGACCCTTGGCAGCATCTCGTAAGTCTTGTTCTCCAGACCCTTTACCAGCTCCATTTCCCTTCTCTGGATGTGCTTCAGTTCCTCAATGTCCTTCTAATGATGATGTCCTGCATCCGAGTCGGGGTAATCCCCGTTTTCAGTACATGTTGCGGGGTGATGTGGTTGAGAGCTGCCCTGCAGAGAAGGACTTGGGGTGCTGGTCAATGAGAAGCTTGACATGAGCTGGAAGCGTGCGCTTGCAGCCCAGAAGGCCAACCATATACTGGGCTGCATCAACAGAAGGGTGGCCAGCAGGGTGACGGAGGGGATTCTCCCCCTCTATTCCTTTCTCAGCTCTATAGGACCCACGTGAAGAAGAGGAGAGACCCGTATCTATCAAAACACAGATTATAAATGCAAAGTGGACAGCAGTATTTGTTCTAGAGTCCACGCGTTAATCATTGCAAGCAAACGACTGGAAAAGACAGTAACTGTGTCCATGCTAGGAACCATGGAAACCCATTTCACCTGAGAAGAGTGGGAGATGGGAAAATTAGTTAATTAAATATGGCCTGTGTAAAGTCGTTCTGCTCGGAGTATGTAGTTAAATGCCTTGTAAAGCTCTTCGGCTTCTTCATTTACTGGAAAAGGCCTAAGAAATGTGTGATTGCTGGTGCACTCTGAGTGAAGCTGTGAGCTGGAAACTGATTAAAATAATAATAAAATGTGTTGCGTTGTTAATTAATTTTTTCCAGTAATGAAAACTGGACTCCCTCTGCTTTGCATTTATAAGATAAAACATCGAAGAGCAGCACAAGGAAAAGAGAATGAAAAACCCATGTGTGCTCACCTTGGATGCTACGGGTTTGAGTGATGAGGATCTCGTACTTTTATTCACTGGAGAATTGCCTTTTATTTTTAGAATTATCATTGAATCATAGAATAGTTTGGGTTGGAAGGGACCTCAAAGATCATCCAGTTCCAATCCCCCTGCCATAAGCAGGGACACCTCCCACTAGATCAGGCGGTCCAAGGCCCCATCCAACCTGGCCTTGAACACCTCCAGGGATGGGGCAGCCACAACTTCCCTGGGCAACCTGTTCCAATGTCTCACCACCCTCAGGGTGAAGAAATTCTTCCTTATATCTAGTCTAAATCTGCCCTTCTCCAGTTTATACTCATTGCCCCTTGTTCTATCACCACAAGCCTTTATGAATAGCTTTCCTGTAGGCCCCTTTGAGGTACTCGAAGGTCTCTATAAGGTCTCCTCCGAGTCTTCTCTTCTCCAGGCTGAACAAACCCAACTGTCTCAGCCTGTCCTCACATGGGAGGTGCTCCAACCCTCTAATCATGTTTGTAGCCTCCTCTGGACCCATTCCAACAGCTCCATCTCCTTCTTACGTTGAGGCTTCCAGAATCTGACACAGCGTTCCAGATGAGGTCTCACAAGAGATGAATAGAGGGGCAGAATCCCCTCCCTTGCCCTGCTGGCCACGCTTCTTTTGGTGCAGCCCAGGATACAGGTGGCCTTGAGAGCTGTCAGCGCGCATTTCTGGCTCACATCGAGCATCTCATCAACCATCACTGATCACTTCTTGCCATGGTTTCTGTGGATGAAATGTTGTTTCCCAAAGTTTTTTTGTCGAAAACCTGGTGGGGTGGTGCATGTGGTTCCCACTGCAGAAGTGGTTGAGGGGCCCTGTAAAGCTCTGTAAAAATAACTCTGAATCATAGAACCATTAACATTGGAAAAAAACTCTTAAGATCATTGAGTCCAACCGTCAACACAACACCACCGTGCCTACTAAACCATGTCCCAAAGTGCCACATCTATACATTTTTGGAACACCTCCAGGGATGGAGACTCTGGAAACTGTGTTCAACTCAGACTTGTTTTTTCCGAAGTTTCTCTTGAGCCATCCTGTAGATTTGTGTGGATGATGTGGTTTTCCAAAAGAGCCAAAGGCATTTAGGATCTAACTCCCTTAGCAATCCAATGGGACCTGGGCAACTAATTACTTTAGATTCATTTGAAAATCCCAGATCTAATTTTGCATTATAATAACACGATTATTATTATAGAGGGGGGTGAACCTCTAAGAAAAATAACGATTTGTGTAACTTCGTACTTTCTTAAAAAAAATCACAGAATCATAGGATGGTTTGGGTTGGAGAAGCCTTAAAGGCCATCCTGCTTCAAGCCCCCTGCCCTGTCCAGGGACACCTCCCACTAGATCGGGTTGCTCAAAGCCCCATCCAACCTGGCCTTGAACACCTCCAGGGATGGGGCAGCCACAGCTTCCCTGGGCAACCTGGGCCAGGGCCTCACCACCCTTACCGTGAAGAATTTCTTCCCAGTGTCTAAGCTCAATCTTCCCCTTTCCAATTTAAAGCCACCCTCCACTCATCCTATCATTCCAGGCCCTTGTAAAAAGTCCCTCCCCAGCTTTCCTGTAGCCCCTTCAGGTACTGGAAGGCTACTCTAAGGTCTCCCTGGAGTCTTCTCCAGGCTGAACAATCCCAAATCTCTCAGCCTGTCCTCATAGCAGACGTGCTCCAGGCTTCCGTCCATCTTTGTAGCCCCTTTCTGGACCAATTCCAACAATTCTATATCCTTCTTATGTTGAGGACTGAGCTGTTTGTCTGTCCTTTCTGGTGGTTAAGTGTTTTGTGTTCCACCTCCTTCAGAAAAGGCTCAGAGAAGGAGATCATGTGGAAGGGTTGAGGATGGAGAGGGTGGTTGCTCTTTTTTCTGAGGGTTGACTTCTGGCATTGTGCAACGCTCAAGGTGAAAGTGTGAACAGGACTCTTGTCTGCCACTTAGTAGATTCATTCCAATTGCAGAAAGGTTAATCGTGTCATTAATTTTCTCTCCTAGGCTTAAGTACTTGGATGTTGCTACCTATGACAGGGAGAATAATCCAAATCAGTTACACCTCCCTGCGGGTCAGTAAATAGATGAATCAGAGTGGTCCCTTAAGTACAATCTTATCGAAAACCTTTCCCTTTTTACTCACAAAGGACGATGAAGTAAACTGGTAAATTTACATGTGATTAGCTAGGACAGAAGAAAAGGATGATCTCACTTTATTACAGTGATTTGGTGCTATATTCCCTTGCTGTTTAATCAGCGTGTTACACGCCTAGTGCCCCCTTGGAAAAACTGCATTTCCCAGCCGCGTTACCTGCCAGAGTGATAAACGATGGTGCTTTTGAATTGTTCTCTTACACTAACCTCTCCTGATAATTTCCCTTAATTCATGGTGGTGTCTTTCCTTTAGGGCCCATCTTGGGAGTCATGTGCAAAAATGAAGGTGTTATCAAAGATCTGAAAGAGGGGAGATTAGATGAGATGTTAGGGAGAAATTGTTTGCTGTGAGGGTGGGGAGGCTCTGGCATTGGTTGCCCAGAGAAGTTGTGACTGCCCCATCCCTAGAGGTGTTCAAAGCCAGGCTGGATGAGACTTTGAGCAACCTGATCCAGTGGAAGGTGCCCCTGTTCATGGCAGGGGATTGGAACTGCATGGGCCTTGAGTTCCTTTCCAATACAAACCATTCTATGGTTCAGTGATCCGTGGACTTGACAACTTTGGTGGAGTGTTCTGAAAACTTTTGGAATATCCCTGTAATGGTGTTGCCTTTTCCTCCCTTTGAATTCATGCAGATCCTTGCATTTGACTAGAGATTAAGCTGGTGTAGTCCTTCACTTTGTCGGACACACAGTTCAACTCATGCAGTTCCATCTGGCAGCGTATATGTCAGCATTACTACATTGTTCTTAAACCTGTGTTGTTTGTAGCTCTTCCATATCATGCAACAAAAGCAGTTAAAGTTCTTTTTGCTTTTCAAATTAGACATATTTTCACTCTAGAAGCTTCAACTTTATTCTTCATTGCAAGGTGAGAGCAGTTGGGTAAGGACCTTAAAGATCATCCAGCCCTCAACCACGAGCCCGGGACACCTCCCACTGGATTCTGTTGCTCAAAGCTTCATCCACCCTGGCCTTGAACACCTCCAAGGATGAGGCAACCATGACTTCTCATGGTTCTCATGACTTCTCGTGCCTCACAGGAAAACATTTCTTCCCAAGATCTCATCTAAATCTCATCCAAATCTCCCCTCTTTCAGCTTAAAGCCATCACCCCTTGTCCCATCTCTGCACTCCCCAATATAGAGCCCCTCCCTGGCTTTCCTGTAGTGTCCCTGAGACATTCAGCTTAACATGATGATTTTCCTGTGTTGTGCCTGCCTTGCAGTTCTTCAACACTTAACATCCGCTGCTTCGGCAACTAGAAAATAGGGTTGTAAGTGGGATTCAGATCATCTGCACTTTTTCCTTCACAGTCAGAGAAATGCTGAACAAAGTAAGGAGGAGCCTTCCAGTACCTGAAGGGGCTACAGGAAATTTGCGGAGGGGCTTTTTTCAAGGGCCTGTAGGGATGGGATAGGAGGGAATGGCTTGAAATCGGAAGGGGGAAGATTTAGGTTAGACATTAGGAAGAAATTCTTCATGATGAACGTGGTGAGATACTGGCCCAGGTTGCCCGGGGAAGTCATGGTTGCCCCATCCCTGGAGGTGTTCAAGGCCAGGTTGGATTGTGCCTTGAGCAGCCTGGTCCAGTGGGAGGTGTCTCTGCCCATGGCAGGAGGATTGGAGGTGGGTGAGATTTATGGTCCCTTCCAGCCCAAACCATTCTATGTTTTCAGGGGATTGGATGCTTGTAGGAATGGTTAAACTGTGAAAATAGTTTTCAGTGTGTGATTCGATTTTGGTTTTGCAGTTGATGAGGGGATAGAAAGCATCACGCTGCAGTCTAAATTTGAGCATCCTTCTGATTCAGCTTTGTAGTGGGAAGGAGTATCGAAAGAGGGCGAATTCTATCACTGACTTCTTGCGTGGTGTGGTTCACGGCAGGAGTGTCACACCAGCAACTAGTTAGCGCTTTGCTTGGAGTAGAACTGTTATTTTCTTTATGCTTATAGGAATTACTAAATTGTGTTTTTCAAATCTTGGTATCTCACAGTTATTGGGAGGATAAATAAAACGTCTTTATCTCAGGCCGACAGGTTCTTCAATGTGTCTGAGTACATGTATCTCAGCAAATGTGATTTATAGACATGTATGGCAACTTTGAAGTCTGTCTTCCCTTATTTGCAACTTGTGTGACTCCTTTAAATTCTCCCAGGTTGCAGGTCATATAAATCAGGTTAGAATTTGATCCTCGTATTCCCAAATCCCACTTCCCTTTGTTAACAATGCTTCTTTCACCATAATGTTCTTTGTTTTAATATTCTTCAGAGGCTGAGTTTGAGAAATGTTCTTTGTTACTTCACATCTACCGCTAGACATGTATTCCCTCTACTTTATATGTTTTCTGAAAACGAGCTAGATGTTAATCTGTTTTTTTTGCATTGCCAGGCTTAAATTCATTCTGTAGTCAAACACCAGCAGAAGCAAAAGGATTTCCTAGTTCTTAGGGTCCACCTAACCATGTATTGACATTCTCTGCAAAGTCATTTGAACGAAAATCCAAACATCAAATACCCGAGCGAAGGGATTCTGCAGGTGCAGATGAGAATGAGATTAGGAGTCTTATCTCCAAGGTCACAAAAAAATGTGTTCTGCCTTTTGAGAAGTCTTTGTTGGAGCATTGAGTGGATGGTTCGATGTGTGCTGTGAGTGGTGCTACACGTTCCTCCCAGCTCCGCCTCCTGGGAACAGTGCGAAGTGCTAGCTTTGAGTTTTCCGTTAGTGCATTTTTAAGGGCAAGGATTCAGGTTGAAGGTTTTGTTAAATGTTCTCCTCTTTTGCATTTAGTTTTGCTGCGAGCTGTATAATTAGCAATTCTGTTAAAGATCAAGTTGAAGGTTCACATATTAATTGATGGTATAGAAAGACAATCTTCTGCATAAGCTGTAATAGTTCTTCATGGTCTGTGTGAGATTATTGCTTGATCTATTAGGGATGTGTTCTTTTTCGATGCATGATATTGTGCTATATTAATGATCCTGAGAATTTGTGGCTTCCTTTGGAAAGCTTGTGTAGGAGGAATGGTAGGACGAGGGAGAATGTTTTTATGCTGAAAGAGGGTAGATTTAGGTTAGGTATCAGGAAGAAATGTTTTCCTCTGAGAGTGGTGAGTCACTGGCCCAAGTTGCTCAGGGAAGTTGTGGATGCTTCATCCCTGGAGCATCCCTGGAGTCCAGAGGAGGCCACAGAGATGCAGTTCCATCCAGCAGGGTATATGTCAGAATTACTACATTCTTCTTAAACCTGTGTTGTTTGTAGCTCTTCAATATCATGCAACAAAAGCAGTTAAAATTTTTTTTGCTTTTCAAATTAGACATATTTTCACTCTAGAAGCTTTAACTTTGTTCTGCATTGCAAGGTGAGAGCAGTTGGGTAAGGACCTTAAAGACCATCCAGCCCCCAACCATGGGCCCGGGACACCTCCCACTGGATCACATTGCTCAAAGCCTCATCCAGCCTGACCTTGAACACCTCAAGAACACCTCTTGAACCATCTTGCATCCATGGATTCCACCTGCTGAAAATGGCATTATCTTTTTTATGATGTCGTAAAGCTAAAACTTTTTGAAGATGTGGAGTGTTTAGAATTTCTTTATGAGCACAGAATCAAAACATTTGGAGCTCAGCTTTCTGTGTGCTCGGAAAGGCTCTGCGTGGGGTTGGAGGAGCTGCCCTAGCCCAGTGCAAATGCTTACATTGCACTGTCTATACTTGTAGTTATTGCTTCTCTTTTTGAGCTTCAAAGTGCCAGATCTGGTGGGTTTGGAGTCTTGTGTTTGTGGGGCACAAGGGACTGGAGAACAATAAAGCAATGGCCATTCCATTCAAGGTGAAAGATCGATCTTTTTGGGGTGATTGTGATTTTTTTTAGACTGTGCTTGAGTTGATAGTTGTCCTTTTTTTTGCCTTAATACATTCTGATGGTTGTGTTTTAATAATATCAGTCCCAGCGCCTCAGTGAGTTCCTCATGATGCTGGCAGTTGTGCACCTGCTTAATTTGGTTTTGCAAGTAAGGCCAGCGAGAGACCTCACTTAAATTATGTGCTGGCATAGCAGAATAACGCTAACTTGGTCTTCTTAATGAATGTGAAAATGGTTTCCACGAAGTATTTGCCGAATCTCAGCTTATTTGTGCAATCTTCAAAGTGGCTCATTAATTGCTGGGAGACTGACTATCCCTTCACACAAAAGATCTTGAGTCCAAATTATGGTTTCTCTCAAACAGAGATGACTTTCTCTTTTTGACCACCTGTAGCAGGCCCCAGGTTACTGCATTTGTTTTAAAGGAGCCTTTGGATTTAAGACACTTCTTTTCCCCTCATCTGCCTCATTCTATGTCTCAGTTTTGACAGAACCACAGAATGGTTGAGGGTGGCAGGGACCTCAGGAGGTCATCTGGGCCAACCCCTGTGTCCAAGCAGGGCCCCAGAGCTATGTCGTGTCCAGATGGATTTTGAATGTCTCCAGGTTTGGAGACTCCACGACATCCTGGGCAACCTGTGCCAGTGCTTGGTCACCCTCAAAATGAAAGAGCATTTCCTGATGCTCGGAGGGAACCTCCTGTGTGTCGGTTTGTGTTGTTGCTTCTGATCTTGGAACTGGGCACCAGGGAACAGTGAGTGGCTCTGTCCTCTTTACACCCTCTTTTCAGGTATTTATACATGTTGTTAAGACCTGCCTTAATCCTTCTCTTCTCCAGGCCCAGTCCCAGCTCTCTGAGCTTTAGTTCGTGTGAGATGCTCCAGTCCCTTAATGATCTTCCTGTCCCGTCGTTCCTCTAGAGCCCATCTTGGGCCTAATGTGGGAAAATGAAGACCTCAGCAAAGCTCAGAAAGAGAGGAGATTTAGATTAGATCTTAGGAAGAAATTTGTTGCTGGTGAGGCACTGGCACAGGTTGCCCAGACAAGTCATGGTGTTCAGGGCCAGGCTGGATGATTCCTTGATCAACCTGATGCATCGGGAGGTGTTCCCACTCATGACAGGGGGTTGGAACTGAATGGGCTTTGAGATCCCTTCCAACCCAATCAGATGGATGCAGTAGATGTTTTGTTTAGTTCACTTATTTTCTCCATGTCCCAAAATCTTCTCTTCCCTCAATTTGTTCCTCTGGCCCTTCCTGGCTGTGTCATTATCTGGAACGCTTCAGAGGGCTGGAGCTACTCTGCTCTGAGGAAAGGCTGAAAGAGCTGGGGTTGTTCAGTCTGGGAGGCTCCAGGAAGACCTTATAGTGACCTTCCAGTACCTGAAGGGGCTCCAGGAAAGCTTGCGAGGGCCTTTTTCCAAGAGCCTCGAGTGATATGATGAGATGGAATGGCTTTAAATTGGAAGGGGGAAGATTTAGATTAGACATTAGGGAAAAATTCTTCCCAATGAGGGTGGTGAGGCCCTGGCCCAGGTTGCCCAGTGGAGCTGTGGCTGCCCCATCCCTGGAGGTGTTCAAGACCATGTTGGATGGGACCTTGAGCAGCCTGGTGTGGTGGGAGGTGTCCCTGCCCATGACAGAGGGTTTGGAACTGGATGATCTTTAAGGTCCCTTCCAACCCAATCCATTCTGCAATTCTATGAAACACCTTAATTTGCAGATTTGAATGATAAAAGGAGCATATTGAGGTGGAGAGATTTATTTGTGGCTATTGAACTGGCAGTTCTGAGTCGCACAGATAATTTATTAATCTATGTGCCTAAATCCATCAGAATTTGAATGAGTTCTTGTTAAATGCTTCATTCCTAGTTCAGAACTAATAGTTTAGAAATTATCTGTTATTATCTGGTTTTCATACCGATAAAGCAACACTTAGGAACAGACTCCAAGGATGCCACTGGATTTTTTTCTGTTGGAGATTTGCATGTATGGGGCTATCAGTGTTGTCAGTGAGGTTTTGATCTACAATGTGTTGAGTACCTTGGCCTCAATCCAGAAACACAATTAGATGGATGGTGTGATTGGGACTGTTTGCATGTTTTAAGTCTTGTGTGCGCTTAAGTGCTTTGCTGGCTCACGGCCAGACTGCCCAGCACCTTGCAGGATGAAGGCAGTATTTTCATAAAAAGATAAAATTGTTTGATTGGAAGATTGTTTTGAGATCATCAAGTCCAACTATACCTGTCCACTACTGAACCATATCCCTGAGCACCTCATCTTCCCATCTTTTAAACACCTCCAGGGATGGGGACTCCACCACCAACCCGGGCAGCCTCTGCCAGGGCCTGAGAACCCTTTCGGTGAAGAAATGTTTCCTAATGTCCAATCTGAACCTGCCCTGGTGCAACTCAAGGCCATTTCCTCTCATCGCTTCTTTCTTGGAAGAAGAGACCAACACCCACCTTGCTACAACCTCCTTTTAGGGACTTGTAGTCCATAATAAGGTCTCCTCTCAGCCTCCTTTTCTCCAGGCTCATTCAGCTGCCTCTCCTAACACTTGTTCTCCAGTCCAGTCCCCATCTCCATCTCCTTTCTCTGGACACGCTCCAGCCCCTCAGTGTCCTTCTTGTAAGGAGCAGCCCAAACAATAACGTAAGAAGCTAAGGTGGAACCTTTTCCAGGAGGTGAATGAAGCTGATTTCCATATCTTTACTGGGAAATAGCCCTGCCTGAATCTCCGGTTCAGCGTAGCCTGAGGGAGTTTTATGTGTTTATTCAATATATCTGTCACTTCTGGACTATGAGGATAATGAATAAAGTTGTCATTTATATTCTGCTATTTGTCAACTTGCAAATGGGGTGATCTGCGGATAACAGTTCATTATCTGTATAACAAAATCTGTCATGTTGGGAATTAAAAATGTCATTCCTCAAAAACTGAGGGGCTGGGTGTGCTAATAGAGCCAGGCACCTGTGTCACTGCTGTATTGTTTCCATATGCGAATGGATAACAACATTTTCTCCTATGCTTCCAGTCCCACCAATATTAGTATGCAGTGAAAATGGGGAATTGATTTTTAAGACATTGGCATCTAATTGCTCCAAGAATGTCAGTGTTCGGTGTTCATGCATTATCCTCATCAAATCCAGGCTGTCTGCAAAAACGAGTTGGGAAGCTCTCACTGAAATGGAACTTCAACAGGGTGAGAGAAGTGATTCTCTTTTGCTCTCATCAGACCCCACCTGGAGTCCTGTGTCTGGTTTTGGAATCCCTGACGGAGGAAAGATATGGAACTGTTGGAATAGGTCCAGAGGAGGACATGAAGATGATCTGAGGGCTGAAGAACCTTAAAAAAAAAAATGGGCATTTGTAGCAAGTATAACTGAAATATTTCAAATACTTCAAGTCTTCAAGATATCGGGGCACCGACAAATAGTGACTTCTCACATTTTCCCTCTTTGTATCTTTACAAATGAAAACATCTAAAATACATGATGGCCCTTCAGTCAGAAGGGGATAAACGGGATATTGTGTGGCTGCACCTAGTTGTTTTGATAATTCAAGAGGGACTGTTTTCTTATCTGTCTGAAAATTGGGTGGTGATAGATGTCAAATATTTGTCTTCGGTGGTAAAGTAAATATTTGCTATCAAACCGGCCCCATCAGCGTGCAGATCGCATGCAAACAACAACATATTGCGTGAAGGAGGGTGCGTGAAATCACGTAGAAATTAAAGATGAAGCAACTGAATGAAAAATAGATTCCAAATAGAACTAAACCCCAATTTAAATAAAAAGGAGGTGGCTGGATTCCCTTGTGAACGAGAGAACGGAATGATAGAGTGCGTTATGCAAAGGTGGTGAAATGACAAATGTCAGTGGGAATCTGTAAAGCTGTTTGTAGACTGTGCATGCAAGACAGACTGTTTGTAGGAGGTGGAGGAACATGCCTTTATTTAAAGAATTCCTCTGTCTAGTGACATGAAAATTCAGAGTAGAGAGGATCACATGCAGGGACAACATTACTCTACTTCAATTTAAGTGTATTCCGAGTGTTTATTTGTCTGTGAGTTGAAGAGTAGAAATGGAGAGTAATTTCTATTTTTTATTCTGGTTTTTTTTTTTTATTTAAAATGATCAGCGACCAGCACTTAATAACAACATTGTGGTGGTTGCTGTCCTCTATTCCTGATGTTCAAGTTGGGTAAGTTGGCTAAGGGGGGCAATGGCATCTTGGCCTACATCATTTGTTCACTAAAAACCTTCACAAGGGTTGTCTGGCACTGGAAGAAGCTGCCCAGGGAGGTGGTTGAGTCCCCATCCCTGGTGATGTTTAAAAGCTGGGTAGATGAGGTGCTCAGCGATCTGGTTTAGTATTGAACAGGTACAGTTGGACTCAGTGATCTCAAAAGTCTTTTCCAACCAAGCAGTTCTATGATTCTATGATAACAGTGTGGCCAGAAGGACTAGGGAGGTGATTTTTCTCTTGTACTTGGCACTTCTGAGGCCGACTTTGAGTACTGTGTTCGATTTTGGGACCCTCCCTACAAGAAGCACACGAAGATGCTGGAGCATGTCCAGGGAAGGGCAACAAAGCTGGTGAAGGGTTCATAGCACAGACCTTATGAGGAGCAGCTGAGAGAGCTGGGGTTGTTTAGTCTGGAGATGGGGAGACCATCTTTGATTTTAGCGAGATTTGGATTGTGATTGTAGCGAGATTTGGATTGGCCTCTTCTCCCTGGTGGCTAGTGATGGGACAAGGGGAAGTTGTCTCAAGCTGCACCGGGGGAGATTTAGGTTGGATATTAAGAGGAATTTCTTTCAGAAAGGGTTGCCAAGCATTGGAACAGGCTGCCTAGGGAGATGATTGGGTCACCATCCCTGGAGGTGTTTAAAAGATGAGTAAATGTCATATGGGGACATGGTCTGGTGTCAGGCTTAGCAGGGCTGGATCAATGGTTGGACTCTATGATCTTAAAGGTCTTTTCCAAATGAAACCAACCTGTGATTCTGTGGAAGAGTCAGAACTTGTTGATGGAGACATTCTACTTGACTGGCTCTTATACCAGTCTCTTCAAGTGCCCACAGGAAAAGGAAGGATGTTTTTAGGTTAAATCTTGGATTACTCTCTGGCATAATGTACCATAGCTGGTTCAAAATGAGTCATTTGAGCTGCGTAGTAGTAGTTTCTAGGGTATAATTCTGATAAGCAACTGGAGGAGCAGGCTGAGTATTAAATAATAAAGTGGAGATAAAGTAAAAGGCTAAATTTCAAAGTTCTAAACAGGCAAAGGAAGCAAAATTCTTAGTTGGCGGCTGGTTTTCACTTGTCTGGTCTTGGAATTATGTTCCTTTGAACAGAAAGAAAAACAGCAAATAGATAAACAGTACGGCTGCCAGTGCTGGAGGTGGGTTTATTTGGCACAAATAACTTTAAATGTAGGATTTAAGCCCTAGGAAAGATAATAAGCTGAAATAGTTCTTGCAAGTAGGTGGTAGGAGGGAAGTGAAGTTGACCGTTGTGGCTTTTAGGGATCAAATATATTTGATGTATCTTTAGACCGTTAAAAGCAAGACGCCTGCAGAAGACATCGTGGTTTTGTTGAATAGTACAAGAATATGAGTTGAAAAGAAAAACGTTATGGGAAAGCTACGTGTTTCTCTGGAACTGGTCTTTAGTTTTGAGTGTGTAGATGAGGAAGCTACTCAGAAACTCTTCTCTTCTGATAATAAACACATACAGGGAGAACTAGAGGCTTTAGAACG
Source organism: Phaenicophaeus curvirostris (assembly GCF_032191515.1). Lineage (NCBI taxonomy): Eukaryota > Metazoa > Chordata > Aves > Cuculiformes > Cuculidae > Phaenicophaeus > Phaenicophaeus curvirostris. Next base: position 1,917,534 of record NC_091392.1, on the reverse strand, counting down.
AACACTGAGGTCAATTTTAGCTCAAAGATAGTGTGGCTGAGGAGTTTTTTAGGAAGGAGAAATGGGAAGTTACTGAGATGCCAGGAAAAATAAGCAGGCTTTTCTTACAGCCTCCAGCTGAGGATTGAAGCATATGCAGAAATGTCTTGTTTACATGTACAAAAGATTCTATAAGTTTTTTTTTTGAGAAGAAGTTAGATCTTCTGCGTGTTGATTGTTTGTTTGTTTAATAGTTCACTCAGTGCATTTGCAGGGGATAAAGGACCTTCCAACAAATCAAAATAGGCTGTGGTTGAATCATAGCATCACAATGGTTTGGGTTGGAAGGCACCTAAAGCGCATCCAGTTCCAACCTTCCTGCAGGGACACCTCTCACTGGATCAGGCTGCTCAAAGCCCCATTGAACCCGGCCTTGAACACCTCCAGGGATGGGGCAGCCACGACTTCCCTGGGCAACCTGGGGCAGGGCCTCAGCACCCTCACAGGAAAAGATTTCTTCCTGAGATCTCACCTAAATCTCCTCTTTTGACTTAAACTCGTTCCTCCTTTTCCTAACAATGCACGCCCCGATCGAGAGGCCCTCTCCTGCTTTCCTGTAGCCCTTTTTCATACTAGAATGCTGCTCTAAGATCTCCCCAGAGCCTTCTCTTCTCCAGGGTGAACAACCCCATCTCTCTCAGCCTGTCCTTGTATGGGAGGTACTCCAGCCCCCACATCATCTTCGTGGTCTAACTGTGGACTTGCTCAAACAGCTCCATGTCCTTCCTGTGCTGAGGGCTCCAGAACCGAATGCAGGGCTCCAGGTGGGGTCTCATGAGAGCACAGTAGAGAGGCAGAATCCTCTCCCTTACCCTGCTGGTTAGACTTCTTTGGACAGAGCCCAGGACATCGTTGCTTGGCTCATGTTGAACTTCTCCCCCATCAACACCCCCGAGTCCTTCTCTTAAGGGCTCCTCTCAGTCCATTCTCTGCTGAGCCTGTGATTATGCTTGCAATTGCCCCCACCCAGGTGCAGGACCTTGCAGTTGGCTTTGTTGAACTTCATGAGGTTCACACACATCCACCTCTCATGTCTGTCCAGGTCCCTCTGAATTCTATCCCTTCCCTCCAGCGTGTCGATTGCACCACAGAGCTGAGTGTCATTGACAAACTTGCTGAGGGTGTCCTCAACCCCACTGTCTGTGTCTGTAAAGGCGATAAACCACACTGGTCCCAATACCAGCCCTTGAGGAACACCAACTCATCACTGGTCTCCACTTAGACATTGTTAAATACATGAGATAATCAACTCTGAGGAGCAGCGCTGCAGAAAACCAGGCTGCTCGCACGCCATCTGTGAAGCAGCTGAAGAAGAATTGTGTTGTGTCTTGTCAGAGATGTGGAGGAATGCATCGTGCTGTTAACAAACGATGACGCGAGAAGCCTCACATACAGATCCCAGGGAAATCGTGTAGCAATTATGGGATAACTTTGTTCTGCAATTCACTAGTTTAAAGGTGGAGTATGTTTTGTGAAATGAAAAGATACAGTGCTTCTAAAACTCACTGATTTATTCTTTCAATATATGTGTGTATTTCTTCTTTTCTTTCCCTCTTTCTTTGTTACATACTGACAACAGAATCCCGTTCTCTGAGGTCTCACGGAAACAGAATGACCTCAGCTGGAGAGGACCCACAAAGATCATTGAGTCCAACTCCTATCCCTGCATACGGAAACCCCCAAATTAGGTCCAGCCAAGGACCGTAGAATCATAGAATCGTAGAATAATTTGAGTAGAAAGGGACCTTAGAGATCATCCAGTTCCAACCCCCCTGCCACGGGCAGGGACACCTCCCACAAGATCAGGCTGCCCAAGGCCCCATCCAACCTGGCCTTGAACTGAGGTTCTTGATTGAATTGGAGTAAGACTTCACTGCGCTTTCTCAGTATATCTGATCCAGTCTTCCCATCCCTTTAAGAACCCTGCTGGATTTCAGTGAGGGCTCTGGAGGAATTGTGGTGTTTTATCTTATTTTTATCTTTACCTTTTTGTCTCCCCCCCCACCTTTCCCTAACCTGCTCTTGGTCATTATCTTTATTCTCCCTTCTGGTCTGTGATAATCATAGAATAAGTGACACCATCATCCAAGGACAAAAACAGCTTTCAAAACTCTCAGGAGATTCTGGAAAAACATAAAAAGGGGAAAAGTAGGCATAGCCTTTTAAAGAGAAATCATAGAATCACTTGGTTGGAAAAGACCTTTGAGATCATCGAGCACAACTGTGTCTGTCCACTGCTAAACCAGATCCCTGAGCACCTCATCTCCTTGTCTTTTAAACACCTCCAGGGTTGGGGACTCCACCACCTCCCTGGGCAGCCTCTGCCAGGGCCTGACAACTCTTTCAGTGAAGAAATTTCTCCTAGTGTCTAATCTGAGCCTGTTCTGGTGCAACTTGAGGCAATTCCCTCTCATCCTGTTGCCTGTCACTTTGGAGAAAAGACCAACCCCCTCCTTGCTACAACCTCCTTTCAGAGAGCATCTGAAACACTAATACAAGGCTTAAGGTCTCCCCTCAACCTCCTTTTCTCCAGGCTAAACAACCCCAAGTCCCTCAGCTGCTCCTTGAAAGACTTGTTCTACAGCCTCCTCCCCAGCTTTGTTCTTCTCTGTACGCACTCCAGCCCCTCGATGTCCTTCTTGCAATAAGGGGCCCAGAACCAAAGACAGTATTTGGGGGGCAAAAACGAGTCAGGGATGGAGGGGGAGAACCCAGTCTCTTCTAAAGCAGTTGTTTGATCTCTTTTGTCTCAAGAAAACATAGAAACCCATAGACTAAACAATATAAAAAGTCAGAGAAAGAGTTACTGCTGGTGTATGTGAAGCATAAACTGTCAACTGATTTAATCTCTTTCCAAGAGCTGGTAGCAGGGATTGTGGAGGAGGCAAGAGCAGCAGGTGGCTTATGTCCTGGTGACCGTAAGCTTTGTATTAGTGTTTCAGATGTTTTTTCTCATAACTGATTTGGGGAGCCGTGCTGTAGATAAAACTGTAACAATATGGGGTAAACAGCTCGCTGGAAAAGGAGAAGTTCGGAAGAGTTTGCTATTAAGGGATTTATCTAATGGCTCTTTTGAGTGCTCTGTCTGGAGCTTGGTGCTACTCGATGTTTTTGTTAATGTGTTGAATAAATGCAGCACAGATTTTGTAAAATTTGCTAATACCGTGCTGGAAGGCAAGACTTGGAAACATGTTGGCGAATGAGTTAGGAAGTTCTTAATGAATTAAATGTAAAAGGAGAGCTGTGCATTTAGGTGTTTTGTAGAATCATAGTATGGTTTGGGTTGGAAGGGACCTTAAAGCCCATCCAATTCCAACCCCCTGCCACCTTCCACTGGATCATGTTTCTCAGAGCCCTGTTGAACTGGCCCTGAACACCTCAACACTCTGTAACTTCCCTGGGCAACCTGTGCCGGTGCCTCACCACCCTCACAGTTAAAATCTCAGCTCAATTTTATCTAACATCTCATCTAAATCTCCCCTCTTCCAGATTAAAACCGTTTCCCCTCATCTTATCCCTGCACTCCCTGATAAAGAGCTTCTCCACAGCTTTCCTGTACCCTCCTTTAAGTTCTGTAAGGCTGCTCTAAGGGTTCCCTGTAGCCTTCTCTTCTCCAGGATGGACAAACCCAACTCTCACAGCTTGTCCTCATATAGGAGGTGTGTCATATCATCTTTGTGGCATCCTCTGTTTCCTCTTTCTGTGTTTGGATGTAAAGAGTTGGGTATGTCCATCTTTGGCCAGGGATTGGTGCGGTGGACGGGGTTACAAATGGTTTGTGGGTCAGTGTGTCACAAAAAATAAGTCAAGTCTTACCCTGCTGAGCACCAGAGGAGCACGACCCGCACGGCGTCTGAAGATAATGCTTTTCTAGTCATCATTGAAAAGATTTCAGGTGTGGTCCTTTGTCCTCTCTGACCGTCATCTCAAGGAAGAAGCCAAAGAATAGAGGGGAAATTCAAAGGAGATCGACCAGCATGATCAGAGAATTAGGAAATAAATGAGTTGAGAAGACTGAGAGATGGTCGGAGGCCTTTGCTTTCAAATACATCAATAGAGTGGAATCACGTGTTTTCCAGGATATGATTGGATAGGAAGTACTGAGCTTAAAGACTGGCAAGGGAGAGTTGAACATTTCTCATCTTTGTGTCTAACCTAACGGTTGAAGGATGTAAGCAGGGAATGATTTAGGGACGTTTTATTGTTGTTGTGGAGCATCCTTAAAAACTTCCAAGCATCTGTCAGGCGTGACAACATAACTGGTTCTTTGGGGCGTGGGGATGGACTGGGTGATCTCTTGAGGTCTTTTCCAATTTTCTGCGATTCCAGGAAAATCACTGGGATTATAGTCCTGCCATCCACAATGATGGATGAAATGCTAGAGAGCCAATCCACTAGCTCGCCGGGTAGCAAAGCGTTGAAACTTTGCCTCTTTGATTTAGTTGTAAATACCGCCTTGCAAGTTGGGATTTGGAAGAACAAGACGTTGCAATTAAATGTAGAATTAATGAAAGGGGGGTGGGACACATTGCATTTAACTTCTTTCTTCTGATTTAAGTGCCAGAATTAAAATCATCAGCTCCCTGTGTGGTCCCCTTATTTGTAAGAATTCGAGTGACATTAAAATTGGATTAGTAATGAGCTTTTGGTTGAAGGACCAATATTAAAACCAAGGGAATCTGAAAGAGGAGGGAGGAGGAGTGGTGGTTTCCTTGTGAAATCTCTGCTGGCAGGGGTGATCTGTGTGTCTTTATATAGATATGCACACATCTTCCTCCTCTTGAAAGCTTCATCCTCATTTCAGCCGTGTACCTGAATCTTACTTGCCTGGATTTATCAATTATTCACTCTTGGACTGTGATGCATTCAAACTTCTTTAAAAATAGAGGTATATATTAGTCCTCTATTTGTGACTGATAGGATCAGGGGGAAAAGCAGCAGACTAATGGAAGGGAATAAGGAAGCACTTTGGAGCTGCTGGCTCATCCTTGACAGTGATTTGTATGTCTGTAGGTTTTAAAGTGCACAGTGTGTTTTAAAATGTGCCCGCTGCCTTTTCTTTGTTTGGCTGTGACCTGCTCTCACCTACAGTTCACTCTGGCAGGGGTTGCATTTGCAGCTGTGGGCAGGGATGTTTTTGCCCTTCCTTGCAGCCAAATTACAGATGCATCTATTCTCAGTGCTCTTTATCATAGCATCACAGAACGGTTTGGATTGGAAAAGACCTTAAAAGATCATCCAGTTCCAACCCCCCTGCCATAGGTAGGGACACCTCCCACTGGATCAGGCTGCCCAAGGTCCCATCCAACCTGGCCTTGAACACCTCCAGGGATGGGGCAGCCACAACTTCCCTGGGCAACCTCTGCCACTGCGTCCCCACCCTCACAGGAAAAGATTTCTTCCTAATATCTCATCTAAATCTCTTTCAGCTTAAGGCTGTTACCCCTTCTCCTATGTATTTGCATCTTGGTTATATGAAGTGACTGCAGCGCAGATCAGACCCCTGGTGTGCTGACACTGAACAGATATTCAGGAACAATCCTCTGTTAAACGTTGCTTGAGACAAAGGGAGTGACTTGACAATGAGCAGAAACAAAGGTTGTACTGCAAAGTGGTACAAAAACCGAAAATACGTTCTGGATCTCTGATTCCTTATCCAGCTGATTTGTTCCATCCTGTGTGGTCTCTCCCAAACATCCCCTTTAACAGTTTTAAATAAGAGTGACAAATCTCCCTGCCGCGTTATCCAGCTGAGTAATGCAACTCCCCTCATCCTCCCTCTCTCTTTTCTACCCTCCCTGTTGCTTTGGGGTTTTTAACTTCTCTTTCTTTTTTTTTGCATTTGAACAAATACTGTTCTCTAGAAGCCGCGCATGCAAGAAGGGGGAGGGAGAACTCTTTAAGTAACAGCTTTTTTATCTATTGAAGATAGATTGGTGTCACACATCAGTAAATAGGTACCTCTCATCGCTGCCAACATTATTAGATCGCAGAAGAAAGTAAATTTACAGCCTCCCTTGTGAGTCACAAATGTCTTAAAAACCCCTCAGAAGTAATTATCTGAGAGGAGACAAGTTAATGCAGGTTTTGTCTGTTTGTTTCTTCTAACACTTGTTCATGCTTAGAAACCATGAAGTACTTTACTGTTTTGAAGTATGTTGTCTATATGTTATGTGCACCGTGGCATAACTGGATGCACAGACTTATCAAGGCCAGGTTGGATGAGGCTGTGAGCAACCTGGTCCAGTGGGAGGTGTCCCTGCCCGTGCAGGGGGTCGGAACGGGATGGGCTTTGAGGTTCCTTCCAACCCAAACCATTCTCTGATCGATGATGGCCTTACTGAGTTCCATGTCCAACTACAGGCATGTGCCACAAGGGATGGATTTTATAAGTTATAACATAATTGATATTAAAATAAACGTGCAGCTTGCAGCGGTTCGGAGTCCCTCATCAGCTGAGCTGAATTTGACACTCCTTTATTTTATTTTGTGGTGATACAGGGGATGCAAGAAGGTTGTTTTAGCTGTTAACAGTACAATGAAGCGATAGCCCATGTCTGTGCAGCATTCTGAGTAGGCAAGTACACTTCTGGCTTTAAATTGGAAGGGGGAAGCTTTAGATTAGACATAAGGAAGAAACTCTTCACAGTGAGGGTGGTGAGACACCGACCCAGGTTGCCCAGAGAAGTTGTGGCTGCCCCATCGCTGGAGGTGTTCAAGGCCGGGTTGGATGCGCTCTTGAGCAGTCTGGTCTGGTGAGAGATGTCCCTGCTCATGGCAGGGGGGTTGGAACTGGATGGGCTTTAAGGTCCTTTCCAACTCAAACCATTCTGTGATTCTATGACTTTTAATTCCTGAAATGTAGGAGCAGGCGGGAGCTGGTGGACAGTGCGTGGTTGAATCTCAAAGGACAGAATTTACCATGGTAGCAGGAGCTTTTCTTCTGAGAAAGCCAGCACGTAAGTGATAGCAAAGTTGGCAGAGCACTGAAATTTATCTTGCAGGCATCTGCTTTCTCCGGGCTCCACCCTGTGGCATTACCCTGCCAGTTTCCCACACGTCTCATGAACCTCAGCAGGAGCCTGGGATTTGATATCAGTATGGGTTTTAGTCTTGGCTTTTTTTAATGGTTTGCATGCTCCATAGATGCTCTCTGCCTTTTCGCTTTTGTCTCAGCCAGAACAGCTTTTGTTTGGAGTTACCTGTCCCAGTCCTTATTTTTGCTGCTGTTTCAATACCATGTCCTGTAAAGCGAATATTCAGAGAGACTGGAGTCAGAGATGGAAACTTGAATTCAGATATAGAATCATAGATTGATTTGGTTGGAATGGAGCTTAAAGATCATCCAGCTCCACCCCCCTGCCACGAGCAGGGACACCTCTCACTGGATCAGGTTGGTCTGGACCAAATTGCTTGCTGACTTGATAGATTGCTCCAGGTTTCTTTCATTTATCAAAACAAACAAAACCAAATTCCCACTTCTATTGCATAATTGTAATGTAGCCAAGAATATTAGCATTAAAAATTGACTGTATTGGCAGGAGCTTGAGAATATTCAATGTGAGCTGGAATTTCAGTAGAAAAGACCAGGCTCTGGGATTCCTGTTGGAGGAAATACAGGTGAATTCACATCCTGCATCCCATACAATCATGGAATGATTTGGATAGGAAGGGACCTTAAAGATCATCCAGTTCCAACCCCCCTGCCGTGAGCAGGGACACCTCCCACTGGATCAGGCTGCCCAAGGTCCCATCCAACCTGGCCTTGAACACCTCCAAGGAGAGGGCAGCCGTGACTTTCCTGGGAACCTGGGCCAGTGCCTCACGTGAAGAATTTCTTCCTAATGTCTAATTTAAATCTTACCCCTTCCAATTTAAAACCATTCCCCCACATCCTGTCACTCCAGGCCCTTGTAAAAGTCCCTCACGAGCTTTCCTGGAGCCCCTTCAGGTACTGGAAGCTGCTCTAAGGTCCCTCTGGAGCCTTCTCTTCTCCAGGCTGAACAAGCCCAACTCTCTCAGCCTGTCCTCATAGCAGAGGTGCTCCAGCTTAGATCATCTTTGTGGCCTTGTATGAACCCATTCCAAAACCTTCTCAAAGAATGAAAGAGAAGTGTTTCGCGGCGAGGTAGTAGAATGTTGGATGGGGATGTCACAATGCTCCTCTCTCTACCTGTATATTGTTTGCTTTCAATCATGTTAAAATACAAAGAGTTGGGTTTTTTTTTTTGTGATCAGGTTCTTTGCTTTAAAATGGATTCCTGTTGCTATTGCATTTAATGTTCCTTTTGGCAATCTAAGGGAATGTTTTTACTGAAAGAAACAATGACATGCACGATTGGTTTTGATATTGGAAGCCACATAGTGATTCCAGAAGCACTTATGCTTTTCTGAGTAAACAGAAGCGATGGGTGTTGGTCTTGCTGGGGAATTTGTACCTAAAATCATTTGAACACTTGCCAAATCGAATGCGTTTCTTTTGGGTGCCAAGTGTTCTCAGCGCTGAGAAGCACTTCAGAAAGAAAGCCGAGGGTTCAGCATTTTCCAACCGGAGGCCTCAGGTGGGATTGCAGATGAGTTGTCCTGATACGCGGCTGCCAGCGGAGTCATTATCAGAGAGCTGAACGGCACTATCTGTCGGGAAAACGGAAAAAGCAGAGCTCAGACGGCATTGTTGTTGATGTGTCCAGAGTCCCCAGGCAGTGTCACAGCCAAGCCCTTTGGTGGCTTGTGGCTGATGGAAGTGGGGTGTCTGTTAAGTGGGTGCTGGAGGGGAGCAGGCAAGGAACCACAGTGAAGTGCTGGCCATCATGTACTGGTCTGAAGATTGATGTCTGGTTAAAACCATCTTTTGTTGAGCCAAGAGCTTTTCAGACTGGTTTTAGGAAGGATCTGTCTTTTCCTTCTTCAACCTAGAGAAGAACCTCAGGTTACCTAGAGAAGTTGTGCCTGCCCTGTCCCTGGAGGTGTTGAAGACCAGGTTGGATGGGGTTTTGAGCAACCTGCTCCAGTGGGAGCCCATCCAGTGGGATGGGCTTTGAAGTCCCTTCCGTCCCAAACCGTTCCATCATTCTATTATTCTATGAGCTCTTGTCTGAAGAGGACTTGCTGTAGCAAATTAGTGTCAGGTTGGAGAACGGTGTGAGTCAATCCCGACTGTTTATTTGATTTTCTGTACAACCTTGAATAAGTTGCTCATTTGAAAGTAGTGGACAGGCTCCCTTATAAGATCCTGTGCTGAAACGAAGGCTGTGAAAAGCATTGTAAAGGCTTTAAGGTCCCTTCCAACCCAAACCATGATTCATTCTGTGATTCATTGTATGATTCTCTGTTCCAGGTTTTGGCAATCAAATTGCTTTTTTACCTGCCCTTCACATGGGAGTAAAGCCAGTTTCTACACAGGGATTGAAAGCCTCTTGCTCCCCCCTGCCCCTTCCTGATCCCTATGTAGGCATTCATTTCATTTTTCCTACTGCATCCCTTTAAAGCACGGAGTTCGAAATGTCTTCAAGGTCACACTCCTCCTTGAAACTAATGATGGTGTTTTTCCTAATCCCATTACGAGGTCCCTGGTATCATTAGATGCGAGCGTTCCTGTTTAGCTTCATTTCAGAAGCTGATGAAAGGGGGAGGAAAAGGCTCCCTGATGCAGAAAGGCATTCAGGTCTCTGCTGTAATGGAACATGTTCAGAAACGTTATAATCTGCTTAACGGTGGCATTTTGGGGGCCCGGCGCTGTACCTTTGCAGAGCAGCGTAAAAGGCAGAAGGGGTAGCGATGCTGACGGATGTTTTAAAAGGCTGGAAGGGCTCGTGCATGAAAGCTGTGAACAATTGTTATTGTTTTTTCCCCCAAGCCTGAAAATGGGAATCTTGTCTATGCTGTGAGCTCCCCCCTCTGGCATCAGGATATTTGTGAGAACGCCAAAGACCCTGGAGCGTCACAGAAATCTGTGTCTCTGCAATGAGGTCAGGGGCACTTTTCTTGCTCTAGTGGGATATTAAGGCTCCAAACCCAGGCTGCAGACAGCACTGCTCTGCTACGTGCTTCCATCCTTGTGGGAATGCGAGGAATATCAGACCCCACTTATTATAAGTTCGACAAAGAGGGTCTTTCGTTCTTAAGTCATTTCAAAGATGTCAGTGGCCTTACAAGCGCTGGCTGCTGGGCTGATGTCAAAGGGGAATGGGCCCTTTTATCAACGTCTTGGAGTCACCGGGCTTGTTCCTACAGAAGCCTACGTTTGCTGCCCTAGTATTTAGCTGCTCTTTTGTATAAAACCTTCACGCAACTAATTTTAGGGGCCATTTCTCTCTCTTAGGTGTTTTGTCTTGGGGCCACAGTTGTAGATTTAGATGCTCTGCAGAGGGATCTGAACATGCTGGATGAATGGGCTGCCACCAGCTGCATGAGGTTCAACAAGGCAGATGTGGAGTCCTGCACTTGGGACACAAAACCCCTGCGCAGCGCTCCAGGCTTGGGGAAGAGTGGCTGGAAAGCTGCCTGACAGAGAAGTATCTGAGGATGCTGGTTGACAGTGGCTGAACGTGATCCAAAAGCGAGCCAGGTGGCCAAGAAGGCCAATGGTATCTTAGCCTGTATCAGAAACAGCGTGGCCAGCAGGACCAGGGAAGTGATGCTGCCCCTGAACTTGGCACTGGTGAGACCGCACGCCGAATTTTATGTTTAGTTTTGGACTCCTCGCTCCAAGAAGGACGTTGAGGGTCTGGAGAAGGGCAACGAAGCTGGTGAGGGGTCTGGAGAACAAGCATTATGAGAGGCAGGTGAGGGGCCTGGGGTTGTTTAGCCTGGAGAAAAGGAGGCTGAAGGGAGTCTTCATCACTCTCTACAACTACCTGAAAGGAGGTTGTAGTGAGGTGGGTGTTTGTCTCTTCTCCCACATGACAGGCGATAGGATGGGAGGAAATGACCTCAGGTTGCACCAGGGGAGGTTCAGATTGGACATTGGGAAACATTTCATCACCAAAAGGGTTCTCAGGCCCTGGCAGAGGCCGCCCAGGGAGATGGTGGAGTCCCCATCACTGGTGTTTAAGAGACAGGGAGATGAGGTGCTCAGGGATCTGGTTTAGTAGTGGACTGGTACGGTTGGACTCTGATCTCGAAGGTCTTTTCCAACCAAGCGATTCTGTGATTCTGTGGCAGGATCTTCAGGGATTTGGTTGATTAGAAAGTGCCAACATGTGAGTTTGGAGTTAGGGAATCATTTCTTATGAGCTTGGTGCTTGTTAAACAGGGCTGTTTGGTGCACTTTACTTATTAAAAAGCCAGGAGACTTTAAAGTCTTCAAATTCATTTTGAGAAACGCAAGAGATAATGTATAAATTTAGAAAATGTAGGGCTTTTTAAATGTGACCTCCTAGCCATTCCTGCAAAATCTGTTTAGAAGCTTTTATACATCATGAAGCAACAACCCTGGGGTTAACCACAGCAGAATTCCTTTTTTTTTTTTCAGTTCACTTTTTGTCCTGCGTGTGCCTGACTCCACTTTGTGAGTCACTTGTGTGGGTAATGCCTCCTCTGCCAGCGGCGTGTTATGAAGAGGTGGCTGAGTGTTGCCTTGCTCGTCCTCCTTTTCTCAAGTCACGGTGATGAAGCTTTTAATTGATCTGAAAGAAGATGAAGCAACTGGTGGTTGTAGAGCTGTTACTCACTTTAATTAACTTTCATTGTTCTTACACAGTTTCTTTTCCACTCTTTTATATTGTTTTGAGGCAGAGTCTGTCTCTGCAGGTTCCACTGCTGAATTTCTTCGTGGTTTTGGTTTTAACAGACTCTTCCTCTGTACAGGTATTTTCTTGGATGCTTTTTCTCTCCCTGGGCCAGGCCAGGTGTTGCTATAGCTGCTGTGTTGCTGACTGGAGTGATTTGGTTGGTGGGTTGGAAGTGGATGATCTTTAAGATCCCTTCCAACCCAAACCATTCTGTGATTCGAGGAAAAAATATCCTCCAGGGACTGTAGCCTGTTGTTAAAAAAACCCCAAACATTCAGACTTAAAGTCCAGTTTTAAATATGAATTCTGCAGTTTTATATCTAGTTTTTAATTGACGTGAAGGAAGATGAAGCAAGTGATGACTCTACAGTATGTATTCTGGTGACTGTACAGTATATATTGAGATCCTTTCAGTTTTTACAAAGTAACGTGCATGCCAGTATAGGAACCATAGAATGGTTTGGGTTGGAAGGGACCTCAAAGCCCATCCAATTCCAATTCCCCCTGCCATGGGCAGGGACACCTCCCACTGGATCATGTTGCTCAAAGTCTCATCCAGCTTGGCTTTCAACACCTCCAGGGATGGGGCATGCATGACGTGCTAATTTATTTGCTCTACAGTCATATTCCTGTGTCTGTGAAATACATGTGCCAGTGTCCCTGGCATCTGATCCTAGTGTCCCTATGACCCAAGGCAAAGCTCTGTGGTTTAGAGGTCCCATGTTCAATCTCACAGTTAATGCCGGGGGCAGTGGCTGTTCACTCAGATTAGGATTTGAACCCCTGGTAGCATCGATTACTGCTTATTCTGTAATGTTTTGACATAAAGTATCCTATCATGGATCCCACTTAGATCTGCTTGTCATTGCTTCTCAGCCCTTTCTGCAAACGTAAAAAAAATGAAGATTATTCGAAGGCTGGAGCACCTCCTGTATGAGAAGAGGATGAGAGAGTTGGGGTTGTTCAGCCTGGAGAAAAGAAGGCGCTGGGGAGACCTTAGAGCAGCTTCCAGTACCTCAAGGGGCTCCAGGAAAGCTGGGGAGGGGCTGTTTATCAGGGGGTGCAGGTATAGGACAAGGCAGAATGGTTTTAAACTGAAAGTGGGGAGATTTAGATGAGATCTTAGGAAGATATTTTTTCCTATGAAGGTGGTGAGAAGTGACCCAGGTTGCCCAGAGAAGTTGTGGCTGCCTCATCCCTGGAGGTGTTCAAGGCCAGGCTGGATGGGGCTTTGAGCAACCTGGTCCAGTGGCAGGTGTCCCTGCCCATTGCAGGGATGATCTTTAAGGTCCCTTCCAACCCAAACCATTCAATGATTCTATGAAAATTCCTGTATCCCTGTAAAGGAACTGAAATCGGAGTATGGAGTCCTGGTTAACTGAAGGAACACCTACCTCAGGTTTCAAATGGGGCTCCGACTTCTCTCTCACTGATGTATTCTCTTTTTCTGTTTGCTCTGCTGACCATGTAGGATACAAATAAGGGAGGAAGATGAATTAAAAACAGCAGGACAAGAGAGGGAGCACAGGGCTTGAACCTGAAAGGAGGTTGTGGAGAGGAGGGTGCTGGCCTCTTCTCCCAAGTGACAGGGGACAGGACAAGAGGGAATGGCCTCAAGCTCTGCCAGGGGAGGTTTAGGCTGAACATTAGGAAAAAATTGTTCACCGAAAGGGTCATTAGGCACCGGCGGAGGCTGCCCAGGGAGGTGGTTGAGTCCCCATCCCTGGAGGTGTTCAGAAGACAGGGAGATGAGGTGCTCAGGGATGTGGTTTAGCAGTGGACAGGTACGGTTCGACTCAATGGTCTCAAAGATCTTTTCCAACTGAACGATTCTATGATTCTATGAAATGCAAAGCAACAAGCTGCTCACCGAGCACCGTATGGATGTACTGAATTTACTCCCGATGAAGAAGTTTTTATAGTTTTGACTGGTGATTATTAATGGGCCATACCCTCAGGGGAAATAAGTCCCTGCAAGTCAGATTGATGAGGACCCTTGTGTTTATTTGGCAGCGTGATGCTTGTTACAGGGACAAACTGAGCGAGCAGGAGGAAAGCTGACATGTTGAAAAATGTTGTATCCTATTTCTTAACCAGCCTCCTGCACTTTTAGAGACATAAAACTTCTTGTTGTTCGGGACAAATGGCTTGGAGAACTTAAATTTGCTGGGGAGCTGAGGATCAGGAGAGGTGCAGGTGTTTCCCGAGGAAAGATTCCCATGGCATTTTTGTTCTTAGGTGCTGTTGGGATATTACATGTTTTTGTCAAGTGCCTGATTAAGTTTGACATTTGAAAATAGAACTTCATGCAGAAATAAGTACTGTACTTCTGAGTATTTAATTAAGATGTTGAGATCCTGTCAGGGCTGGTGGTTTCCCTTTTCCTGGTAAGGGCAACGCGTCTTCAACTGCTGAAATTTCAGAAACCTGTACTTAACCTTTCCTCGTCATTCCATTTACATAGAAATCTGATTAACAACTTTTAAAGTTCAGGAGCTGCGAGTAAATGCAATTAAAGCCCTTTCGGAGTCTGTTATTAAGAGCTGGCATTTAATGAAGACTCAGGGCACACTACTGTTACCATCTACACTGTAGCAGGATGTCTTAAGCAATTAGTTGAAGGCATGAAATACACGGAGTGTGCTGTATTATCCATGAGTTAACACGGTTGGCATTTAAACAGCATGCTGCCTTTTCCTCCCTGTGCTGCTGCCACGTCGGACGTGCCGGTTTGAGGAACAGAAGCTCAGATCAGTTGGGTGAAGCCCAGACTTGTTTCTGCCCATTCCTTCCCTGAGACAGAGGATGCTCTGAAAGGTGGATGTAGACCGAAAGTAAATGTGAGCGAATATATCCTCTTCCTTTGTAATTTAAACATGTTTAGGTTTACCTCTGTTATAAAAACCTTTCTTACTGTACCCTCTCCACCTCCCAAATGAGCAGAACCGGTGAAGCTGAGGTAAATTACCTCTGTGCTCAATTACCTCTTAAACTCTTACACTGCTCCTTGACCTTTTTAGGTGCTACATAAAGAAAACCAAGTCTAGTCAGGCTGAGAGATGGCATGTTTTAGTCTTGCAGGAAAATAGTTCATTTTGTGCCATCCAGGTGGTAATTATGCTGTTCTGATGAAGTTCCTTGCTTTTTGGTCCATTTCAGGATACAGTTGGCTACTTATCCATCCAGCAAGGTGGCCAGAAGGCCAGTGGTATCCTGGGGTCCATGGAGAAGAATGTGGCCAGCAGGGTGAGGGAGCTTCTCCTCCCCGTCTGCTCTGCTCTAGGAAGGCCTCATCTGGAGTCCTGTGTCCAGTTCTGGGCTCTGCAGCACCAGAAGGATGAGAAA
Source organism: Phaenicophaeus curvirostris (assembly GCF_032191515.1). Taxonomy (NCBI): domain Eukaryota; kingdom Metazoa; phylum Chordata; class Aves; order Cuculiformes; family Cuculidae; genus Phaenicophaeus; species Phaenicophaeus curvirostris. The sequence goes on along the minus strand of NC_091392.1, from coordinate 1,902,418 downwards.
TGACTGGAGAGAGCCCAGCGGAGGCCATGGAGTTGATGAGGGAACTGGATCAGGCTGGGACACCTCCCACGGGGCAAGGTTGCTCAAAGCCTCATCCAGCCTGGCTTTGAACACCGCCAGGGATGGGGCAGCCACAGCTTCCCTGGCCAACCTGGGCCAGTGCCTCACCACCCTGATTGGGAAGGATTTCTTCCTACTGTGTAATCTAAGTCTTCTCCTTCCAATTTAAAGGCATCCCCCCTCATCAGTCCATGCTCCTATTAAATTGCTTTTGGAGATGTCCTCCGTCCTATACCTTTGTGTGAGCTGGTACCAGATTGTAGATTCTGTGGATATTAAAGCCACTAAAGATAGAAAGAATCACAGAATCATTGAATAGAATCATAGAACATCCTGAGTTGGAAGGGACTCGTGAGGATCAGAGTCCAACTCCTGTCCCTGCGTGGGACAACCCCAACATTCACACTGTGAGTTGCTAAGCTCTCCTTGAGGGCTTGACAAAGAGAAAGGCCCCTTTCAGCATCACCTGCCTGCTCACGTCTCTCAGAAGTTAAGGTTACCTGCTGGGGTGTCTCGGCAGCTTTTTCTTTTAGCTGCTTATTTTCTGAGCCACAAGTATAAGTTAAGATGAACTTTGAATGTTGATGTGGCCCAGGGGAGTGGGTGGAAGTTATTTACAGAAATAGGGCTTTTATCTACTGCATTTGTCAACGATAAGACATGATCTCTCATGATCTCGGCAGCTGAGAAAGTCGCTGAATGCAAACCTCACCCTGTCCAAGCCGGCGAGTTTTGTCTTGGCACTCGTTGCAGGACCAGGGTTTGCCTTTCAGTCTGTTCAATCGGATAATGGTGTGTCACAGGGATGTTGATACATCAGAGGGTTAATTAGTGACACTCGCGGAGAACACTGCTCTTGAAATCGTTACGCTGGGCGTTCGTTACTGAACTGAAGTCTCTTTCTTGATGGATGTGTAAGCTGCTGTGGCAGCTTGCGTAAAGAGTGGGGAAATGAAATGAGTGCTGGCTAGTGCTGGCTCGGTCAAGGATGTTGACAGCTGTGACAGCATGGAACGGTTTCTCCTTTTGGTGTGCTAGCAACTGTGAAACCCATTATATTAGTGTGTGTGTCTCCAGCGACTTCAGCTCACCCGTTACACCGAGCAGAGGCAGAACCTGTGGTTATGAACACAATGCATGTGTTAGCAAAAGCTTGCGGAATGAAAAGGTTCTGTGTTTCGATGCTCTAAGCAGGTAAATGATTCATTGCCAACTAGAGCAAGGTGAGGGATGTGATTCTGCCCCTCTGTTCCGCTCTTGTGAGACCCCACCTGGAATTCAGTGTCCAGACTGGGAATCCTCAACATAAGAAAGATATGGAACTGTTGGAATGGGTCCAGAGGAGGCTACAAAGATGATCAGAGGGCTGGAGCACCTCAGCTAGGAGGACAGACTGAGAGAGTTGGGGTTGTTCAGCCTGGAGAAGAGAAGGCTCCAGGAGATGTTATAGCGGCCTCCCACTACCTGAAGGGGCTACCAGAAAGCTTGAGAGGGACTTCTTACAAGGGCCTGAAGTGACAGGATGAGGGGGCGTGGATTTAAATTGGAAAGTGTGAAGATTTAGATTAGACATTAGAAAGAAATTCTTCACGGTGAGGGTGGTGAGACCCTGGCCCAGGCTGCCCAGTGGAGCTGTGGCTGCTCCATCCCTGGAGATGTTCAAGGCCAGGTTGGGTGGGACTTTGAGCAGCCTGATCCAGTGGGAGGTGTCGGAGGGGTTGGAACTGGTTAATCTTTAAGGTCCCTTCCAATCTAAACCATTCTATGATTCTATGAAAGCAGCTTTTCTGAAGTTGTGTTTTTAAAGTATTTTTGAGCTTCCTTCCCTCCCATCCTTCCTCCCTGGAGGTTGATGCGCATTCCCAGGTCCACACTAACAGCTGTGCTAACGACAGTGAGTATTGGTAATGAATGCAGTAGCGCTGGCACTGATGGCATTATCTAAATAGTACTGGAATGGTTTTTTTTACTTTTTTCCCAAAATGAAAGCCAAAAAGAATTCTTGTGCAATAATGGAATTGGGTGATGCCTTGAGAGAATTACTTCTGGATGGGTTTTTATTATTATGTTTCAGTTAAATTAATTTCATGGGCAACAAGAGGATTAGATAAAGCAGGTTGTGCTGCATTAAGCACTATTCATGGTACCTAAAAATTGGATTTGTTCTTTCTGATTTACCTGATTGCTTTGTCTTTTGTTGTGTTTACCAGGTGTGTACTCAGCCCCTGATCTCAACATGATACAACTCATGCAAAAAACTTGCTGTTCTTAGAACTACTTAACTGTACCTAATTCTGGTTTTAGTTAAATTCCACACTTACTGCTGCATTTTTGTAAAATCACCAAATGGGTGAGGTTGGAAGGGACCTTAAAGATCGTCCAGTTCCAGCCCTCCTGCTATGGGCAGGGACACCTCCCACCACACCAGGCTGCTCAAGGCCCCATCCAACCTGGCCTTGAACTTCTCCAGGGTTGGGGCAGCCACAGCTTTCCTGGACAACCTGTGTCAGGGCCTCACCGCCCTCACCATGAAGAATTTCTTCCTAATGTCTAATCTAAATCTTACCCTCTTCCGATTTAAAGCCATCCCCCCTCATCCTATCACTCCAGACTGTTGTAAAAAGTCCCTCCCCAGCTTTCCTGTAGGCTCTGCATTTCAGGTACTGGAAGGTCACTACAAGGTCTCCCTGGAGCCTTCTCTTCTCCAGGCTCAACGACCCCAACTCTCTCAGCCTGTCCTCCTAGCAGAGGTTCTCCAGCCCTCCAATCATCTTCATAGACTCCTCTTGACCCGTTCCAACAATTGAGCTTCTAATTACTATTGTTTTAAAAGTGAAGACAGAGCAGACTTGGACTGGAAATGAGAAAATTCCCATCTAACAAAAGAGAAGCATTCCAGAATAGTCTCGTCTTTCCCTTGGAATGTAGAGTATGAAAGGAAAAGAGGATTTAAGACTTTTGGGACCTTGCAAAATCCAGTATTGGTGGTTTCCTCCTTTCTAGTTGTACGTTAAGGATCTTGTCATGCATCTACCCATTTTTCTTTTAGCAGATGCGATGATGACTTTTAGTGCTCTGGCTTTTGTCAGATCATTGGTGGGAATAAAACTTTATCTCTCTCTGTTTATTTAAAGCTAAATTTGTCATCACTGTGCGAATACTGCTTAGCCAAGATCTATGTCCTGTAAATCTGTGTCGCTGGACATGAATTCCATTACTCTCCCTTAATTCTTTTTTAATAGAGTCTTCTGTCATCAGTTCTGTGATTTTGTCCCTGATCAATATGAGGTGGAGAGGCCAGTAATTACCTGGCCATCCCGTTCACCCTTGCAAAATTCATTGTGCAGTGGTTTCATTTGATTTTCTGGACCCCCTGAATACATGAAGGCATAATGAAAATCAGTGTTGATGGTGCAGAGTTTGAGACTGTCATGATTTTCTGATGGAGTAAACTGTTCATTTGTCAGCATCCGTCTTAATTCCAAGGATGTGAAGATACAGAGTATCTTTTGCAGCTTTTAATTGATGGAATAGAACTCATTCAGAGCTCAATCTTCCTATCCAAAACCTCACAAGGGGGAGAGATAATTAATGAACTGAGCTGTTGCCCTGTGGCCAGGTGTGTTTTATTGCTCATGCTTTGTTCGTAGGTCGATCTTGAGCGTGATAAGACATCACAGCTTACACAACTTCTCGTGGGGCTCAGCCAAAGAGCCAAACTGTGGGTTGGGAGAGTCGCAGCAGGTGGACGCAGCAGTGAGTTTGTTCTTACCCTGTTGTGGCTCAGAAAGACAATGTGGTGGAAGCTGTTATCAGGTCAATGTGATAGACAGGCTACACAGACCGATGTGACCTTTTGAAATTTGAGAATTTAATTAAGCTTCCAAATCCATAAATATCGCTTTTTTTTTTAATAAAACAGTTTATATTCATTTTCATTTCCAAAGGGCAGTTGGAGCGAGAGTGCTTTGTTCTCTTGCTTTATGTATGGCTTTATTTGTTTGACATTGACGTAAATATACTGCACGGATGGCACGATTCAACCATCGAACGGGAAGTCAGAAGTCCTTGTTATAGATGAATGGGATGTTGCAAACTTTCCAGTCACTCATAAATCTTGCTGTACATCCACGTGATTAATGTCTAACAAGGGCTTTGATTGATGGCTTAGCAACTACTTATCCACTGTTACGAGACCAAATCATGAAATCTCTTACTTCGTTGGTTAAGGAAAGCTCCGGTTCACTCAGATAGGCAGGAAAATGTCTGGTTTTTCTTTTCTTTTAAGTGGATTTTAACTTCTGCTTGGCTGTGGCTTTTCGTAAGTACCCAGCCAGGTCACAACTTCTAACACTGAAATATGATTCTTATTAAAATCCTCTGCTAGGACTATGAGAGCATAACTTGGGCTGCGTAGACATAGGGAATAAATGGATGACATTGGGTGAAGGCCACGCCTTGCGCAACGCAACGAGGAATGAAAACTTCAGGCTGTTCTTCCACACAAGTGGCTGGCAGGATTTTCATACTGGCCCACGTTATATTGCTTAAAAATTACAAGGGTGTTAATGTTTGTGCTGCGGTTTCAAGTCAAATGTACTTTGAGCTGTGGAAATCTCTCTTGTCTTCACTTCTCTGCCACTTGGCTGTATATCGTAACCGCTCAGCCGTGCTTGCACTTAATTACTGCGCTCGGAAGAATTGGTGTGGCTGTTGAGTACAGGGCACTGGAGCAGGAAGAGCTTGGAGCTGTCTGACATGGTTTCAGCTGTGCCTGAATTTTATAACTTAAACTATTATGATGGTTTAAAACCCATCTATTTTCACTTTTTTTTTTACTTTTTCAGAGCCTTGCGTCTTAGCTGTCGTGCCCTGCCTATCTAATCATAGAATCACAGAATCATGGAATAGTTTGGATTCCAAGGGGCCTTAAAGAGGCCTTAAAGATCAACTAGTTCCAAGCCCCCTGCCATGGGCAGGGACACCTCCCGTTAGATCAGGCTGCTGAAAGCCCCATCCAACCTGGCCTTGAACACCTCCAGGGATGGGGCAGCTGCAGCTTCCCTGGGCAACCTGGGCCAGGATCTCACCACCCTCATAGTGAAGAAATTCTTCCTTATGTCTAATCTAAATCTGCCCCTCTCCAGTTTATATCCATTGCCCCTCGTCCTGTCACTCCAAGCCTTTGTAAACAGTCCCTCTCCAGCTTTCTTGTAGCCCCTTTCAGGTACTGGAAGGTCACTGTAAAATCTCCTCAGATCCTTCTCTTCTCCAGGCTGAACAGCCCCAGCTCTCACAGCCTGTCCTCCTATGGGAGGTGCTCCAGCCCCAGCCATAATTATTAATTACCTAAAGTAACAATTGTGTCTTATTTTTCATAATCGGTGATATTTTCAGACCTGCTGTGAATATCTAATCATAAACTCATCTTTCATTGCTCTGTTTAACAAGGATAACTCGTTATCTTCCTAGCTCAAACCTCTCTTGGCTTATTGTAAGAAGTGATGGCTGTCCCATCCCTGGAGGTGTTCAAGACCAGGTTGGATGAGGCTTTGAGCAACCTGATCCAGTGGATATATCAGAGATAATAAATAATGGTCCATTGTTGGGCATGATATATTCATATTTAAAGCTGGTGAAGGGGCTGGAGAACAAGTCTTACGAGGAGCAGCTGAGAGAGCTGGGGTTGTTTAGCCTGGAGAAGAGGAGGCTGAGGGGAGACCTTATTGCTCTCTACAACTACCTGAAAGGACGTTGTGGAGAGGAGGGAGCTGGCCTCTTCTCCCAAGTGACAGGGGACAGGACAAGAGGGAATGGCCTCAAGCTCCACCAGGGGAGATTTAGGCTGGACATTAGGAAAAATTTTTCACAGAAAGGGTCATTGGTCCCTGTCCGAGGCTGCCCAGGGAGGTGGTTGAGTCACCTTCCCTGGAGGTGTTTAGGGGACAGGTGGATGAGGTGCTGAGGGACATGGTTTAGTGACTGATGGGAATGGTTGGACTCAATGATCCGGTGGGTCTCTTCCAACCTAGTGATTCTGTGACTCTATGATATGGAGCCAAGTGCTGTGCTTACACACTTTACATTTCCTAATCCTGGATATGAAGTGACTCCAGAGTTGCGGAATCCATTATAAATAGGTTTCATCCATATTGAGAAAACAAGTTGCTATGTGTTTTTCTTTTTTTTTTGTTTTTTAAAACTTGATTAAGTTTGAGGGTTTAATTACATCTTTGTGACGATTTTAGGGTTGTTAAGCAGAGAAGATGAATTACAAACACGCGAATACAAACAGATTTGGTAAATTACTATCAAAAATCAGCACAGTGATTATTTTCACCCTTAACAATATAAATACTAGAAGCCTGCGCTCGGGGGAAGTTTTAATTGAGAATATTTTAGGTGTTGAAGTTTCTTTGTGTTTGTACTATTTTTTTTTTTTTCCACGAGCTATCCCAAATTATTTTGAATTAGAGACCATTTGCCAGGATATTTATTTCTGTGTAATTTATTTAAACTCAGCACAGTACAGATGTGCTCCTTTCATTGTGGGCAGCTCTCTTTGTTGGGCTTTGACTGGCTAATTATTAAAGTGCAACTCATTGCTAGGTAGAGTACGGGTTCACCCTGGAGAAGAGAAGGCTCTGAGGACAACTTATAGTGACCTTCCAGTACCTGAAGGGGCTGCAAGAAAGCTGGGGAAGTACTTTTTAGCAAGTCCTGTTGTGACAGGATGGTTTTAAACTAAGGGAGAGGAGATGTTGACTGGATATTTATGCTGAAGGTGGTGAAACCCTGGCCCAGGTTGCCCAGGGCGAAAGTGGAAGCCCCATCCCTGGAAACATTCAAGGTCAGGTCAGATGGGGCTCTGAGCAACTTGATCTGGTTCGAGATGTGGGATATAATCAGTCTGTAAAGGCCAGCAGCAACCCACCCATCATCTCCCTGGTGCTGCTGATGGAATCAGCCTCGGGAGGAGTGGGGCCTTGCAAGTTACCTTTGGTGCCATCGGGGTTTTCATAGAGTCATAAAATCATGGAATCATTAAAGTTGGAAAAGACCTCTAAGATCATCCAGTCCAACCATCAGATGCCCTTGCAGAGCCCTCCTGCCCTCCATTCATGGATCCAGCTTGGGCAGGTCCCTCCGCAGAGCCTTCCTGCCCTCCATCCATGGATCCAGCTTGGCCAGGTCCCTCCGCAGAGCCTTCCTGCCCTCCATCCATGGATCCAGCTTGGCCACGTCCCTCCGCAGAGCCTTCCTGCCCTCCATCCATGGATCCAGCTTGGCCAGGTCCCTCCGCAGAGCCTTCCTGCCCTCCATCCATGGATCCAGCTTGGCCAGATCCCTCTGCAGACCTTTCCTGCCCTCCATCCATGGATCCAGCTTGGCCAGGTCCCTCTGCAGACCCTTCCTGCCCTCCATCCATGAATCCAGCTTGGCCAGGTCCCTCTGCAGAGCCTTCCTGCCCTCTATCCATGGATCCAGCCTTGCCAGGTCCCTCCGCAGACCCTTCCTGCCCTCTATCCATGGATCCAGCCTGGCCAGATCCCTCTGCGGAGCATTGTAGCAGACTAAGTTGGTCAAGTAATGTAAAACAAGCTTTTCCCAAATTAGTGGCAATGACATATAAGTCATTGAGTTTTCTGAAAATAAAGCTGAGTTTCTGTTAACAGGACTTTGGGAGTTTTTTATTCATTTTCCAGAGTACCAAAAGATCCTGGACGATCAAGTTACGTCTTAATGCTGTCCGATTTTGAATGCTGAGTTCTCCTTCCTTCTGTTCACAGATGCTGCTGACGGAATATCTGGATATGAAGAACACCCGCACTGCCTCGGAGCCGTCCGCCCAGCTGAGCTACGCCAGCTCGGGGAGAGAATTTGCAGCGTTCTTCGCAAAGAAGAAACCGCAGAGACCTAAAAACCCTTTGTTCAAGTAAGTGCTGGGATGATGTTAAAGCTGTTCCTAAGCTGTCTTTGGTGCCTCGAGTATTGCACAACGCTGGCTGCTAATCGCAATTTCACAGGGTGAGAGGAGCGTAAGTTTTCAGATGGAGATTTAATGCCTGAAGCTGAAGCCTCGGTAAGATCTCTGTTACGGATTTAATGCTGGTTTTTAGAATGTAGCTCTTTCCAGGGCTCATCTTGGGACTGGGATCCTGTTATACAATCTGCTGCTAAGCATGCAGTGATACATTTCACCTCTCTTTGTCCACGGGAAATGCAGGACCTGTTAAAGAGAGCGATAAAGGGGACTGGACAAAGAGAATTAAGATAACTGTATAATTGCGAGATAGACTGAGTGGTTAATCCTATCACTAACACCTTTAATTCACAGTTAAGAGTGGAAAGAATTAAGTGGCTGGGAGGAGAGTGGAAGGGAGAGGATGAGAGGGAGGTGGCCAAGGAAAGCTTTTGAAGGAAAAAATTTGATGTACAAGAATAGGAAATGAGAAGGGGCTGTTGGTGAGCTGTGCTGTCAGGGGAGGAAGATCTTGATTTTATAGCTAGATTCAAGCGAGCTGTGCTGAATTATCACCTGTTCCTGTGACTACATATACTGGTCATTCTCTTTGTCATCTTGAGGACTTTAGGGAATACCAAAATATCCTATTTTGGCAGCAGTTGTCTGTGCTCTAACATCGCAGCGTCCTCAGCTTTGCCAGCATAACTGCAGGTGTGGCTGCTCTCTGACTCAATACTGGTCAAATGGTGGTTTAAATCAACCATGTACTGAGCTGCATCAAAAGAAGCGTGACCAGCAGGGTGAGGGAGGGGATTCTGCTCCTCTATTCCTCTCTTGTGAGACCTCACCTGGAGTCCTGTTTCCAGTTCTGGAATCTTCAATGGAACTGTTGATGTGGGTCCAGAGGAGGCTACAAAGATGGTCAGAGGGCTGGAGCACCTCTGCTATGTAGACAGGCTGAGAGAGTTGGGCTTGTTCAGCCTGGAGAAGAGAGGGCACATAGGAGACCTTATAGCAGCCATCCAGTACCTGAAGGGGCTCCAGGAAAGCTGGGGAGGGGCTTTGTACAAGGGCCTGGAGAGATAGGAGCAGGGGGAATGGCTTTAAATTGGAAGAGGGAGGATTCAGACTAGACATTAGGAAGAAATTCTTCGTGGTGAGAGTGGTGAGGCACTGCAACAGGTTGCCCAGGGAAGCTGTGGCTGCCCCATCCCTGGAGGTGTTCAAGGCCAGGTTGGATGGGGCTTTGAGCAGCCTGATCCAGTGGGAGATGTCCCTGCCCATTGCAGGGGACTTGGAACTGGATGAGCTTTGAAGTCCCTTCCAACTGAACCCATTGCATGATTTTATAATTTCTTGGTCATCGAGAACTCCCTGTGCTTTGTCCCATGGGCACATGTAACCAGTGGCTGTATTCTCTCGGTACCTAAGGCCCCGATTAGAAGTTGAAATGTTCTCTGCTGCCCTTTCTCCCTTGCGCAGGATGAACTGTGTATAATATTTGTTATTAGAAGGTTAACTGTTATCTAGAGGATTTATAACTACTTGAAAGGAGGTTGTGGAGAGGAGAGTGCTGGTCACTTCTTCCAAGTGACACGTGATAGGACAAGGGGCCATGGCCTCAGGCTGTACCAGGGGAGGTTCAGACTGGACATCAGGAAAAAAATTTTCACCAAAAGGGTCATCGAGCCCTGGCAGAGGCTGCCCAGGGAGATGGTTGAGTCACCATCCTTGGAGGTATTTAAAAAACAGGTAGACAAGGTACTCAAGGACGTGGTTTAGTGGCTGATAGGAATGGTTGGACTCGATGATCTAAGAGGTCTTTTCCAACATAGTGATTCTATGAGTCTATGATTTTATGATTTCAGAGAATCATAGAATCATAGACTCATTAAGGTTGAAAAGGACCTATACAATCATCAAGTCAAACCGTCAGCCAAACACCACCATGTCTGCTAAACCATGTCCTGAAATGCCACAGCTACACAGTTTTTGAACCCCTCCAAGGGCAGGAGACTCCACCACTTCCCTGGGCAGCGTTTTCCAGTGCTTCAGCTCTCTTTTGGTAAAGACATTTTTTCTAATATCCAATCTAAACCTCACCTGGTGGAACTTGAAGTCATAGTCGTGACTCCTGCCCTTGCCAAGCCATGGTTATTCCTCCCACCTCTTTTTTTGACACTTCCACGGCTTTGGGAGTTAAGAATTGAATTCCTTGAATTGAACGGTTGGACCCGATGATCCGGTGGGTCTCTTCCAACCTGGTTATTCTGTGATTCTGTGATTCTGTGACTCTGACTTGCAGATGTATATTGAAGAAAAATAGGGCTGCTCACCTTCTCATGTTTTGTCTGTTCTCAGGTGTCCTTGGATTGTTTACGTGTAGCTAAGAAGGGTACTGTGTTCACCTACAGCATTTTGAGGCTACATTCTGGTGTGACCTAAACTAGAATCAGTTTTCTAACTTCAGTGCAGTTTTGTCTAAGTAACCTCATTTTCTGAAAGCTAACTGCATGTCTTTGAGAGAGGGATTCTCTCGCATTTATGACATGGGGCTCTGGGATGCAGACAAGCCGTGGCTTACACTGATTGCTATAGTGACCAACGCCACCCTCGAGCTGGTGGAGCAGTAAATCAAAGACAAAGAAGGTTACACCTGCAGGGAGGGATGGACATCACAGGGACCCCAAACTGACCAACAGAGAATCCCATCCCACATACGTCATACTCAGTATAAAACTGAGAGATCACAGTGTTCTCGCTCTCTTCTTTAACGGCTGATGTCCATTCAGGATCTCGTCTGTGTGTTTTCCCTTGATCCTGGATCTGTGCATTCCTGAATCCAGTTCCCAAGCCCAGCTCCCTCTGAGCTTCGGACCCTTCCTTTCCCTTGTGTCTGCTCTGCAGAATCTGTGGTGGTTTAGTCATCGAGGGATAGGGGCGCAATGTCATATATTTATATATACTTGTATATATTTTATTATTTATTTATTATTATTACTAATTTATTAAAGCTATTTCAGTTTAGTTTCCAACCCGCAAATCTTTTTTCTCTCATTTCCCTTTCCCCTTTCCCTGGGAGGGGTTGGGGAGGAGGGATTTGGGAGTCCCAACTGCTCGATTTTAGCTGCCAAAAGTGGCCAGGCCAGGGCTAAGCCCTGACAGGCTGCATATTTGTCTTTCAGCAGAGAGTGAAGATGCCTCTAATTGTTTAAAGTGAAGGTGCGTAACCACATGGGAGAACATGTCTCTTACCACGCCTGGTCCTGTCACTGAGTCATTGCTGGCACCGCAGTGACAGCGCCAGTTATTGGTGTCTCTTATTTGGTTATCAGTCTTCTGTCAGCTGTCACTTTATCTATGGAAATCTCCATTGAAATGGAATTTCTCAGTCCACCGAGGGATGTACACGTTTGATGGAGTGTTATTCTTGTCTCCTCTCCCATCTTCAGTGCTTTTTGTGCCAGTCTGCAAGGTTTTTTTTCTTGCCTTTCCATTACCTCTGTCCAAATCAGAGGAGCCTTCTGTCATCAGGACATCTGCATTTAATTCCTCACATCAGGAGTCTCCTAGGACAGGGCTCCACCTTGTGTTTTAGTCACAGATGGATACAGGTGTTTGTCCTGTGATAACTTCCTTGTAAGCTAATTTTATAAACACTAAGTACTTCTCCTAGCTGTGAGTCCTAGAAAGACTGGAAAGAATGAGGACTCCTCAGTTGTGTCCTGATGTCTGGAAATTCTTCACATTGAGGGTGATGAGGCTGTGGCTCAGGTTACCCAGAGAAGTTGTGGGTGTCCCCTCCCTGGAGGTGTTCAAAGCCAGGTTGGATGGGGCTTTGAGCAGCCTGGTCTGGTGGGAGGTGCCCCAGCCCATGACAGGAGGGGGTGGAACCAGATGATCTTTAAGGTGTCTTCCAACCCAAAACGTTCTATGATATTGGCATTTGATAGAAGCTTTGAATCATTGTTTCCCTGTCTTTAAAATGCATATAATGTAAAACAGTAAAAAACCCCAAAAACTTATTATGCATTTATTTGTTTAATGTTGGCTTAGGAAAGAAAACTTCAGATGAGGGGTGCTTGAGGAGCTGAGATAGAATCATAGAAACATAGAATAGCTAGAGTTGGAAGGGACCTTAAAGTTCATCTGGTTCCAATCCCTCTGTCATGGGCAGGGACACCTCCCACTGGATCAGGCTGCCCAAGATCCCATCCAACCTGGCCTTGAACATCTCCAGGGATGGGGCAGTCACAACTTCCCTGGGCAACCTGTTCCAGTGTCTCACCACTCTCATGGTGAAGAAATTCTTCCTAATGTCTAGTCTAAATCTGCCTCTCTCAAGTTTATACCCATTGCCCCTCGTCCTATCACCACAAGCCTTTATGAACAGCTTTGCTGTAGCCCCTTTCAGGTACTGGAAGGTCGCTATAAGATCTCCTCGGAGCCTTCTCTTCTCTGGGCTGAACAAGCCCAACTCTCTCAGCCTGTCCTCCTATGAGAGGTGCTCCAGCCCTCTGATCATCCTTGTAGGCTCCTCTGGACTCGTTCCAATAGCTCCATCTCCTTCTTATGTTGAGGATTCCAGAACTGGACACAATACTCTAGGTGAGGTCTCACAAGAGAGGAATAGAGGGGCCAGATAGTTCATGCCTTTGTAACCCTAGCTTTCTTTTCTGGTTTGTGTTCAAAATGGTGTGGCCAGTAGGACCAGGGAAGGGATTGTCCCCTTGTGTTCAGCACTGCTGAGGCTGCACTTCGAATCCTGGATTCAGTTTTGGGCCCCTCTCCACAGGAAGGACACAGCGCGGGCAGAGAAGGGCAGCAGAGCTGAGGAAGCAGCAGAGGAGAGGAAATGGGGAGAGAAGCTGGTTGACTGTGGAAAAGAAGGAAAAATGATGAGATCCTGCAGCAAAAATCAGTGCAGGGCTCTAAGGGATCATTAGAGCTGCTGTCTCGAGGAGACTGAGTTGTCCATGACCTGAAGCTTCTGGTTTTGATGCCTGGAGAAGACCTGTGGGCCACGGCGATAATGTCACGCTTAACATCTCACTAGGGGCAAAAAGGAGCACATCGTAAATCCAGAGCCAAGAATTTGTTCTTCATTTAATTAAAGACTTAAGTGTTTGTTGTACTTTGAGAGATTGTTATTATTTCTGTTGCAATAGTGCTAACACTCACAGTCCTAATTAGGGCAGAAGAGCCTTATTAATAGCAATAATATTAACACAAGAAACCTCACAAATGCCCACCCCCGTCCTCTGGTGTGATGCTCGTGTTTCCCTGTGGCTGCCCACAAGTGGTGTCCCAGGGCTCAGGCTTGTGGCCTGTCTTGTTTCATATCATATCAATGAGCTGGATGAGGGGATTGAGGGCTCTCTGTCACTTTGCAGAAGGGATGGGGCAGCCACAACTTCCCTGGGCAACCTCTGCCAGTGCCTCACCACTCTCACAGTGAAGAGTTTCTTCCTAATGTCTTGCCTGCGTCTTACCCCTTCCAATTTAAAGCCATTCCCCTTTGTCATACCAATACTGACTCTCGTAAGAAGTCCCTTCTATCTTTCCTCTAGCCCCATCAGGTACTGGAGGGCCTCTATCAGGTCTCCTGGGAGCCTTCTGTTCTCCAGGCTGAACAAGCTGAGCTCCCTCAGCCTGTCCTCCTATCAGAGGTGCTCCAGGGTTGCGGGCAGGTCTGTGTCACGAGCAATTGTTGGCAGAGCTGGGATGATGAGAGGTGGCAGAACGTGGTGCGTCAGCGATGGAAAAATGCACTTCTATCTACCTTGATAATTTTACTCCAACACACAAGGGAAGTCGTTTTTGCTTAGGTGGTTCTAACTAAAAGGATGTTTCTGGGGATCATGAACTGACTGGGTTTATTCCTTTTCTCATACCAGGTTTGAGTCCTCCTCCCACGCTATCAGCATGAGCGCCTACTTGCGTGAGCAGAGAAGGGAGCTGTACAGCCGAAGTGGAGAACTTCAAGGTGAGGAAATAGATAATACTCTCGTTTGGATAATTCCATTTTGCAGGAGCTGGAATAGCCCATCCATGCTTCATCAGGTTTATTAATACCTCTGCTTTGCCACACAGGCTGTCTAAATCTCAACTGTGTTTAGACTTTCTTTATTTATTCTTGTGTTGTGAAGCAGAAGAGTTTCTCTTTTTTTCCCTCTGAATACTTATAAAACAATGGGTGAAATGCAACTGATCTTGCTGTGAGCTTTTGGAGCTCGTGTATGCTTCTTTCTCTACAATTTATTTCCTCCGTACGTGGAATGTGATGCTTGCCCTGGATTGCTGTGGGCACTAAGCTCAACTTTCTTATATTTGAAGTTCCAAGTGTGTATTGTCTGGGCTGAAGTGACCAATCCTTTGTCTTGTGCAACACTTGATGGTGAAGAGTTGCAGAATGTTTAAAAGTGGAGAATTTGAAGAGTTGGTCTACTCTTGCTTGTGGCGAGTGCTGTATGTACACAAAAGTGTTCTCTCCTCTGAACGTGGCATCATTTCATGGTGTTCTGCATGGTCTAATTCACAAAAGTGTTGGTTTGGGGAGCAAAATTAAGGGAACATCTTAAGGCTGTCATCGTAATATTTACCCAAAGTAACTTCTTTTGTATCATTGATCCCACTTTCTCCTGGGGCTAATCATAACAAGAAAATAAAATATATTCTTCAAATAGTGCATTGATGGACAAGGGTTGAATGTCTTCTTCAAATCTTACTCATGATAATTTTAATTTGGCTTTTAATTGAAGATGTTTTACAATTCACAAGACAATTTTTGGATGGCTCCAATCCTCTGATCATCATTGTAGCCTCCTCTGGACCCATTCCAACAGTTCCATCTCCCTCTTACATTGAGGATTTCAGAAGTAGACACAATCCTCCACGTGAGGTCTCACAAGAGAGGAGTAAAGGGGCAGAATCACCTCCCTCGCCCTGCTTTGACTTAATGATCTTGGATGTCTTTTTCAAGCTTAATGATTCTTTGATTCTGTGATTCTATGAAATACAAGCTTTTTATAGGTTTTTTTAAACAATGGGAACTTTTAGAAACAGGTAAATTTATTCTGTGTGGAGCTGAATGCCCAAAGCTTGGACACAACCAGATTTCATCAAAAAGCGATTCCTTATAACAAATCTTAAGACAAATCTTGAGGCATCATTTCTCATGAGCAAGAGATGTCGAGTGTTTTCAAGAGAGGAGGATGCACAGTGAGCCGTGCAGATTTCCAGCTGCTGAGTGGGAAGAACAAAGCCAACGAGCTGACAAAGAAGTAAAGGACAAAATATAGGAGTTAGTTTGGCTAGGGACAAGATTCTATTGCTCTTTCTGGGTGAATTGGAAGAGCTTCAACGTGATGCAATAGGTGACAAAACGTCAATGTAGGGAGTCAATACAGACAATAGATGAGGTGTCTTTGCTGAGAAATCTTTGCAGTTTAACCATCAAGCAAAGTTTCCCTTTGAACTTTATGTTAAAAATGTACTGTCCTCTCTTTCTATTAAAAGCTGCTTTTCCCTTTTAGGGAGCTCGTTAATCTTCCCGAATCCCAGACCACAGCAAGATCTGCATTTTGATTTCTTTTCTTTTTTTTTTTTTTACTGCTTTTAAAGAGAAACACAATTTAATTGTTCAGTCAGATGACTGGAAGGCTGCATGTGACACTCTCTTCTGTGAGAGCCACATACTTTCTCTTCCCGACAGCCTTATCCACAGGGATGACTTTTCAGTGGCAGCAGGGGGAGGGTGCCTTGTTAGGAGATCTTTTTACTGAAAAGGTCTTCAAAGAAACATATGTATTAAAAAAAAGGACTTACAGAAGTTTGGCTCATGCCAACTTTTTGAAATAAGAATTTAATTTAAATAACCTTAAAATGCGTGAAGATCAGAGTGACGCTTTGTCATTAACCTTTCATTTGGATTGAAATAGGGCGGTGCATGAGGCACCCGTTATCCCACCCTGGGAGGAAGGGACCTGCTGTAAGTGATGTAGAGATGCAAGGATTCACTCCTGTGTCTTGTTCCACTGAAATCAGACTAGGAAGATTTGGGCCATGTGTGTTTCCCTTGAAGTGGGACACTCAAGTTATTTGGCCATTGTCGTTAAAAGACAGAGAGAAAAATCAAGTAAATAACAGAAACATCTCCTTCTGGAGTAACAGAGATGTGGTGCTGAGGATGCTTTTGAAATACAGTGTCACAGAAAGGATATGGATGTGTTGGAGTGAGTCCAGAGGAAGCTACAAAGATGATTTGAGGGCTGGAGCACCTCCCCTACGAGGACAGGCTATGAGAGTGGGGTTGTTCAGCATGGAGAAGAGAAGTCTCTGGGCAGACCTTATAGCGACCTTCCAGTAGCTGAAGGGACCTACAGGAAAGCTGAGGAGGGACTTTATCAGGGAGTGCAGGGACATGACAAGGAGATATTAGGAAGAAATGTTTTCCTGTGAAGGCGATAAGGCACAGGAACAGGTTGCACAGAGAAATTGTGGCTGCCCGATCGCTGGAGGTGTTCAGGGCCAGGTTGGATGGGGCCTTGAGCAACCTGGTCCAGTCGGAGGTGTCCTTGTCCATGGCAAGGGGATTGGAACTGGATGGGCTTTAAGGTTCCTTCCAACCCAAACCATTCTGTGATTCTATGAAACTTCTTCTGGACTCACATAGATGTGCCTCAGGGTGGTGTTGAAGTACAGTGTGGGAGGTGGTTCTTCTATACAAAACAAGTAACAATCGTAATTAAGCTTCTCATTTCTTTTTTTTAAGACATTCCCCGCCCCCCAAGAGGTCCCCTTGGCCGTGTCCTGGCTGGAGAATTTACATTTTCCTGTTGGAGCTTTCCTGGCATTTGTCTGATATCAAATATAATTTCAAATGTTGTGTATATTTCAAGAGGAAATGGCCTCAAGTTGCTGTAGGGGAAGCTTAGATAGGATATTAGTAAAAATGTCGTTACTGAAAGAGGGGTGAAGCAGTGGAAGAGGCTGCTCAGGCCACTGGTGGAGTCTCCTTTCCTGGAGGTGTTCAGAAAAACGTGTGGCCATGGCACATGTGGACATGGTTTGGTAGGCACGGTGGTGTTGGGCTGACAGTTGGACTGGATGATGTTAGAGATCTTTTCCAACCTTAATGATTCTTTGATTCTATGAAATATGAAGTTCTTGATTGTCTTAAATAATGGGGTATTATTAGAAAGAAGTAAGTTTATTCTATAAGCAGATGAATGCCTGAAGCCTTTTCATCTGAGTTGTCTCCTTTTCTCTCTTAACACCTTTTCTTCGTAAGCTTTACTTTTCACTGTGCCGCTAAACCTGCTTCAACTCCCTCGCTTCCTTCTTCCTGGCACCCACCAGGGCCTTCTGATGTCCCCAGATCCACCGACTACACAAAAAGCAGCACAAACCATGTCAGGATTAAGCAAAGTCCATACCGAGTGAGCAATCCCATACCATGGAAGCCAGCGTGCTTGTTGCTGCTTGGCTGGTTGATCCAACAGCATGGAGAGCTCATGCATCCTCGCTGCAGCTTTTCCTTCTGTGGAGGCACTATTTACCCTGCATGTGTCAGCACGGCTGTCTCTTTTCACAAAACCTCTAAGAATTTACTGCTTCTGAGATCCATGCCTCTGCCACGTTTGGCAGAACTTGGCTCACCAGCTCAGTTGTTGTGAGGATGGGGTAGACAGGAGATAAGATGACTCTTAATTTCATCGGAAACGAGGCTGTATTTCACTGCAGAGGTGGTTGTTTGTCGTTGGCTGGTAGAACAAATCACACGCATGCACCTTATTTCGTTCCACTGCTGCTTTCAATTACCAATAATTTATTGAGAATAAATGAAAAAAATGGTTTCTTGTCCTTGTGGGAGATCAAGGACTCCATGAGGGGACAGTAGATGGTGGGAGGGTGTTGCTTGTGCTGGAGACAGTCTACACACCTAGAGAAGAGAAGGCTCTGGGCAGACCTTAGAGCAGCCTTCCAGTCCAGAAAGGGGCTCCAGAAAAGCAGGGAAGGGAATCTTTATCAGGAGTGCTGGGATACAGAATCACAGAATCACAGAATAACCAGGTTGGAAGAGACCCACTGGATCATCGAGTCCAACCGTTCCTATCAAACACTAAACCATGTCCCTCAGCACCTCGTCCACCCGTGCCTTAAACACCTCCAGGGAAGGTGACTCAACCACCTCCCTGAGCAGCCTGTTTGATGAGAGGGAACAGTTCTAAGCAGAAAGAGGGGAGATTTAGATTAGATATTTAGAAGAAATGTTTTCCTGTGAGGGCGGCGAGGCACTGGCCCAGGTTGCCCAGAGAAGTTGTGGCTGCCCCATCCCTGGAGGTGTTCAAGGCCAGGCTGGATGGGGCTTTGAGCTCCTGATCTAGTGGGAGGTTGGAACTAGATGGACTTTAAGGTCCTTTCCAACCCAACCCATTCCATGATTCAGGTTACTTGCCAGTACGCTGTTCATCTCTTCTTGGTGCATGCCTGAAAATTTCTTACCGTAAGGTTTTAAGCAATTAAGGAAATCAAAGAGAAACTCTGCTAATTAAGATTTTGATGCCAAGAAATAGCAGCGGAGGCGAATGAGATCTGATATGACAAGGGCACAGTGTAAGGCCAGGTCTGGGGAAAATGCAGTTATGTGTAGGTGCCTTGTTCCATTTGGATTCACCAAAGGGCTGCCGGAGGGAGCCAGCTGCGTTCGCTGGTGACAAAAACGCATCTTGACATTTTGGATAATGAAAACTCAGTTCAGCACCTTTTAGAGATGTGTATGATAATGTGCTGTCAGACAGAGACGATGAGGAGGGAGGAAGCAATAGAATTCTTGTCCACTTTGAAGAGGTGTTATGACAAGTGGACAGGCCTGGTTAAAAATACCCTTTGGAAGAAGATGGGGAATAGCAAAACGGGTCCAGAGGAGGCCATGAAGATGATCAGAGGGCTGGAGCATCTCTGCTAGGAGGGCAGGCTGAGAGAGTTGGGTTTGTTCAGCCTGGAGAGGACAAGGCTCCAGGGAGAGCTTAGAGCGGCTTCCAGTACCTGAAGGGGCGCCAGGAAAGCTGGGGAGGGACTTTTTAGAAGGGCCTGGAGTGACAGGATGAGGGGAATGGCTTTAAATTGGAAAGGGGAAGATTGAGATTAGACCTGGACTAGGATGGACTGGACAGGCGCACACTCTCCTGGGTGGAAAACTGGTTGGCTGGCCGGGCCCAGAGAGTGGTGGGAAATGGAGTTAACTCCAGCTGGAGGCCAGTGACAAGTGGGGTTCCCCAGGGCTCAGTGCTGGGTCCAGCCCTGTTCAGTGTCTTTATCAATGACCTGGATGAAGGCATCGAGTGCACCCTTAGCAAGTTTGCGGAAGTGTTGATCTGCTGGAGGGTCGGGAGGCTCTGCAAAGGGATCTGAACAGGCTGGACCGCTGGGCTGAGACCAATGGCATGAGGTTAAAGAGGCCAAATGCCGGGTCCTGCACTTGGGGCACAACAACCCTGTGCAGTGCTACAGACTAGGAGAAGTCTGTCTAGAAAGCTGCCTGGAGGAGAGGGACCTGGGGGTGTTGGTTGACAGCGACTGAACATGAGCCAGCAGTGTGCCCAGGTGGCCAAGAAGGCCAAGGGCATCTTGGCTTGGATCAGAAACAGTGTGACCAGCAGGTCCAGGGAGGTTCTTCTCCCCCTGTACTCGGCACTGGTGAGACCGCTCCTCGAATCCTGTGTTCATTTCTGGGTCCCTCACCACAAGAAGGATGTTGAGGCTCTGGAGCGAGTCCAGAGAAGAGCAACCAAGCTGGTGAGGGGGCTGGAGAACAGGCCTTATGAGGAGCGGCTGAGGGAGCTGGGGGTGTTTAGCCTGGAGAAGAGGAGTCTGAGGGGAGACCTCATTGCTCTCTCCAACTCCCTGAGAGGAGGTTGTAGAGAGGAGGGTGCTGGCCTCCTCTCCCAAGTGACAGGGGACAGGACAAGAGGGAATGGCCTCAAGCTCCACCAGGGGAGGTTCAGGCTGGATATCAGGAAAGAATATTTCATGGAAAGGGTCATTGGTCCCTGTCCGAGGCTGCCCAGGGAGGTGGTTGAGTCACCTTCCCTGGAGGTGTTTAAAAGATGGGTGGATGAGATTCTGGGGGACATGGTTTAGTGATTGATAGGAATGGTTGGACTCGATGATCCAGTGGGTCTTTCCAACCTAGGGTTTCTGTGTTTCTGTGACATTAGAAATTCTTCACAGTGAAGCACTGACACAGGTTGCCCAGGGAAGCTGTGGCTGCCCCATCCCTGGAGGTGTTCAAAGCCAGGCTGGATGGGGCTCTGAGCAGTCTGGTTTGGTGGGAGGTGTCCCTGCCCATGGCAGGGGGGTTGGAACTGGATGGGCTTATAGGTCCCTTCCAACCCAAACCATTTTATGCTTCTGTGACCAGCTGAAGAATCAGCAAGTTGGTTATTCCAGGGAGTGGGAGAGGATTTGATGTTCTCAGCCTCCTGGTGTGCAGCTCCTTTTGTCTCCACGTGATGTGCAGGATCACAGTTTGTTTTGAGCTCAGGCCGGGGAGAGAGGAGCAAATCGCTTTTTTGTGGTTTGACGGTATTAACGCAATCATCTCGTTCAGACCTTGTAAGCCCACTTATTATTTCCTCTGCGTGTGTTTTTTCTGGTTTAGCGGATTAGCCACACCGGCTCTTCAAAGGCTATCCAATCAAGGAGGGGTTATTAAAACCGGGGCGCTTTATGACTGAGAATTAATTAGAGCAGCATTTTCATGCAAAACATCCAATTTTTTGATTAGCAATGGAGCAGGGCCACAATTAACACTCTAGGAAGCTTAAATTTCCAGCATTTTGATTCTCAGGAAATGAGATTATCAAACCAGGGTCAGGCACTTGACAGCGAAAGGGGGATTATGTGTAAGAAAATAATTTGTTTCTTGATTTTGCCTCTGCGATTGTTATTAAAGCTACGGCAAATTCAGAGGGAGGCAACAAGCGGAAGGAGATACCTACAAATGGAAGTGGGAGAGACCCTTTGCCTTGTCAGTGCTCTTCTCGCTGTGCAAAGAGCTTTGCTTGCCCAGGTTTTAGTGGGAGCATGCTTTGCGTTTCATGTACAGCAACAGGTTTGCGTTGCTTTCAGAGCATCACAGCGTAACCTCAGTTGGAAGGGACCCACAAGGATCATCCCATCCAGCTCCTGTCCCTGCACAGGACAACCCCAACAGTCACACCCTGTGTCTGAGAGTGTTGGAAAAATGCTTCTGGAATATTATCAGGCTTAGCATTGTGACTGCTTCCCTGGGGAGCTGTTCCAGTGCTCCACCACCCTCTGGGTGAAGAACCTTTTCCTAATATCCAACCTGACCTTCTCCTGGAGCATCTTCCTGCCGTTCCCTCAGCTCCTATCATTGGTCGACAGAGAGAAGAGGTCAGCACCTGCTCCTCCTCCTTCCCTTTGTGAGGAAGCTGTAGACTGCAGTGAGATCTCCCCTCAGTCTCCTCCAGGCTGAACAGACCAAGTGAGTGACTTCAGCCGCTCCTTCCCTCTAAAACCTTCACCAGCTCCACTTTTCTGTCTTCATGATTCTCCTCCTCATGCTTAAGTTTTCCTCCACTCCTTGTATCGCGCAGAATCACACAGAATCACTAGGTTGGAAAAGACCCACTGGATCATCGAGTCCAACCATTCCCATCAATCACTAAAGCATGCACGTATGCAGAAAGACACTGAAGAACAGTGCTCATTTATAAAATACCCTCACAGATGGATGCTTCAGCCTCATTAATATTGCTCTGAGGCTGCTCTGACCGGTCTGGCTTGTGTTGTTGCAGTTCTGGGCAGAGAGACTCCCAGCTTTTCTGGGACTCACTGGGTCACCATGTCCCTTGTTTGCAATCATTGATTTTCAAGGTGCTTATTTACAGCTTCATTTCAGCTCTGACGTTTGGATTGCAAAAGAATTTGAGGGCTGTGTGATGAATTTACTAGGACAGTGTGGAATTATCTTATATTATGCAGATTAAAAACAGAATAGGGAGGAAATGTTTACACCCATGGATGATAATATCCTGTTTTGTCTGAATTCCTGGAGGGTTTTTTTTCAGGAGGATTAGGCTTTTGGACCTACCGAGCCCCCTAAGCTTGATTCAGTGAAGAAGTATTTTCCTTTGAGGGTGCTGAGGCACTGGCACAGGTTGCGCAGTGAAGTTGTGGCTGCCTCGTCCCGGGAGGTGTTCAAGGCCAGGTTGGATGGGACCTTGAGCAACCTGATCCAGTGGGAGATGTCGTGCCTATGGTGGGGGGGTTGGAACTGGATGGACTTTAATATCCGTTCTACTTAAAACTATCCTGTGATTCTCTGATTCTTCAATTATAGAAGGACTTGTCTCCTTTTATTGTCTCCAACTATATAGAAAATGTCTTATTTTTTCCCCGCGTATCATCCCGTGAAAAGCTTTCTGGGCCAGTCCGAGCCAGGCACTGGACTCTGTCAGCATGCAAGTTGTTACCTGGGGTGGGACAGAGCAATCAGCCTTTGCTTTTGTGGAGGACAGGGGGAAACATTTCATCAGTCCAGCCAACAATAAAATAGCCCTGACACAGTTGAACAGGTACTCTTCTTACTGTGATCTGAAATTATACGCTCGTCCTTTTTCCCCGTATGAGAGCTTCACACTCTCCTGGAATTTGTGCCTTTTGTGTCAAGTTCTGTAGTAAACCATTTATTTAAAACCATTCTGTCTCGCTGTGTAGGATCAGGAGTCTCTCAGTGTGGCGTTGAGCAGGAATCGTTCCTGACAATCTACTCTGCTTTCAGCAGTATTCATTGCTGTACTGGTGGAAGTGGGCTATAACGACCTGAGAGAGGGGAAAAAAGGTCCATACTTACATTGTCTCTTCTAAAATTTTAGTCATCTGAAGCCAACATACTGTTTTTCACTTCTATATTTGAGCTCTGACATTCCTTAGGACGTTATGGTTGGACTCGATGATCCAGTGGGTCTTTTCCAACCTAGGGATTCTATGATTCTTTACTGTACTACCATTTTCTTGGCTCATTTAAGGAATGACTTTAGGTTGTCCCCCTGTTTTTTTTCACAAAATCGTAGAATCACTAGGTTGGAAAAGTCCTTTGAGACCCTGAAGCCCAACAGTATCTGTCCACTACTAAACCACCTCGTCTCCCTGTCTTTTAAACACCTCCAGGGATGGGGACTCAACCACCTCACTGGGCAGCCTCTGCCAGGGCCTGAGAACCCTTTTGCAGACATTTTTCTAATGTCCAAGCTGAACCTCCCCTGGTGCAACTTGAGGCCGTTGCCTCTTGTTCTGTCATTTGTTATTTGGGAGAAGAGACCAACACCCACCTGGGTTCCAGGTAGTTGTAGAAAGTGATAGGGTCTCCTTTACTACAGGCTAAACAATCCCATGTCTTTCAGCTGCTCCTCTTAAGACTTGTTCTCCAGCCCCTTCACCAGCTTCATTGCTCTTCTCTGGACACGCTCCAGCCCCTCAATGTCTTTCTTGTGATGGGGGGCCCAAAACTGAACTCAGGATTCAAGATGTAACGAGGACAATCCAATGTGCCTTTGGCAGGCCAGGGTTAGATTCCTACCCATATCTTCTGTTATTGTTCATTATAATAATTTAAAGCCATTTGAATCGGGGTTTGGCAGTGGTGAAATGCTAAGCTAGAAAGGAGAGCCAGGCTGTGAAAGGAGGAGTAAAAATATCCAGTGGGAATATGAGTTAGCTAGGTTGGAATTCGACCTAGTGAAGCTTAGCTAGTTAATCCTGTTCTTTAGGGACCTTTAGTGACCAGGTTAGCCAAAACTGCAATATGATTGATGGGAACGGTTGGACTCGATGATCCAGTGGGTCCTTTCCAACCCAGTGATTCTGTGATTCTGTGATTCTATGTGTCCTTCAGGAGGGTGCAGACTTCTTCAAAGAGATTTATACCATGTATATAATTTCTAGAACCATGGAAAAGTTTAGATTGGAGGGGACCTCAAAGACCGTCCAGTTCCAGCTCTCCTCCCACTGAATCAGGTTGGTCAAAGCCACATCCAGCCTGATCTTGAACTCCTCCAGGGATGGGGCAGCCACGACTTCTCTGAGCAACCTGGGCCAGTGCCTCATGACCCTCACAGGAAAAGATTTTATCCTAAGGTCTCATCTCAGTCTCCCCTCTTTCAATTTAAAATCATCCCCCATCATCCTATCCCTGCACTCCCTGATACAGAGCCCCTCCTCAGCTTTCCCGTAGGCCCCTTTAATTACAGGAAGGCTGCTAATTGCTGTAATGGCATTGTGGAAATATATATATGTATATATTCGCTTCATAATCTGGCCTTCTAAATAGTGAAGAGTCCTAAGATGCTCATTGGTGCTGATGTTTTATGTTGAAATCTTGCTGATATATGGATTTTTCAGCAAGTTCTTGCTTTTCATATAATTTTTTTAATGAGGGTCAAACTCTTGTTTCCTTGTCTGCAATTTCTTTCTTTTCCTCAGCTTCATTAGCAAGACCATAAATACGTTGCTGAAACATTGCTTTTATTTCTCCTACTTGATACAATAATGAGTCCTAATTAAAACCAATCAAGTCAAACAGGGTTTTGTCTGGAGACTGAGCTGCCTTCTCACTTCTTCTGCGAATTGTGTTGCCTTCAAGCCGTGGCGGCTGCAGAAAGCAGCCAGATATCACAGGCTACGGCAAATTACACCACGTGCCTTAAGGGTGAGTAGTAGCAGTAGCTGTTGCTCTTGTCTTGTACCTGTTCTGAGGGTAAAGAAGTGTTTAATCTCTGCCCCTGTCATTCGAATGCTTCTCATCTGTATTTGAAGTCCCTTAAAAATGCGAATCTGTTGTTTTTCAAGGAGCATCAAAAAATGCACGGGGGACGGCTGTGTTAGCATTCAGATTTCCTCCTTTGGCTTTGACGGATGGATATATACATTTTTTTTACGCTACGGTGTTTTTTATCTTGATAATGCTGAAATGAAACTTTACGGTGACGGAGTAGGAGGCAGCTTTAGAAAGCTCTTGCTTTCAAGTAGTTTTAAAGCCATTTAGGTGAGCATGAATTAACATTTCTCTTGTCTTGTAAAGGTCACCCTTTAATTGAGATTCACTACGTTCAGTCCAAAGCTTGGCTTCGAGGAGACCTCTCTTCGTAAAGAAGGCACAAATTGGCAGCATAATCTCATCAGAGGCTTAGGTTATATGGTAATAAATCATTCAATTCAAAGAGAACGAAACTGCCACGGAGCATAAAACATGCCAGATGCTTGAAAGACTTCCGTGCCTTAGAGTTTGAATAACAGTTGGAGGATCTGTACATGTCTTGAGTTCTTCCTAATAAGGAAGAACTGTTAGGAAGAAAATAATTCTTACCAAATTAAAGATTTGAAGTATTACCCATTTGGTTTGATATCAGCTATTAGTCGTCTTGTCTGACATAGGAATCAAAGGTGTCACATTTCTGTCCCGTAGATCTGATTGTGATATTTCTGAAATTAGAGAATCATAGACTCATGAGTTGGAAAGGACCCACGAGGATCATGGAGTCCAACTCCTGTCCCTGCACAGGACAACCCCAACATTCACACCATGTGGCTGAGGGTATTGTCCAAATCCTTCTAGGATGTTGCTAGGCTTGATGCCGTGACTGCTTCCCTGAGATGCTGTCCCAGTGCTCCAGCACCCTCTGGGTGACACCTGTCTTTCAAAGACCTCCAGGGATGGGGACTCAGCCACCTCCCTGGGCAGCCTCTGCCAGGGACCAGTGACCCTTTCCATGAAAATCTTTTTTCTGATGTCCAGCCTGCAACCCTCCTGGTGCAGCTTGGGGCCATTGCCTCTCATCCTGTCGCATGTCACTTGGGAGAAGAGCCCAGCTCCCTCCTCTCCACAACCTCCTTTCAGGGAGTTGGAGAGAGCAATGAGGTCTCCCCTCAGCCTCCTCTTCTGCAGACTAAACAACCCTAGTTCCCTCAGCTCCTCCTCGTAAGTCTAGTGTAGACAGATATCCCAAATTTGCATGCTTCTATTGCTGGTATTTTGAGCCGTGGAGCCACCACAAAGGCGGAGAAGTTGTTGAAACCACTTTTTTTTTCTCCATAATAATGTCTTTTCTCTGTGTTTTTTCTCCATATTAAACTTCTGCAGCTGCCTGAAGGAGGTTGTTCAAAGTTTGTTGCAGAAACCCAGACTGATTCTGTTTCCCTCTAACTATCGGGTACAGCAAATGCTCGCTGAAGATCTCATTAGTGTTTTCATATTTCATTGTAATTACTTAATAGTATAATAGCAAAGACGTGATGCTCGGGAGCTGGGTTCTTTTACATAATATCAAAAATATTCTAAGTGATTGGGGGCTTAGAGTACATCTGTGTGGCTCTTTGGGAATTTTAATTGCACTGATCATGTGGTTGTTTTTGACTTAATTGTCATCAGGAGTTATTGGATGAGATCCCTTGCATAAATGCTGTATTCACGGTACCTCAATGGCACCGAGAAACGTGTGAACAAATGGCACTTTCTTTGTCTGCTTAATGAATATTTAAGTGATTTCAAATGGCTTCTTCCCTAGACTCTACCTATGTATTTCTTTCATAATGAGAGATGTGTTGGTATTATGTGGCAAAGCTATAATTCCACTAATAATTGGTTTATAGCACATTCGGTGCTTTTCCCTGAGCGAGGTAAGATGCCAATTTGCGTGACCTCGGGTGAAGAAAGGAAGAAGCACGAGCCCAGTGTGTGGTTATATGATGTCACAATGCTCAGAGGGATTGTTTTCTGGAATCCCCCAAATAAGAAGGATACAGAACTGTTGGAACGGGTCCAGAGGAGGCCACGAAGATGATCCAAGGGCTGGAGCACCTCCCATATGAGGACAGGCTGGGAGGGTTGGGCTTGTTCAGCCTGGAGAAGGGAAGGCTCCAGGCAGATCTTAGAGCAGCTTCCAGTACGTGAAGGTTCTCCAGGAAAGCTGAGGAGGAGCTCTTTATCAGGGACAGCAGGGGTAGCATGAGGGGGAATGATTTTAAGCTGAAAGATTTAGGTGAGATCTTCGGAAGAATGATTTTCCTGTGAGGGTGAGGAGGCCCTGGCAGAGGTATCCCAGAGAAGTGGTGGCTGCCCCATCCCTGGAGGTGTTTGGGGCCAGGTTGGGTGAGGGTTTGATCAACCTGATCCAATGGGAGGTGTCCCTGCCCATGACAAGGGAGTTGGAACTGGATGATCTTTAAGGTTCCTTCCAACCCAAACCATTCTGTAATTTTATGATCCTATAGGGAGCAACTTTTTATTGTCAAAATAACTGAAATAACAGCCTGATCCATTCTGTATGTTGTTTGTGTCTATTTTTTTTTTTTAAGTTATTAGTT